>NC_090930.1:1078973585-1079598585 GCF_040938575.1 Ambystoma mexicanum
GAGTCGGTTCAGCAGGGCTCCACCGGAGGTGTCGTCGTTGCAGGTCTGCTCAGCTTTACCCTCGTCGGATTCTTAGGTCCTGTGGTGACTTCTGAAGATCCAGTCCCAAAAACCCTGCTTTTATGCAGAAAACCCCCATTCATTCAGCCTAGCTGTCAATCAAAACATGCTAAGTGGTGAGCGGGGAGGCTCACCACTTGGGCCAATCACACCAGAGTGCGACCGGAGTTGGCAAGGCAACTCAGTCCAGGGTGCCTAAACCCCCTCCCACACCCCTGTGGTAACCCAGACCGAATGGCACCACTTTGGAGGGTCTCTGTACAGAAGCCCGCCAATAGTGGAACAAAGGGCTCAACCTTTGGTTTAGGAGTCACAGAGACGAACACAGACGCCATTTTAAAAACCGAGTTCTGGCAGAAAATACCATCCGATAGACTTATTTAAGATAAGTAAACCGGTGGTATGTTAGAGATTAACGAGAAAAAGTATTAATCTCCAACAATGGGAAGAATCCCATAGGGTTATATTCGGGGTCGAATATAACAAGTAGTTTCCACTGCCACCAGCCAAAAATCGATGCCGGGGGACGGGACGGTGCCCCCTCGAATAACAGACTCAGGAGTAATCGAATTACCGCTACTAGTACGTCCACAATAGGATGGTTTGTACTAGTTCTGTTAGTAAATTTAGGTCTAGTAAAGCCAATGGTGACTTTACATGCCCGGGGAGACAGTAGTCAGTTCCCGGGTATGGAGTCTATGATGGAGGTCCGCTAGGACGCCCCAGTGCTACGGCACGGAGGGTGCAGTGTAACACACATAACAAAACATATGAGACCGTATGGAGTAAAAGACCCCATAGCCGATAGAACACATTGACATTCAAAGGAATTACACACATTCATGTCCAAGAGTGGGAGAAAAAGAGTCTCACTCTTGGCAGGATGGAAAAAACAAACTCCAGAAATCCAGCAAAGCTGCCGGGGGACTCACTAGGTTAGGAAATTCAGCCTAAACAGAGAATTCTCCCTAACACTCGCCCCCCCAGACTAAGGGACAGGAGGATTTAATCCACTCCTGGATGAATCTCATACCTCTAGTCGATGACATACAGCCTAGAGAGACCATCAGCATTTTGGTGGTGACACCCTGACCTGTGCTCAATGGTGAAATCAAACCCTTGCAGACAGATCGACCATCTCAATAGTTTTGGGTTTTCACCTTTCATTTGCATTAACCATCTCAAGGGTTGGTGGTCAGTCTGAATGACAAAAGTAGAACCATACAAGTACGGCCTAAACTTCTTCCGAGCCCACACCATAGCAAAGCACTCTCTTTCGATTGTTGCCCACCTTGTTTCAGGATCCTTCAGCTTGCGGCTGATGAAGCAAACGTGGTGCTCCCTACCTTTCCCATCCAGTTGACTGAGTACGGCGCCTATTCCTACATTTGAAGCATCGGTCTGCACAATGAAGTGTTGGCGGTAATCAGGAGCTCTGAGTACTGGGGCTTGGCAAAGAGCCTTTTTCAGGTTTTCAAAAGCCTGATTGCACTCCTCGTTCCATCTAACCTTTTTAGGAAATTTTGGCTAGGAGATGACATTCAGTGGAGAAGCTATGGTCCCATAGTTCTCGATGAAATTCCTGTAATACTCAGTGAGGCCTAGGAAGGCTCTCACTTGGGTTTGAGTAGTAGGTGTTGTCCAATTTTGCACAGCTTCAATCTTACTGAGCAAAGGCCTTATTTTTCCACCTCCTACCTCATGTCCAAGATAGACTACCTTACTCTGTACAATTTGGCATTTACTCACCTTTATGGTCAGATTAGCTCGTCCAAGAGACTGCAAAACATCTCTCAGGTGGGTTACATGTTCTTCCCAGGAATTGCTGAACACTGCTATGTCATCCAAGTATGCCATGCAGAAGTCCTCCATCCCATTCAGAACCTGGTTTACCATCCGTTGAAATGTAGCAGGTGCATTCTTCAGTCCGAAAGGCATTACCTTAAACTGGTATAAGCCAACGGGGGTAGAAAATGCAGTTTTCTCCTTGGCATGGTCTGTCAGGGCTATTTGCCAATAGCCTGACGTCAAGTCAAATGTGCTGAGGAACTTGGCTGCGCCAAGTTTGTCCACCAACTCATCTGTTCTTGGCAAAGGGTGGGCATCAGTCTTGGTGACTGCATTAAGAGCTCTATAATCCACGCAGAATCTAAGCTCTTTAGATCCGGCCTTTGGTACTAACACAACTGGGCTAGACCATGGACTAGTAGAGGGCTCTATTACCCCGAGATCAAGCATCTTGCTGACCTCACCTTTGATGTGGGTTCGTACGTTTCCTGACATTCGGCATCCTCTGCTTTTGACTGGCAGACAGTCACCAGTGAGAATGTCATGCTGCCCCCAAAGGGTCAAGCCTGGTGAAAGCGAGAACAGAGAGGCAAACTGATTCAACATAGATTTGCACTCTTCTTGCTGCTCGGGTGTCAGATTGGAGCAGAGATTTACTCCTTCAATTTTTTCGTCTAAAGGTAAGCCTCTGAGGAGATCCGGAAGAGCTTCACTCTCTTCTTCTTCCTCGGATGATGCTAGAAGCAACGCTCCTACATCAGGTCGGGAGACATACGCTTTGAGTCGGTTGGTGTGGAAGACTGTCGGAGCCTCCTTGGGATTGCCCAAGTCCACCAGATAGTTGACCTCTCCGAGTTTACCCACAACTCTGAAGGGTCCCATCCATTTGTCTTGCAAGGCCCTCTGCCTTGTTGGGATCATAACGAGAACGAGCTGGTCTTGAGCGAACTCAACCATGTTAGCCTTTTGATCGTGCCAGTGCTTGACCAATGCTTGTCCAGCTTTCAAGTTATCGCTTGCTTCCATCATCATGTGCGACATTCTCCTCCGGAGACCTATCACGTAGTCAGTCACTCTGAATGGCTTGGGGGAAGGAGCACTCTCCAACCCCTCCTTAATCAGGGCCAATGGACCTCTGATGGGATGACCATAGAGAAGCTGGAAGTAACTCCACAGGTTTTCCACATGGCTTTCATGTAGTGGGACATAAAGTTTGACCCCCTGTCAGAGATTACTTCCTTAGGAAACCCGACCCTAGTACAAATACCAAGGGGAGCCTTAGCCACAGCCAGAGCTGTAACAGTCCTCATAGGAATTGCCTCAGGATACCTAGTAGCATGGTCTACTACAACAAGTATAAACCTGTTGCCTGAGGAGGTCGGAGGGTCAAGGGGACCAACAATGTCAATCCCTACTCTCTCAAACGGGACTCCCACAACTGGGAGAGGCACTAAAGGTGCCACATTCTTGGAGCCAACCTTACCAGAGGTCTGGCAGGTGTGGCAGCTCCAGCAGTGTTTTTCCACTTCAGCCCCCATCTTTGGCCAATAGAAGTAGAGAGAGAGCCTTTCCTTAGTCTTCTTGAAACTCAAGTGACCAGCCAAAGGAATCTCGTGGGCTAACTGCAAGAACTGTGGTCTGTTCTCTTGGGGTACTACAAGCCGTTTGTAGTCTCCAGGTGCAGACTCGGTCGGTTCACTGTAGAAGAGGCCATCTTCCAAGTGCAACCTGTTTTTCCCAGGCTCTTGCCCTTCAGCCTGAGCTTCTGCCTGGTGGCAAAGACCTTCCAGAGTTGGACATTCTCTCTGTCCCTTACTGAAGTCTGCCCTGCTGGGTCCACCTTCTGCCAGTAAAGACTGCAGCTCAGGATGGTCAACAGGATCCAGATCTCCAATGAGTTCCTGGCCTTCCATTAGCTCTTCCTCAGAGTCTAATTCTACCACAAAGGTTGTACCTCCCTCTCAGCCTCAGCTGGAGGTGGAGTTACGGGTGTAACTTTTGACAACCGCGGGGAAGTCCTTGTTGGCTGCACCGAAATGCTGGCTGCTGGTTTCGGGGTAGAAGTCTTAGGTTTCCTTTTCGCTTCTGATTTCTTTGAGACAGCGGCCGACAATTCCAGTGGAGCAGGAGTGATTTCTTTCTTCATCATCTCCTGGAGAGTACCGCGCATGGTCCTCTCTCTTGCAGGTCTGGTTAGCTCCTGTAACCGTTTACTAGGAGGTCTGGGAGTATGCGATACCACTCAGAGAGTTTTCAAATCGTTACCCAACAGTAGGCGTCCTGGTACCTCACTCTGTATGCTGACAGGTATCTTCACAGTCATGTCGTTACACTGGATGAGAACTGGTAATTGGGGAAGCATCTGCACAGGCCCTCCAGCTAACTTGGTGAGGCGTTTGGGTGCCTTAGCAACATCCTCCGCCTGAAAAAACGATTTATCCACCACAGTTATGCTGGCCCCAGTGTCCCTAATGGCAGGAGTCTCCTGACCATTCACCTGGACACTGTCCTTATAATACTCTTTAGTATTATTGGGGATAGAATTATAGACATCTAAATTCTGTTGTTCCCACAACCCCAGAGATACTAAAGAAACGCTGGCTGAGACTCCAATGGGTTCATCAGCTAGCAGTAGAAAGTTTCCACTTGCCATTTGGACTTCCTCCTCTGGAGCGAAGGCTAAGGAGACAAGCTGGACCCCTGAAGGTTTACCCTTACATCTGGGATCTCCTTTCACGTGGTCAGTCGAGCCACAAACAAAGCATTTACCAAATGCTTTCTGGAATGGTGGCTTGTTCTGGCCTCCTTCCGGTTTGGCACCAGAGGACACACTATTCTGCTGCGGTTTTCCTTGTGGCTTACCATTCTGGTTTTGTTTGGGGCCCTATTTGGAATTTGAGTTATTCGAATTCTCTTTTGAGTCTTTTTTAGGCTGTTTTCCCTTATCCTTTTTCTGAGTTGCCCCAGAATCCTTATGAGTAGCCCTGTTGGCAACCATTAGTCAGCAGCCTTAGCTAGCTTCCAGGAATCCAATTCCTTCGAATCAGCCAAGTGCTGTCTGAGCTCAGGAGAACAGGCATCATAAATCGACTCCAACATAAAAAGATTCTTCATACCCTCATAAGTGTTCACTTTGTAACCCTTAATCCATCCCTCTAAGTTTTTCAACCCTTCACTCACCCAGGTAGCCTAAGGGGTACCATCATGCTTTTTGAGGGTCCTAAACCTCTTAAGATACTGGGAAGGGGTCTTCCCAAATCTAGCCATCAAAGCTAGTTTCACACTTTCGTAATCTGTCTTATCCGCCTTCCCCAACTCCATTACCACATCAGTTGCAACAGGGGGGAGCCTAGAGAACAACCAGGGAAGCAAATCATTCCCTGTGATGTCCTGGAGCCCATGATTGTACTCAAACAGTTTTAACCAATCCAACACATCCAATCTCGGTTCATACATACCCACTAATTCCTTCAGCATCTGGGGTCTTTTGGGACTGGAGCTCCTAGAGGAACCAGAGGAGAGAGAAGCACTTTCCACAGACAACTTTTTCATCTCTAACTCGTGATTAAGTTCTATTTCCCTGATCCTTAACTCAGCTTGCTTCTGCTCAGCCTGGGCATTCATCCGTCTGAACTCGAGCTCTTGGTTTCTTTCAGATTGAGCCAATAACCATTTGTATTCTAATTCGAGCTTCATTTTTTCAAGTTCAAAATAAGCAGGGTTACATGTGGGACCTGGTATGGGCCCCGTAGGTACAGCTGGTAAGGCAGGTAGAGGAGCAGGGGAGACAGTTTCGTTGGACTCTCCTTCCTCTTCAGCCTCTTCATCACTATCATCAGAATTATGATTTAGATCAACACCATCACTGTTAACTACATTTGCTGGAGAAGTTGGTTCCTCTGAACCAGTACCCAGACTTTGGTTCGCCAGCAATCTCGCTATCAGTTCTAACTTCTTGCCTCTTACAGAAAGATTCTCTTGCCTACAGAGAGTTCGTAAACTCTCAGTATTTTCACCTGACAAGGACTCTTGACTGTAAACTTCCATAGTAGACATGTTTTTGAAAGTTGCTTTTTAGTGCTAAGCTTTGTGGTTAGTTATCCTAAAGTGTCGAAAAGCACTCTAAACTGTATAATCGATACAAATCCCACGGCTGTACACCAGTTTTAGACGGAAAACTGTGCAGTTCCCTCTGGGACCACTGCAAAAGATTTAGGACTACAGGTGTTTGGCAGTAAACCCGCTTGGTAGCAGTCTGTACCACACAGATTCACTTGGTAGCTGTGGCTGAGCAGTCAGACTTCCCTCAAGAAGAGTTAGGCAGTATGTGGAGTATACAACATAGGGCAATTCTACACAGTAAGACAAGCAAACACGCAACAAGGCTTCGGTGTAAAGATATAAGGGTATTTATTTATAACAACACATCTATGGAAAACACTCGGACACTAATACGGCAAACAACTTCAATCACAATTACTATACGAAGAAAAAGATCAATCCCCCTAACAATAGTTTGACAAGTCTAGGTTCACCGGCATCACTTATTTGCAGACAGAGGTGTATGCTTTAACCTAGATGGCACACTATAATTCGTTAGGACGGGAGAGAAAAATAAGGCAGGTTATGAAATCAACTCGGCACCAATACTTTACAGACAAATGCAAGGCAAGTAAGGCAGGGTCTACTGCAGATCACAAAGTTCAGAGGCCAGGCCCACTCCGAGAGAGGCAAGGCGATATGTCCCAAAAGTGTCTCAGTGGAAATGCGCTTCGAGTCTTTATCGCAAATTGTTATGGAAAGTTTGGACCAGTTCAGAACATAAAGTTAAAGAACGCTTGGAGGCGACCAAATGGAAAGGCGAGGATTCAGACACCTCACTCTATCCGGCAGAAAGGGAAGCCAGGCGGACACAGTACCTTGTTTGTGGAGAGACAGCTCCGGCGCGGGCAGTTGTTCCACGTCGGGTCTTTGCCAAGAGAAGAGATGATCTCGTCGTCAAAGGAAAGTTGAAGATCGTTGCACCACCAGGGAAGAGACCAGCCGCGGAGTGCTCCATCACAAGGCACCACCTTTTGGTCGTGGTACAGGGGTAGTGGCTATCCGGTTGCCGAGGTGCTCTGCACTGGCAATTCGACCACTGCGTCCTGGAGCGAAGAAAAAGCAAAGGTGACTGGTTGTTCCCACCAGTCAGGGGAAGAGACTCTCCGGCAGGGAGATCTCCTCTCTCGTCGGGAAGTGGTGAGTCGGTTCAGCAGGGCTCCACCGGAGGTGTCGTCGTTGCAGGTCAGCTCAGCTTTACCCTCGTCGGATTCTTAGGTCCTGTGGCGACTTCTGAAGATCCAGTCCCAAAAGCCCTGCTTTTATGCAGAAAACCCCCATTCATTCAGCCTAGCTGTCAATCAAAACCTGCTAAGTGGTGAGCGGGGAGGCTCACCCCTTGGGTCAATCACACCAGAGTGCGACCGGAGTTGGCAAGGCAACTCAGTCCAGGGTGCCTAAACCCCCTCCCACACCTCTGTGGTAACCCAGACAGAATGGCACCACTTTGGAGGGTCTCTGTACAGAAGCCCGCCAAAAGTGGAACAAAGGGCTCAACCTTTGGTTTAGGAGTCACGGAGACGAACACAGACGCCATTTTAAAAACCGAGTTCTGGCAGAAAATACCATCCGATAGACTTATTTAAGATAAGTAAACCGGTGGTATGTTAGAGATTAACGAGAAAAAGTATTAATCTCCAACAATGGGAAGAATCCCAGCAGGACCCCACACATGTCCCCCAGCACCCCCACCCCCCAGCAATGCAGGGCACCTGCCAGCAGGCCCCCACACATGTCCCCCAGCACCCCTACCCCCCCCACCCCCCAGCAGTGCAGGGCACCTGCCAGCAGTCCCCCACTCATGTCCCACTCATGTCCCCCAGCACCCCCACCCCCCAGCAGTCAGGGGCACCTGCCAGCAGGCCCCCACACATGTCCCCCAGCACCCCCACCCCCCAGCAGTGCAGGGCACCTGCCAGAAGGCCCCCACACATGTCCCCCAGCACCGCCAACCCCCATGATAGATCACATGATAGATCACAAATAAGCAGTATGCGCATGAGTACAAGTGTGTCAGGGAGAATTCTCTGTGTTAGGGAGAATTCTCTGTTTAGGCTGAATTTCCTAACCTAGTGAGTCCCCCAGCAGCTTTGCTGGATTTCTGTTTTTGTCCATCCTGCCAAGAGTGAGACTCTTTCCTCCCACTCTTGGACGTGAATGTGGTTAATTCCTGTGAATGTAAGTGGGCCTCATTACACGGATGGCGGTAAGGATTTACAGGTACCGGTAAAATACCGGTACCGGTAAATCCTTACCACCTTACTACGAGGTCCCTTTGCGGGTTGGGGGATTTAACGTCTGCTTTTTGCAGGCGTTAAAATCCAACCCGCAAAGGGACCTCGGAGCTAATTACGGCACAGCTAAATTGCGGTGCCGTAATAAGCGCCTTCCCCATTCCCATAGAGCCCTGTGGGGCAGAAATGGGAATGGGGAAGAGCAATGGTGGAAGGGGGATTTACCGCCCCTCCAAACTTGGAATGGGGCGGTAAATCCCCTTTCCACCAAGGCGGTGCCGGTATTTTACCGGCATGAGCCATGGTGCTAATAGCGCCATGGCTCACCGCCTACCTGTAACGCTCACCTGATTCCCGCAGAGGCGCCGGTCTTGACTGGGTGAATGCCGTATCTTCAAAGGTGATGTGTAACACACGGTTGGCTCTTTGGGCTGGACCTCTGTGCACTGTATGTCTGACTCGAAGAGTAAGATGTCTGCAGATAGAAAATATGGGATTAATGAACTGGGGTTATTGGGTGCCTCTCTCCTCTTCCCTTTCTCTTCTCCTGTAGAACCCCAAAGGTTAACGCCCTCACCTTAGGTAAGTGAACGCCGAGCTCTCCATCTGCCTCGGGGCAGGGTGCCGTAACCAGTTTCTTCACTGGATAAGGGTGCAGGCCTCTTGACCTCAGAGGACTGCTGTCTGTCGTTAACTGCACGAACGGTAAGTTCTGGGCACTTCAAATGTCTTAAAAGTCTTTTGTAATGATATCTCTTGTTTTGCAGGGTTCCGGCGATGGCGGATGGCGGGCTGATGAGAGTTGAGGATCGAACCCGCGTGAGGAATAGAAGCGCCTGGAAGCACGTAAGTAAGCGCTTGTAGCCTGCTTCACGATGCGCACTAACTGTCCCTTTTATCTTGCAGGTACAAGTTCGGAGCTTTAGAGAAGCTGAAGGGTGCTGGAATACCCACTGGATTCGGCGTGGGAAGGAGTAATGGCACGTGAGTAATACAGTTGCCCAATGTCTTTAAACGCACCTTCTTTTGTCTTTCAGATGCGGGATGCAGCGCCGAAGGCCTCCGGAGCGTGCGAAGAGCTGGTAAGCTTTTGTCTTTCAGATGCCGGAATGCAGTGCGAAGACCTCCGGAGCATGCGAAGAGTAGGTAAGCCTTTGTCTTTCAGATGCCGGAATGCAGCGCGAGGCGTTGGTGACAGCCGATGGACCAGGTAAGAGATGCGCTGCCACTGAAGACCGTAGTGCTAACCTGTTCTTTCTTTGTCTTTATAGGTGCTGTTGGAGACTGGATTCCAGGATGATAAGCCTTTGTTCCCTTAGGCCCAGGATCAGAAGCAGAAAACACGATGAGCGTTCTGCTGCAGAGAATGCAGAATAACGCAAAGCAAGATTCATCCATCGGGTGTGGTTTAAATAGCCTCCTGTAGTGCTTAGGTGTCTCCTTCCACAGCCACGCCTAGGTAAGAAAAGAGTTCCTGCTTTCCAGAAGAGTTCCAGTGTTCTGAACCTAGGGAGTGGCTCCTGCCCCACCCAACAGGAAAAGTAGTCCCAAACAGAAGAGGATCAGGGGTTCAACTGGCAGGTAAGTAAGCAGCATGGTCTGCTGCAGGTAAGTCCACCCAAGCATTATGAGCCCGGCGCTTCCAGCGCTGGGACTGGGCATCTTTATGAGCCTGGTGCCACTGGCGCCAGGACAGGGTCCAAAAGGTCCCAATTGGGACTGGCTGGCACTCGGAACCGGGGTTATGGGTCTGCTTCCAAGGGAGTTGGGCAAGTCCTGATCTTTTGGAAGCAGAGATCATGACAGCACCCCCCCTCAAGGCCCCTCCCAAACCGGGCTTCTCCGGGGGTTTGGGCTTGTTAGGAAATGTTCGATGAAATCTTTTGATTAGATGAGGCGCGTGGACATATTCTGCAGGTTCCCAGGATCTTTCTTGGGGACCGTAGCCTTTCCAGTCAATCAGGTAAAATAGTTTAGAATTGGAGATCTTGGAATCCAGGATGCTTTTGACTTCAAACTCGAGTTCTCCATCAACTAGAATAGGTTTTGGAGATGTAGTTAGTCGGGTTTGAGGTTACACGGGTTTTAATAGAGAGACGTGGAAGACCGGATGTATCTTCATGTGAGGGGGCAAGTCCAACTTGACCGCTACTGGATTTACTATGGTAGTGATGGAATAGGGACCAAGGTATCTTGGGTTGAATGTGCGTGGTCCTTTTAGAGGTAGATATTTGGTGGATAACCAGACTTGATCTCCTACTTGATATTGGGGGGCTTCCTTCCGATGTTGGTCTGCTCCTTTCTTGTATTGTTCTTTAGCCCTTTGAAGGTGAGAAACGGCTTCCTTAAAGGCTTGGTTGATTGTAGAATGCAGGTGGTCTACTGCTGGTGTTCCAAGATCTTGGAGTGGATCCAACTTCGAGGTTCGAGGGTGACTACCGTATAAAAGAAAAAACGGGGTCTTCCCAGTTCCCGAGTGGACAGAGTTATTGTAGGCATATTCGGCTATCCAAAGGATATCTTTCCAAGTTTTTTCAGTTTGTTGTAGCATGCAGCGCAAATACTGTTCCAGAGTTTGATTGGTCCTCTCGGTTTTTCCGTCGGTTTGAGGGTGGTGGCTGGTCGAAAGTCTCACATCAATTTGAGCCGACCGACAGCAACTTCGCCAAAAATGAGAAATAAATTGACTACCTCGATCCGAAATTAGAACTGAAGGAAAACCGTGCAGTCGGACGATGTTTTCGAGAAATTCTCGGGCCAGAGTTGCTGCTGTTGGTAAGCCTTTGAGTGGAATGAAATGCGCCATCTTGGAGAATAGGTCCACGATTACTAGGATCGTATTGTATCCGGAGCATGGAGGTAGATCGGTGATGAAGTCCATAGAAAGCGTATGCCAAGGGCGAGGCGGGATGTCAATAGGGCGTAAGAGGACGGCTGGTTTTTCCTTTTGACTCTTGTTTTGGGCGCATACTCCACAGGATATTATAAAGTCTCTGATATCTTTTTTCCAAGACGGCCACCAGAAGTAGCGCTTGATCTTTTCCGAGGTCTTGGTCATACCGGGATGTCCTTCCATTAAAGAATCGTGATAACAAGAGATTACCTTTTTCTTTAAATCTGTGCTGGGCAGGTATAACCGTTCTTGGAAATATAATAGGTTGTCCTTCACCGTAAAGTCCTTTCCCTGCAGATGTCAATTCTGTATGTCTGCTGGAGTTACCAGTAGCCTGGCTTTATCCTTAACTTCCTCTATGGATTGTGTGGCGATTACACCTAGAATTCTTTGTTCGGGAATGATAGGTACAGGTTTAGGATTGATCAAATGTTCTTCCACTCCCATCCGAGAAAGGGCATCAGCTTTACCGTTTTTTGTACCAGGTCGATAGGTAATTATGAAGTCAAACTCTGCAAAGAATAGTGCCCAACGGAGTTGCCTAGAGGATTGAGCTTTTGCAGTTTTCAAATATTGCAGGTTTCGGTGATCTGTAATCACAGTAACGGTGTGTCAGGCCCCCAAAAGATAATGCCGCCAAGCCTTAAAGGCAGACTTGATAGCTAGAAGTTCCTTATCAGTAATAGTGTAATTGATTTCAGGAGGCGAGAATTTGCGGGACCAAAATGCCACGGGATGCAACTGATTGGTTACTGGGTCCTTTTGTGATAAAACTGCCCCCATGGCAAGGCTCGAAGCATCAGTTTCAACGATGTAGGGGAGTTCTGGGCGAGGATGTTTTAAGATCGGTGCAGAGATAAATCTAGTCTTCAAATTCTGGAAAGCTTGTTCCGCCTCGGTAGACCATTCAAAACGTTTGTTTTTCTTTAACAAGGCGGTGATGGGCTGGACTATTCGAGAGAATTCGGGGATAAACCTGCGGTAAAAGTTAGCGAAGCCTAACATGCTTTGAACACCTTTTACGGAGGATGGCGATGGCCATTTGAGAATTGCATCGACCTTCTTTGAATCCATACGCACTCCGCTAGGTGATAATATGAATCCCAAGAATTCAACTTCAGTCACGTTGAAAACACATTTTTCCAACTTAGCGAA
Source organism: Ambystoma mexicanum (assembly GCF_040938575.1). Classification (NCBI taxonomy): domain Eukaryota; kingdom Metazoa; phylum Chordata; class Amphibia; order Caudata; family Ambystomatidae; genus Ambystoma; species Ambystoma mexicanum. The sequence continues at coordinate 1,078,985,817 of NC_090930.1, forward strand.
AAGTTTGTGTTGACGCAATCTCTCGAGGACCATTTTCACATGTTTCCGATGTTCAGTTTCCGATGAAGAATAAACGAGGATGTCGTCAATGTAAACAACAACACACACATCTATGAGCTCTCTGAGGACATCGTTCATAAAATATTGAAAGGCGGCCGGGGCATTGCAAAGTCCGAAGGGCATGACCTGATATTCAAATAGCCCATACTTGGTGCGGAAGGCCGTCTTCCATTCATCGCCCTCTTTTACTCGTACCAAGTGGTAGGCTCCTCTAAGATCCAGCTTTGTATATATGCATGCTTTTCTGACTTGGTCCAGGAGTTCAGGGATCAAAGGTAACGGATATCTATTCTTAACGGTGATCTGGTTCAGGGCGCGATAATCTATACAAGTTCTAAGGTCCCCTTCTTTTTTTGGAACGAAGAACAAAGCTGAGGAAGCAGGGGACTTGGAAGGACGAATAAACCCATTCGCTAGGTATTGATCCAGGTATTGTCGGAGGTGAAGATTCTCAGGCTCGGTGAGGGCATACATTCTACTACAAGGAGGAGTAGATCCAGGTATCAAGTCTATCTGGCAGTCATAAGACCTATGAGGAGGTAGAGAGTTAGCCTGATCCTTCCGGAAAACATCTTGGAATTCTAGGTATTCAGGAGGTAACTGGGGAGCCTCCGAGGAAATTGCTGCCAGTGCAACACCAGGTCGAGGGTGACAAGTAGAGACACATTCTGGAAACTGAACCGTTCTTGCTCGCCAATCGATCTGAGGATTGTGCTTCTCTAACCAAGGAATTCCTAGAATAATCTGGAACTGAGGGGCCTTGATCACATTGAACACGATCTTCTCATGGTGTCCATCTTGACTTACTAGCGTCACTTCTTGGGTGGTATGCGTTACTGGTCCGGAGGCTATCTCCGTACCATCCACCGTAGTAATGACGTCCTTTACAGCCTTTGGACAAAGAGTCAGATTCATCCTCAAAACCATTTCATGATCCACATAATTGCCGATGGCACAGCTGTCGACGTAAGCTTCAATCGCATGTAATCGATCCGGATGTTCAGGGCTAATGAGGACCATAGGTATCACGAAATGCGAGGTCACGGAACTGGTTTTAATGCTCGGCAAGAGGACCTCTATTCTTGTCGGGCGAGGTCGTTTCCCTGCTCAGAGTTTGTGACCCTGGTAACTGCAGCTCCTACTGCCTTCTTGGCTGGTTTCACCGGACAGTCTCGAAGAAAGTGCCCCGAGTTTCCGCAATAGAGGCATAATTGCAGCTGTTTTCTCCTTTCCCGCTCCTTTTGTGTTAGTGGTCCTTTCAGGCCCCCTATTTGCATGGGTTCCCCGGAGTCTACTCCTTTGGTAGGAGTTGGTGGTTTGGAAAATACTCGAGCATCAAACTTGGAACGATCGGCCTTCCTGTTCTGCAGTCTGTGGTCAATTTGAACGACTAAGTCAATATAGTCCGAACAGTCTTGCGGGGGATTCACTACTTGGGCTAACACATCTTTGAGCTCTCCACGTAGACCTCTATAAAACAGCGTAATCCTTTTGTCCTCAGGCCATCGAGTTTCCACTATCAGTCTGTTGAAAGACGCAATATAAGCCAAAAGGTCTTGATTACCCTGTCGCAATGAAAGGAGCTCATTGTCCAAGGCCTGCCCCTGTGAATGTCTTGCAAACAGTTTTTCCATACTGAGCTGAAAAGCTTGAAAATCATGGAGAACCGGATCATCTTGATTAACTAGAGGGATAGACCAGTCTGCCGCATTGCCACTAAGGTACGAAAGCACGAAAGCTACCTTAGCTTGATCAGTTGGAAAGGCTGCTAGCCGGCATAAGAAGTGCAACCGGCACTGATTAATAAATACTGCAAACCTCTTTGGGTCACCAGAAAATAGTTCGGGCGGAGCCAGAGGTACATTCCCAGGTAGGTTGATCTGCACTGGGTTCGTAAAGGATGTTGAAGGAAGATTTGCCCCTGATGCGGGTAACGGAGTTTGTCCGGCTTGTGACTGTAGCAATTGTCTAGCGAGATCGTCTGTTCGCTCCTTGGAAATAATCAGTTCCCTTCTTAGAGCATTCGTTTCCTGACGGGCTGCATGCACTTCTGCTCTTAGTTCCCCAAGTAACTGGGCTAGCTTGTCGGTATCCGAGGTTTCCATAGCGCCTGGGTGGGAGTTTTGCGGTAGGCTTTGCGTTCTGTAACGCTCACCTGATTCCCGCAGAGGCGCCGGTCTTGACTGGGTGAATGCCGTATCTTCAAAGGTGATGTGTAACACACGGTTGGCTCTTTGGGCTGGACCTCTGTGCACTGTATGTCTGACTCGAAGAGTAAGATGTCTGCAGATAGAAAATATGGGATTAATGAACTGGGGTTATTGGGTGCCTCTCTCCTCTTCCCTTTCTCTTCTCCTGTAGAACCCCAAAGGTTAACGCCCTCACCTTAGGTAAGTGAACGCCGAGCTCTCCATCTGCCTCGGGGCAGGGTGCCGTAACCAGTTTCTTCACTGGATAAGGGTGCAGGCCTCTTGACCTCAGAGGACTGCTGTCCGTCGTTAACTGCACGAACGGTAAGTTCTGGGCACTTCAAATGTCTTAAAAGTCTTTTGTAATGATATCTCTTGTTTTGCAGGGTTCCGGCGATGGCGGATGGCGGGCTGATGAGAGTTGAGGATCGAACCCGCGTGAGGAATAGAAGCGCCTGGAAGCACGTAAGTAAGCGCTTGTAGCCTGCTTCACGATGCGCACTAACTGTCCCTTTTATCTTGCAGGTACAAGTTCGGAGCTTTAGAGAAGCTGAAGGGTGCTGGAATACCCACTGGATTCGGCGTGGGAAGGAGTAATGGCACGTGAGTAATACAGTTGCCCAATGTCTTTAAACGCACCTTCTTTTGTCTTTCAGATGCGGGATGCAGCGCCGAAGGCCTCCGGAGCGTGCGAAGAGCTGGTAAGCTTTTGTCTTTCAGATGCCGGAATGCAGTGCGAAGACCTCCGGAGCATGCGAAGAGTAGGTAAGCCTTTGTCTTTCAGATGCCGGAATGCAGCCCGAGGCGTTGGTGACAGCCGATGGACCAGGTATGAGATGCGCTGCCACTGAAGACCGTAGTGCTAACCTGTTCTTTCTTTGTCTTTACAGGTGCTGCTGAAGACTGGATTCCAGGATGATAAGCCTTTGTTCCCTTAGGCCCAGGATCAGAAGCAGAAGACACGATGAGCGTTCTGCTGCAGAGAATGCAGAATAACGCAAAGCAAGATTCATCCATCGGGTGTGGTTTAAATAGCCTCCTTTAGTGCTTAGGTGTCTCCTTCCACAGCCACGCCTAGGTAAGAAAAGAGTTCCTGCTTTCCAGAAGAGTTCCAGTGTTCTGAACCTAGGGAGTGGCTCCTGCCCCACCCAACAGGAAAAGTAGTCCCAAACAGAAGAGGATCAGGGGTTCAATTGGCAGGTAAGTAAGCAGCATGGTCTGCTGCAGGTAAATCCACCCAAGCATTATGAGCCCGGCGCTTCCAGCGCTGGGACTGGGCATCTTTATGAGCCTGGTGCCACTGGCGCCAGGACAGGGTCCAAAAGGTCCCAATTGGGACTGGCTGGCACTCGGAACCGGGGTTATGGGTCTGCTTCCAAGGGAGTCGGGCAAGTCCTGATCTTTTGGAAGCAGAGATCATGACACTACCGTGTAATGAGGCCCAATGTGTTCTATGGGCTATGGGGTCTTTTACTCCATAGGGTCTCATGTGTTTTGCTATGTGTGTTACACCGCACCCTCCGTGCCGTAACACTGGGGCGTCCTAGAGGATCCCCACCATAGACTCCATACCCTGGGACTGACTACTGTCTCCCAGGGCTTGTAAAGTCACCATTGGCTTTACTAGACCTAAATTTACTAACAGAACTAGTACAAACCATCCTATTGTGGACATACTAGTAGGGGTAATTCGATTACCCCTGGGTCTGTTATTTGAGGGGGCACTGTCCCGTCCCCCCTCGTCGAGTTTTGGCTGGTGGCAGTGGAAACTACTTGTTATATTCGACCCCAAATATAATTCTATGGGATTCTTACCATTGTTGGAGGCTAATACTTTTTCCCGTTAGTCTCTAACATACCGCCGGTTTATTTGTCTTAAATAAATCTACCGGTTGGTATTTTCTGCCAGAACTCGGTTTTCAAAATGGCGTCTGTGTTCGCCTCTGTAACTCCGAACCAAAGGTTGAGCCCTTTGTTCCACTTTTGCCGGGCTTCTGCACAGAAGCCCTCCAAAGTGGTGCCATTCTGTCTGGGTACCACAGGGGGTGTGGGAGGGGGTTTAGGCACACTGGACTGAGTTGCCTTGCCAACTCAAGTCGCACTCTGGTGTGATTGGTCCAAGTGGTGAGCCACCCCGCTCACCACTTAGCGTGTTTTGATTGACAGCTAGGATGAATGAATGGGGGTTTCCTGCATAAAAGCAAGGCTTTAGGGACGGGATCTTCAGAAGTCGCCACAGGATATAAGAATCTGACAAGGGAAAAGCTGAGCTGACCTGCAACGACGACACCTCCGGTGGAGCCCTGCTGAACCGTCTCACCAGTTCCCAACGACAGAGGAGATCTCCCGGCTGGAGAGTCTTCTTCCCCTGACTGGTGGGAACAACCAGTCTCTTTGCTTTTTCTTCGCTTCCAGGGCGTAGTGGTCGAGTTGCCCGTGCTGAGCACCCCAGCAACCGGATAGCCACTAGCCCATACCGCGACCAAAAGGTAGTGCCTTGTGACGGAGCACTCCGCGGCTGGTCTCTTCTCTGGTGGTGCAACGATCTTCATTTTTCCTTCGACGACGAGATCATCTCATCTCTTGGCAAAGCCCCGACTTGCATCCACCACCAGGAACAACTGCCCCCGCCGGAGCTGTCTCTTCACTTACAAGGTACCGTGTCTGCCTGGCTTCCATTGTGACGGTTAGCGTGAGGTGTCTTAAATCCTTACCTTTCCTTGGGTCGCCTCCAGACCTTCTTAACTTTTTGTTCTAAACTGGTCAACCTTTTTGTGACAATTTGCTACAAAGACTCGAAGGCATTTCTACTCTGATACTTTTTGGGACATATCGCCTTGCCTCTCTCCGAGTGGGCTGGCCTCTGAACTTTGTGATCCACAGTAGACCCTGCCTTACTTGCCTTGCATTTGCTTTGTAAAAGAGTTGGTACCGAGTTGATTTCATACCCTGCCTTTTCTCTCCCATTCTAACGAATATTAGAGTGCCATCTAGGTTGAAGCATTCACCTCTGTCTGCAAATAAGTAGTTCCGTTGAACTTAGACTTGTCGAAATATTGTCAGAGGAGTGAGGTACTTATAGTAATTGTAATTGAAGTTGTTTGCCGTATTAGTGCCAATGTGTTTTTCATAAATGTGTTTTTATAAATGAATAACTATATATCTTTACATCCAAGTTCTGTTCCGTGTCTGCTTGTTCTACTGTGTAAATTGCCCTATTTTGTATACTCCACATACTGCCTAACTCTTCTTGAGGGAAGTCTGACTGCTCAGCCACAGCTACCAAGTGAATCTGTGTGGTACAGACTGCTACCAAGTGGGTTTACTGCCAAACACCTGTAGGCCTAAATCTTTTGCAGTGGTCCCAGAGGGAACTGCACAGGTTTCCGCTTAACACTGGTGGCAGCGGTGGGATTTGTATCGAGTATACAGTTTAGAGTGCTTTTCAACACTTTAGGATAACTAACCACAAAGCTTAGCACTAAAAAAAGCGACTTTCAAAAACATATCTACTATGGAAGTTTACAGTCAAGAGTCCTTGTCAGGTGAAAATACTGAGATTTTGAGAGCTCTCTGTAGACAAGAGAATCTTTCTGTAAGAGGCAAGAAAGTAGACCTGATAGCGAGATTGCTGGAAAACCAAAGTCTGGGTACTGGTTCAGAGGAACCAACTTCTCCAGCGAATGTAGAAAACAGTGATGGTATTGATCTGAATCAAATTCTTGATAATGAGTCAGAAGAGGAAAGTGAACCTAATGAAGTTAGCCACTCTGAGCCTCTGTCTGCCTTACCTACTGTACCTATGGGGCCCATACCAGGTCCCACATGTAACCCTGCTTATTTTGAACTTGAAAAAATGAAGCTCGAATTAGAGTACAAACGGTTTTTAGCCCAATCTGAAAGAAACCAAGAGCTAGAGTTCAGACGGATGAATGCCGAAGCTGAGCAGAAACAAGCTGAGTTAAGACTCAGAGAAATAGAACTTAATCATGAGTTAGAGATGAAAAAATTGTCTGTGGAAAATGCTTCTCTCTCCTCTGGTTCCTCTAGAAGTTCCAGTCCCAAAAGACCCCGGATGCCTAAGGAATTAGTGGGTATGTATGAACCTAGATTGGATGTGTTGGATTGGTTAAAACTGTTTGAATATAATCATGGGCTCAAGGACATCACAGGGAATGAGCTACTTCCCTTGTTGTTCTCTAGGCTTCCCCCTGTTGCGACTGATGTGTTAATGGAGTTGGGGGAGGTGGATAAGAAGGATTACAAAAGTGTGAAACTAGCTTTGATAGCTAGGTTCGGGAAGACCCCTTCGCAGTATCTTAAGAGGTTTAGAAACCTCAAAAAGCATGATGGTACCCCTTGGGCTACCTGGGTGAGTGAAGGGTTGAAAAACTTAGAGGGATGGATTAAGGGTTACAAGGTGAACACTTATGAGGGTATGAAGAATCTTTTTATGTTGGAGTCTATTTATGATGCCTGTTCTCCTGAGCTCAGACAGCACTTGGCTGATTCGAAGGAATTTGATTCCAGGAAGCTAGCTAAGGCTGCTGACTTGTGGGTTGCCAACAGGGCTACTCATAAGGATTCTGGGGCAACTCAGAAGAAGGATGAGGGAAAGCAGCCTAAAAAAGACTCAAAAGAGAAATCTAATAACTCAAATTCCAAAGAGGGCCCCAAACAAAACCATAAGGGTAAGCCACAAGGAAAACCACAGCAGAATGGTGTACCTTCTGGTGCCAAACCGGAGGGAGGCCAGAACAAGCCACCATTCCAGAAAGCATTCGGTAAATGCTTTGTTTGTGGCTCGACTGACCATGTGAAAGGAGATCCCAGTTGCAAGGGTACACCTTCAGGGGTCCAGCTTGTCTCCTTAGCCTTCGCTCTAGAGGAGGAAGTCCAAATGGCAAGTGGAAACTTTCTACTACTGGCTGATGAACCCACTGGAGTCTCAGCCAGTGTTTCTTTAGTGTCTCTGGGTTTGTGGGAACAACAGAATTTAGATGTCTATAATTCTATCCCAGATAATACTAAAGAGTATTATAAGGACAGTGTCCAGGTGAATGGTCAGGAGACTCCTGCCATTAGGGACACTGGGACCAGCATAACTGTGGTGGATACATCTTTTTTCAGGCTGAGGATGTTGCTAAGGCACCCAAACGCCTCACCAAGTTAGCTGGAGAGCCTGTGCAGATTCTTCCCCAATTACCAGTTCTCATCCAGTGTAACGACATGACTGTAAAGATACCTGTCAGCATACAGAGTGAGGTACCAGGACGAGTTCTGTTGGGTAACGATTTAAAAACTCTCGGAGTTGTGTCTCATACCCCCAGACCTCCTAGTAAACGGTTACAGGAACTAACCAGACCTGCAAGGGAGAGAACCATGAGAGGTACTCCCCAGGTGATGATGACGAAAGATATCACTCCTGCTCCACTGGAATTGTCAGATGCTGTCTCAAAGAAATCAGAAGCAAAAGGGAAACCTAAGACTTCTATACCAAAAGCAGCAGCCAGCATTCCAGTGCATCCAACAAGGACCTCCCCGTGGTTGTCCAAAGTTACACCCGTAACTCCCCCTGCAGCTGAGGCTGAGAGGGTGGTACAACATTGTGTGGTAGAATTAGACTCTGAGGAAGAGCTAATAGAAGGCCAGGAACTCATTGGGGATCTGGATCCTGTTGACCATCCTGAGCTGCAGTCGGTTGCCTGTCATTTGGTCGAAAACAATTGGTCGACTGGACAACTGGTCGAATCAATTTGGTCGAAAACCAAATGGTCGAATTTTTTTATTTTTTTATTTTTTACCCCTTTTTTGGTTTTTTTTGGGGGGTCCCCCCCAACCCCTTTTTTTTCTTTCTTTTTTTTTTTTCTACACGAAAACCCACAAAACACATATATAAATAAAAAAAAAAAAAATTCGACCATTTGGTTTTCGACCAAATGACGTCGACCAAATTGCAGTCGACCATTTTGTAGTCGACCAAATGACTGGACAGCACTGCAGTCTTTACTGGCAGAAGGTGGAACCAGCAGGGCAGACTTCATTGAGGGACAGAGGGAATTTCCAACTCTGGAAGGTCTTCGCCACCAGGCAGAAGCCCAGGCTGAACGGCAAGAGCCTGGGAAATACAGGTTGCACTGGGAAGATGGCCTCTTCTACAATGAACCGACCGATTCTGCACCTGGAGACTACAAGCGGCTTGTAGTACCCCAAGAGAACAGACCACAGTTCTTGCAGTTAGCCCACGAGATTCCTTTGGCTGGTCACTTGAGTTTCAAGAAGACTAAGGAAAGGCTCTCTCTCTACTTCTATTGGCCGAAGATGGGGGCCGAAGTAGAAAAACACTGCAGGAGCTGCCACACCTGCCAGACCTCTGGTAAGGTGGGCTCCAAGAATGTGGCACCTTTAGTGCCTCTCCCAGTTGTGGGAGACCCATTTGAGAGAGTAGGGATTGACATTGTTGGTCCCCTTGATCCTCCAACCTCCTCAGGCAACAGGTTTATACTTGTTGTAGTAGACCATGCTACTAGGTATCCTGAGGCAATTCCTATGAGGACTGTTACAGCTCCGGCTGTGGCTAAGGCCCTCCTTGGTATTTTTACCAGGGTCGGGTTTCCTAAGGAAGTAATCTCTGACAGGGGGTCAAACTTTATGTCCCACTACCTGAAAGCCATGTGTGGAAAACCTGTGGAGTTACTTACAAGTTCTCAACAGCTTACCACCCACAAACCAATGGGTTGGTAGAAAGGTTCAACCGAACCATGAAGAGCATGATAGGTGCTTTAGAAAAACCCCTTAAACAAAAGTGGGACCTTCTACTGCCATGCCTTCTCTTTGCTTATAGAGAAGTCCCTCAGGAGGGAGTAGGTTATTCTCCCTTTGAGCTTCTATATGGTCATCCCGTCAGAGGTCCATTGGCCCTGATTAAGGAGGGGTTGGAGAGTGCTCCTTCCCCCAAGCCAGTCAGAGTGACTGACTACGTGATAGGTCTCCGGAGGAGAATGTCGCACATGATGACAGAAGCAAGTGATAACTTGAAAGCTGGACAAGCATTGGTCAAGCACTGGCATGATCAAATGGCTAACATGGTTGAGTTCACTCAAGACCAGCTAGTTCTCGTTATGATCCCAACAAGGCAGAGGGCCTTGCAAGACAAATGGATGGGACCCTTCAGAGTTGTGGGTAAACTTGGAGAGGTCAACTATCTGGTGGACTTGGGCAATCCCTGGGAGGCTCCGACAGTCTTCCACACCAACCGACTCAAAGCGTATGTCCCGAGACCTGATGTAGGAGCGTTGCTTCTAGCATCATCCGAGGAAGAAGAAGAGAGTGAAGCTCTTCCGGATCTCCTTAGAGGCTTACCTTTAGATGAAAAAATTGAAGGAGTGAATCTCTCTTCAAATCTGACACCTGAGCAACAAGAAGAGTGCAAATCTATGTTGAATCAGTTTGCCTCTCTGTTCTCACTTTCACCAGGCTTGACCCCTTGGGGCCAGCATGACATACTCACTGGTGACTGTCTGCCAGTCAAAGGCAGAGGATACCGAATGTCAGAAAACTTATGAACCTACATCAAAGGTGAGGTCAGCAAGATGCTTGATCTCGGGGTAATAGAGCCCTCTACTAGTCCATGGTCTAGCCCAGTGGTGTTAGTACCAAAGGCAGGATCTAAAGAGTTTAGATTCTGCGTGGATTATAGAGCTCTTAATGCAGTCACCAAGACTGATGCCCACCCTTTGCCAAGAACAGATGAGTTGGTGGATAAACTTGGTTCAGCCAAGTTCCTCAGCACATTTGACTTGACGTCAGGCAATTGGCAAATAGCCCTGACAGACCATGCCAAGGAGAAAACTGCATTTTCCACCCCCGTTGGCTTATACCAGTTTAAGGTGATGCCTTTCGGATTGAAAAATGCACATGCTACATTTCAACGGATGGTAAACCAGGTTCTGAATCGGGTGGAGGACTTCTGCATGGCATACTTGGATGACATAGCAGTGTTCAGCAATTCCTGGGAAGAACATGTAACCCACCTAAGAGATGTTTTGTAGGCTCTTGGACGAGCCAATCTGACCATAAAGGTGAGTAAATGCCAAATTCGACAGAGTAAGGAAGTCTATCTTGGACATGAGGTAGGAGGTGGAGAAATAAGGCCTTTGCTCAGTAAGATTGAAGCTGTGCAAAATTGGACAACACCTACTACTCAGACCCAAGTGAGAGCCTTCTTAGGTCTCACTGGATAGTACAGGAATTTCATTGAGAACTATGGGACCATAGCTTCTCCTCTGAATGTCATCTCCTCTCCAAAATTTCCTAAAAAGGTTAGATGGAACGAGGAGTGCAATCAGGCGTTTGAAAACCTGAAAAAGGCTCTTTGCCAAGCCCCAGTACTCAGAGCTCCTGATTACCACCAAACTTTCATTGTGCAGACAGATGCTTCTAATGTAGGAATAGGTGCCGTACTCAGTCAACTGGATGGGAAAGGTAGGGAGCACCCCGTTTGCTTCATCAGCCGCAAGCTGAAGGATCCTGAAACAAGGAGGGCAACAATCGAAAGAGAATGCTTTGCTATCGTGTGGGCTCTGAAGAAGTTTAGGCCATACTTGTATGGTTCTACTTTTGTCATTCAGACTGACCACCAACCCTTGAGATGGTTAATGCAAATGAAAGGGGAAAACCCAAAACTACTGAGATGGTCAATCTGCCTGCAAGGGTTTGATTTCACCATTGAGCACAGGTCAGGGTGTCACCACCAAAATGCTGATGGTCTCTCTAGGATGTATGTCATCGACTAGAGGTATGGGATTCATCCAGGAGTGGATTAAATCCTCCTGTCCCTTAGTCTTGGGGGCGCGAGTGTTAGGGAGAATTCTCTGTTTAGGCTGAATTTCCTTACCTAGTGAGTCCCCCAGCAGCTTTGCTGGATTTCTGGAGTTTGTTTTTGTCCATCCTGCCAAGAGTGAGACTCTTTTCTCCCACTCTTGGACATGAATGTGGTTAATTCCTGTGAATGTCAATGTGTTCTATGGGCTATGGGGTCTTTTACTCCATAGGGTCTCATGTGTTTTGCTATGTGTGTTACACCGCACCCTCCGTGCCGTAACACTGGGGCGTCCTAGAGGATCCCCACCATAGACTCCATACCCTGGGACTGACTACTGTCTCCCAGAGCATGTAAAGTCACCATTGGCTTTACTAGACCTAAATTTACTAAGAGAACTAGTACAAACCATCCTATTGTGGACGTACTAGTAGGGGTAATTCGATTACCCCTGGGTCTGTTATTCGAGGGGGCACTGTCCCATCCCCCCTCGTCGAGTTTTGGCTGGTGGCAGTGGAAACTACTTGTTATATTCGACCCCGAATATAATTCTATGGGATTCTTCCCATTGTTGGAGGCTAATACTTTTTCCCGTTAGTCACTAACATACCGCCGGTTTATTTGTCTTAAATAAATCTACCGGTTGGTATTTTCTGCCAGAACTCGGTTTTTAAAATGGCGTCTGTGTTCGCCTCTGTAACTCCAAACCAAAGGTTGAGTCCTTAATTCCACTTTTGGCAGGCTTCTGCACAGAAGCCCTCCAAAGTGGTGCCATTCTGTCTGGGTGCCACAGGGGGCGTGGGAGGGGGGTTAGGCACCCTGGACTGAGTTGCCTTGCCAACTCAAGTCGTACTCTGGTGTGATTGGCCCAAGTGGTGAGCCACCCCGTTCACCACTTAGCGTGTTTTGATTGACAGCTAGGCTGAATGAATGGGGGTTTCCTGCATAAAAGCAGGGCTTTTGGGACTGGATCTTCAGAAGTCGCCACAGGACCTAAGAATCCGATGAGGGTAAAGCTGAGCCGACCTGCAACGATGACACCTCCGGTGGAGCCCTGCTGAACCGTCTCACCACTTCCCAACGACAGAGGAGATCTCCCGGCTGGAGAGTCTTCTTCCCCTGACTGGTGGGAACAACCAGTCCCTTTGCGTTTTCTTCGCTTCCAGGGCGTAGTGGTCGAATTGCCCGTGCTGAGCACCCCGGCAACCGGATAGCCACTAGCCCATACCGCGACCAAAAGGTGGTGCCTTGTGACGGAGCACTCCGCGGCTGGTCTCTTCCCTGGTGGTGCAACGATCTTCAACTTTCCTTTGACAACGAGATCATCTCATCTCTTGGCAAAGCCCCGACTTGCATCCACCACCAGGAACAACTGCCCCCGACGGAGCTGTCTCTTCACTTACAAGGTACGATGTCCGCCTGGCTTCCCTTGTGACGGTTAGCGTGAGCTGTCTTAAATCCTTACCTTTCCTTTGGTCGCCTCCAGACCTTCTTACCTTTTGTTCTAAACTGGTCCAACCTTTCTGTGACAATTTGCTACAAAGACTCGAAGTGCATTTCCACTGTGATACTTTTTGGGACATATCGCCTTGCCTCTCTCCGAGTGGGCCTGGCCTCTGAACTTTGTGATCCACAGTAGACCCTGCCTTACTTGCCTTGCATTTGCTTCGTAAAAGAGTTGGTACCGAGTTGATTTCATACCCTGCCTTTTCTCTCCCATTCTAACGAATATTAGAGTGCCATCTAGGTTGAAGCATTCACCTCTGTCTGCAAATAAGTGGTGCCGTTGAACCTAGACTTGTCGAAATATTGTTAGAGGAGTGAGATACTTATAGTAATTGTAATTGAAGTTGTTTGCCGTATTAGTGCCAGTGTGTTTTTCATAGATGTGTTTTTATAAATAAATAACTATATATCTTTACACCCAAGCTCTGTTCCGTGTCTGCTTGTTCTACTGTGTAAATTGCCCTATTTTGTATACTCCACATACTGCCTAACTCTTCTTGAGGGAAGTCTGACTGCTCAGCCACAGCTACCAAGTGAATCTGTGTGGTACAGACTGCTACCAAGTGGGTTTACTGCCAAACACCTGTAGGCCTAAATCTTTTGCAGTTGTCCCAGAGGGAACTGCACAGGTTTCCGCTTAACAGGGGGTGCTGGGGGACATGAGTGGGACATGAGTGGGGGCCTGCTGGCAGGTGCCCTGCACTGGTGGGGGGTGGGGGTGCTGGGGGACATGTGTGGGTGCCTGCTGGCAAGTGCCCTGCACTGCTGTGGGGTGGGGGTGCTGGGGAACATATGTGGGGGCCTGCTGGCAGGTGCCCTGCACTGCTTGGGGGTCGGGGTGAAGGGGGACATGAGTGGGGGCCTGCTGGCAGGTGCCCCTCACTGCTGGGGGGTGGGGGTGCAGGTGGACATGAGTGGGGGCCTGCTGGCAGGTGCCCCTCACTGCTGGAGAGGGTGGAGGTGCAGGGGGACATGAGTGGGGGCCTGCTGGCAGGTGCCCCTCACTGCTGGGGGATGGGGGTGCTGGGGGACATGTGTCAGGGCCTGCTGGCAGGTGCCTGTCAATCCTGGGGGGTGGGGGGCTGGGGGACATGAGTGGGGGCCTGCTGGCAGGTGCCCCTCACTGCTGGGGGGTGGGGGTGCTGGGGGACATGTGACGGGGCCTGCTGGCAGGTGCCTGTCAATGATGGGGGGGTGGGGGGGCTGGGAGACATGTTTCGGGGCCTGCTGGCAGGTGCCTGTCAATGATGGGGGGTGGGGGGGTTGGGGGACATGAGTGGGGGCCTGCTGGCAGGTGCCCCTCACTGCTGGGTGGTGGGTGTGCTGGGGGACATGTGTCGGGCCTGCTGGCAGGTGCCTGTCAATGATGGGGGGTGGGGGGCTGGGGGACATGAGTGGGGGCCTGCTGGCAGGTGCCACTCACTGCTGGGGGGTGGGGGTGCTGGGAGACATGAGTTGGTGATCATATTGCAATGGGACATGTGGCTTGGCTGGGGGGCATGCCCATGGTAGATGGGCTGCCTGCGGGACATGACCAGGGGTGCAGGGTAGTCCCCTGTGGTGTGGGCTGCCTGCAGGGGCCATGGAGGGGGTAGAGGGGACACCTGGGAGGACCCACACTGCCAATTCACGTGTAGGACTCCCCACGCACCCCCAAAATACGCGTTCCCCGCTCTGAAAGCAAAATCGCGTGTGAAACTTCATGTGCAGCCCAGTAATACACGTACCCTGCTCCAATCGCGTGTGGAACTTCCCGCGCACCCCCAAAATACACGTACCCAGGCCAATCGCATGTAAAACTTCCCGCGCACCCCTGAAATACACGTTCCCAGCCCAATCGCATCTGAAACTTCCCGCGCACCACTTAAATACACGTACCCAGCCCAATCGCTTGTGAAACTTCCCGCGCACCCCTGAAATACACGTACCCAGCCCAATCGCATGTAACACTTCCCGCGCACCCCTGAAATACACATACCCGGCCCAATCGCGTGTGAAACTTCCCGCGAACCCCTGAAATACACGTACCCAGCCCAATCGCATGTGAAACTTCCCCAGCACCCCTGAAATACACGTACCCAGGCCAATCGCGTGTGGAACTTCCCGCACACCCCTGAAATACACGTACCCAGGCCAATCACGTGTGAAACTTCCCGCACAACCCTGAAATACACGTACCCAGGCCAATCGCGTGTGAAACTTCCCGCGTACCCCTGAAATACACGTACCAAGGCCAATCACGTGTGAAACTTCCCGCGCACCCCCGTCATACAGTACCCTACTCGCACAGGCCCTTTCGCGTGTGAAACTTCACGCGCACCCCAGTAATACACGTTCCCGCTTGGCGTTTGCTGTTTGGCAGCCCTGTAAACTTGTTCCAGGGTTAGCACAGCCCTTTGCACTGAATTGGGAATTTTGATGGCTTTTCCTTGCACGAGGGCGTTCTTGGGGGCATAACTGGCGCTGCGCCACTCTGCGCCATGGCTGGTTTTGGAGGCTAAAATCCATGAATACGCTGTGCGCGGAAATCGATTTTAGCGCACGCGGCTGGTGCAGACATTCGCACGCGCACACTGTGCGCCAGCCGCATGCGCCACTTTTGTGCAAAATTCTATGAATGACCCTGTGAACTGGCACTGATTAACAACACATAATGGTGATTTTGGTTGGAGGACTTATGTTTTAAGACATGCTTTGCTATAGCCATGATGAAATTCAGTGATAGGCGTGTTTACGTCTGGATGTTTCTTTTTGTGAACAGTTTTGTTTTGACTTTTACCATTTCAATTTGAGTAATTGTGTAAAATATAAATATGGTTTGTAGAAAAAGAACATCAGAGCTGACCATATAATTGTCACAGAATATTGAAAGATTTTAAGTATGGTATGAAAAACGATTACTCTCTGGATGAATTATCATTTGATGGCGTTTGTAATTCATCATGCAATAACACTTGATTCTTGTTATACATTACATACTATTGCACCACACGGTATTAATAAGACCAAGTTCCTGTATGTCCATGAATCATTTGCCTTGGTATCTGCTGACAGTGACAAGTGTCTTTGAGCACAGTCCTCTTTTACTGCATGGTGGGATAAAGGCATGGTACAGTGCAGTGCCTGGGTGGCATGTGCGGTCCATCCGCGAACAGCCTCATGTATCCCCATTCATCGAGAGAGAGGCAAATGAGATTCCATTTTCTCTTTCTACTTATATATCCCCAACTCAGTCTCACTGGCTGCAATCAATGATCTACAGAGGTGTCTACCAATCTGATGTGCAAACTATCAATCTAACGTTCCCAGTTCAGCTTAATAGTTCAGATTCGTTCCTGAACTCTAAGAGTATGTTTGTGTTGTGAATGAGAGGCTGCTGCATTACAAGCTGCTTTTGAAACTTCTACAATTTTACTATTTCAGGAACTCCAACCATCACATGTAAGACAAATTCTGCAGGTATGTTTAAAAAAGTAGTTAAATAAATTATCAATTATGTTAAAACAATACAGTAGATTGTAGATAAGTACATCAACGTTCTACATAGATGTTTATGTTTATTGTATACAAGAGTAATATCTTCCAAATGATAAACTGTGAATTCTAATACAACAGCATAGTTAAAAATGTAAATACACTGGTTTAGTAAATAGCTAAATGCTGGTGCTTTTGGAACAAAGCTTGTAGACAATCCTTTAAATAATTATTGTATCACAGACTAGTTGCTACATTGCTGCTGACCTGCTATGTGAACATGATATCACTACTGTTGTGGAATCACGTATTATGCTTCAGGTGTGATATTACAATGGTTGTTGTTGGAGCCAGCACAGAACCACATTTCAGCTGCAAGTTCAATACTTAATAAAAGCAGTGACCATTTAAATTTCTTCTTATCAAATTGATCTCTGGGAGAGAGGAATAACAAACTTGGAGGTGGAGAAGCTCTGTAGGAATGAATATAACAAGTGGGTAGGTCAACTTTATGTGCGCTGTCAGCAGTGCCAGAGGTGGAAAAAAACTAATATTTATTGTAAAAAAAAAACATTGATATTGGTTATATACTTTAGGAAATGGAACAGGTTTTGAAAGGGTTCGGAGGTGGGATTTCACTGCTAGTTCAATCCTAGGAAAGCTTGGTCCCCATAACACCAACATATACCAGGGGTTACTTGTAATCACCCTGGGTAAATGGCGGTAGACAAGTATAACTATGGCATGCTAGGTTTGTGTGTTTGGGAATGTGAATAAAGAAGCATTAGCACATACCAAGAAGATATTTAAATATAATGGAATAAACCTGATCGACAGAAAATGTTAAAAGTTGTCACTTCATGATAATAATTCGATTCTGAGGATAGAGTCTAAAAAAGTATGTACTTTTTGCATTATAGTTATGGTGGATGGGCTTCATTGTTGTATAACGTTCGCAGTCATGGTATGCTGTTTCTGAAGATCAAAGCATGCAGAACGCCATGAATTGAATGCATCACTGGACCCTCGAAAGTATGTATTTCCAACTTGTTTATTACTAAATAGGGAAGGAGGCTGAGTGGAGGTTACAAAAAAACAAGATTGAGAAAGCATACCAGGCTTATTAGTGGAAGGTGAGATGGAAACTTCATCAAATCTTATATTACTTCTCTGTTTTGTGAACCATTGAGCAGTTGTTGTGGGAATTCTTTGTATGCACAAGTCTTAAAATTATATCTATCATTAGGACCTTTGTTGGGTGCTGCAGCCAATCAGGTTGATCAGAACGTAGGTAGAATCTCATGAGACAAGCCTGTGTTCAGAGTAAGCTGACAGCTACTTGTATCAACCCTGACATCTTCCCGCCATTTCCGACCACACTGCTATGTCCTGGTGCCTTCACTACATCTCCCACCACCGGCTCCCACCAAAATCTTTCAATCCAGCCCTCAAGTCACCTGCATTAACATTTTCTGCAATCTCCGGTCTTCCACTTTTCTTCATTGCATCTCCAGGTATTCATGGAGAAAGGAGATGGGCTCTCTGTCATGTCGTCTTCCATTTTCCATGACCAGCACAATTGCACACATTGTGGTTGGAAATTTGTTTTTATTAAAGATCTTGCATACTGTTACCTTAGGGCTTAGCCCCAGAGTACTAATAGCAATAACCCTACAGCGGTGGGCAGGATTGGCAGATAAAGGCACCAGGCCCACCATTATGGCATTTGCTTGGATTGGTCTTACAATTTCGGCCACAGGATGTTAGCAGAGGATCCAGGATACCGCTGTGGGTGTTATTGCTAAAGCTGTGCAGCACAATAATTACAGGTGTGACAATGTTTTAGAATCCATTCTTGTAAAATAGATTTCTGTGACGGTTAACAATTAATTGATTAGGAGCTGCTTATGGCGTTATGTTTATTTTTGTTTATTTGCTGTGTCATTTTTATGATTTTGTTTATTTAATTTCCACAGAGCGAAGAATTAGCAAGTAATGTTTCTTCACAAGGAACATATTCTGTATTTCTAACCCTCGGGTTCATTTTTGTTTATTCGTTAGGCATGGAGAATGTTTTTTTTTTTTTTGTGGAGTCTTTGGTTACAGTGCATTTTAGCTTATAATATTGCTTTGTCATTTTTGTTTAAATTGTGTTGTGCAAGGTATGCTTAGTACATTTGAAGTATATTTGTTATTTTTAAATCTGAAAATTTCTTTAGTGCATCTTAAAATTCATATGACATGACTCCCAGTAATGTTGGGATACTTGATTGTAATTTTCTTAGTGTAATCAATTGGTATACATTTTGTGTGGTACTTAGGGAATTACTGATTCTACATCAGGTGCAAAGTAAAAACAGACAGTTTTTTCGAATATTTGTAGTGTTCTCATCACCCTCAAAATGAAGGCCTAAGTGAATGGTTGTACCCATAACAAAAGGACAGCTGCAAAGTAAGCTTGGGTAATCGTGTTTTATAAAAAGCAAATGAAGGCTTGATGATAAGAGTATAGTATGAACTGTTTTATGATTTTGAATTGAAGGGAAACAAATCAGAGTTAAAATAAACTAACACAGTTATGCATTTATTCTGTTTGTAGCAAGTTCCACAAAGTGTAGAACGCATTGGGCCTCTTTACAAGTGTGCCGGTCCAGTAACAACGGTGCTGGTAAGCCTACCGGCACCGTTGTTACCAGACCGACATTCTACGAGTCTGCGGGCAGGTGCTGTTCCGCCCGCTAGGTCAGACCTGGCGGGGGAGGACTGGCACCCGTACGCAGACTTTCACAGAAGCACTTGCACCGTTATTAACAATGCCGGTGCTTTCGTCATCCCCATTCCCATTGAGTCCTATGGAACTCAAATGGGAATGGGGATTAACAATTTACTGGCGCCTGAATTCCCAGATTGCCGGGGTCGTAATCCCCCGGTGATTCCGGCAAGCCAGGTACCAGCAAGTCCGGAAGCAACCCACCGGCAGCACCAGCAGGGTTACCAACGGACACGTAATGAGGCTCATTGACTTTTTAAAATTTCTGCAGAATGCTTAATCAGCAACAAATCTCTGGTCATAAAGAAGATGTTCTGTTTTTTGGTGCATCTTTGTTTGGTTCGCTTAAATCTTGGTGAAAATCTGTTACAGCTATATGTTGTAGGACATTTATGACGTTTTTTGACACCATTCCTCTCCTTCTTTTGTTTTGTCTTGTGGTTTATTTCATGTTGTGTACCTTCTTTTCTCCTACTGAGTATCCTGCGGGTGGTGGTGGAACTTGAAGGTTATGGTTGGGGTTTTTGTTGGCATTAACTGATAAGGTACTGTTTATGGTTGTATTTTTGTTGTGATCTCTCTTACAAATCATACACTATGCATTCTAATACAACAGCGCATTTACGCTTCAAATACATTGCCATATGAAAAAGATAAATACAAGTCCAGTTGGAACAATTCCTGTAGAAAACCTGTAAATACATTTATATATATATTTTTTATTTGTGATCGAGTTTATTCAACTTTACACAATCGAAAAAACATCAAACATTTCCGTTAAAAAAAACACCTATTTTATTACAGACTAGTTGTGACATTGCTGCTGACTGGTATGAGAACATGATATCACCTCTGTTGTGTAATCACTTCCTATGCTTCAGTTATGATATCAAAATTGTGGCTGTTTGAGCCAGAAGAGAACAGAATTTCAGCTCCAAGTCGTGTACTTAATAGAAGCAGTGACAAGTTTTAAATGTCTTTTTTGAAAAATAGCTTCCTTTGAGAGAGGAATAAAAACCTGGAGGTGCAGAATATTTGAAGGAATTAATAGAATAAGTGGATTGTCACTGTGATTTTTGTTTTCTGCGGGCTGAAGGCTGAAATAAGGCAAGCAAAGTTAAACAAAATATTTATTGTAAAATAACTTTATCTGAGAGTTTAAAACACTGATATTGGTTATTTGCTTTAGGAAATGGAACAGGGTTTGGAATTGTTGAGTGGTCAGATTTCACTGCTGCTTTAAAAATAGGAAAGTCTGGTTGATATGACACAAGCAGGTGCCAGGATTTACTTTTGGTTTCCCTAGGTAATTCATGATAAACAAGTATACATAGTAAACATTTAGTTTGCAGGTTTTAGAAGCATTAGGACATACCCTTAAAACATAAATGTAAAACATAACATATTATATGTAGTGGAGAGAAAGTTAAAGTTTGTATTTTATATTGAAATTATATTCATGGTATAGAGACAGAAAATTGATGTACTTGTTTGCATTATAATTGTGGTGGATGGGTATCTTTTTGGTATGATTTCCGCAATCATGTTTCCACGGCTTCTGAAGATCAGCATATCCAGAAGGATGTGAATTGAGTGCATCATTGTGAGCTTGGTAAATATTTGGTTTCAAATTATTTCTAACTAAAACAAGGCAAGGAGGCCCAGTGGTGGTTACAGAAATAATACTTTGCTAAAGCATAACATGCTTATTCTTTGGTGAGGGTGGAATGGAAACTTCATCATTAAAATGTCTCTCTTTTGTGAATTGTTGGGGAATTGTCGGGGATTCATTGAATGTACATGTTTTAGAATGATATATATCATTAGCACATGGGTCATGCGGGTAACTCAGTCTGGTAGCTTGGAACGTGCGAGTGAATTGCACTCCTAAAACCTGCCTTCTGAGTTAGCTGACTGGTGCTTGTGCCCGTCACACCCTCATTCCACCCATTTTCCACCACCCTGAGATGTTCCTGTTCCAACCTGTACACCCCCATCATACAGTCCCATCTTAATCTTTCAGTACACCCATCCAGCTGC
This sequence comes from Ambystoma mexicanum, assembly GCF_040938575.1. Classification (NCBI taxonomy): domain Eukaryota; kingdom Metazoa; phylum Chordata; class Amphibia; order Caudata; family Ambystomatidae; genus Ambystoma; species Ambystoma mexicanum. The sequence continues at coordinate 1,079,006,677 of NC_090930.1, forward strand.
TCAAAATTAGCTTTCCTGCTATCTCCCATCTTCCCCTTCTCTGCGCCCCACTTCCTGCTGATCATGAAAATGTAAGAGGGGCTCTGGGTGGAGCACATCTTCTATTTCCATGACAGGCTCGACTGTTTTCCACACACACACTGATGGCAGTTTAAAAAAAAAAAAGAATTGCTACTTGCACCTTGGGGCCCAGCCTCAGGTTGGTAATAGCTATACCAGTACTGCAATGATATGATATGATATAAGTAATTTACAATGCACCTGTACACATGTGTTTCTGGGGGCCACAAGACAAGGGAGGGAAGAAAAAGGGAGGACAATACAAACAATATTTCTAGGCCTTGTGACATTCAGATTATATAAGTGTGACAGCACAAAAGTGCATGGGGGAGCGAGAGTGGGAAGTGCCATGGAGAGGGAGAAGGAGGGGATGTGTGCTCAGGGCTGCAATGCTCTGAGTAGGTGCATCCACAGCAGCACAGCCCTGGGTAAGTGCAAGGAGGCAGGGAACTGTAGAGGTTACAATTACAACCCCTAAATGTGTGGTGGCCTGGAGGCAGTGAAGAGGAGACTGATAATGGAGGATCCTGGTAACCATTATGCCAGGCAACCAGTCGGTGCAGCAGACAGGTAGGTAAGCAGGGGAGGGAGAGAGACAAAGCAGAGGATAATAGGAAACTCTTGAGCAGCTTCCTGAACTTCAGGTGGTCTTGCTCAAGTTTGAGAGGGGCATGGAGGCCATTCCAGAGGGAGGTACCTGCAGAAGAGGGAGATCGACCCCCCATTCTCTGCCTAGAGAAGCGTCTGACCCTCTGAGAGTTGGAGATAGTTGAACGAAGGGCTAGAGAAGGAAGGTAGGTATTTTGGAAGAGAGATTTAGATGTAGTGCCGGTCCTGGCACCAGAAAGCCTTGTGGATGATGCAGAGGGTCTTGCATTTGATCCTTACAGCCACTGGGAGCCAGTGGAGAGATGTCAGTGCTGGAGAGATAGGTCTCTGGGCTTGAGTACAAGGATAAGTCAAGCTGTCTTGTTCTGGATTAGTTGCAGAGTGTGGAGAGTAGAAGAAGGCAAACTGAGAAATAGGCTGTTGCAGTAGTCCAGCCTAGAGAGAACCAGGGCTCTGGAGACAGTGAGTTTCTTGGGGAAAGTGAGAAATGGAATAATACCTCTGAGGAGGTGCAACTGGTAGTGGGACTTCTTGGCAAGGTCCAAGATGTGAGGAGAGAAGGAGAGATTGAAGTCAAAGATGACACCAAGGTTTTTTGTCTCACTGGAAGGCGACGGAAGAGGGCCCAAGGAAAGCGCCCAGAGGGAGAGGGGCAAAGCAGGAGCAGGGTCCCAATTAGAAGGTTCTCCATTTTACTGGCATTAAGGCAGAGATCGTTAGAGGCACACCAATTCTGAATCATGGATAGACAGTCAGGAAGAGCAATAGAGAAGAGGAGGCTGAGAGCAGCCTGAAGGAGAACTGGGTGTCATCCGTGTAACACTGAAAGTTAGAGGAGAAAGTAGAGATCAGAGGGGCAAAAGGGCCAAGTAGATATTACAGAACAAGGTAGAGAGCTAGATCCCTGGGGGACATCACATCTGGAGAGGGGGGTAGTGGAGAAAATGGATGCAAGTTGGGCCTGGGAGGGCCAGTCTGAGAGGAAGGAGTTCAACCACTCCAAGGCCTGATCCATGATTCCCAGGTTCTCACAGAGTCAATTGATCAGGATGGCGTGATTGACCGTGTCAAATGGAGAGGAAAGTTCAAGAAGGATGGGGATAGAAGGAAGGCTGGAGTCAAGATTAGAGAGCAGATCTTCACAGGTATTTAGGAGAGCAGTGTATGTGCCTCTGGCTGCTCTGAATCCAGACTGATGGTCACGAAGACAACCAACAGATTCAGTATGGAAAGTAAGTTTGAGATAGGGCCAATGATTGCTGGACAGGTAGGATCGGAAAAATACATTTTTAAGGAGGGGTTGCACCAGGGAGTGCTTGAGGAGAGAGGGGAAAGATGCAGTGGCGAAAGAGTGATTGCAGAAATCGGCCAAGGCTGGAGCAAGGGTGTCAATGTGGATTTGGTGGTTCCAGAGGATCAGGGGAGTACCCGTTTGGATGACACTTTCATAGATCGGACATGTCTAGAAACCTTGTCAGGTTTTGTCAGGGAGACAATAGGCTGGATTGGCTGATAATGGCTGATAGTGGCACCGGGGCCCAGTGCAGCATACTAATTGAACAAGTAATTATATATGTGACAAGGTTTAACAATCCTTTCTTGTAAAATGGCTTACAGTGGCTGTGTACATTCATTCTTTGATAATAAACAGTTTCTGGTGTTAAGTATATTTTCTGTGTCATTTGCATGATATTGTCTTTTTAATTTCGACAGAAAGAAGAATCAGCAATTCATCTCTGAGTCTGAGAAAGATGTTCTGCTTTTTGCAACATCAGCATTAGTATCATTGTTCTGGGCATTGTTCACAAGTGCAAGTTTCATAGTGGTATTTCATGTTTGTATATCATCTGATTTGCATTGTATAAAATGTCTCTTGATTCCTTACATTATAGTTGCAGTGAGTTTTTTTGTAGTTGTTGGTTGTAACCATTATAGCTTATGTTGAGGTTTCATTACTGTTGTGTGAATTCTCCTGTACATATTTTTATTTTTTATTTTTTTTTGTGTTCTTTGTTGTCAAGTACAGAATGGGCCTCATTACGAGCATGGCGGTAGCCGTGCCTGTATGGTAGGCACGGCTACCGCCATGCTCGCTACCGGCACCGCCTCCCGCGATTGGGCAATAACCGGCCCATTGCGAGATGAAGGGGCTGGTCATTGCCCATTCGCGGGAGGCGGTAATGCCGGGCTCCCGATCCCAATACTGCCCCATAGTGCACAATGGGTGTGGGGAGCATGGTTGCACCGGCTCTGTTGATAACGGTGCCGGTGCAATCACGAGTTCTGATCGCGGGTGCCGCACAGCCCGCCAGGTAAGAGCAGAATTCGTAATGCGGCAGCCCAGTATGAACAGTGCCAGTGCCTTACCGGCACCGTTCATACTGTGGCCACCACTATTGTAATGAGGCCCAATATATTTCATACACTAATAACATTATTCTTTTTTATTTAGAAATAGGGAGACACCATTACAGCATGCTAAAATACATAATTATTTACCATTTGTACTTCATAAAACAGATACTCTTTGGGGAAATTATAACTTCAACAAGCCTAGGATATTGCTCATATCCTTTAGAAAGAAAAATGTTTTATACCAACATTTATTAGGTATATTTTTCACATAATCAATATGTTTATTTTTCTTTATTTGTAATTGGTACTTAAGTTTAATATCACCTTTGTCTAATCATGTAAATTGAACATGCTTGGAATAATACATATTGCAATTTTTAAAGAAATGCTCTGATACTGTAGTATTGAATATGCAGTTCGTAAATAAATATGCTAAACATTATTAGAAATTGTGTCATGCGATTTGTTAAAAAGTAATTTCTGCTGCAGAGTTGTGCAGTCTTAGCAGCTTGCACGTTATCTGGCTGTGGTTTACAAGCAGATCCAGTCTTTCTACAGTCTCCATTCATGAGTGGTCACCCACTGCACAATTCTGTCGAGCCGCAGAGTTGTTGTAGAGTTGTGCAGTCTTAGCAGTCTATGGCAGCAACAGCAGCGATGACAGAGGGCAGTGGATGAAGAAGGCTGTTGCTTCTGGAGTGCACACCTCCGACGTGAAGAGCCTTGTGCTCCAAATCAGCTGAGCCAGCCGACGGTTCTTCCTCTATCTTTAGGGTAGCGAAGCGTGACTCCAGCTCCCTCAATTGAAGATCACGAGGCGTGAGTTAAGAGACATTGGCAAGGCCCTTGCTTAATCCCCCTGTTTCCTTGCAGCAACCTCTTCAAAACAACCACTGGACTATGCTTCCGAGTTCAACGTTCAAAATTGTTCAGAAGGCCGCATTTAATCCGGCATCAGAGTCAGAATTAGCTGTGTCAGAAACAGCCATGACACTCTGATTGACAGACTGTGAGAAGGGGGGGAGAATGGCCATCCGAAAAGATCAAGATGCCAAAAGAACCCAGTGTGTATTAAAATGACCTTCAAAACTCCTCCCCTAATGGAAATTCTGGAAACTTGTGCGTCCGACAGGGACAACGGCGACATTGCTGAAAACCACTCCACCAATAGCCTGGACTCGCCAGCCTTGATAATAGGACTGGATCCAGTTCCACCTGAATCACCCAGGGTACAAGCTGAGCAATCGACTCAACCAACAGTGGAGCCGGCACGAACTGGCCAATCTCCTTCCTAAAAGTTCAAATTGAGATACATCCAGTGATTGCCAGGGAGGATCTAGTTAGCATCCACTACAATCCAAGCGACCTCAACTGTTCACTGACTGAAGCAAATGAATCACTGGGCAGTGAAGCATAGTCCAACCTAAGCCAAGCCACAAGTGAGCCCCTGGATGTAATACTCAAGGAATCACTAGAGAACCATCCACCTGCCCAGGGGTCTCCAAAGGGGAAAAAGAAGAGCATGAAATCTCAAAAGGAAACAAGCTCGGTTGGACTGAGTCACAAGCAGCCGGGGAAACTTCCAGGATCAGACAGGACACAGAGACAAACAAAGAGGATTAGTCATCACCTAAAGTTCCATCCCAATTTAAAAACAGCCAGATCAAGTCAAATAAAAATGTGCAAAATCCACTAAAACAATCCCGCACTTACAGGAAAAGAACCCATGTTGAGACCTCCCTACATAGCTCGCTAGAAAACTTCTTCAACAAACATGGGACGGTTACCCTTAACCAATTGAGCGAGCTTTCAGATGCAGAAATTCTGGAGGGGGTTGAAGAATTAACAGAAGGCGAAACTGCAAGTAAGCACAATCTCCTGCTGCCTTCCACGCTAGCAAACAGGAGTGTCGCTGTTAACACAGGAAAAAAACCTTAACTCCAAAACGATGGCATTTCAGAAGCCCTCCCGCAAATGAGTAAACACCCTTGGTCAAGATCTCCAGTGGAACCTCTAAATGAAGGGAAAATACTCAGTTGAATGTAACAACCCTTGGGAAGGTAGGCAACACAGTATCTGTGCCCATAGCCTTAACCATGGATAAAACCATTCTCACATCGGAAGAGCTAAAGAAGCTCCTTACAAACAAAACTAAAGATGTCCATCGCTCGACCCTGAAACCCACAGTTTGCAGAAGATATTGACCACTTAAGGGAAAGACTACCACATGACACCGAGACAAAGACAGGAGATAGACCTTGTCTGGCTCCTAACATTACAAATCTTGCCACACTTCCAACGCTTCACATTCCTTTAACCACTACACCCTGGAATAGAAGATTGAGTGAGATCCCGATAACGACTGGAAAGGAAACACCAAATAAAAAAACGGACCTCTTCGTCATCATGTCAGCTGTCACAATTGCTCTAGCACGATTTAGTAAGTTTTATGAGGGGCAAAATCAGACATTAAAAGACTGCACAACAATGGCAACACTGATGCACACCAAGTTGACGTACTTGGAGGTGTATGTCATGGCAATGGAAGCACAGAAGTTAAACACGAGAGAGCAAAGCACTGCAACCCCTTTTCCATGGGGACAGGATCAAGAAACAGAAACCGCACAGCCCAACACAACACCGTTCGAGGCAAGAAGGCTTTACTTACATTCGGTACCCAAACAACAGAAGCTTCGAACACATCAGACACATTTCAACAATCAACATCTGCAGACCACTGATCATACCTCCAGATAAAGCTCTAACTAAGCAACCTATATCCAAACTCCTGCAGCTGGCTCAATCAACGATGTTCCAAAAGCAAATCGATTCCCCTCACAGCCGCATCAAAAAGGTATACCAAGGAAAACAAGATTTCACGCGAGAGAGGAGGACTAACGGCTGTATAGTGCTAGAAACAAACTATCACTTACAATCAACAAGCTCACCAGAACAGGAGGCAAACTTGGAAACTCAACTCAATGTAAATAAAAAGCTTGACACAAAGTTGGACCCTGCCATCTCAAAAAGGAACACATGTTTAAGTGACGATAAAACAGCACTTTTGGGAAGAGATCCTCAAATTAATCAAGGTCGGAAAAAAAAACAGCAAAGCCATGAAAGAAAAGCGTATAGAGCCTACATTCGAACACAGGATAACACTATGTGGAACCCAAAAATTGGCACCAGTAAAAGTTCCACCATCTAACAATAACGCAAAAACAAACATGTCTCCATCATAGAAAAGCTTGAGACTTCAATTGACTAGGAACATTGGATGAAAAACACAAAATGCAGACGAAGAATTGAGAGCAGGGGGACATCCCCTCGCACATTAGGCACCTCAATGGCCATAGATCTACCAGGAAGAACTCTAAGGTTAGAGAAAAAAGTCCATCAACCTGGAGAGGTCCAGAGACAAAAGCGAGGCAAAAACAAAATCGGAAGAAACGTAACTGGCCGTAAAGCCTCACCAGACTCGAACTGTAAGCATGATCAAGAAAATAACCATCACAATAACTCCTCAAGATCACATGTTCTTGCATTTAAGAACTGAGATACTAGACAAGGAAAGAGGCACTCCACCTCATTTAATCAAAGAAATAGAACTTTCCGCACCTTGAAGTGGAACAAATATTGCACAAAGGAGATAAACTAATTCTTAACAGAAAAACAACAATGAACTTGTTCCACCACATCCCAAACCTAAGACAACTATGTACCGACGACCTAAACATTATCGAATTTGGCCAAAAGGGTTGTACGGGCAGCATATACCCCCACATCACCTCACCGGTGGTGAAGTCAATGTTACTTGACGCAGCGGAGAGTCTGCAAATGTTAGGATATGACCTGAGGGAAACTAAACCTGAAAAACAAGAACACAAGGGACATAGACCCCTGGGAAGAAACGCTTATAGATTCTCACCTCAGCAAGCCGGGCACCAAACCATAAAGACAACGAAAAAACAAGAAAAAGGAAAACTGAACGAAGAAAGTCGTGAAATGAGTCTCTATTACAACGTCAGTGAAGAGCACAAGAGAGCACGATCAAGTAGCTTTTTTCAAATCCTAGTGGTCACAGAAAAGAGAGGTCTGATGACGCCTTTAGATCCTACTCCAGAGACAACAAACATTTTCGAATATTCTTTGGACACTGGCTGAGTACCACATGGCCCTCTACCAAAACTGATAACGTTCAATCAAGATCTAAACAACAGCTATCATCTACCTCAATGGCTCAAAGGAAGAGGAACAAAGAAGGTGGGAATGGATTCGGAAGCTCTAGTAAGCCAACCAACAATTAGCCACTAAAGTCAGTGTACTACCGACCACCCCAAGGTGCAGTCACAATAAAAAGCCAGGTAGCTCAAAACCTCCTTATGGGTTCTTGGAATACAAGAGGCTTCAGTCACCTGACAAACCCGGCGATATAAAGATGTACATTTGTGGAAATTTGACTTATTGGGCCTCATTACGACCCAGGCGGTAAATTACCGCCTGGGCCGTGACTTTACCACCATGGCATAAACTACGTTTACGCCATGGTGGTTGGCGGACTTACCGCCCCATTCCGAGGTTGGCGGGCGGTAAGTCCCCAATCCCCATTTACCCTTCCCCATTCCCATTTTTGCCCCATAGGGCATAATGGGAGTGGGGAAGGCGTTAATTACGCCACCGTAAATTACGGTGGCGTAATTAACTCCATGGTCCCTTAGCGCCATGGATTTTAACACCTGCTAAAAGCAGGTGTTAAATTCGCCATGGCGCTAAGGGACCTCGTACTCAGGCGGTAAGGGTCGGCGCTGTTTACGCCGTCGTAAAACCCTTACCGCCTGAGTCGTAATGAGGCCCATTATGTCTACAAGAGACATGGCTAATGGCAAGTCCAACTGGATTGCAATCTCGCCAGCTGTAAAAGGCCCAAAGGGACTTCCCACTTCAGGACTGTCAACAGCCAAACATTCCAGAAGTAATTACATTTTCCAAAAATGCTATTCTCAAATACATTTATACAAGATTCACTGGTTTCTTGGCACCATTCAAAGCCGCTAGCAACGAACAGCAAGGATGATTCAATCTTGATAGTTAACACCTACTGGAACCCCAAAGTGCAATCCAATGCAAACTTCTTAAGAACAATAGTATCAGTGATCAATGAGGCGAGGGCTGTGTATGAAGTTAACCACACAAAAATATGTGGCGACTTAAACACTATTTGTCCAGAAACTGGCGAAGAAGAAGGAAGAAAGATGAAAAAAACTTTACAAAATACTCAAACAATGTCTCAAACCCAATAGCACCAGCCACGAGAGGCACCCACTGGTCAGACCGAATGGAATCCAGGGATCATCACAACCTACACTCAATAAACAATATAAATAAGCCACGCATTCCAACATGAGAACACGACGGGCGGGGAGTTACAATCGGCCATATATACGTGTCAAAAGAATTGTTCTCCCTTATAACTTCATTCAAAGTGAGAAGAACTTTACATAGTGACCACAACATACTTATCACCTCATTGAAAGTTCCAAAAATGTCAAGAAAACAAATGAGGATCCCCTTGGAAGCCTGCAACCGCGGCACTTGCTTAAGATTGACCGAAGAGTCAATAAGCAAAATAACTAAGCTATATCTGGAAGCAAATTAATCAGAAGGAAAGAATTCAGGCTCATTAGGGGTTGATTATTGCCCACTAATACTTCCTTATCAATCAGAAAGGAAAAATCAAAACAACTCTTCAAAGCTCATTCCCCATATATACAGCTTATTCCTGGTGGAAAAGAGAAAAGTGTTGCGCCAAAAAAAACACTGTGCAAAAAAAAATACACAGCGGAAAACCTGGCTAATAAACCATTAGATAACACTGTATCAAGAAGATACAGAAGCAATGCTCCATGCAGTTTGCAGAAGACAATCAAAAGATATTTGGTCACTAATAAAATCTACATCAAAAGGTACTAACGACTCCCTACAAAATAACGTATATGAGCAGTGATGGGTGACTTACTTTAAAGACCTTTTTCAAAGACTGATTGGGGGTCATTGCACTTGTGAACAACAACCACCAAGGTCGTGGAACATTCATTATGACATGGAGATGATCTTGAGGAAAATAGCCAAGCTAAACAGCTTGAGAGCTCCAGGCCCTGACAGGATCTCAAACATCGGCTTGATAAACCACCCAGAAGAATGGGCTCATTTCATCAGTGAAGTAATCAAAAAAGTAAGCCCCCGGATGTAAGGTTAAAAACTTAGGAACAACAGCGTACATCATGTTGCTTAGCACATTGAAGGCCAACATAATGGAGGGAAGTCCTAGAGTCTTCATAGCATTTGTTGACCGGGTCCAGGCTTTTGACTGTGTCAACCGCGAGAAATGATGGCTAAAATTGACAAAATGGAATTGTCCAAACTCAATCATGGATCCCATCAAATCCATTTATTCTGGGACATCAATGAGAGTGAGGCTAAGCAGAGATCAAGACTTTTGGAGGGGTCAAACAAGGTTGCCCATTAGCGCCAGCCCTGTCAAACTCATACATGGGAGGCTTTAAGGATCAAAAGCAAAAATCAAGATTCTTTCCACTAATGATAGGAGAAGAGAAAGTTACATGTCTCCTATATGCTGACAATATCATCTTATTGGAGCTGACTGCAATTGGTCTTCAATGACAGTTAAACAACCTGTCTAAATACATAAAAGAAAATGACTTGGAGCTCAATACAGACAAAACTAAAATCATGTCCTTCGGAAAAACAGTTTAGCAAACAGAAAAACTTCAATGGCATCTTGATGGAGTGCAGCTTGAAAAAGTAAAGGTCTTCAAATACTTGGGCATTACACTTAACAGTAACCCTGTAGAAACTCTAAAGCAGACAAGCCTCTACGCAAAGATCAAGACATTAGCCTCACAAACAAAAGCTATACACAAAAATGTTGGCTCTTCTCAATCATCCCGATGATAAACTATAAAGCAAATGTGATACCTGTCCTGTCTTATGGGGCAGAAGCAATGTCAAACATGCCTGAGAAAATCTGGCAAAAACTGGAAGGATACTATTGGCGAAAAGTCTTGGGACTACCATCATCATCACCAATAGCCTCCATTAGAAGGGAACTGAGCTTGGTATCACTTAAAGCGATGATCACCCGTAATGGTTTGATGTCATATAAGAAGATCTGGCTTGCTTCTCACCCAAACATCCTTGAGATCATCTACAGAAAAATGGAGGGGTGGAAAAACAAAATGTTAACAAACTGGTCAAACAAGAACAAAACCCTCTTAGATGAGATTGAAAGCACAAAAGAAGAACTTGAGCGAAACCCAACCAAAGTAAATAAAAGACTGGAAGGACTGGATAAAGTCACTAGAAGCAGCGTCTAAAACAAGTTAACCTCAAACCTTCCGATAAACACACAAAAAGTAAATCAAGTGATGCGATATCTGGCTACATTTCCTAACAGAACTTTGCGAATCACATTTATACGAGCCCGCTTGAACCTTTTAAAAACCAATGGGATCTTGGCCATCAGGGTTAAATCTAGTACTAACAGCTGTCGATACTGCAACAAGAAAAAAACAGGTGGAAACAGCCAGACATTTGTTGTTGTCGTGCTTAGGAACAACTAAAGCGAGAATCATCTACATGGGTTACCACTTAACTGCCTTAAAGATTTACGAGGTAAGGGACTGGTGGTCTCGACTGATGAGTGATGACAAAACATCTTTGGTGATAGATGTAGCACTATTTTTTCAGAACATTGGTTTGGAACAGGAAGTGGCTAAGAGATGAAACAACCTGGAACCCAAATTCCGCTTTTCTTTCTATACGAGTTTGATAGTGCTGGATTTGTAATTTGGAAGATATGTTTGAAAAGATTGTCTTGTAAAAATTTAAAAAACAAATAAATCAAATGATTTAAAAAAATTTAATTTGAAAAGAGAACATTATATGCCGTTATAATTATGTTTATTAAACAAGCATTCCACATTTAGTAAACTTGTATGCATGATTATATATAATTTGGGAAATGAGTATTTGTTTATTAAAGAGAACACCACTTACTGAAATGTCAAGAAGATAGTTTCCTGCAGCAAAGAAATGTTGTGCTTCAATAACTTTGAGGTGAATAATATGAAAACGGCTTACAGCTTACTTCAGTATAAGGTACAATTCTAAAGATGCCATTGTATATTTCTTTTAATTAAAGTTCCTTAATTCATAATGTTAGAATATGAATCCATGATATTATGTTTCCAAATGTGTAATTTGGAGTAGTTTGGTTGTAGTGAAACCATTATTTTCTTTAAAAGAAAGTGATAGTGAATGATCCTGCCCATTTGGATACCATTGATGTCACTAGACCTGTATGTGAACATTTGTTACTGTTCACAGACAAAATACTATATGGAAGGTGGAGAATAAGATTTCCTGATACACAGCACCTACTAAAAATATTGTGAGTATACAAGGGTTGTTAAACTTATTGATAAGTCGCTCTAACAAAAACCTATGAAATTCAGTGAAACAATATTGATAAAGGGAAGATAAGGTTACGTTGCTCTTATAGGAAACTAAGAAATTCACTGAAAAATATTTTAGAGACACTGTAGTTAAGTTGCTCTAACAAACACCTATTAAATTCAGTGAAAAAACATTGTTTTAGTGCCTTTAGGGTTTATTTTTTCAATAAAAAACAGTGAAATTCAGGAAATAATTGTGTGAAAGAGATGTTATTGTTGTAGTGCAAAATCTAAAAACTAGCGCAATTCATCAGTTATGCTAAACTACACACCTATAACTGATGCCTCCATCATGCATTCCCCAAACCGACACACAAGACATCATATATGGCATCACAAGTTACATCATCATTGACATCACTTATGATATCACATATGAGATCACAACACCGTAAAGATCCTGACAGGAAGGGCTTGCAATGGTTTGAGTTTAGACTATTGCAACCAACATACGTACTGTAACAAGTATGACTATCATGACATATTCCATGTATCACAAAATGTACTTATTTAAGCAGAAACTGTTTACTGAAATTGTGTTGTAAATATAGCAATCAGAAAATACGATGACATAGGCAATAGGTACAGCACTGACCAAAGACATAGAGTACTCTTAATATGTTAGACCTAGGCAATAGAATTTTAAATACAAGCTTATATGTAATATTAAACTTTGAGTCAAGTGCTAAATGTACAACACATACTAGGCACTTATGTGGACATCAAGTGTATAGAGTTTTTAACCACACAAATCTCATGCACAGACAGGTAACATTTGATAAGTGGGAATCAAATGCCATAAACGGAGCATAAAACTAAATGTATAATCTGTGATCATGCATATAATGTATACAAATGGAATTATCTATCTGGGGCCTTCGTATTGGAGTATGTATGTGTACCCTGAGCTCAGGCCGCTCCCTAAGGAAACTAACATTAGCATATTCCACAAGGCTAAGGCCTACATGCAAAGCAAATTCAGAGTTTTTTTGTCTTCCATGTTTCCAATGCACTACAGCTAGTTCAAGTTATCTGCATTTGTGATGTCATCTCTAATGTCATGTGTGACATATGAGCAGTACATTATAGAGGTACGTGTTATTGTTGTGCAGTTTACCATATATGGCAAATTCCATTGGATTTTAGATTTTGCGCTGCAACCGTAACATCCAGTAAGCAATGTCTTTTCACTAAATTTCAAACATTTCAATAACAGCAACATAAACATAACATACATTTAAGGATGTTTTTACACTGAATATATATACACCAGAGCATCAAGAGACCAAACTAAACATAGTTCAAGTATGTGTGCATTGTCAGGTGCAAGAGCAACTTGGGTCACTCACGTTCATGTGTAAAGTGTGTATTGCACTTCAATTTAAGAAGTGAATCCCTCTTTGGGATTATGAGTATGGGAAAAATATTCAGTAGTTTCCAAAGCCCCTGGTTACTAAACCATACACAAATGATCCCAGTAGGTATGTTTATTTCCACAAGAACAGAACATAGGAAAACCCACCAGTGCCTCCAAAGAGACAGATTTTTGTCTTGGGGATAGGGGGGCAAGTGTTGTCTTCTATAAGAATAGAGAACAGTGATAGTATTGTCTCAAATGAGAGAGAAAGAAAAAGAGGGGGAGAGAGAGAGAGAGAGAGAGAGAGAGAAAGAGAGAGCGAGAGAGAGAGAGAGAGAGAGAGAGAGAGAGAGAGGAGATTCTTAGGTGGAGCATGAAAAAGGGCAATATCTATAATGAGGGATTCCAGTGCTAGAATTGATGTCTGACGAAGGAAAGGCTTCTACAGTGGATGTCTGAGAGACAAGAGCAGAGATCTCCTGTGGGATGCCTGTCATCAGGTTGACAGTACGTCACAGGGAGGGGAATCCGCCTAACAAAGTTGAGACATATTATAACTTGTGTATGTAGTTGATTATATTGAAATTGGTGGTGTTTGCAACAATTCACCAATGATTCATCTTAGTGATGCAATCTAGGAGGTGGACAAGACAATGTAAATTGTATAGTATGAGTGTGCTCTATGTTATTAAGAAAAAGCAATTTTTTGAGGTGCAGTTTTTATTATTATTGCACTCCGCTTTCTTTATCAAAACAGCAAAAACCAAGATCCAGTGTCCTGATAAAATGGAAAGGTAAAATGTACAGGCAGTAATAGAGCATATGTCTCAGACCTGTTCTGTAAGCAAAGGAATAAAGTAACCAAAAAGCAAAGCAGTAACTAAATTATGATGATAAACTTTTGACCAAATCTCTGCATAACATCATCACTTGAGTGGCAACATTCTTTACCAAAAACAGCAGAGGCATCAATGATAAAAGATACATTTGCATCAATTACAAAAAAAAAAACACTTTTTTTACCCCATTCGGGGAATACTGCAACAAGAGCTAAGCAGGACAGACTGGTGAGTGTTAGTAGATAGTGTACATTTACATATAGGTTAGGAGCAATTTTCCTTGCAATGTCAATTATGAGTCCTATACAATTGTACACTGATTTTTCAATCTATGAGTGACCAATCCTCAGTCGGTCAGGTTGACAGGGCATGTGTAGTGCTCAAAACAGAATAAAACGGTGGTCTGAAGTGATCCTCTGGAAGGGCAGATAGAGTGACAAGTAGTCATATTGAAAAGTGTGTCAACAGGAAGAATGTTCAAAAGCAGGGCAAATGTGAATCAGGAAGTTTTTCCTCAGAGTAATGGCTAGTTACCAGCAGAACAACCATGTAGATACTTACAGAACCAATAGATATTTGGAGTGGGACTACTTTAAGAGTATCCCTATTCCTATGCATGCTCTTTACTCAATGTCTGAAGTATTGGTAACTTGAGGCCTGTGCTGCACTGACTTCTGAATGCTCAGATCTTGTGTGATCCTCTCAATTTTCCTTTGATTGCACTGTCCCAATGAAGTCCTATGACTAAATGATCTGCCTACTGGTTGCTCAGCGTCATTAAGAGCTACTTGGTACATCTCCTGTTCTTCTTCATGAATGGTATATTCTCCCTGGAGGGTGTTACGTTCATGATATAGTCCCACTTGACCATACCAACCAAATGGTTAAAATTGAAAGAGCACCATCCCATCCCGCTAGGCTACTGCAATCATCCCTACATGGGGGTGGCCAAAATGGGCAAAATAGAAATTCAACAATTTAAATAATCCAAAACAAGGTGGTCAGGATTCTAGCTTTCCTAAATAAATCAAAACACATTTCAACAGCACTTAAATCACTTAATTTGCCTGGGTGCAACTTATAATCTATTTACTTTGTCCAATGATTAAGTTGCATAGAGGCAAATGCTGTGAGCAACTGCTGATATTAGGTCCCTAATATCATATGCATGCCGATAGGTTTGAGCTCAAATGGATCAATTTGCAAAGCAAAATAATTCAATGTGGAAAAACTAAAAAAAAAATTAATCAACAGCCAAAGTGGGAATCAACATTTTTAGATAACAAACTGTCTAATTCCAATATTTCACAAACAAATAAGATACTGTTGAATGTGGGGATGTTGTTCACAGGACAACAACATCTGCAATGTGATTATGTTTGGTCTTCAGGACCTAAAACCTGAACCAAATTGTAGCATGGGCCTTTTACACACCTTTATTGAGTGACACAGAACCCCTCCCCAGAAGGCTTTTATCACACGTCTAACTGACCAAATGTAGATATCTGAACATGGGCAACAAGGCACTATGTAGATGAACAGTTTATTGTGTGAGCCCCTGCACTAGATGAACAAATATCTACGAAGAGACTTAACTGCTATATGTCAGCTCTGTACTTAATGTTAGGATGCATGTGCAGTGTCCCAGCCAGGCAATAAAGGTTCAGGCTGAGAAAAACCTAGTAACACGAAATATTGTTGGACTAGGCTGAGGTTTGCACAGCAAAAGGTGTGTGTATTAGATGGTCACATATAGCAACACTGAAAGAGACAAAAGTATTTCTGTTGTGGTTGAAGAGGTTATTGGTAGGGTAGTGTTATATGCCCAGTCATTAGGTGATGTATTTTAAAGTTATGAATTGTAGTGAGGTGCGGGAAGAGTCGACACAGGTGAAAAATTGAGTCAGAAAGATACTGTGGTAGGAGCAAAGTCCGCGTGTTAACATGGCAGAAGTACCACTATAATGGAAGTTAGGGCTGATCAGAATCAAATGGGACGCAGGCCTTGATTTGAAGCTTTGGCTCTGTGTAGCTTGCTATGAAAACAAATCCCCCTTTCTGTGCCCTGGGAGAGAAGCCGGGGACAGAGGCACCTGCAGTGCACAGATAAACACTAAGGGGCTAATTCATAGAATTTAGTGCACAAGTGGCGCACGCGGCTGGCGCACAATGTACGTGTGCGAATGTCTGCGCCAGCCACTGCGCTAAAATCCATTTCCGCGCACAGTGTATTCATGGATTTTCGCCTCCAAAACCAGCCGTGGCGCAGAGTGGCGCAGTGACCCTGCAGCAGCGCCATTTACGCCCCCAAGAACGCCCCTAGCACAGGGAAAAGCCATCAAAATCCCCAATCCAGCGCAAAGGGCTGTGCTAAACCTGGACCAGTTTACAGGGCAGCCAAACAGCAAACGCCAAGTGGGGAACGTGTATTACTGGGGTTCGCGTGAAGTTTCACACGCGAAAGGGCCTGTGTGAGTGGGGTACGTGTATAACTGGTGTTCGTGGGAAGTTTCACATGCAAAAGGGCCTTTGCGAGTCTATAACTGGGGTTCGCGGGAAGTTTCACACGTGATTTCAGCAGGGTAAGTGTATTACGGGGGTTCGCGGGAAGTTTCACATGCGAAAAGGCCTGTGCGAGTGGGGTATGTGTATAACTGGTGTTCGCGGGAAGTTTCACACGCTAAAGGGCCTGTGCGAGTGAGGTACGTGTATAACTGGGGTTCGCGGGAAGTTTCACACACGATTTCAGTAGGGTACGTGTATTACGGGGGTTTGTGGGAAGTTTCACACGCGAAAGGGCCTTTGCGAGTGGGGTACGTGTATAACTGGGGTTCGCGGGAAGTTTCACACGCGATTTCAGCAGGGTATGTGTATTACGGGGGTTTGCGGGAAGTTTCACAAGCGAAAGGGCCTGTGCGAGTGAGGTACGTGTATAACTGGGGTTCACGGGAAGTTTCACACGCAATTTCAGCAGGGTACGTGTATTACTGGGTTTCGCGTGAAGTTTCACACGCGAAAGGGCCTGTGCGAGTGGGGTACGTGTATAACTGGTGTTCGCGGGAAGTTTTACACACGAAAGGGCCTGTGCGAGTGGGGTACGTGTACAACTGGGGTTCGCGGGAAGTTTCACACACGATTTCAGCAGGGTACGTGTATTACGGGGGTTTGTGGGAAGTTTCAAACGTGAAAGGGCCGGTGCGAGTGGGGTACGTGTATAACTGGGGTTCGCAGGAAGTTTCACACGTGATTTCAGCAGGGTACGTGTATTACTGGGGTTCGCGTGAAGTTTCACACGCGAAAGGGCCTGTGCGAGTGGGGTACGTGTATAACTGGGGTTCGCAGGAAGTTTCACATGCGATTTCAGCAGGGTACGTGTATTACGGGGGTTTGCGGGAAGTTTCAAACATGAAAGGGCCTGTGCGAGTGGGGTACGTGTATAACTGGGGTTTGCGGGAAGTTTCACACGTGATTTCAGCGGGGTACGTGTATTACGGGGGTTCGCGGGAAGTTTCACACGCGAAAGGGCCTGTGCGAGTGGGGTACGTGTATAACTGGGGTTCGCGGGAAGTTTCACATGCAATTTCAGCAGGGTACGTGTATTACGGGGGTTCGCGGGAAGTCTCACATGCGATTTTGCTGTCAGAGCGGGGTACGTGAATTTCAGGGGTGCGCGGTGAGTCCTACACGTGAATTGGCAGTGTGGGTCCTCCCAGGTGTTCCCTCTACACCCCCACGGCACCTGCAGGCAGCCAACACCACAGGGGACTACCCCCCACCCCTGGTCATGTCCCGCAGGCAGACCATCCACGATGGGCATACCCCCCAGCCAAGCCACATGTCAGCTTGCACTCCCACCCCCCAGCAGTCAGGGGCACCTGCCAGCAGGCCCCCCACATGTCCCCCTGTACCCCCACCCCCCAGCAGTCAGGGGCACCTGCCAGTAGGCCCCCACTCATGTCCCACTGCTCCCCCACCCCCCAGCAGTCAGAGGCACCTGCCAGCAGGCCCCCACTCATGTCTCACACATGTCCCCCTGCATCCCCAGCCCCCAGCAGTCAGGGGCACGTGCCAGCAGGCCCCCACACATGTCCCCCTGCACCCCCAGCAGTCAGGAGCACCTGCCAGCAGGCCCCCACTCATGTCCCCCTGCACCCCCACCCCCCAGCAGTCAGGGGCACCTGCCAGCAGGCCCCCACTCATGTCCCACACATGTCCCCCTGCACCCCCACCCCCCAGCAGTCAGGGGCACCTGCCAGCAGGCCCCCACTCATTTCCCACTCATGGCCCCCTGCACCCCCACCCCCAGCAGTCAGGGGCACCTGCCAGCTGGCTCCCACTCATGTCCCACTAATGACCCCCTGCACCCCCACCACCCAGCAGTCAGGGGCACCTGCCAGCAGGACCCCACTCATGTCCCACTCATGACCCCCTGCACCCCACCCCCCAGCAGTCAGGGGCACCTGCCAGCAGGCCCCCACTCATGTCCCCCTGTACCCCCACCCCCCAGCAGTCAGGGGCACCTGCAAGCAGGCCCTCACTCATGTCCAACTCATGACCCCCTGCACCCCCACCACCCAGCAGTCAGGGGCACCTGCGAGCAGGCCCCCACTCATGTCCCACTCATGACCCCCTGCACCCCACCCCCCAGCAGTCAGGGGCACCTGCCAGCAGGCCCCCACACATGTCCCCCTGCAACCGCCACCCCCCAGCAGTCAGGGGCACCTGCCAGGAGGCCCCCACTCATGTCCCACTCATAACCCCCTGCACCCCCACCCCCCAGCAGTCAGGGGCACCTGCCAGCAGGCCCCCATTCATGTCCCACTCATGACCCCATGCATCCCCCCCCAGCAGTCGGGGCACCTGCCAGCAGGCCCCCACTCATGTCCCCCTGCACCCCTACCCCCCAGCAGTCAGGGGCACCTGCCAGCAGGCCCCCACACATGTCCCCCTGCACCCCCACCACCCAGCAGTCAGGTGCACCTGCCAGCAGGCCCCCACTCATGTCCCACACATGTCCCCCTGCACCCCCACCCCCCAGCAGTCATGGGCACCTGCCAGCAGGCCCCCACTCATGTCCCACTCATGACCCGCTGCACCCTCACCCCCCAGCAGTCAGGGGCACCTGCCAGCAGGCCCCCACTCATGTCCCACTCATGACCCCCTGCACCCCCACCCCCCAGCAGTAAGGGGCACCTGCCAGCAGGCCCCCATTCATGTCCCACTCATGACCCCCTGCACCCCCACTCCTCAGCAGTCAGGGGCACCTGCCAGCAGGCCTCCACACATCCACACATGTCCCCTGCACCCCCACCACCCAGCAGTCAGGGGCACCTGCCAGCAGGCCCCCACTCATGTCCCACACATGTCCCCCTGCACCCCCACCCCCCAGCAGTAAGGGGCACCTGCCAGCAGGCCCCCACACATGTCCCCCTGCACCCCCACCCCACAGCAGTCATGGGCACCTTCCAGCAGGCCCCCAATCATGTCCCACTCATGACCCCCTGCACCCCCATCCCCCAGCAGTCAGGAGCACATGCCAGCAGGCCCCCACTCATGTCCCACTCATGACCCCCTTCACCCCCACCCCCCAGCAGTCAGGGGCACCTGTCAGCAGGCCCCCACTCATGTCCCACACATGTCCACCTGCACCCCCACCCCCCAGCAGTCAGGGGCACCTGCCAGCAGGCCCCCACACATGTCCCCCTGCACCCCCACCCCACAGCAGTCATGGGCACCTTCCAGCAGGCCCCCACTCATGTCCCACTCATGACCCCCTGCACCCCCACCCCCCAGCAGTCAGTAGCACCTGCCAGCAGGCCCCCACACATGTCCCCCTGCACCCCCACCCCCAGCAGTCAGGGGCACCTGCCAGCAGGCCCCCATTCATGTACCCCTGAACCCCCACCCCCAGCAGTCAGGGGTACCTGCCAGTAGGCCCCTACACATGTCCCCATGCACTCCCACCACCCAGCAGTCAGGGGCACCTGCCAGCAGGCCCCCAATCATGTCCCACTCATGACCCCCAGCGCCCCACCCCCCAGCAGTCAGGGGCACCTGCCAGCAGGCCCCCACACATGTCCCGCTGCAACCGCCACCCCCCAGCAGTCAGAGGCACCTGCCAGCAGGCCCCCAGCAGTCAGGGGCACCTGCCAGCAGGCCCCCACTCATGTCCCACTCATGACCCCATGAATCCCCCCCAGCAGTCGGGGGCACCTACCAGCAGGCCCCCACTCATGTCCCCCTGCACCCCCACCCCCCAGCAGTCAGGGGCACCTGCCAGCAGGCCCCCACACATGTCCCCCTGCACCCCCACCACCCAGCAGTCAGGAGCACCTGCCAGCAGGCCCCCACTCATGTCCCACACATGTCCCCCTGCACCCCCACCCCCAAGCAGTCAGGGACACCTGCCAGCAGGCCCCCACACATGTCCCCCTGCACCCCCACCCCACAGCAGTCATGGGCACCTGCCAGCAGGCCCCCACACATGTCCCCCCCGACAGGTCATCACACTCCAGACCCATGCCCCTCATGGCCACCCAAATCCCACCCCAGTCCAAACACCCCACATTGAATTCCCAAAGTCATGATAGAAAATACATAACCCGCATGGCCATGAATCAATGTCCCTCAGACCCACGCAATGGTGACACATGACTGTGAAATGATCAACATTGTGAAATGCACAAAACAAATGAGATAAGACCACATCAGTAAAGTATATAATAAAAGTGTATTCAATAATTAACCAAATGAATTTAAAAAAAAATCACACAATAATGGAAATAATGAAGAAACAGCTGCATGTCCAAAATATTTTAAAAAAAATGTGTGAAAGCAGAATCCAAATCAATCAAAAAGCAAATGGGTCCAAAGAGTCTGTCCGTCCAACCAAATCCAAAGTGTAAAAATAAGACACATCCATTGATCCATGGTAAAAAAGAAACTTAAATGAAGTGAAATCCAGTGTAGAACTATATACAAAATACAAATCCAGGGTCCATGAGCCCAACCATTGAAAGGAAACCTACAAAAACCCTACCTAATGAACAACTATATACAAAAAGGTGGGGCATTGTCCAAGCGCCCCAAATGAAATGAAAACCAAAAGGAAACCTAACACTAATTAACTATATACAATGGCAGCGGGCTAGTCCGACGGCTCACTTCCTGATTTCCTGGGCCAGGGCATCATCGAACTCCTGCTTGATGTCCCGGAGGTCCTCTTCTAAGGCCCCGAGGGTTCGCAGTGACGATGACATCCGGACCTCCAGGTCCCTGCGAATTGCCTCGAGGCACTCGGCCCGCCTCTGAGCCCTTTGCATGGAGTTCTCCGCCCTGACCATCGTGAGCCGTGCCTCTTCCGCCCGCTGCCGCTCCGCATCTATAGCATGGCCTAACCGCTGCCACATGGAAGACACTTCCCGTCCTGGGTCCTCCTGCCCTACGGCCGATGCCTGCCCCTCCGATGTCGAAGGCCCCGAGCCATCATGGCTCTCACCTTGTTGCTGCTGTTGCTGTGCCCATGCCCTGGGTTTTGCTGCCTGCACATCCTCCTCCGGCTGGGGTGCAGTTGTTGAGGTGGCCACCCCTGCTGGACGTCCAACTCCCGACAGTGGCAGGGATGTGTCCTCCACCAGCCTCGCCGCACTGTCAAAGGCAGCACCACAGGGTCGCCAGGTGATACATGGGTGGGAAGATGGCACGGAGCACGACTGGCGCATAGGGGGTTCAGGTGAGGAGGGGGTCGAAGCAAGGTTCAGCAAACGGAGGAATCCAGCCTGGGTGACCTGTCCCAGTAGGCTGACGTGGTCAACAAGCCATTCGAGATGACGTGCAGTCTCCCCATGAAAAGACTGCAGGTCACCTCGCATGTCCCGTTGATACAACGCCACCCCACCCAGGACATGCTCAACCTGGTCCCGGATAGCCACGTCCGCAGGGAGAGGAAGGCCAGTTGTTGTAAGCGCATCCCCTCCCTGAAAACGGTCTGGATGTAGGCATCCCTGCTGGTGCGGGATGATGCAGTCACAGGATCGGGGACAGGATTACACACAGGCACCTCCGCAGCGGCCTGTTCTGCCTCCTGTCCCTGCCCCTGCATAGCACCGCTGGCACCAGTGGAATCCCCACCTCCAGACCCCGTCTCTGTCCCTTGCGCGGCCTCCTCCTCCACCAAACCCCCCACCAACCTGGATGACACCGTGCCATCTTCCTTTGTCAGACCCTGTGGGGTCTCAGCTGCCCCTTCTGCTGCCGAGAGTCCAACTCTGACCTCCGCATCTTGGACCTAGCCTTGGCAGCTGCGGCCTGGGGCGCGGCACCGGACTCCTCACTCCCTGACAAGATCACAACCTGGGAGGGGAGCCGGGCCTTGCGTCTCCGGTTGGTGCTGTGATCCCCGCCGCTGTGCTCCACAGCACCCCCTCCGCCCTCTTCATCAGTTGACGCTGCAGACAGGGAGAGATAGGAGACAGGCATCAGGACACTGTACAATGGACTGATACACACATGCTAGTTGCACATGAGTGGCAGTGTCAAACTTCAGACATGGCATCACAATCCCCAACACACATGGCATGTCAACTCACACACGAGCAATTTCACAGCCATATGGCAACAGCCAGCACCATCCATACACATACAACAGCATGAGCAGCCAAAGGTGAGCCAGACATCACATGAAACACAGGGAGTGCACTAGACATGCACAAACACGCCACCAAACTTACATGCATGTGTACACCTCCACCAACTGTCGCAGTGATGAGATCGACATCCATGTCACATCTGGCAATCAGTCTTCTACATATCAGTGTCCCAAGCATCCATGTTGCATCACTGTTGCACCCTTGTGAAATACACACACATGCACATGTACACGGTGCAGATACATGCAGCTGGAACCGACAACCATGTGTGGCACCACAACCATGCCAACTTACATACACAGTCATTCAAACATGTGTGCTCACACATCTGCATTTGGCATGCAAGCTTACACACACATGCACCATTCATGTGTCTCACACATGAGAGGACTCGCATGTGTTAGCATCACGGCCCTGTACATACACATCCATACATGGCCCTATAAAACCACATGTGCAACCTGCACACTAGCGGCACACCACCACAAGCACAGCTTACAATCAGTATGCATGTACACTTACCGCTCGACTCCAGACGGGTCTGCTTCTCAAGGACCTTGACATGGAGCGCTGGGGATATGCGTTCCAGGACCCTCATTTGATGTTCCGACAGGTGGCCCCGGCGCCCCTTAGCATCCGCTGCCTTCAAGAGGCGCCGGCCCTTGTTGAGGGTCCTGGACCTGAAGTCCTCCTAGCGCTTCTAGACATGTTGGAATTTGCAGACTGCCACCCCCTCCGCGTTGATGGCAGTCACGATATCCGTCCAGATCCTGGTCCGTCCTTCTTTGTCGGCGCATGAACTTCCGAAGAGGGCATCAGACTGCCCCAAGACTTGCTCCACCAGGACACCAACTTTGGTGGCAGTGAAGCTGGTGGCCCTCTGCCTCTCTGGCTGCGGGTTGCCATTGGTCTTTGACGGTGGTGTGTCTGACATGGTAACCCCAGAGGCAGGTTTGGGTGGGCAACTGGGTCCTGGGGATGGGCTGTGGAGCGATGGTATCCCAGTCGGGAGTCTTCAGTTCCAGCAGGGGTGGTCACAGCAACTGCACCTCTGCAGATGGCTGATGTGCAGGCACCAAATAGCAGGGCACGTGGGCAGTAAGGCAGTCAGTCAGCAACAGATGGCAGCTGGGAGCGTGCTCGGGGCTCTGGGGGGCAGGAAAATGACCTTCAGGGCAGGAGTGTGGTCTTCCGTGTTTTTTCGCGTGGCCAGCTTAATACGGAGTGATTTGGCACGTGAAAAAATTGCACGTCAGCGTGTAATTCGAGGAAAGGCCCTTAGCGCGTGAGCGTGTCATCGATTTTATTGGACCAAAGGCCCTTCGCATGTAAGTGCTTCTGTGACATGACGCGCGGGGGCGTGCACAGGTTTTTCCCCTGTGACGTGGGCATAGTGGATTAGCGCGCGCGCGAAAAAAATGCACATCCCCATGTGAATGCGTGTAATCCGAGGAAAGGGCCTACGCGCGTAAGTGACGTGACACGCGCAGGCATTTCCCTCATCATGGGTTAAAGGTAAGCGGGGCCAGCAGTTCGCTGTACGTGCCTTTCGTGGAGACCGACGTGTGTTGCTGCTTCGTGTTGTTTTGCGCGCCATCACAACTTCACAACTATAAAGGACGTATCTCTTCTTTTGGCGGGGGTATTGGCTATGCATGTTTTTCTGCATCGCGCTAGTCAGACGGTGAGTCGCGCATGCTATGTTTCCCACTGCGGGTGCCCCTGTGTATCGCACCGTTTTTGATGTCATTGCACCCTTGTGAAATACACTGTGTATGTAAGTTGGCATGGTTGTGGTGCCACACATGGATGTCGGTTCCAGCTGCATGTATCTCCACCGTGTACATGTGCATGTGTGTGCCTTTCGTGGAGACCGACGTGTGTTGCTGCTTCGTGTTGTTTTGCGCGCTATCACATGCGCGCCATCACAACTTCACAGCTATCAAGGACGTATCTCTTCTTTTGGCGGGGGTATTGGCTATGCATGTTTTTCTGCATCGCGCTAGTCAGACGGTGAGTCGCGCATGCTATTTTTCCCACTGCGGGTGCCCCTGTGTATCGCACCATTTTTGATGTCATAGTAGCCTGCGTGTCCCACGCGTATGCGTTTTTCGTGTTACTGGGTGCCACCGCGTACAGCGGGAGGTTGATTCCACGCACGTAGGCTGCAGGGTTGCGTGCACGGTTTTCCAGCAGTTTTGGGGTGCCTGAGCATTGCGTGACCCATCACTACATCACCAGGGTCACATACAGCCTTGCAGGTGCAGGGGGGCTGTTAACATCTTGCTTCCCACCCCCTTCACCCCAATTGCCCAGGTCAATTGTGGTGTACGCCTCCCATTGGCACTACTCCATCTGTGCCGGCACTACTACATCTGTGCCATGGTTGGGAGGACACCAAAGGTGAGGGGTGCCTCAGCTGGGCGTCCTCCTCTTGGCGGGCGTGGTCAGGGACGTGGTCGGGGTGACCAGGGAGTAGGGGGACTCCAGGGTGTCCAGGGCAGCCGCAGAGGGGGAAGAGGCAGGGGTGCGCCACTTGAGCACAATGTCGTGCCATGTGTCGGTGCAGTCATGCCACCACCCCCTATGGTTCCGGGAGATGCAGCTTCTGCATCTGGCACAGGCACCCGTGTGACCCGGCAGTCCGTTCCATCAAATGCCACGGGCCCAAGGGTAGTGGTAGCTGCAGGTGCAGCTGTGGACACCGCCACCCAGGCTCAGGGTCTGCCAGCGCAGCCTGCATTGGCACTTGAGGGGCCCTTGGAAGATTTCCAACAGGCCAGGAGGGAAACCGTAGGGGCACACAGGGCTGCCCTGACCAAGACATGTGTCCCTGGGGCAGTTATGTCATCTTCTGCCCCAAACAGCCAGGTGTTGGCAAGTGCAGGGGCAGGTGCACCCAACAACACCCCGGTTGTGAGTCTGCCAACCAGGACAGTTGCGGTCAATGACCCTGCCACAGCGGATGTTGCTGCGGAGGGTCCATTAGAGGGCACCCAGCTGACAGAAGTCAGGCCTTTGGTCGTCCCTCCACCTGCCATTCCCTTGGCTCAATCCACCGAACCCACTGGCCATACTGGTCAGGGCGGCATTAGCCAGCCAGGGTCTGAGCCACAATCCAAGAGGAGGAAGGTTGCACCTGCAGCACAGGCTGGGACCTCACACACAGCCACAACCTCCTGCACGTCGAGGAAGAAGCCTTTCTGCAACCAGGAACTGGACTTCCTCGTGGGCTACGTGCGGGGCCACATCCATGACATGCTAGTGGGTGCCGATAGTCAGACTACGGCTGCCCAACGTGATACCCACTGGAAGCATGTTGCAGAACATGTCAGTGCATTCGGCCATGAGGTGCGCATGGTGCAAGAGTTGGAATGACATCAAACGCAGCGCTAAGGCTAAGCGTGCCTCAAATTACAACTTGACTCTAGTGACTGGCGGTGGGCCTGCACCAGAGGAGGAAGTCCTCACTCCGCATGAGTCACTCGTTGCAGAGTTCATACCATCTGAATCGGTCGAAGGAGTGGGAGAGATGCCGGACTTTGATGCCCTGTCCAGTGAGTGTTGATGCGTGTTTGTTGAGGACGTGTGAGTTTTACTTGTGCGATGTGTTGTGCATGATTGCCACTACATGTGACGTGTACATGTTTCGGATGTGCAAGTAATGCAATTCTTCCGTGATGCATGTCTGCTCTGCTGGATGGTGGACATGTGGAGAAGACGGGGACTGTCGGCATCACCACTATTGCACCCTACTCACATGCTGGTTACCAGTATGCCCCTCCAGTCCATTTCCCAGCTCACTGGCCCTTCTGCATGTAGCGTGGGGTGACCTTCCTCTCAGCCCAGGCACGATGTCATAGCATGACTGACGTGCATGTGTTCTCTGCCTGCATGCGGGTACTACATGTAGGCATGCTCCCTGGCCCCTCCACCCCCCGCTCTGCACCCCAATTCCACCTTTGCACTGGTCTGCTTCAATATTGCTGTTAGGTACTTCCCTGTTAATGCGTCCTGTGTACATGCTAACTTCCCGGCAACCAATCTGCCAGACATATGCTGTGTGGTACAGCCTTAGTATTTGATGCAGGGTATCTCACTTGTACTGTGCAGAGATCAGATGCCCCGCAGGGACATGAGTGCCCATTCATGCTCTATGTGCATTGCACGCATGCCACTACGTGTCCTTGACTGGATGATCACTGTAATACAAGTCCTGGGTGACATACATTGCATGGCATTTCATCAGCCTTCCCATGTCTACTGTGGCTCAGTACTGCATTGCACACATGTTTAGGGTCTGACAATCTTGGTGGGTCACAGGCCTCAGCCTGTTTATTGGCCAATGACTCTGTCCAACTGGTGTAGTGTCCTCTTCACACGTGGGTGGCCTCAAGACGTCTCATCATGTGTCCTGCTTACTGTCCCATCATCATTTGCAGTGTTATCACTTGACTCACATGAAGCTGTTGATGCTAGTCAACACTGCCTGTCAATGCACAGGTCTATGGTCAGCCTTTTGATAACATGCTAGGCATCCATGCTTTTGCACTTGGGTGGAGGGGTGCTTTGCTTGAAGATATGCTACCCATTAAATGCACATTGCACGTGATGCCTGAAGTTGACCTTGCACTGCCTTCAAATTTTCTGACACACACCATGAAGTACATGTAGGTAGTGAGTAACATACACATTGGTTGCACTGCATAGACCCACTTCAATGCAAACTGCCACCTTTCAACAGGTCTGATCACAGAAGCAATTCCAAGTTAACCCAGCATGCATGCCAGGTTCTATTTTGTGTGTCACATGTCTGCCTGATGTTGTCGGTGTGTGTGTTGTGTGCTTCTGACATGTGTAGTGACCTTTTTTCTCTCTATTTTTCAGATGATGACGCAATGGAGCCGGAGGATGTTGTTGTCATGCCAGGCACAGGGTTGGTATCACTACATCAACCCGGCACAAGTGGGGGTCGTGGGGTGGCAGGCCACGAAAACTCCCAAGTGCTACAGGCCATCTTGTCTCTGGCTGCCTATGAGTCCAGCCCTGATGACGACTCTGACGTCCATGTCGAGTTGGATGAGCATCAGGTCCATGCATCAGGGGTGAGTGATTCTGATGTGGACACTCCTCTGTCCACGACACCTGCACTGAGGGGTCAGACAGTCTTGGAACCTCCGCCCGTGGTGGATTGGGACGCAGGGTCACCATCCACACCAGTCACTGATGTGCCTGGGACATCACGTCGACGGGGCATGTAGTCGTGCAGCCACGGGCGGTGCCAACACAACGAGGACAACCGGTCCTTGGGTCCCACAGGGGTCATGCCCAGCAACGCGGTCGCCGCACGCAACTGCTGTATACTGAGTGGGAGCAAGACATGACTTCCAATTCAGAATGGCAGGGGGCAGCAATGGAGAACATCGCTGAGAGCATGGAGCGTGTGGCCCGATCCGTGCTCCCCCTGCTAGGCAGGTGCTTCTCCAGCAGCAGGCAGCACGGTCCACGGCCCGCTCGCTCAGGCTGGGCATGGCGGCCTCAGACAGGGCACGCCAGGCTAAAATGTCGTCTCTGCATTAAGCAATTGCTGCTCACGCAGAGGCACACATGGGGGCTCTGAGGGAGGAGTATGCTTCCCTCAAATCCACTCTGGGTGTCCTTCTGATGTCCCGGAGGGAGCGGTCAGAGGAGAGGTTTGCACAGCTTGAGCGTACCATCTCGGCTGAGCTATAGGCTTGCCGGGAGGTGCAGCGGTTGTCCAGCCAGGCCTTACAGGAGGAACACTGTGTTACACGTGCTACCTTGCAAGAGGAAGCACGTTTATCAGGGGCGGTTCTGCATGCAGACCTACAAGTCATTGCCACACAGAACCAGGCTCACCCGTCCAGCAGACTTGCTGCCAACGAGGGGCAAGCTGCGGCTAGGCGTGGCCAGGCTACTGTGCCACGTCCTCCTTTCCAGGATGAGCCAGACTCGACGTCCATCTATCTCCCACATAGGTCGGGCTGTGCAGGCGTTGAGCCCATGGAGTATTTTTTTTGGCTCAGCATCATTGCATGTGGGTGTTGAGCAGCACCCTGTACCTTCCCCCTCCTGGGTGCCCCCCCGGGTCGTATGTGGCCATTTTTGATTTTTCTTTTAGTTTAGTTAAGTTTCTGTTTGATAGTTTAATTAGGTAAAGTAGGTTTTTAGTAGTTAGTGTAATTAGTTAATACAGTTTTAAATGCTTGTCTATTGTGCTTTCATGTGACAGTGTGGTGCTTTGTGGCTTTTGAAAGCATCCACTGTCTGTTTCAGCTGGGCCCTTCAGGCTTGTCTTGTGTATGTGTTTGCTGCTTGGGGTCCTTGACTCACATATGCCACTCCTGCTTCCCTTATCCATGGGCTCGCAAGGATGGTTCGGTGTAACAGCCTATTACACAAGGGTTTTGGACTGTCATATCTGTGGCATGTCTGCTGCTGTGGAACTTGTGTTAACACCCCTATTGGGGATGATTGGGGGGTTATTGACCACTGTTTTGCTTTTGCTAGATGGGGTGTTTCATGATTCATGTATACATTCATTGCTATGCATTGTGTAGTATGTTTCTTATCTTTACTGTACATGTGCATGTTGCAATTCATGCCGTAGATAGTGTGTTCCACACTTTGGCTGTGAAAGACGGACTGTGGTGTGATTTCTGATGTACGTCTCTGACACAGTCCAGTGATGCGATGCCTGAAGAGACACACACAGATGAATCTAATGCATTAATCATGTGTTTCATGCCCTTTCTGCAGGGGGATGAGCCTCCAGACCACCTTTGCCAGCAGACATGGGCCATTGGACGTCTGGAATCTGGACACGTTTGGTGGTGCCCACATGTACATGTGTGCGCAAGCAGAGGCACAGGGATTGCAATCATACATCCGAAAACTGCTGACATGTTTCAAGGGACTCCATGCAAGGTGGGCAGCACAGGGGGGCCACAACACAGCAAACCTTCCACCAGGCCAGTTGCACATGCATGCTTAGTAGCAGCACTGAGGGTGAGCTTGGACGAATATTGGTGTTGAAAAGCACAATACAGCTCAGATGTGTTGGTGGACTCATGGCTAGTTGATTGTAAGGTTGTCTGGGGCACCTGCAGGGGCAGTGGCACATTCCCTCCGGTCCACCATGATCCATTGAGGCACTTGTATCACCCATGTAGCGTTCCGAGACATGGAAAGAAGCAGCTCACAGGGACAGGCGGCAAGGGACAGACTCGGGTGCAGTGCATTTCATTTCCATGTAGAATTTGAAACATGCACTGCCTACTTTATTTGGGTCATGGTGGAACACGACTTGTTTGGCAGTCATACCTTGCTATATGCGTCTGTCTGCTTACCCAGGGAACATTGCATGTTGTGTGATTCGTGACACATTGGTGTTCCATTTGCCACGCACCCACCGGCGCCTGACTTACTGCATTGACTCTGTATGAACCATCACAGGGGTAATGTTATGTATGGGTATGAAGCATCCACACCAGATTGTCTGTTGTAGAGTAGTTTGTTACTTTGGGGCATATTTGGTGGTGTGTTTGTGTGTTATGGGCATGCACAGATTTTTAACTGTGGCTCTCTTTGCAGCATTGAAGTGCTCCTGTTACCGGACCTGAGAGTGCGCAGGCAGGAGGCCAGCACTCACCCCAGAGATAAGTTTCTCTTTGACTTCCATTTCAGTGAATTGCTGCTATGTTTATGATGAACAAATTTGGTATGATTGTGTATGTGTTAATGTGAGCACTACATTCTTGGCCATTCCCTAATTTCCCGTGTCAATCCTACTCCCCTCTCCTGCCCCTCATTCCGGTTATCCAGTATGCCAACGCCTGTCCCGACTCCATATACCTGACCTTCTTTCCCCACCAGGGTCTCAGAGGCCTGTGTGAGTTTGACCTTGCAGCCACCCAGACCACAGTGGGGGTGGTTGGTTCGTGCCACTCCTGCACCTGTACACGGGAGCAGTGACAGTACACATCCGTTTGTTGTGCTTCATTCTATGTTATGTACCACACATGGTACACATCCTGTTGTGACATTGTTTTACTGTGCTACCTTGGTTGTTACGTCATTGTGGTAGTACTTGTCCTTTGTGAGGTGCTGCTACTTCAAGTCATCTTCTGGAGGCTGTTCTGGTTAGTTTTTCTGCCTGCAGGCTTTTTGATTGGCTTCTGTGTTGGCCTGCTTTGAGTTCTCTTGGATGTAGTGTTTTGCAAATCAAGGTGGACTCTGAGGCTGCAGGCAACTTTTTACACACAAGGTGGGAGATGGTGACAAAGGGGAAGGGTGATCCTGTGGCCGGGTGAAATTCAAGCATGAAGGCTCCATAACCCCGGGGCAGTTGTTCAGTGGGTCATGGTGATTTGTGAGGGAGGGGTGGTGCTTGGTTGGTGATAGTTGCCTTGCCCTGCAGTGTGATGGGCGCCCTGACATTGTAATTGTGGTATCCTATGTATATGATGTGTTCTGCTGATCAATGCCTGTTCATGTGTTGTGTTTACCTTTCAGTTGTGACGGGATAGTTGTGGTTTGACATGCTGGGGTGTACACATGGTGAATGTTCACATGTGATGTGTAGAGGACACTGATGGTCACTTCATTGCACATGCATATGTTGAGTGCATGTCCCTACTGACCCATACACTCACACTACAATGCACTACTTGTACAACCACCCTTCCATGTCCATGTGTACACTCTGTTTTCCTTCTGGTGCCCACTGTGTCCCTGCAGCACATGTCCTATGACCAATTGTGGATCCTGTACATGCCTAATTTGCTTTTTGATGTGGTTTGTCACTTAGATGTGATGCTCAGAGTGTGCCTCACACGCAATGGCTGTTAACTGTGCTGTTTACTGAGCAGTTCCTTCTAGGTGGTGGACACGGCACACAGAAGCTGCAGTTTTGATTTTGCAATGCACAATGTGCATGTAGACAGGCATTCAGTGTTATGTTACAACTTCGACTTTTGGAATGCATTTGGGTATGACTTATTTTGGGTGGGAGGTTGTTGGTCAGTCATTTCATCTGATTCCATGTCAGGCATCATTGTCTGATGCCAATTTACATTTTTCACACAGCAATTTGTACCTTATTGGTACTGTGTTGGTGTATGGATATTGCTTGCCATGTCATGTTGTGCTTTGGGAGGGTTTGAGTGACATACCAGTGATAGTCATGGCCTGTTTTGCAGGTGTGTGTGATTCACACCTTGCATGTGTGCCATTTGGTCACACAGGATTGCTTGTGTTTAAGTAGCTAGGGATGCACACAATGTGGCACTTCCATGGCAACAATTTCAGGGTGGTAAGGTTGTGACAGTTGACTGTCTCTTTGTCATCATGGATTGTCACCTGGTATATGCCAGGCCTGTGTGCACTATGCAGGGGTGGGAGTTTAGGTGAAAAATGTGTCCACAAGCTGGGTCCGGACATCCTTGCCACGTGCCCTATCCCCACCCATGGGCAGCGCCTGTGCCTGTGGTTGGGGATGTGGGGGCACCACCATGTCCACCGGTACGCCCTGCCGTGTTGCAACATTGTGCAGGACACATGCTGCCACAATGATCCTGCACACTACTGGGGGTGCATAGAGTAGCTGCCCACCAGAGCGGTCAAGGGAGCGGAAGCGTGACTTGAGCACTCCAAATGTGCACTCCACTATGGCCCTGGTTGCAATATGGGCCGCATTGTATCTTACCTGGGGTGGTGTGGTGGGGTTCCGGATTGGCATCATCATGTGGTTGCTCAGAGGGTAGGCACTGTCCCCTGGAGAGGTGATAATGGTTGTGATTATTGGGGTTTGTGTATTTGTGTGTGTGTGACATGTATGCATGTGCTAGGGCATTTGTACTCACCTAGGAGCCATGTGTCGCCATCCTGCCCAGCTTCCAGGCGCCCGGCTCAGGGCGGACATTGTGTATATGAAACTGTCATGGGTGGAGCCAGGGTAGTTTGCATAGACAGAGGTGATGATTCCCTTTGCATCGCATACCATCTGTACATTGATTGAATGCCAGTGCTTGCGGTTTTGGTAGATGTGCTTAGTGGCCCTAGGTGAACGTAGGGCCACATGGGTGCAATCTATGGCACCAAGCTCTTTGGGGAAGTGTGCCACCCTGTAAAAGTCCAGGACAATGGCCTGCCTTTCTGCGGGTGTTTTGGGCCATGTATATGTGCCTGCGGACTGAGGGGCGCGCTGTCATGATTGCCAAGACCTGGTGTAGGCAGCGTGACTGCGTGGCCTGTGAGACCTCCCACTATGGCAGTAGTCCGCTGAAATGACCCAGTGGCCAAAAAATGCAGGACATTGAGCACCTTCTCCAAGGGGCTCAAAGCTTGGGAGCAAAGGGTGGGGGATCTAAGGTCATCTTCCCACTCCCTGACCAGGTCTAGGATGATACGGGATGGAAACCTATACCTGCCGTAGACCTGGTCGTCAGGCATCCTAAAAAGGCTTGTCCGTGGTGAAAAAATGTGTGCCCTTGCTATTCTCCTCCTGCGGTGTCCCACGATCAGTGCTGCGACAAATGGGGCATTCATCGTAGCTGTATATACGTGTTTGTTGTTATACTGTGCGCGGGGATGCTTCCGCCTGCCTTCGTGTGGCGGACGCATGCGCGCCTGTGTGCGTCTTTTGCCGTGCGCGGGTTTCCCATATTCGTATCCATGAATACGGGTTGTTCGCGTGCGTGTGGGCATTCCGTGTAGTTCCCTGCAGTACTTCCCCAGTTACGCCTTCTTTTTCACGCGTTATTCCCCATTCCACGTGTTACGCCCACTGTTCCGCCTACTTTTGTTGTGTGCGCTGCGCTACGTGCGCTTTTGCTGTGCGCGTAGCGCACGCCGTTTGATGACGTGTGTGCCAGCATGCAACATGCACTGATTTGGCGCACAACCAGTGGGAAACAAGCGCAGCGCCTTCCTTGAATCGCACGCGCGCAGTTGCTTTCTCACGCTTGCGCCACCTTGCGCCTGCTTGCGCTGGGATTTTCGGCGCACGTTTGTTCCATGAATCGGCCCCTAATTGTATCCAGCTGCAGAGCAAAAATAGGGTGGGAACGGAATGTGAGCTGCGGGGATAGTTGGTAGGGATGCACCCTTCAAATTACAAATTCAGTGAAGCAGAGGATGAGGTTTTGTGATACTAATGGGCAAGGTGAAAATTTAGGGCCTGATTCACAGCAGCGTTTTATAATGGTGCATTCCCGTAGGAAAATGCTTGGTTAATCAGTCACTAAGAACGCTACTGCCCTCCAAGAACACCGGCCATCAACTCAACTGACATCACTATTTTCAGTGTAACTGATTGCAAGACTGCCCTGATGCCCTTGGGCCTGGGCGCTTTACAAATGGAAGTAAAAAAAAAAAAAGACATCAAATAAATATGAATTACAAGTAGACACAACCAAAAGCAAATAAATCCTCAACATTCTGGCTTAAGTGTGGTGGCCCAGTCACGTGATTACTGGGCACCAAGGGTCTTAGTAGATAAGGGAGGGACTCTTGTCTGGAATGTTCTGTGATTTCGGATAGGAGGAGCAGCAGTGATGTCAATAAATTAAGTACAAGGTCAGGGAGGTATCTTGTGTGTGCCATGTTGTCTGGTATAATGTGAAGGCCTGTTGTCTATTAATGCAGAGTTGGCCTCGCTAGATTACTTTGATTGGGTCTGAGTCAGAGAAGTGCACATCACATGCGGGTTATGATTTACTAGCTGGGGTACTCGGCATTGCCTGTGTCCTGATCGAGTGGTGTCTCATGTGCCCTGCAGGATGTTGCTCTTGTCCTCTTGTTATCAAGTCTTGCTTCAGTTAGCTCTGGTGTCTCATTTTCTCTGGAGGATGTTTCTCTTGTCCTTATTTCAGGAAGTCTTGCTTCAGTTTGCTCTGGCACCCCATTTGCCATGGTGAAAGTTGCTCTTGCCCTCTGGTCAGCAAGTCATGATGCCGTTTGTTGTTCTGTTTCAGAAGCTCTTGATATTGATTCTCGCTTTACATCAGATCAAGCTTTTCCAAGTGATGTTCGTGTTTTGTGCGGCATGTTTCAGTCACCCAATGGCTTCAGCAAATTTGAGGAAATGTCCAAGAAAGATTGATTGTGCTCTCTTCTCATGATTGAACTTAAGTAAACTGTAACCTCGCTGTTTCCCATATTTGGAGTGGCGTGATAAATTAAATGTATTTTTTTTGTTCCCTTTAAAATTGCTTTAATAAACACTTTCAAACTGTATACAGAAGTAATACATTTCAAAGGAATAACCAATACATCGAAGATTTAGTTTCAGACACTTTTCAAAATGTTGCCTCCTTGTACTACTGTAGTAAATAGGGGTAAGCATCAGTAAATTAGGGTGTCTACGAAGTGAATTGTTTCCATCCAAACATGGACTACGATCCTGCCCCAGACAAATGAGGAACCCATGCAAAATTTGGTAGCAGTGGGTTCAAAGGTGTGTATTTGTATAGCCGGACTAACAGACAGACACACATCCACATTTATTTTTGCATATAAGATTTTTGCAACCACACATAGACTATGAGCTTGCCCCAGACAAAAGAGGAATCCATGCAAATTTGGTAAACGTGGGTTCAACGGTGTGGATTTGTATACTCGGACAAACCTGCTCACACACACAAATACATACATTCCACTTTATATATAAAGATGAATGTGTCAATAAGGTAAACACACCCATTCTGGTACTGGAATTCATAGTGATGATGTAGTAAACCACGTGTATAGGGGAGTGGTCTTACATTAGATGTGGCCAATCGGTCCAGGGACTACAGGGGGACATTAGCATGTTATATAGGTGCTAGCCAATGAGGTTGGATGAATTAGGTTGTAACTCATTGTTATGTGAGTAGTTTTAATCATGACTTATCTGCCCATAAAATATGTAACCCTTTGAAAAATTGGAGCACTCTTAGTCAATTCGGTTCAACTGAACCATCTGAGACCTGTTTGCATGTGATAAAAGTTTGTTTTCCCTTGCAAAGAGGTGCAGTGCTTATTTGGCTTTTTGGATTATTTCTTTGTCCGAGTTTTTGGGTAAGATTTCCTTTCAGTACTTATTGTCTAAGAAAGTTTAACGTGAGGGAGAAGTATTCTATTTTGCATTTCAGCATAAACAGTTTGGAGATGATTGGGAACCATGGCGAAATATTTGGTTACGTCCAGTTTGGCCTTCTCTACATACACCCTTCATTAACAAAGCTTTCAACAGCAATATTTCACAAGAAAAAATATACTCTGATCAAAATAGCAGTGAATGTTTGCCTGCTGGAATGCTGCCAAGTCCAGAAAAGCATAGAAAGCGAAAATAATTAGCCTCTTCGACCTAAAATTACTACTCTGCCTAATTTCCATGGTATTATGCAGTGCTCTTGCAGTAAATACGAAATTACATATTTCCGTACATCATGTACGTGTTTGCAGTCATCCACTCACTGAAAGGTTTGAAATAGTTGCTGATCGAAATTAATAGTTTCAATTAATCCTTGAGCAATGCAATTAGAGACATTGACATTTTGGTTCATGTCCGTAATGCTATAGCTGTCTGCAAAATAGAAAATACACATTCTCTCTTAGAATGCTTCTTTCTGTATGGATTAAGCAACATAGACTATTTAATATAATGCATTTTATATTTGTACAAATACATAAATAAATACCCCACGTGTACTATTTAACTCTGAATATTGTCCACGAGGCCTTTTTTTTTTTTTAGAGTGGAACACTCACTATGCAGCTTTAAGTATGCCTGGTATGAGCACAATACATTGCCTTTCACCTTCATTAGCCAGGTAGTGTGGAATGATGATGTGAAGTAATGTCTCTTGAGATTTAATGAATGATTCATATTGTGTGCTGTTAACTCTCAATGGACATTTGGAGCTAGAAATGTGAAGAATGTCCTTTTAACTCAACAGAAAGACACCCTCCAATCTCCCCCACGCATTTGCCATACTCGCACTGCAATGTAAGATCCCACTACTTCTTGCTACTACTCTTGCAACAAAAGAGGTAAGACACACAACAGAGTGTGCATATGTTTTGCCACCAAGCCAAATTATTTTGCCAACATGATGGAAGGTTTTGTCATGGTGTTGCAGATCACACCTTTGGGCTCATTTTAAGCATGTTCTACCCTAGGACATGCCCAATATATCCATTTCACATTTTATTCAGCACTCATAGGTGGAAAATGCAAAAATATGCACCCCAAGTAAACTATTTAAATCTGATCACAGTGCATGGGCCTCATTTGTAGAGTATAGACCGCCACTATGCAGATTTACGCATGCTTGTTATGGGTACAATACAAACAGACTACCACCTTTATTTGTATGTCAATGTTGGGCAATTGAGTCAGACAGTGTGAATTAAATGGAATTAAAATGTCTGGTGAGAGTTCTGTAAACCTTAATAAAGTATCCTATATGTGTGCTGTTAACTTTGAATGGATATTTGGAAACAAGCATGTAAGTAATGCATTGATTCCTCTACATCGAGACTTTCTTCCATTTCCCCCACATACCTGCCATTCTACCAATCACATTAATATTCCACTACCACTTGCAGGAGTAATACATATCTGCGTGTGTGCATACTTTATTGCAAGCCACATTGTTTTTTTCAACATGGGTAATACCCCTGTAATGGCATTACAGCTAAAAACATGTTTGTTGACATTGCAACTATTGTTTATTAGATGCCCAATAAATTCATTGATAGGCTTTGGTGGAGCAATTGGTCTGCATAATTCGAGCTGAGGAGATTTAATTCAGCCTGTATTCACCCATGCTTTGGTTGAGCACAATAGCTGACACAAGCACATTTATTTCCTTTAAGATTTCTTACCACAATTTGAGCCAAGGGAGAACGTCTTTCGGGCACGTTGGGAACAATGTTTGCGGGCCATTGCTGATCACTTAAGTAGTACATTAGTAAAACAAAAGAGATGATGGCTGGAAGGTTTAGAATTAATCTTGCTCTGGGCAACCCACCATGACCATTGTTCTTTGCCTGCCAATTGGTTACAAAAGGGAGAAGACCATATGCGGATCAGGCATAGTCCCACCACAAGAGGGGCAGTCCAGCGGGAATGGTTGGTCATATCCCTTCTGCACGAGACCACAAGCATCCTCAACCATGTTTTGGCCTCGTTGGGCCTCATCAGTGAGGACTAGCTCGTGCACGCCACCCTTTTGCTCTATGCCATGCAATTTGAGTAAGTGCTGCCCACCATGGTTTACAATGAATTCCTGCATAGGAATCCCCAGCATTGGTACATCCATGAAACTCCATGCCAGTGCAAATACTGGGGTATTGTGTAAGGCAGCAAGGAAGGTAGCGTAGGTTACATTCCACCCCTCCTCTCTGCCATACAAAACAATGAAAATGGGGCATGATGGGAATCTACTGCACAAAATCCGTTCACAACGATTTTAGGCTTGTCTTGGCCTATTTACTCAGGGCTCACAATGAGCTGCAGTGTGTGCTGTCACTGTCTGAGTTAAGTGTGCCACAAATCAAAAGCAAGTGAGATTTCAACAGCCAAATGTGGGTAAAAGAATGTTAAGTGTGGTAATCCTGCACATACTACAGCAGAAATAACTCCTTCAGATGTTGTTGGGGATGTAAAAGAGTATTGAACGACTTGTTATGGTTGCAAGTCAGACCCTCCAGCTTAAAACGATTTCACTATCATGCAAAATGATGTGGAAAACAGCTGTTTGCAATAAACGATACAAGGGGCTAGGTTCTCAAAAGAGGAGCAGTCCCATTCCACAAAGGACATCTGAGTGGGTGCATCATACATGTGCCCATGAAATGCCCTTTTTCACCCCTTTGCACATTTGTGCCAATCGGGGGTTGTCTTGTACATTAAAAACACATCCCAAATTCACAAACAGGATGCACTTTTAAATGTGCACAAAACTAAGCCAACCTCATTCGCCTGTTTGGAGTAGGGACAGGGTGCGTATATTGCAAGTCTTTCCTGGACCTTTCATGCACATTTTATTTAGTGGGACACTGATGTCTCACTTATATTTCTATTAATCAAACAGGGATAGACAGCTGGCCAGTGCATCATGTGTGCTACAACTGAGCCCACTGGAAATGTGAAGTTCATCTTTTGAATAAGGTGACCTGCTCATTTCTAAACATTAGGAACCTAAATAAAAACAGCACATTATCTACTCTGTTTTTTAATGCCTCATGTCTTGAGCAACTGGACAAAAATCCACATTTTTAAAACATTAAAAAATACACTAAGAGGGTGGCGGAGAGCAGAGTGATGGGCCAGAAGGGGAATGATGGTCAAGAAAGCAGAGGTAGAACAGTTTACAGAAGTGGAAGCGGTAGGCAAGAGAAGAGAGAGGGAGCAGTGGGTCCAAAAGCATAGAGGCAACAGTAGGCCACACAACAGAGAAGGAATCGAGAACCAGAAAGCAGAAGGAGTGCTGGGCTAGAGTGGAAGCTGTGGGCCAGAAAGTAGAAAGGGAACTGTTGGGCGGAAAGAGACAGCAAGCTGTAGATTGAAAGAAAGGATGGGGCAAGAGTGTGATAGAATGGGTGAAAGGTTGTAAGACATAGAAGGTGCATGAAATAATGAAGGACTGTAGAATACAGGAGGAACTGAGGAGCATATCGTGTGAATTGGTAACATTGGTGGGTGCGTGACAGAGACTGGAGAGTTGTGACATGGCAGTCTGACAGGCCACATGAGTATTAACATGACTGGCAGTGTCAGAGGTTTCAAAGTGTACGTTTTGATGGGTCATTGGTGAGTGTGAGGGGTGTTGTGACTGGGTGTATGGGTACTTCGGTGTTTTGGGGAACATAGTATAGGAATATCTTTACCATTAGAACTGATAATGATCAATAACGTTAAAACTATGAAATAAGCATGCAGAATAACCAAAAACTAGCCTCACACACTGCCTCTTGCTTGCATCCTGCCAATCGTACACCCTCTATGTGCTTTGTTATGTCACAAAACTTTCAATTGCATGCCCAGTTTCCTGTTAATAAAGTACGTTTTGTAATCTTCGCTCTGAAGAAAGTTACTTTCTTCGGGGCAAGAGTGCATATGTTCACTGGGGTTCAAATCCTTGTCAAATCGTTCATGCTGACACATGCCTAAAACACATGAAACAAAGTTTTAAAATAATTGCCATCTTTTATTGACACCAGTTGCATAGTAAACATGGCTGTTGAAGAGTGTGGAGAAGAGTAAAACACATCCAGATGATACAGAAGACATTTGCAGGGTTGAACTGGAGACGTGTTTCAAGAACATTTTCTCACAGAGCACAGACAGGATGGCCAGTCAACAGATGAGCACACTGAAAAGCCATTCATAAGTCTGACATTTTATAGCCCCTTCTTACAAAGTGCAACTGTCTCAGGTATATGGTAATCTAATGTAGATTGTGTAGGTTGTGCAGCTATGGCACATACCCCTGTGGTATTCGTTTTCTGATTTTGTATTCTTCATATATCTGGGCGACTGGGTGTTCAACATTGAGTAATATCGGGCCAACTGCTGCCATGTTGGATGCACATTTAAGCACATATGCCAGCTTGGAAAGGATGTTGTACCACTGGAGTGGTGATTCAACGGCCAGTCATAATCATGTCAGAGGATGTGTACTGCCCCAATTAAAGGCATAATGACAAGGCCAATGGAGTGGTTGTGGCACCTACTGTTGTCATGGATACTATTAGCAATACTTTCTGAAGGAAAAGAGTTTTCTGTGCATCTCCTCTGTGAGCCTTGGACTCTGCCGCCCATACACCCAGAGATGCTGCCTGGAATTGGTCTGGGTCATTGTTCTGTGGGTACCACATCAGTGAGGCGGGAACTGGACTCACTGGAATGATATGCGTTTACCTATGGAGCTGATGTCATTACCCAGTGTGCTTTAAATGTGTAGCCTCTGCCTTCTCACGTGTTTTCGGTTAAGGGGTGGACGGTGCCATACTCTTCCTATGGCATATTCTCAATGGATAAAGAGGGTTGTTGTAACCAGTGAATCGTTGGCCAGCATTGTACGCCTTCTGACAGAAACATAGCACAGAATGCACTTGACTCTTTCCACCTTTGCTAGTAAAACCACCTCATGCTCCTTAAAGCAATCCAAGAATCTATAGGTTGATATAAAAGAGAGGGGATCATTTTGCCACCATCCATGTATATTCAGAAAGATCATGATTCCGCCTTGCACTATTTTTAGGCTTAGTGCCTGTTCCTCCTGGTCCCTGCCTTAGATGCTTTGCCACTGTATCCTCCAGCAGACTCTAACCTGCATGCACCTCCTCTTTTCCACCTCCACCACTATTCCTGCATGGTCTGTTTCCCTTTCCACCTCCACTACTGCTCTTACATAAAACCCATCACTTTCATATGCCCATCACTTTCATTGACGGTTAGAGTTTTGAGGATAGTTAGCCTCTTATGACTTGCTGTTATTTCTGTGGGCACAAGTCCTCCCCTCCAAAGACGTTCTCTCTGGGATTTGAATGCAGCCGTGAAGGCAGTTTTACTGGTTGCCTTGAGCTATACCTGATTGTCTTTTAACTGCACGTTTATTAAACTTGCTCAGCAGGATGGCTGCTTTCAAAAATAAAATGGGCATTAAGCCATTATCAAGTATAGGCACGGAGGGTCTAGGAGACTCTGCGACCCTCTCTCCAGTAGCCAACAGAGACCGTGTACTTGAGGTCCTGGCGCTTAGTAAGCATAGAAGATTAAGAGTGCAACATAATCAGAACAAACCCCCAATCTCTAAAATGTCTTCCTCTGAGATATCTATCGCTCCATGCAAGGTATCGGAGTCAACATGGGTCACGGACAGACTCTCTCCGAAGGCAAGCCATCCAGTACATGCACCATTGGTTAGCCCTCTCAGCCCTATGGATGATAGGAGGCCTGTGCTGTCTGTAAATGTACCAGTAGCTACAAGCCCTGAGACACCTTTAATTCTACCGTCCCCTGTTCCTCAAGGGAGGGACATATTAAAACCTGTTCAACCTGAGCATATTGCACCCTCCCAATAGCCTGTGCTTATGGCCAATATTGCCAAAGAGCTTATCCTCTGTAAGGAACCTTTCGATCTTGGTCTCTTGGTGGACCCCTTAAATGATTGGGTATCGGCTCTATGGCCTTCGCAGGTAAACTTGGCCTCTCAGACCCAGTGGCCTCTTGGGGGGGGTCTGCCCCACGCGGGCTCTGAGGGCAAATACTGTCTGTCAAACATCTACACAAAAGAAAATGATTGACCAAGCCATGCAAACAGAGGTATGCACCAATGACACTTTGGGATCCATTGGGCGACCTCTGCTAGACAAGGAAAGAGCAAAACTCTCCAGCGTAGACTCTACACAGGAAATTGATCCACCTTCATCTTCACAGGACCCAAGTGGTGACCCTAAAGTGGCTACTCAGCCCATAGCCATGAATGCCAAACTGAGAAGGATGTCTTCACGCAATCTACAAATAACAAAAAACACAAATGCCATCATTAAGAAACTCAAACCTCTCTGACTTTATAATGGATGAGAGAAACTTTATTATCACGAATATTAAAAAAACTAAAGAAAAGGAGTATAGAGAATCGTTGCGACATAAGATCCTTGCTTGGCTGTGCCAGAGAACGGGCCCAGGTGTTGTCAGACTCAATGACTTACTGATCATTAAAAGTATAGACCTGAGCGACTGGTGCTCACATCCCAATAGTGACTGTATTTTAGTGGGCTGTGGGATGAGCTCCCTACCCGCCTATCTTAGACGCTGCAAATACTTGCCTAAAGGATCATCGAACTGTAATTTAATTCTCTAATTTCGGCTCGTGGTGCTAGCCATTTGTATGAGCGTTTGGTTTATTCTCCTCTACCTTGAGCTTTTTTGTTACTGTTGTATATTTGTATCTTTGTCTTTTGTCATGTCTGCGCCCTCAAGCCTATGGGTTAATAGGTGCGCAATATAAATAATAAACATAAACATAAACATATCCACAACTATTCTTCAATGTTCTTCCTCATTTTCCTCCTCTTCCACCACTTCTGCATGCTCCTCCTCCATTTTCTCCTCCGCCAATCCTGTATGCTACGACTCTCACTGCATGTCCCTGATCCACCCTGATATCCTCCTCATCTTGCTTCTCACCATCATCATCATCATCATCACCATAATTCCCAACATCAGTAGACCAAGCCTACTCATAAACACTGGCCACCACCAGTCCCATCATCATCAACTTCAGTAGCAGCAACATTTGTTGGAGAAAAAGAAAGTTTGTCAATTGTCCATGTCACACCAAAAATGCTATATAACTCTACCTCCGCCTCTCCAACAATTAAGAGGACAACACATGAACCTCCACCTTCTCCTCTCCATCACAATCACTGTACTGCACCTTCAACATCCAACACTGCGATTTGTTTCGTACCCAACAAAGGGTTTTCCCAACAAAATGGTTCCATAGCCAAATAACAAAGGGTTTTTCAAACCATAATACTGTCTCAAACTAAACAGGTTTCACAAAACAGATGATTTCACAAATTAAAGAGACATTAAACAATGTTCTCATACAAAAATAACAAAGGTTTTCCACAACACACAACAAACCCAACACACAATCATGCTCTCTGGCGAGAAAACAAATAGCTGCTTAATCTACCTCACGAAACTCCAGCTCCTGTGCACCAACCCTGCCGCTCCTTGTTTCAAACAAACTCAGATCATAAAGGAAAGAGGAAGCTGCATTTTCCTTTGTAGGCATCCACACGTTCCTTCTCCCTAAGACTTTTCTGAATCCTTGTGTAAGTACCACAATTACATGAGGATATTAAGAACTTGCCTGACTCCTTGTGTGATAACCTATATTCTTGGGTGGGCTCCAGTTCACCCACAGGCTCACTGAATGCAGCCAAGTCCAGTAGTGGAGCCAGCAGGGAGGGTTCTTGGGAGATTCACCCAGGCATACAAAGAAT
Source organism: Ambystoma mexicanum (assembly GCF_040938575.1). Taxonomy (NCBI): domain Eukaryota; kingdom Metazoa; phylum Chordata; class Amphibia; order Caudata; family Ambystomatidae; genus Ambystoma; species Ambystoma mexicanum. The sequence continues at coordinate 1,079,050,112 of NC_090930.1, forward strand.
CTTGCAGTTAACAGGCTGTTAAATCTCTTAACTGCTGCATGGATTATCTTCTCCACCTTAGTACCCACAATTATAGTGTGTGTGACATGGGCATGCATGTCCTTTAAAATCTACAAGGATTTCCTAGGACATGGATGAATAGAAGTCTGCTTCTCAACTATATACTGAGCAACTTTTTAAATAACTCATCAGAAAATGATGTCCTGCACGTTGCAATGCTTCCCTCCTCAGTCTGCTTGAGTGCCTCATGTTCTCTTGGGTATGCTAGGGTACAGTGTGGAGTCAGTTCCCAAGGGGATGGTTGCTTAAAGCAGGCAATACGTCAGCACTTTTCTATTAACGTTCACACATATCGCGCAATACAGTACCAGAATATGGTGATGATAAAAGAAACACTTTGCCAATCATCCCCATCCATATGGATCAGGAACTGTATTTTAATATATGAGTAATAAAGAAAGCCTGAGTGGGCTTGGGGGGGAGGGGACACTGCAAAGAAGCAGATGATCAGCAGATGCTAGGTAGATACGGAAACTGCTGGAGTAGTACACGTCAAAAAAGATGAAAGCCAGGCTACTGTCGCATTACAGATACTATGGGCCTCATCACGACTTCAGCGGTAACGCAGCGGTTTTCCCATTGGACATAAATAGTGCTAACGCCAAGGCCCCCGGCGGATAATCCGCCAAATCACGAGTTATCGTGCACGCACCCTGGTCCGTGGCGTTATCACAAATAGTGCGAACCCTTAAATCCGATGGACCGTGCGCTACCGCCATATCGCGCTAATAGCGCGCAGGAAAAACGCGTCACCGCCGGAACGAGAAACAAAGCGGCGGCCATCGGGGAAATCACAATCCGTCAGACATCACAGCCCCTGGAAGCCATCCACGCCATCTGACACCAAAACATGTCACAAGAGCGCACTAGGGGCAAGACTGCCCTGTACAGAGTGAGCAAGCCCAAATTCAGTGACCAGGAGCCAGCTGTACTGGTGGAGGAGGCTGAGACCCATCATGGGGAGCTGCAGCAGCGCAAAACCAGTGGGCAGCGCAGAGCACAAATTTGGTACACCATCAGCCAAAGGGTCACTGCTGTGGGGCCCGTGCCCCGGAATGGGGAGGATTGCTGCAAGCGCCTGAATGACCTGCGCATGTGAGTCAGCGGCATCCTGTCACAGCACAGGATTGCAAGCAGGGGCAGTGGAGGAGGGCCACCACCACCCCCACCCGAACTCACACCTTGGGAGGAGTAAATGAGTGCCCTGATAGATGTTGGCACCATCGAGGGAATCGATGGAGCGGAGGCAGGCATTGGTATCGATCCAACTGCAGGTGAGTCCCACCCCCGAATGCGTGCAGCTGAAAGTACCACACATGCAGACCCTGATTGAATGAATGCGAGGAAATGTGTGTGAGGAACTGCATACACCCATAAGTGAGGCCTACATGCATTGAACCGTAGTGCTGCCTAGACGACCCTGCACGTGCAGTCCATGAAAGACAGGCGCAGGGGATAGACATCCATAGCCATGGGACAGCTTCGTAGAGTTTGAGTGTGCATGAATACACCCCCAAAACCCTGAGCGCAGTGCACCCCAACCACGCATGCAATCTTGTCACTCTGACATTTCCATGCAGTGTACCTCAATACCCACTCACAACAATCACCACATGGCGACTGAACAGAATACAAGTTGAATGCGTGATTGATACTGGGCCTCATCACGACTTGGGCGGTAACGCCTGCGCTATTAGCGCCGGTGCTATCTGCCCTACCGCCGAACTCCCCGGCGCTAATAGCGCCGGATCACGAGTTCGGCGGTAATGTTAATCCCCATTCCCCATTGAGCCCATTCGGGAATGCCCCATTCCCCATTGGGCTCAATGGGGAAATTTCACGCTAATACCGCCGGCGGATTTCCCGCCGGCGGTATGAGCGCGAATTTTCAGTGGATTTCCCCTCAGCTCAGAGCTAGGGCGAAATCTGCCGAAGTCCTGATTTGGCGGACCCTTAAATCCAGCGGTATTAGCGCTACCGCCGGATTTAAGCGTTACCGCGAAGTCGTGATCAGGCCCACTGTCTACAATCCCACTTGTTGGCATGAACTGCATCACACAAATATAGGTAGCATTGAACTCAAACCACACCCTATGTACCCCACAGGCACACGTCAAACCCAACAGGACGAGGATGATGGGGAGGAGGCCACACCAACACAACGCCCACGGCAGCAAGCCTCCACCAGCACCACCACGCCACATAGAGGCCGCACGGAAGGGAGACGACCCAGGCCACCCCCCATTTCACCCCAACACAGCCCTACAAGACGGCAGCAGCACCCACATGGCTGCAGGGAGGCCACCGCCAGATCGCCCCAAGCCACCAGACACAGCCCCGATGCAGAGGGACTGAGCTGTGGATCGGAGCCCGACGTGGGAGTTACGCCTCCACGTGCTCATCATGCAGGACGACAGCATTCACCGAGAAGCAGTGACGCAGAAGGGATGGTCACACCACAGTGAACCCCAAGGTATGGCACACAGCAAGTAGAAAGCCCACATGTGCCTGTGCGTCGTGTCCGCACACCACAGCCGGACGAGGACACGCCATCATATGGCAGCCCAGAAGACCGGCACTCAGAGCGTGGCAGCCCAATCCAAACCGACGTCATGTCCCCATGCAGCCCCCCCCCCGACAGCGCACAAGTCGCAGGCCAGCACATTACACACCAGGGGTGCCCTTCGTCACAGGGGCAGCAGTGATGGGTCGACTCGACATTATTGAGGCCAAACAGGCCAGGGTGGAATCAATGGCCAAGGTGCAGAGCCGGCACATCAAGGCTGTCAGTGCATCTATACGGCATGGATGCAAATACATAGCGCGTGACAATGCGCGCACACGCAGAGTCATAGAACAATGTACCGCTGCCCTGACAGGGTTTGGACAACAAGTGAGAGAGTTGAGCGAGGCAGTGTCAGCACTTGCTGAGCAAACAAGGGAGGGAAACAACCTCATGCGACAGTACATGCAGGCCGCCGCTTTAGTCCCTTCAACAGCAACCACACCCACGGAGGGTTCCCTCGAGCCATCTCCTAGGCGCCGGTCTATGCGCCACCTGAGGGCACGCACATCAGAGGAGCCTGGAAAAGGAAAGCGCCCACGACCATCCTAGTGGTGCATGGCATCGTTGTTGATGCCCTGATAAGAAACATGCACCTATCTGCACTGTTGAGGGTAGTTCACTGGGGGGAGGGGGAGATTGTGTGCTGAGTGTTCACTGGAGGGAGGGGGGATTGTGTGCTGGGTGTTGACTGGGGGAGGGGGGTTTGTTGGACTGAAAATAAATCACGTTTAAAAAATCACAAGGCACGGACAGTAGTGATTGTTGACAAGTTCAATTTAATGTTGAAGTGACATCTGTTCAATTTACCCATCACCCCTGTCAGAATCAATCAATCCCTGTCTGGCCAACCTCCCCTCCCTCAGGCCAAACCTTTGTGCATGTGCAACACCTTCTGGCACGTCATCACCCTCACTCCCATCCTCAGGTGGCTGCACATGAGCATCAGGGGGCAGTGTCACGTTTCTGCGACAGCAGATGTTGTGCAGCATGGCACATGTCAGTACAATTTTTCCAACTTTTTCTGGTGCATACATCATTGCCCCTCCCGTGCGGTCGAGGCACCGGAAGCGTGCCTTCAGCAGTCCAAATGCCCTCTCCACGCAGATCCATGTACAAGCATGGGCAAGGTTGTATGCCCGCTCTGCTGCCGTGTGTGGATGACGCACAGGGGTCATGAGCCACGTGTTGTCGGGGGGGATTCTGCCGGGGTCGGCCGGGCCGTCCGCAGACCTCCGGGCAGGGAGGCCCCAACTCCTCCCGTGTATATCTCGGATCGAGACAGAGTATGAGGCACACACAAGGAGCAAGGCAACTTCTGTCGTTTATTATGCAAACGGCAGGGATGGGTCAAGGAGCGTACGCGTTCGTCCTGACACACACACAATAGTGGGGCTCGCAGGCCCTTTTTACTACATTATGACGCGCTACTTGCGTCATTCCAAAAAGTTACCAAAAGAACCTATCGCCACTCTTGATTGGTTGCTCGAGTGGTGGGGTTAGTATAGTACGCATATAGAGAATGATATTAGTGGTTAAGATGTAGTCAGGTGGTATATCTGGGTTGTCCCTACAATTAGATACATAAGAATTGTTACATGAAGACCCCTGAGGATTGGCTAACGTTACTGACGTCTGAGATAAGAACCTCATGTTCTGATTGGTGCATCCGTGAGCTCCCCAGCCTGGGACCACCGTTGTTCCCAGCACACGGTGCACCTGTGGTTGCAACAGTGTTTCAGTATGGGTACGTGCAGGCAATGTGAGGATTTATTCATAGGTGGGAGACTGACCGTTCCCACTGTAGCAGGTGTCCATTGAGCCTTTCAAGTGTGTCGGCCTGCGTCTCGTAGCGAGGTACCCAGACGCCTTTTCTCTCCTGGGTTTTGGCATCTCGTCAGGTTCGGCTTGGTCACGTGGGGAGGGACCGTGTTTGAGGCATAATTCTGCACAATTAATATTGTTTTTCCACTGTATGTCTGGTTTAATTTGCAGATATGATTTTAACATTGGTACGTGGAGTGCGAGGTTGCAACATCGTGCCTTTGAAGATTTGTTTCTTGACTGTGGGTTTGCAACATTACGACCTTGGCTGGTTGCTCCACTGGGTTCTTTCTGCAGGCTCAGCAACCTGACTTTTGCTTTGTTAATGTCCACGGGAACTCTTGCTTGAGGCCTACTTGGGCCTGGTGCACGAGTAATCCATTTAGTGCATGGATGCTTTAGGTTATAGTGGCATACAGTTTCATGGCCAGTATCGTGTTTCCATTATATCTCTCATGATGGTAACGGGTTTCAAGAGAAGCGTGAGCAAGCGTTATAAATGAGCTCATGGTGCGTCTTGCGTTTCTGCATTCTGAAAGCCTATGTAAAAATAATAAAGATGCACGTCCGTGAATAAGCCTGTCGCCTACGTCAGAGCACTGAGTATGTTCTTCGTGTAGATTGGTGTGGAAATGTTCAGCGTGTATAATAGTTCAGCGGTGCTTCCCGTTATCTAGGTCGTCATGGCATCTCTAACGATGTGTAGATTTCAGTCTAGTTGGTCCGTGCCGCAGGTGTCGGCATGGCCAGTGCGGGCTGTTGGGCAGGCAGATGGACACATCCGTATGTTTCTGTACCAGGGTATTTGGTCATCTGGTAAATGGGCAAACTCTTCTCGTGGCGGGTGTCTGGGCCGCGACCCTCTAGGCCAAGCGCGAGAGGTGAAGGACGGGAGTCTGGTTTTCCATTCTCCCACTTCAGTCCCCCCTCTGGTCGACTTGTCGACCACAAACATATCCTTCTCGTTATCTCCTCTTACTCTCCATATCTTGGTTATCCCTCCGAGATGTCCATAATGGTTTACGTGATCTTCAAATGACCAATACATGTATTCGCATGTTCCTCCAGGAGTACAGTACACCCATCTTCCTATGTAGCTCCTAGGGTTCCTTGGGTTCTCGATCTTCACTGATGGTGGGTCTAGATGATTGGCGATGATTTGGGTGCGCAACTTCTCCCTTTCGTGTATTATCACACCTGTGTGCTGGCCGTCATCCGCTGGCATCAAGGGGTGCATTCCCACCATTTCCAGCAACTCATCAGTTGAGCGCGCCTTCCGGGCTTTCCAAAATCTAATTATTATCAGTGCAGCTCCAGCCAAAATAGCACATCCCACTATTATTTTCAGTCCATCTGACAGCCAAGATGGCATCCATGACCATAATAGTGAAAACCAGCTTTTATCCTTGTTTACGCCGTTACTTTCGTCCATCATTTTGGAGTGCATCTGGGCCAATTGTGAAACTGCTTCTGTTAGCGTACCATTGTCGGCATCGTTGGCAGGTATGAACGTGCAGCATGATTGTCCTATCTTTGCACAAACTCCTCCTTCCATTGCTGTGAGAAGGTCCAATACATATCTGTTCTGTAGTGCTACCATCCTTACAGCTCGCAGCTCCTCTTTAATTGCGTTAAACCCATTTACTGTCGAATTTATGGTCATCATTAGTTCCCATCTGGTTATTTGCAGCCATTTTGCGTTTGCGTATGCCTGCAGTCCCGGATGTATTATTGAGGAGAAGAACATTGCTGCTCTGCTGAATAGTCTGTGTTCTGGCGGTATTGAGGTTAGTTCCGTTTCCGACCTTCCCCACAGATAATTTCCTGTTAATGGCTCTCCTTGTCTTTTTCTCCTGTTTAGGACAGTATCATTGCTGTTGGTCCTGTTTTCTTGCTCCTTCTGGAGTGGTGCAGATCTCTTTCTTCTCCTGTCTCCTTCATCCATTTTCGGAAATTTCGCCACATCGACATGCTTCTTAGGTACCACTAGTGATGGTACATTGACGTGTACCATTGTGCACACACCACTCCACAGGGGAGGCAGTGTATGATATGCCTTTTCTCCGCAGGCCCAATAATGGTCCATTATTACTGCTGTTCCCGCTCCCCCCTCAGGTAACTCCATCACACTTGCACAATTGGTGTTATATCCCACGTCCACCTCTCCTTTATGCTGGTAACATACTTTGGGCGCAGTCAATGGTAATATAGTTATCGGGTCTTCATCTTCTTCTACCCACGTGAGCATTGGTACATACTTGATCCATGTCGTCCAACATCGATGATTGTGTGTCTCGATGGTTGAGATAGTTTCTTTTGTTACCATGTTGCTGCCAACCACTCCTATCTCCCAGCTGGTACCCAGGAACACCTTTCCTGTTATCGTCAGTAATGGCCTCTCCCAGCATCCTTGTTTACCCGGAACTTCCGTGGCGTACCAATCACATGGTAGATACTGCAGTGTTACCTTCTTTGTTTCTCCTTTTTCAGGGCCACTTGTTATGTATCTGAATGCTTCAGCATGTAAACTGGTCTTGTGATAACTCAGATAGGTCTTGAGGAAGTTGTTTTCATATGGGTATGAGTCTCGTGTTTTCCATGTCATGTGCACTACTGTTCCTTGGAATCTTCCTTTCGTTTGGAACAGGGCCAAATATATTATGCACTGTGCTGTTTTTTCATCTATTTCTGTGGCAACAAATGTTCGTGAAGCGCTCATGGCGTATGGTATTAATGAGCAAACGTAACAGCTATCCTCAGTTGTCTGCTTACCAATGCGGGTCATGTGCTGGTACCATATGTTGTTTGTGACGTGTGCTGAATCTTGTACATAATTATCAATACCTTTATTGTCTGAGTATGTGCTGCGTTTAACTTTATTTCGCTTTTGTTCATTGTTACTGTTACCACCTGACGTAACACCTGTTGCAGCAGGGAGGTGGGGTACATTAGGTTTGGGTGCAGCAAAAAAACTCATAGCATAGCTGTACTGCCATACAGAGGCAGCCAAAACTCCGGTGATCATAAAAATCCCTATTATTTTTATTACATATGCTAACCTCACCGACATTTTTGCTCTTACCTTGCTGCAGTCCTGGCAGCGTATTCTTGCGACGTTAAAGTTGCCCGCCTAAAAATTCTCAAAAGGTGCTTGTTATTAAATGTTAGTTTTGTTTCATTAAGCTCTCCCTATCAAATAGTCATTCAGTGCCCAGGTGAAGAGTTGCTCCCATGCTACTCTAAGTGATCGGTCTCTCAAGACCGGCAAGTATGGGCGGAGGTGGGGCATGTAATTTTCTATGGCCAGGAGGAAGGCCGTGTAGTATACACGTACCCTTTTCTTTTTTAAGTATGTTGGCCTTTTTATTTCGTATACAAATTGGTGTGACAATTCTTCTGGGTAACTATCGTCTGGCAGCACCATCTACGCCTGCACACTGAATTTGTTAGATAACTTTTCTTAACAATACAATATTACGCAGCTCCTGTATGTGCGAGAGAAAAAGAGAACATTCACGTGTTTACATGTGTATTGGTGCAAGCGAAGTCCTTAGTTTTTATTACAATTGTATTTAGTAGTCAATGGGGGGGGGTTTGCTCAGATGGCGGGAGCAGTTTTACTCTTTGAACGTGTGACCATGGGGTGGGCAGTGTGGGGATCACCCCCTTCTTCGTCCGTTATTCTCTCCGAGGGAACAATTGGGTCGTTGTCTGTGGTTGTGTTTTCTTCCGCTGCCGGGGATGTTGTTGGCGTTTTTCCGATGGACCTGTCGTTGGCGCTGGGGCGGGTCTGCAGTTTGTAGATTTTTACATCATGCAGGTGGTTCCACGCACGCTTATCCTTTAGTTTTACTGCTCTTGTTGATACGTCCTCTACTAAATGGGGGCCAGTGAACCTCTGCTGGTTCCACCTTCTATTAAAATTTCGAAGTAGTACGTGGTCACCTTTGGCAAGTTGGCACAAGTTCTCCTTTCCCAATTCTGTATTTTCGTCTATTTCTTGGTTGCTGGTGGACCCGCCCCGTGTGCGCTCGAGCTGTTGAGACACAAACACAACGCTAGTAATCAAAGAAGACACATATTGATACATTTCATCACCTAACACATTCGCAGAACTTTCTTGGTCGGTGAATGCCCTTGACGTTGGTGTTAGGGGAAGGCGCATTTGGCGTCCAGTAACCACCTCGTGTGGGGTGAGGTGGTGGTCGGACCCTGGCCTGTTTCTAAGTTCGAACAGTGCTAACGGAAGGCAATACAACCAACTTTTCTTTGTTGTTTGCTGTATTTTAGCAATTGCCTCCTTCAATAGGCCATTCAGGCGTTCACATACACCATTGGCCTGTGGGTGGTACGCACATGCAAATTTGTGTTTAATGTTCAGTAGGGATGTGATATGCTGGAACATTTCATTTGCGAAATGGGGTCCGTTGTCTGATCTTAACACCTCGCACACTCCCCACCTGGGGAATACCTCCCTTACTATAAATTTGGCTGCTCTAAACGCATCAGGGTGTGAACAGGGCCCTGCTTCGATCCACCTAGAAAATGGGCATACTACTACTATCATGTATCTATTGCCTTGACAAATGTTGATCATATCAACATAGTCAATGTGGAGGTGCCGAAAAGGTCCTTCTGGTCGGGGTATGGTACCTCTTATCACCTTTAAAGTATGACCGGCCGTGAACTGTTGACATGTAAGGCAATTGCTGATAAAATTTGACACATGGGATGTTAACTCGGGACAGAACCAATCTTCTCTAATTCGTGCTGCTATTATTTCTTTGCCTGTATGGGCAGGGTGATGTAATTGGTTCAAGGCGGTATTTAACAATGCCAATGGTATTACAACTTTCCCAGTGCCACCCTGGCGCCATAGTGCGTCGGTTGGTGACATTGTGCATCCTCTTTTCACCCATACTTCTTTTTCGGCCATTGGTGCAGCCGCTTGTAATTCCATAATCTGGGTGGCTGGGAGATGGGTGTACCCTTCTTTTATTAACATCTCCCTCGCTATTCCCCTCCCTCTCCCTCTCTGTGAGTCTGTGGGGTTCCATATCTCACCAAAATATGCAGCATATTTTGCATGTGCGTCTGCTGCTGCATTTCCTTTTGATATATAGTCTTCTCCATTGGTGTGTGCTGTGCATTTTACTAGGGCTAGTTCTTGGGGATCGTTTATTACTTCAATTAGTTCAGCCAACAAGAGGGCATGTTGTACTGGAGTGCCGTCAGCTCTCCTAAACCCTCTTCTTCTCCACTTTGATAGCCCTGAGTGGACAGTGGATGTAACATATGCACTGTCGGAATATATAGTAACTTTTTTATCAAAACTTTCCTTTAGTGCCAATATGAGTGCAACCAGTTCCGCCGCTTGAGCAGAGTAATGCTGTGGTAATTGTACACACTTAATAGCCACACACACTGGCGCTTCCATCATTTGTACTACTGCTGCCCCAGTCCTCCTTATCCCGTCTCCTTGATCAATAGTTGATGACCCATCAATAAACAAAAGCTCACCTCCCTCTAGTGCGTTTTCTTCAACTTTCCTAGTACATGAGTACATCTCAGTTACTTGGGTGCAGTCGTGGGCGTAATCTCCCTCTTCAATTACTTCTGCTAGGAACCTTGCAGGGTTAACCGTGCTACATCTAACAATTGCCAGTTCAGCTTTGGACAAAATAATCTCATAACCTGTCGCCCTCTGTGTCGTCAGTGTGGACTTAGGTTTATTCAATATCGCAAATAGTGCATGTTCTACAAATAGTGTAGTTGGACACCCCATAGTTATTGATGATGCTTTTTCTACTGCAAATGCAGCTGCAGCAAGACCTTGTTCGCAAGAGAATTGTCCTAACATTATTGGATCTAAGTGACCGCTGTAAAATGCTACTGGTTTATAGCCCATGCTAGTCTTTTGGGCCAATACTGCTTTCATTACTGCTGAGTCGCAATGTGAAAATATAAAAAATCGTCGCTCATAGTCTGGGGATGCTAGTACTGGAGCAGTTGATATTGCTTCTTTTAATTCATCAAATGCCTCCTTCATTTCCATAGTCCATCCCAACTTTTTCTCCCCTTTATTTGCTTCCTTCAAACCCTCAAGCAGGGGTCCTATGTAAGAGCTGTAATCAAATACCCATGCTCTACAGTAGTTGCACAGTCCCAGAAATTGCTGCAGTTCTCTTACAGTCTGTGGCACGGGAGTGCCTGATATTGCCTGTGCTCTTTGTGGTGCAATCCTTCTTCCATATTGTGATATCAGTTGGCCAATGTAAAGTACCTGTTCCTGACAGTATTGTATCTTTTCCATGTCTACCTTGTACCCCTTTTCAGCCAATATCGTCAACATTTTTAATGAGTCCTCTCTACATTTATCTTCATTTGTACTGCAAATTATTATGTCATCCACATACTGTAACACTGTGCTTTCCAACTCAACGTTACCCAAATCCATCTGTATTACCCTATTGAAAATTGAAGGTGATTCACAATATCCCTGTGGTAATCTGGTATGTTTCCACTTCCTATTTCGGTAAGTGAAGCTTGTCAAGTCTTGTGAGTCTGGGTGTAATGGTATTGAGAAAAAAGCATTTTTAAGGTCAATCACTGTAAACCGTGATGCTTCTGCTGGAATGCCACACAAAATTGTGGCCGGGTTTGCTGTTACTGGATACTCTGCTTCTACTATGTTGTTCAACGGTCTGAGGTCCTGTATGAACCGCCAAGACCCTCCTTTAGCCTTGCGCACCGGGTACACAGCTGTGTTGCATGGGGATTCTGAGGGGACCAATATGCCATTGTTTATAAGGGCTGTTATGGTTTCGTATATGCCCTCATCTGCCTCTCTTGACAATGGGTATTGTTTCACTCTTGGTAGTATGGCACCCTTTTTTAATTTTATCCTTACACCCCCTATGCTTTTAATGCATCCTACATCATAAGGGCTAATAGTCCATAATGATTTTGGCACCTTTGACATATCTTCTTTAAAAAATGGGACTGGTGTGCCAGCGGGTGCCTCAAGTGCCATTGCAATTTTCTGTGCCACTTGTTTGTGAGCCACTGTTAGCCACATTTCTACACTCATCATAAACACCATTTCATTTTCCTCCTTTTCTTCTGAAAACAACTCTTCATCTGACACCTGGGTCAGCCTACATCCTTCTGCTAGTGCTATCACCGCCCTCCATGCTCTCCCTTCTTTATCTTGGGCGTGCACAGCAACATAATCAGCTGTTGCAATAATGCTCTCAATGTCCACTGCAATGACCTTCCCTTCCAGTTCATTAGCTGGTGTTTCTGGTCGGAATAGATAGGCTGCTGGTCTCCTCCATATTTTCCCTCCTATCCCTGGCATCCATGCAAATGCCATGTCTGTTCCGTACTGGAATAGCTCGCCGTCTACCGGCTCCGCCCTGATCGCTATCTGTCCACAGTATGCTTGCAAAATCTGTCGTGCTGCAAGCATGTTAATCCCTGGAGTAGAGCAAATTATGCCATCCTCTGTAAAGGAGATCGTCATATTTAATCTGTTCATTATGTCCCTCCCCAGTATGTTTACTGGTGAGGCACTATAATACAAAAGTGGTACTGACAGATCGTAATCTCCAATAGATAGCGGAACGTTATCAGTAAATGGAACCAACCCTTTAGCCCCAGAAAACCCTTGTGTGTTCATGGCTTCGCCTGACATCTTAAACTTACCTTCCCTTATGCAAGACCGGGTTGCCCCGGTGTCAACAAGGAATGATAATTTTTTGTCACCTATCGTTACCTCTATGCGTGGCTCCTCCGCACTATTAGGTGTTACTGACAGGATGGGACACACCAAGGCCGTCTGTGGGCTGTCCTATTGGGGGTACAATGACTGGCCATTCCCTGTGTAAGGGTTGTGCCCCAACACCGTCACCCCACCCAATTGCGTTCGTTCAGGTTGTGGTGGTGGTTGTATTAACGCTGCACCAGTTACTTGTGGCAGGTATTGTTTTATTTGTTGTTGTGGTAGGGAATAGTGTTGGTCACTCCCTTGTGGTGACATCTGCTGTGGTTGTATGCCCTGCTGTTCTTGTGATGTCCTATGTTGTGCTTGTTCGTTCCATGCTGGTGTTCCTGGCCTGACCCTGCATGTACGTGACATGTGTCCTAATAGTCCGCAGCTCCAACACACGGGTGGTTCCCTGTTTTGCCATGGGAAGTTCCCTGTGTTGTCCTGGTATACTGGTTGCCCTGTCTGGTAGTTATTTCTGAGTCCCCCAGCCTGTTGTTGGGTATTATATCCGTATCCTCTTCCCCTCATAAACCCTCCTCTCCCTCTATTATAATTATAATACCCAGCTCCTTGCATTGGGTACCCTCCTCCCATGTTCTGTGCGTGTGATTGCAGAGGCAGCACTTGCTCTATTACCTCTTGTGGAGGCGCTATTTGAGCTGGATTTTGTGCAGCCACTACTTGCGTTGGGCTTTGGGCCATTGGTGTTGGCGCAGTTATTAGTGCCCCTTCCATGGTATATTTAGTAAGTTTTTTCTGTACTAATTTGGCCTCTTCTGTTTTCCTGTCCTCTTCCTTTTGTTTCATTTTTCCTTGCCATGTTCTACAGTGATGTACTATAGTCAGTTGTATTTCCGGCCATGGTTTTGCTTCCATCCCCACTACTTTCTTTAATTGTCTCTGAACTCCTTCTGGGAGCCCTTGTACTAGTATATGATAAAATATGGCTGGTGTTTTGTCCCATTGTTCTCTAGTTTCCATGCGCCACTTCTCTTGAATATCCTGGATATAATCAACAGGATCCTCGTTCTCACCCATCTTACGGGAAGTAATGGCTCCTATGTCTGATGTGTCTGGGTACTGCACTCTTAGTGCCTGCCATAGCGCATGTCTGCAGTTTGCAAATGGTGCCCCGTCATGCGATGTGTTTGTTATTGTTACCCCATGGAATCCCGCTCTTTTCCAAATGTCATCCGCTCTATCCCCTAATATTGATATTAACAGGCCCTTAACATCTCCCACTGCTAGTTTCTGTCCTGCGGTGTGTTTTTCCATTTCATATATCCATTTACCCGCACCTCCACTTAATGATGGGAGCCTACATTTTATGTTTTCCTTATCCGTATGTTTCCAAGGTACATATTGTGGTCTAACCCCTCCTCTCTCCAGCAGTGGCATTACATTCTGTCTTGTGTCATCCTTTATGCTCCATGATGTTAACTCTTCACACCCCTCCTCTTCCCCCATTCCTTTTACTACTTCAAATCCTTCCTTACTACCTCTTCTCCTACCTCCCTCTTCTTCCTTTCCCCTTTTTTCATCCTTTCCTGTGTTCAATATTGTCACGTCTGTTTGCCTGTCTTGCCTGCGACTAGGGAGGTCCCTAAGCCGACATGCATAAGGTGTAACTTCGTCCATGAAGGGTGCGAGCTTTATTCTGTGCAGAGAGCGTGCAGTTGTTGAACATGTGGGGTGTGGCGTTAGAGAGCGTGATGGTGATGTGGGTGGCGTGTGTTGGTTGGTGAGCGTCGGTGGCGTGTGTTCGTTAGTTTGTGTTTCTCCCATTCTTTTCACTTCCTCCTTACTTCTCTCCAGCTCCTCCCATCTTCTACTCACCCATGGCGAATCTATGTTTGTTCTAGTGAGGTATAGCTTATCTAAGCTTTCCCTTTCACTCTTCCTTCCATCCTCACTACAAAAATCATTCATAAATTGCGCCCCCCACTCTGCCTTTTTTCCTTTTATTGTTACAGTTTTTAAGTCTATTAGGTCTCCCTCTTCCTTTCCGTTGTTACCACCTGTTCCCCTTAGTGCTGACGTTGTTGCTACCTCTCTATTTTTATATACTTCTCCCCATCTTTCACTCTCCCTCTTACTCTCTTCTATCTCCCCTTCACTCCTCTCCTCCATCTCCCTACTATTTTCCTCTCTTTTCCTTTTTAATTCCTCCATTACTTCGTTGCTCATCTGTTCCAATATCCTTTCATCCTCTCTCCTCCTTTCCCATTTCACCCTTTCTCTTTCTACTATACTCTCTATTACCTTCCCCTCTTCATATTTTTTAGCTGTCTCTGATATTATCCTCCTCCTCCATATTTCCATTTCTTTTTCATTTTCTTCTTCTTCCTTCTTCTTCTCCCTCATCACTACTCTTGATACCCTTTCTGCTGCTGCTTTTACCCTTACAGCTTCCCTCTTTCTCTCCTCACTTTGCTCCCTTAATTTTTCCAATTCGTCCTTACCTTCTTTCCTTTTCCTCACTCTCTCTCTTTCCTCCCCCTCAAGTTGTTTTATCAGTTCATTCTGCTCATCCCTTAGTTTAGCTAATCTTTCCTCCAAAATCTCTTCCTTCTGCCGTAGCAGCTCCTCTCCCCTCATTTCACTCTCTCTTTCACTATCCTCGTTTGTTCTCTTTACCGCCTCCCTTTCCTCTCCAGTTAGTGATCCTCGTAATTTCAACAATATCTGTGCAGCTACCCACTCATCGTTTCCTATCTCTACAGTCTGCTCTTCTCTCCTCCCGTCCCCCATTGGTATCTTTCCATGAGCCACATATGGTGGAGGGCTGTATGCCGGGTTTGAGTATCCTTCAGCCGCCCTTAACTGTCCTTTTATTTCTCCTAATTCTCTTAAAGGGTACAACCCTCCTCCCTCTGTTTTCACTCCCGGTGTTAAGGGTATCTCATTGCTCGGTTCCTGTTTTATGTCAGCTAATTTATCAACCTTTCCTCCACCCAGTTTTTCATTCCCCATATTCTTTGTTCCTTCACTCTCCTTTTCCCCATCCGTTCCTTCTTTCTTAATCTCCTTTTCTTCCGGTGTTTCCCCCATAGTGAACATTCCATTTGGTCCTGGTCTAGACCCCTGGAACATCCTCCATAAGTTAAACACCTCCACATGGTTTGCCAACTTCTTCCCCTTGTATGTATTGTGCAGATGGTTTAATAGTGAATGTTGGGCATATGGGTCAAAGCTACCATTAGGCGGCCATGGTGTCAACATTTTGTTGTCCGTCCCCTGGGTCCACTCTATGCTGTACTTAATTAACTTCTCCCTATGTGGTGGCAGTGTGGTGCATATATGTTGTAGTGGGGTAGTGAGGGTATTCCCCCACCCTCCCAACCCTCTCCCGTATGACATACTAGCGCACCCTTTCTTACCCTTCCCCTTGCTACCAGTTTGCAACATACAACCTTTTATTGCTTACCTTGCCCCGCAAGTGTGGGGACTTACGACAATCCTTTGACAAATTATGCAATGATAATAATCACAAAAAAAAAAAAAAAAAAAAAAAATTATAAAACAAATATATTTATGATGTTATATTATATTCCTTCCCCTACGGCCCCCTGCGGCCGAAGCGCACGCAGCCCCCTGCAGCTGCGTACCCCTTACGACGATCTTACACAGTCGTCCTTTTTCCCCGTTCTCCTCCCACCTTTACACTTGCCGTGGCCGGCGTTCTCCGTGCGCAGCCACGCCCCCTTCCCCTTCTCCTCTTTGATCCACTCGTTTATCGTTTATCTCCGTGTCCGCTCCTTTATCATGTTTCTCTTCCCCACCAATGTCAAACCCAAAGCTTCTTGTGTTCACGATATCTTACTAAATTCCTACTGGTGACGTCACCTATTTCTTCGAACTACTGGTATATTCGTGTTATGTTCTTTAAATTCAAAATACACTTGCAATCTACCCCGCTAACCCTACAGCTGTCTTCCTGTCTCTCCTGGAACAAGGTAATCTCATCAATACTATAACCGGACTGCGCACGCTGCGTCGCCTCGCGTGTGATACGCCCCTCAACAGGAGGGCTTAACCAGCCAATTATCTTCCGTTTTGGGCAACTACGTAACTAGCCACCGCCCACAGGGAAACGTCATCTACCTATCGAGTTTCTTGCTCGAACAATAGGGAACCTCATCTACCTATCGAGTTTCTTGCTCGAACAATAGGGAACCTCATCTACTCATTGAATAATAAATGTCAAATCGTAGGAAACCACACACACCCACCCTCACACGTAGTCGCGATTTAGGCCAATCAGTGTCTTTCGAGCGGCTGCACGTGATGTTTTCGTGCCCCGCCCCCCTCTTTCGCGTAACGTTAGCTTTTGTTGCGAGCGTCTGCACGTGTTGTTCTCGTGCCCTGCCCCCCTCTTTCGCGTAACGTTAGCCGCCTTCTCTCGCACTCAATTCACTACCATTCATTCCATTATCATCACTCAATTAAACCTTCACCCCACCTTTTTACAATACCTCCCTCCTCCCTTATTTACTTCCGCCCCCTCCCTCACAATTTCGCATTGCTTGTTGTGCGTGTCATGCTCACCAAGTTCCCTCGATGCAGGGCCGCTCGACTGCGTGCACCCCTCCAAGCGGCTCGCCACCTCCCCTCGTCTGGACCACGTCTGGACACTCGCCGACCGCGGGCGGGATACTTCTCAACCGGCTCCCGAGGGCCAATATCCGGATTGCGCTGTCCGGTCCTCTCGCAGCTCCGCGATGGTCCTGTAGTCCTCAGAAGGGGGCAACGGCAGAGGGGGCCGCGCCGCCGGGCCTCCCCGCAACGGGAGTGCCTGGAAAAATAAAAAATAAAAGTCGATCTTAAACAGATCTCAGCAGTGCCTCCAACTTGTCGGGGGGGATTCTGCCGGGGTCGGCCGGGCCGTCCGCAGACCTCCGGGCAGGGAGGCCCCAACTCCTCCCGTGTATATCTCGGATCGAGACAGAGTATGAGGCACACACAAGGAGCAAGGCAACTTCTGTCGTTTATTATGCAAACGGCAGGGATGGGTCAAGGAGCGTACGCGTTCGTCCTGACACACACACAATAGTGGGGCTCGCAGGCCCTTTTTACTACATTATGACGCGCTACTTGCGTCATTCCAAAAAGTTACCAAAAGAACCTATCGCCACTCTTGATTGGTTGCTCGAGTGGTGGGGTTAGTATAGTACGCATATAGAGAATGATATTAGTGGTTAAGATGTAGTCAGGTGGTATATCTGGGTTGTCCCTACAATTAGATACATAAGAATTGTTACATGAAGACCCCTGAGGATTGGCTAACGTTACTGACGTCTGAGATAAGAACCTCATGTTCTGATTGGTGCATCCGTGAGCTCCCCAGCCTGGGACCACCGTTGTTCCCAGCACACGGTGCACCTGTGGTTGCAACAGTGTTTCAGTATGGGTACGTGCAGGCAATGTGAGGATTTATTCATAGGTGGGAGACTGACCGTTCCCACTGTAGCAGGTGTCCATTGAGCCTTTCAAGTGTGTCGGCCTGCGTCTCGTAGCGAGGTACCCAGACGCCTTTTCTCTCCTGGGTTTTGGCATCTCGTCAGGTTCGGCTTGGTCACGTGGGGAGGGACCGTGTTTGAGGCATAATTCTGCACAATTAATATTGTTTTTCCACTGTATGTCTGGTTTAATTTGCAGATATGATTTTAACATTGGTACGTGGAGTGCGAGGTTGCAACATCGTGCCTTTGAAGATTTGTTTCTTGACTGTGGGTTTGCAACATTACGACCTTGGCTGGTTGCTCCACTGGGTTCTTTCTGCAGGCTCAGCAACCTGACTTTTGCTTTGTTAATGTCCACGGGAACTCTTGCTTGAGGCCTACTTGGGCCTGGTGCACGAGTAATCCATTTAGTGCATGGATGCTTTAGGTTATAGTGGCATACAGTTTCATGGCCAGTATCGTGTTTCCATTATATCTCTCATGATGGTAACGGGTTTCAAGAGAAGCGTGAGCAAGCGTTATAAATGAGCTCATGGTGCGTCTTGCGTTTCTGCATTCTGAAAGCCTATGTAAAAATAATAAAGATGCACGTCCGTGAATAAGCCTGTCGCCTACGTCAGAGCACTGAGTATGTTCTTCGTGTAGATTGGTGTGGAAATGTTCAGCGTGTATAATAGTTCAGCGGTGCTTCCCGTTATCTAGGTCGTCATGGCATCTCTAACGATGTGTAGATTTCAGTCTAGTTGGTCCGTGCCGCAGGTGTCGGCATGGCCAGTGCGGGCTGTTGGGCAGGCAGATGGACACATCCGTATGTTTCTGTACCAGGGTATTTGGTCATCTGGTAAATGGGCAAACTCTTCTCGTGGCGGGTGTCTGGGCCGCGACCCTCTAGGCCAAGCGCGAGAGGTGAAGGACGGGAGTCTGGTTTTCCATTCTCCCACTTCAGTGTACTGGGGATATCCAGATTCACGTGCAGGGGAGAGAAAGCCGGTATGGGGACAAGGTAAGTCCAGTGGGTGTACAGAGCTCTATCAGTGTCATTTTGCCATATTAGGTCTACAACATTGTGGAGTGTGCTGTTCTACGGGCACAATTGAATCAATGAGGTACTCTCAACTTGGCATGCCTATGTTTCTGGATGTAACAGTACTCATTCACTTGTCGCTGGGTAAGGGGGCCCTTCCATCTACTTCTGCATGACAGAAGTGGCTGCCTCGTGTGTCATTGCAATTCCATTTGGCTGCAGTTGCATTTGCTGGTTGTTACTATTCTGTACTGTTCTCCTTGCATTTGCTTGGCCATTCTGGGGACAGTGTTTGTGGGATGTACATTGCCATTGTTCAGGCTTATGTGTGGTGTGTTTGTGGATGTGCCAGCTTATGGGTTAGAATTTCATTACTGTCCGGTGGGCAGGGTGGGATTTCTGTTCTGTGTCAGTGTTGGGAGCCATGGTGCCACTCACACAGGAGGCTTTATGGTGGTGGGGCTTCCATATGTCACTGTGCTGCCACATGTCTTTTACATCCTGAACGGGTGTGTTCTGCTGTGTTGGACATGTCCAAGGTTTGCCGTGCAAGCTGCTTGAATGTGAATGCTGCAGTAATGGTGCTGCCTATTGGGAATCATGGATTTTGTGACCAGCACCATCAGTTAAGGATTGACATGCATTATGGTATACATTTGTACTCACCCAGCAGCCATGGTTTTTGGCTTCGGTGCCTTTCCATGTACACCGGCAGGGTACTGTTGCACAGGACCATGGAGTCGTGGGTGGAACCTGGGTAGCGGGCACAGCAGTGGCTGAAGGTGAGGTCAGGACCACATGTCATCTGTACATTGAGGGAATGGTACTGTTTCTGGTTTCTGTAGGCTGCCTCATGTGCCCGGGGTGGTACGAGTGCCACATGTGTGCAGTCCAGGGCTGCTATTAAATTCGGGACTTGGGCAATGGAATAGAATTGACCCTTCAGCAGGTGCACCTGTGCCTGTGTGACTGGCAATGCAATGCGCTCGTTCACATGATTCAACAGTGCATCGAGCACCTGTCCCAGTGTGGCACTGAATGTGGACTGGGCCATTCCGTGCATCATGGCAACGGTATGTTGGTAGCTGCCAGTCCCAAGGAATTGAAGCACAGATAGGAGATTCACTAGGGGAGGTACTGCTGTGCTGGTGGCTATGCGGCTGCCAATGTCGCCCTGGATTGTGTCCAGCAACTGGGTGATGGTTGCCCTGTCCAGCCGATATTCTGTCACCAACTGGACATCAGTCAGGGCCCAGGGAGTTGGCCTGACCCTGGGGATGGCTGGCAGCCTTGCTGTTGCTGCTCTCCTCCTCCTTCTCCTCATCCCCACTATCCCCTACACTCCCAGGGCCCTGGCCTGGTTGGCTGGCCTCTGTAGCTCCAGGAGCAGCAGGTAGAAGTCAACATCAAGGCTCTTGGCTCCAAATGGCAGCATGGTGTTGGTGAGGGTGTGTTGTGCATGGGTGGGTCCTTTGTAGGCCTCTGATTTGCATTGGTTTCACCTGGGCCCTTATTGCTGTCTCCTCCCTGCTCCTGCTAGTGTAATGGTGTTGGGGAGGGTGTATTGTGCATGGGTGGGTCCTTTGTAGGCCTCTGATTTGCATTGGTTTCACCTGGGCCCTTATTGCTGTCTCTTCCCTGCTCCCGCTGGTGTAATGGTGTTGGGGAGGGTGTGTTGTGCATGGGTGGGTCCTTTGTAGGCCTCCGATTTGCATTGGTTTCACCTGGGCCCTTATTGCTGTCTCCTCCCTGCTCCCGCTGGTGTAATGGTGTTGGGGAGGGTGTGTTGTGCATGGGTGGGTCCTTTGTAGGCCTCCGATTTGCATTGGTTTCACCTGGACCCTTATTGCTGTCTCCTCCCTGCTCCCGCTGGTGTAATGGTGTTGGGGAGGGTTTGTTGTGCATGGGTGGGTCCTTTGTAGGCCTCCGATTTGCATTAGTTTCAACTGGGCCCTTATTGCTGTCTCCTCCCTGCTCCTGCTAGTGTAATGGTGTTGGGGAGGGTGTATTGTGCATGGGTGGGTCCTTTGTAGGCCTCTGATTTGCATTGGTTTCACCTGGGCCCTTATTGCTGTCTCTTCCCTGCTCCCGCTGGTGTAATGGTGTTGGGGAGGGTGTGTTGTGCATGGGTGGGTCCTTTGTAGGCCTCCGATTTGCATTGGTTTCACCTGGGCCCTTATTGCTGTCTCCTCCCTGCTCCCACTGGTGTAATGGTGTTGGGGAGGGTGTGTTGTGCATGGGTGGGTCCTTTGTAGGCCTCCGATTTGCATTGGTTTCACCTGGACCCTTATTGCTGTCTCCTCCCTGCTCCCGCTGGTGTAATGGTGTTGGGGAGGGTTTCTTGTGCATGGGTGGGTCCTTTGTAGGCCTCCGATTTGCATTAGTTTCAACTGGGCCCTTATTGCTGTCTCCTCCCTTCTCCCGCTGGTGTAATGGTGTTGGGGAGGGTGTGTTGTGCATGGGTGGGTCCTTTGTAGGCCTCCGATTTGCATTGGTTTAACCTGGACCCTTATTGCTGTCTCCTCCCTGCTCCCGCTGGTGTAATGGTGTTGGGGAGGGTTTGTTGTGCATGGGTGGGTCCTTTGTAGGCCTCCGATTTGCATTAGTTTCAACTGGGCCCTTATTGCTGTCTCCTCCCTGCTCCTGCTAGTGTAATGGTGTTGGGGAGGGTGTATTGTGCATGGGTGGGTCCTTTGTAGGCCTCTGATTTGCATTGGTTTCACCTGGGCCCTTATTGCTGTCTCTTCCCTGCTCCCGCTGGTGTAATGGTGTTGGGGAGGGTGTGTTGTGCATGGGTGGGTCCTTTGTAGGCCTCCGATTTGCATTGGTTTCACCTGGGCCCTTATTGCTGTCTCCTCCCTGCTCCCACTGGTGTAATGGTGTTGGGGAGGGTGTGTTGTGCATGGGTGGGTCCTTTGTAGGCCTCCGATTTGCATTGGTTTCACCTGGACCCTTATTGCTGTCTCCTCCCTGCTCCCGCTGGTGTAATGGTGTTGGGGAGGGTTTGTTGTGCATGGGTGGGTCCTTTGTAGGCCTCCGATTTGCATTAGTTTCAACTGGGCCCTTATTGCTGTCTCCTCCCTTCTCCCGCTGGTGTAATGGTGTTGGGGAGGGTGTGTTGTGCATGGGTGGGTCCTTTGTAGGCCTCTGATTTGCATTGGTTTCACTTGGGCCCTTATTGCTGTGGCCTGTGTTCTGTTACCTCCAGCTTTGTGCTGGAGGTATTTTCGGCGGATTATCCGCCGCTTTTCTGGCGCTAATTGCGCCTACGCCGGACTCGTGATTGCTGATGTTTTAGCGCGAATGGTTACTGGCGCTTTTACAGCCGACGCTTGTACAGCCGGCTGTACTTGTGCCGGCTGTAATGGCGCTGGTGGTATTTGGACTTGTGATCCGACGGACCCTTAAAATCAGCACAGGTAGCATTACCGCTGATTTTTAGGGTTACCGCCGAAGTCGTGATGAGGCCCTATGGATGGAAGTGAAGATAATTATGGTGTCATGATAGTGCATGCAGGAGCAAAGCTAAGCATACCTCAGGTTGTCCTTGGTTGCTAACAGAGCTGATTGAGTGCTCTTTCCAGGGTTAAATCAAAACTGCAAAATAGGAATAAAAAATAATATGCTATGAATGATTAGATGACATGCACATTTGTTATGGAAGTAGAAACAGAGGGCAACAGGACACATATTGTAACTGAAAGTAGGGCAGTCGGTGGAACTTTTTAGTATAAGCACAAACACAAACCTGTTGAAGGAAACATAAACTACCCCGGAATCCTGGGAGTAATTGAAGATGGAAAGAAGTAGAGGGAACTTCTGTAAAGATCCTAACAGGACTGACATCCAGAAAAGAAATCCCAGTCAAGTGCATGTCAACAAGTTCTTCATTTGCAACAGAGAAATACAGGGAATGTAATCCAGAGCAATCACCCAGAGCAATCACCCAGATGGAGTTAGTAAAATCTATCTTGGAATCCTAGTGCACAGTCCACCTCTTAACCTCACGCACACACTTTGCAAAGTGATAGAACGGGGCAGAGAGACATTTCAATTAGGCTTCATCAACAGGTAAAGTAAGTTTACAGATGAATGGGAAAAAGGACAGTGCAAACCAGTGACAGCTGGTGAATTTTCAATTGAAGGCGTATAAACATTTCTCAGGAATATTGAGTAGTGACCAAGCATACACCGGGGGTTTAGGTGGTTCTCCCACTGACAATGTTTTAACATAGTGCGTTAAATTGGTACATTTGTAAAATAAATTTGGGTAAAACAGAACGCAGTTTACAATCGTTTTTTAGGTTAAAGCTTGGAAAAAAATCAATAGATGCCAAGTCACCACCAGTTCACAATAGCATATAGCATATTCTAATGAATTTTCATGATGCCTTTGACCACAATGCATGCCAGTATTTTGCCAGCATAACAGCATATTGTCATGTTGGCTGTGCCCATGTATGTCCATGCTAGCTCCACCAATATTTCCCAGTTTTCCCATACATACTGATATTTGCTTTGCCCAGAATGCCAGTAATTATATTATATGCACACACACCCATGCTGGCTCTGCTAATATATGCCAGAATCCCCATATAAGAACATACGCCTGTTTGTTTTACTCATACTGCCAGTAACGAAAATACCATGCCACAGTTAAAAAAAACAGGTCAATACAGGCTGCGCCAATGTAGGTCAATATGACCACAAATGTAAGAATACACATCATGTTGGCTGTGTCCAAAATATCAGTAAAAAATGACATGCCATAGTAATAAGACATGTTCATACTGGCTGCAAATTTGTAGGCCAGTATGCCCATGTGAAAACAGTCATCATCATGTTGGCTTTGCCCAAAATGCCATAAAAGAAAATCCCATGCCAGAAAAACATGTTCATACTGGCTGCATCAACAGAGGCCAGTAGAGCCACGTAAGAAATCTCATCATGTCAGATTTGGCCATAATGGCAGTAAACAATGCCATGCCACAGTAAGGCAGCATGTCCACACTGCCTGTAACACTGTACACAAACTACTCCCTGTAACACCACTCACCATGTTGGCAATGACCATAATGCCATGAATATTTCTATGTCCACCCTATGAGAACATATCCACGCTGGCGGCACCAATGTAGCTCCCCCATGCACCAAGCAAGAACACAAATAATGTGCCCACAATGCTAATATACATGTATGCTGCTGTATGAAAACAGGCCAATACTGGCTGCTGCAACACCAAGGTAGCCCCCTCCGAAAAGCCCAGCACCCATGTAAGCACCCATAAACATTCATACATGCACCCATACAACATACATTCTCTCTCATTCCCATGCCGACCCAAACAACATTCACACTGTTATAACATTCACAAATTCAGCCATACACTATGACACACACACTGACTGCACATTCGTTCACACACATTCTTAGACAGACACACATTCTTGCAAACATGCATACACAAATACACATATAGAAAGGGTTGTTTTTTTCTTATCAGAAGCCATGAAATCCATCGGCTGCCCTGCACACTACCAGAATGCCACTTTATCTCCCACTCACTGGATATACTGGAACCAGAAATCAGTGAGAGCTTCTTGTTACCTACCAACCAGAATGAAACCAGTGCACCACTATCTCACCGTCCCAGGACTTCTGAATTTGCGGGAGGTAGAGGAGCTCCCCATACACTGAACTACATAAACCTGCATACCCAATGAGCCACGCAAAACTGGGGATGCAAAATGCCATGGGCCTTGCATGACCAGTTGGGCATGTCTGCTGTGGAACTGCATTATCAAAGAGAAACCATGTTTCCCTACACTGCACAGTAAAGTCAGCCCAGAAGTGTGTTCTCAGCTTCTTCCCGCCATTCATAAGTGAAGTTAATGTTTTTACTGGACTAACTTGGATCCTCCACAATAGGTGGAATGCCGGGCCTTGTTACCCATGTGGATGAACTGGCCCTCTATAGTAATGTTGATAAACTACTGCCTACTTTTCTGACTACAGCACTCACTGATCATTTATTCACATGAACTACTCATTTTTCAAAGTAACAGACAGAATTGCCTGGACAGCTAACAACTGGAACCAACAATACACACACACAAATACACACACACTGTAGCATTGTCTGTGTTGTGATCACTGGCATACACCAAGATGCGGACACTCTATTGTGGTGAGTCATGTCAGGTTGATTAAAACCTCTTTCCACCTCTTAACTCAACCTCCTTCCAACCTATTTAACCTAATTTCCTCCTGCACGTTCTGACCTCTCCCACCCATTTTAGCAACGTTCTACTTACTACACATCCCTTTTCAACATATACCAGAACTCAATGTAAAATGTCTTATAATATCTATCTTGTCGACATAGAATGAACTTCACAGGTTTGGTACAATTTAAATCATAGCTATATACAAAAATGTGAATCTTATCAATCAGTTTACAGAATTATTGACATGAAAATGGATGTGCTTTGCTGTTCCAAGTGGACAACTCACCCTTATCTATCATGGAACCTACCCGACCAGATAGTCCTTCCATCTAAGGGATGTTACTCTTTCTGCGCCTCTATACCTAAGTTGTATATCAACATTTCGTCTCCCATCCCAAACACTCTTATTCCCATCTACCTTGTGGAATTCCTCTATATCACCTTGCAACCACATTACCACTCACAGCTGAAATCCTCTTAGTTCCTAAATTCTTTTCTTCCTGAAATCTGGCACTTAATCTTGGGTTGCAGGAAGCAAAATGAGTGGACACCACTGGAACATTAATCCACTTATTATTGATATACAAAGTCTCTAATAAATACCAGTGTTTTGAAAAGTAGTTTTTTGTGCAGGAGCAGGCTGTAAAAGGTTTGGAGACACCCAAGCCCAAAATAACAACTAAAGCAAGAGACTAGGTGAAATACCCAGTCATACAGCCGCTCTCTGGAATCCCAATCTGGGTTATGATTAATTGCAATTTTTCTGAACACTCAGTATAGACCTTAGAGGTAATTTGCAAAAAGACTCAAAAATGCTGTTGTTTTCCAACAATGATTTTATCTGTCAAACCAAAGTTTTTCTGAAAAATAAAAGGTAGTCACTAATAGTGTTTTAGTGAGGAATAGTTTGCCACAAATAACTCCATAAACAGACTAAATTGCGCCCAAAGAAAACAAAAAGAAAACCAATCAGTGGTGTGGTAAGCGCTGGTTTAGTATAGCTATATGTAAGGGAAATAGTCAATTACCTGAAATCGGCAAGTGAAACGTAGCAAACTGAATTCAAGCTTTAATAGTCAACAACAAACTGCCCCACCGAAATCAGCGAAGTACGTATCACTGAAGAGCGGTATCTGTAGGCAGGAAGAGGTGTTAATGTCTATCTAAGAGCGTTCATGGTTACAAGCGTTGCTAAACGCATAATTCCTTGCAGAGCGTAGATATCAATCTTACCGTCACGGGGAACGGAGCGGAGCAGTTCTCGCTGGGTCTGCCGATAGCAGACTGACCTCGCCGCATCGGAACGTTGCTAAGCAACGATGTTACATACGACACGTGATCGCGGCTCCTCTAGAAGAGCGTGCGCTACGTGTCGAGGCTGCAATCAAGCCAGTAGGCTTGAATTAGGTTGAAATTATTATTTATAGGACCTCCCAGGTTTATAAATGGAAAACTAGTCATTTGGAAAATAGAAATTTACAAAACGGAAAATCATGGAAAGGGAAGAAACACTCGAAACGAAAAACTGCAGTAACGTGGGCATAGGGATCAAATAATTGCTAAAACATTACAAATTAAATTAAATGGGAAAAAAACAAGTAGGGTAAACACAAGTGTTATAAACGCCGCATCGGAGCGTTGCTAAGCAACGATGTTATATACGACACGTGATCGCGGCTCCTCTAGAAGGGCACGCGCTACGTGTCGAGGCTGCAATCAAGCCAGTAGGCTTGAATTAGGTTGAAATAAATATGTATAGGACCGCCCAGGCTTATAATTGGAAAACTAGACATTTGAAAAATAGAAATTTACAAAACGAAAAATCATGGAAAGGGAAGAAATACTCGAAACAAAAAACTGCAGTAACGTGGGCATTGGGATCAAATAAATTGCTAAAACATTACAATTGAAATGAAATGGGATAAAACAAGTAGGGTAAACACAAGTGGGGTAAAAAACAAAAAGGATAAAATTGAAAGCATACTGCAACTTTGACATCAGACTCAGATGCATAGTTGAACACATAACAATTTCTAACAATTTACATCAATTAACATTAATGCTGCCAATGGTGTCGTCCCACGTGTGGAAATGTGGTGCTTAGACTCAGGTCACTGGTTTCCACAGTCACAATTATGTTTTCTCTAGTCACAAACTTCTGACCACAAAAGTCGTATGCCTTTATTTAAAAGCACTTTTACCGGAATGGATTTCACAGTGAAATACCATACACATGTGTAATAGTACTCTGCTAGACCAGAAATAAACATAGCTGTATCGCAAGGAGTTGGTGCTAATTTGATAGCTTCTACTAACTTCTCTCATGGTTCCACACCTGCTTCTGACAATTTGTGGCATAACATTTAAACTTTCACAACCCTCAATTTACATTTAGCCCTGTGAATGGTTAGTCCTGCTTCCTTCAATCTCCTCAACACTGCATCCAGTTTCTCATCATGTTGCTGCTTACGGCTCCCATAAATCAATGCATCATCTCAAACACCAATACATTAGCGAGACCTTCGATTGTCTTCTCCATTACCCCCTGAAATACTGCTGGTCCCGATGCCAAACCAAAGGGCATTCAACAGAACTTATTTGCTCCCATTGGGATAGTGAACAAAGTTAAATGTTGGCAATCTTCTGAAAGATAGACCTGATGGTATGCTGATGGCAAGTCAAGAATTCTAAAAACATTTCCGATCCTACAGTCACTAGTGCTTCCTGGATTTTTGGCACTGGGTGGCGGTCTACCCATATGGACTTATTCAAGTCTCTTGAGCCGACACACATACGTATTTGGTTTGGATATAATTACTATTAGTGCAATCTGTTTAATAACTCTTGATCTCACCATTGATATGATATTATATGATATAGTAGTTATAATGCACCTATACACAAGTGTTTCTTTGTAAGACATCCCTCAGTTCTCCCTGCATGTTAAATGGAATTGGGCATTTCCTGTGTACCTTTTCTTTGAGTTAATATAATGTTCAAATCCTTTTAACTCTCCAATGGCTTTAGTGAAAACCTCTGGATATATCTCTGTCTACGTGTATTTAAAGTCTGATACTGGGACTGATGGCTTTATTTATTTATTTATTTATTGATATGCATAATTCATCTTGCTCCTACCAGTCTAACATAAATGAGCCCCTCACTGGAATGTATATCCAGGCTGCACACTTGTTCCTCTTAAATATTATGGTTGCCTGAAATGTTTGTAATAGCCCAATAGCTACTGGATCAACGTCTAGAGGCATCAATCTTCTTGGGTCCTCTCTGAAGTTCTTGCATCTGTCCATAGAGATTATGGTCCAACATGATGTTCTGTCTACTTTCATGCTTAGCTCTTCATTGTCTATGGGGACTGTATCCATGGGACTCTTTTAGAAGGGTGTTGGGGAGCGTGGTCGATTTTCCGAGGCCCCCAAGAGGTCCCTGACAAAATGAAGGCATAAGAGCACTTTGTAAGAGTACACAAAGGTTATAGGGGTGAAGGGAGTGTCAATATAGTTGAATTAGAGGTAGATCATCATATGCTTCGGTATATATTATGCTGGTAGTGAAACACCATTTTAGAAACCAGCATTCCTCTTGAAATTGAGGCCTAGTGGAGTGCTGCAGTAAGGGCATTTGGAACATGCCCAAAACATAGAAATGAGTGCATGTATGCTTGGAGATGCATACATCTATCACTGTTTCACACTAGTAGTACATGTATCCCAGAAGGAATGTGCCCTCCAAGTCCATGAGGGGGCCGAGAATGCTCTCTAAAATGCTACCCCATGGGAAGGAGGCAGATGGCCTAATCTTAAGTTATAGTGGTCAGATACCCCACCCCAAGACCCCAGCAATCCTGTGTACCGGTCAACCCCAGACCACCAAGCATAAAACTGTTAGTGTGCCAATCCATCAGAAGGATCACAGCAGTAAGGAGAGTTCACCCCACTGGTTGTCCTTGTGATTTGTGCTGCAAGGTGCCAGGGAAGGTAAGTAACACATTTAAGCTTGGGGTGGGAAAACTGGAATGGTGCTGACATGTCTGGGATTGAGCAGGGGTTATCATGACCTCAAAAGTATCCTCTCCGCCCATGTCTGCAGTGACATGTGCACATTAGGCCACAGATAGGGGCTGTACTGAATTGTGTTAATAATTGCCAATTGGGAGCTTCAGGCTTGATGACGTACGAATAAGAATCCCACGTGGAAGAAGATGAGCAAACAAAGCTGGGACCAATGGCCTGGCATCCCCTATGGAGCAAGCCAACTATGTATACTTTCGTACCAACCAGCTACTTGGATTTGTAACCTATGTGGTGTATGTCAGTTGTGAAATGTTTTACCTCTAAAAACTATTGCTTATGCTCATTTTGTCAGAGTGCTCTACGGCAGCAGAGTTCTTTGCTATTGCATAATTGTTTTTTAATGAGAATTAACCTTGTTCTCCTTGCAAGAGGTGTGTTGGGCCTTTTTCCCTAGTGGGTTGTATTTTTTCTGGTATGAGCACAGATGGGCTTCTCTACATGGGTGACCTTCTCAACAACTCAAAAACGTGTTTGTGTTCCATTTCTGGATTGTTTTCTACCAACGTCACCATACAGTCAAATACTTTTTTAGTGACCATCTCTCTGCATTGTCATATAAAGTTTCCTCTTCTTTTACATTTGAGACACACTGCCATACATGCTGGAAAATTGACTATATGGGTCTCCACATCTATGACATTTTTGTTACCTGCCTATTTCTGGTTTGTTCTTTTCAGCTTGCTTAACAATATCTATCTCATGATGTTCGTATTGATGCTTATTGATTTTCATTGTTTTTACGTATTTTGCAGTCTCTTCAATGTTGCTTCCTATTGATAATGCCTCCTCCAGTAAAGGATCTTTGGCCAAAAGTCGTGATTGTCTTTTGTACTTGCTAGCACATCTCACTAATTGATCCCTAACTTAATGTTTCCAAAGCTGTTACATAATTCTCCACTGATTCTTTTGATCCTTTTACTCCTTGGAAGAATGTATGGAGTTTGAGAACCATGTTTGATTTGAGACCAAAATGCTTTTCCAAATGTTTTACTATTTCCATGTATTCATCCATGTATATGTCTTCTTCTTCAGGCTGTCACTCATCATAAGGTACTGCCTCATCTGCTCCCTCGGCTCAGGTCCTCTCCTCACATATCTGACGTCTCCAAGAAGTCACACTACCAGCTGCACCTCCTCAGAGGTATTCTGCCTTCCCGCTCCTTCCCCCAGAAGCTCACTGTCTCCAGAGCTCTGGTTCTCTCTAGGCTGGACGATTGCAACAGCCTCTTTCTAAATCTGCCTACTTCTACTCTCCACCCTCTGCAACTCATCGAGAACAGGACTGTGAGACTTGTCCTTGGCCTCAAGCCCAGGGATCATATCTCTCCAGGACTGAAATCTCTGCACTGGCTCCCAGTGGCTGTGAGGATTAACTTCAAAACCCTCTGCATCATCCACAAGGCCTTCTGAGGTCTGGGGCCTCCATACTTTCAACTCGCTCTTCAAAAATATCTTACTTCTCAAGCTTTTCACTCATCTGCCTCCAACTCCCTCAGGGTCAGTCGCTTCTCCAAGCAACGAGTTGGTGGTAGATCTCTCTACTCGGCTGGTGCCTCCCTCTGGAACAGCCTCCCTGCCTCCCTTAAACTTGAGGAGAACCATCTCTGATTCCAGAAACACTTCAAAACCTTTCTCTTTGATTCTGCTTTCTCTCCTCCTCTCCTCTGCTGACCTCCTGGCTGATACCAGTACTGCACTGGCTACCTGGACACCCTCTGATCTCGGGCCCAGGTACCTCTCCCGCCAGCGTCACACAGCTGCACTGCCCACCTTACAACCCCCGCACTTGGGGACTGTTCTCTATCCCTACAGTCCTCCTACCAGGCCTCGATAGATGATGTCCACACTTACCCATGCACTTTCCACATGCTGGCCGCTATTTTACTTATTGTTATTATCTATTCCCATGTACTGCACTTCTCTTTCCTCCCTTCCCACGCACTTGCGCGATCTGAATGACACCTGGCCTAGTAGGATCATTGTATGTCCCCCTTGTTCCCCTCCCTTGCCTCGTCACGCCTTGAAACTCTAGTGTTTAGGCACATTATAAATGCCATATCATATCCTATCATATGCCGACGACACCCAGATCCTGGTTTGATTAGATCTGAACCAGTCTGAGATCTCATCGAGCTTGAGTCAGTGCCTGGTGGCTGTGGGGGACTGGATGGGTAGGAATTGGCTGAAGTTGAATGGGGACAAGACTGAGTTCTTGGTGGTGTGGTCCCCTCATAATCCTGCTCT
Source organism: Ambystoma mexicanum (assembly GCF_040938575.1). Classification (NCBI taxonomy): domain Eukaryota; kingdom Metazoa; phylum Chordata; class Amphibia; order Caudata; family Ambystomatidae; genus Ambystoma; species Ambystoma mexicanum. The sequence continues at coordinate 1,079,081,378 of NC_090930.1, forward strand.
TTGGTCCCCATCTTTCTGGTCTGTGGCACTGGGCGATTTTCCTCTGCCTGTGTCGGTGGTTATAAATCTGGGGGTTACTTTATCATCCACACTCCCCATGGCTGGTCAGGTCGGAACAGTGTGTTTGGCCAGCCACTTCCACTTGAGGATATGACACAGGGTTCTCCCTTTTCTGCCATGTCATCTCAGACCTTTGGTAGTGTCCTTTCTGGTGCTGAGCCGAATAGACTATATAACTCCTTGTTTTTGGCCCTGCCAGTGGGACTGATTCGCTGGCTAAAGCTGTTACAGAATTTGACAGCCAGGACGGCCACTAACACTCCTTATAGCACCCAAATTACTCTAGTCCTATGTTCCCTCCACTGGATTTCTGTCACCAGGTCTATAGAATATAAGGCCCTTTGTTTAGTTCATCAGGCCTTCTATCACCAAGGTGCAGATTATCTATGGGACAAATTCTCCCCATATCTTCCAAACCAAGCTCTTTGCTTGGCAAATGCCTGCTTGATCTCTATTCCCAGAGTCCGCTTCTAAAGAGTTGGTGGCCGCACCTTTTCAGTGGTGGCCGCCAAACTATGGAATACACTTCCTTTCGTCTTGAGAGGTAATTCGAACCATCTACAATTCAGGCGGTTCTTGAAAACGCTCCTCTTCTGAATTATAGCGGACTATGTAGGTGTGCTAAATGTTTTAGAGCCAAGATCCCTTTGGGCCTGCAAGCACTCTATGCAGCTTTCTAACATAACATAGCATCATAAACTGATCAGTATTTGTGCCCTACGTTGTGTAGGAGTATTGTATCTTCCTTGTAGCAGAGAATCTCACACCACCAATTACAGCCAAGTATGTGCCAAAAATATTCTTGCATCTTCTTCATAAAATGGAAGGCGCTCCAAGTTCAGAAAATAATCCAGGTGCTGGAAACTGTTAGGGATTTTGTCAGCGGGCTATTCCTAATTTGGTGGTATTTTATTATCATGGTAAAATAGTGGTAAAATGGTGGCACAGTGTGGTTATGGTAATGCCCTACATGGTGTGACAAGACTCCCCTCTAATAACTGTATTCTACTTAAGGTCACTTTAAACACAGACAAATCGGCTTTGTAAATGTGGGAAGTCGACAGTGCTAACTGTCACGATTGTCACTTATCTACGAGACTGGACTACTGTCTTTGACATATTTGTTCATCAGACATGTTTCATTGTGAATCATTCACCACTCAAACATGCATCATACACTTTAAAACTTACTTGCTAAGGGCACCAACTTTTACCTCCTGTTTTACCACCTGTGGTAAAAAATGTACCTCTTTTTACACACGGGGCTCTTTCCTGTAACTGCACACCCTCTTTGTCATTGAATACACTTAGACACAGAAAACACAACCGTGCTGATTCAGTTTTAAAAATGCTTCTCTTTTATATGCACTATTGTTTGAAAACAGGTAATGCGGTATGAGCATTAATACAAAATAACACCTCTACCCTAGATTGCATGACCAGTCGGTATTCATGACAAAACATCCACAGTTCTTATCTTACCCAGACCTTGGGTCCCGACACAATTGGCAGAATATACAGTCTAAGAGAAGAAAAAAAAACAAAAGCACGACAACATGCCAACTTTCTTTTTCTCTGTTCACTTCTGTGTTTATCATTTTCAAATGCTAAAAAGACATTGTTCATAAAGTGACCATTTGACCAGACTGCCAGTAAAGATACACTCAATTATCAATATGTGCTCCTCACTTTTACAAATACTCACTTCCAGTGTGTGAGGATTCTGCGCTGTAATCATGGGAAAATTCTGCAGACATCGTGCACCCACCAAGGACACAGCTCAAGGCCCCACCTTCATGGAAGATTGTGTACTGCATGATTCTGCATGATTCTGCTCTCTGCCTGCTGCTCTGCTCTTCTATCAGCTGCACTCCCGTTCTTCTCTGAATCACATCTGCCCCCACCCCTTCTGTCTCCTGAATTTATATGCTAGCCCTGTCACTCTAACTAAAACCTGGCTTTTTTCTGACATATACACATCATCCGAGCTGGTTTCTGTGGAAGCATAACTTTATTAAAAGATTTGCAACAATCATTTCCTCTGGTACAATGGCGCTTTCACCAGAGCAGAAATGTTTCTTCAGAGTTTGTGCAATGAAATCACAACTAGTGCACACTGCCTGCACGTTTTAACCCACTGCAGAACAGCACATTACTTTTAACATGTCATCTCTCAAGCATTTTGCACTGCTTTGTTAAAGGTAAATTATCAATTAACTGTTAGTGGGTTAGTTTGGGTTAATATGCATACACACTGGACAGATGACCTATTCACCCTGAAGTGGATCATTTTAAAACGTGACTGTGCACTTCCATTTGCTGTCTGTATTGCAGCCATTTGATGTTTATATTCAGTTTACTGCCTCCTCTGAATATAATGTCTCTTACTGCCCGTCATATACAGTATCCCTGCATCTCCTCTCCTGCAAAACCTGCTGGCAGCAGCCATGAGGAGTAGTTCTGTGATTTTCCTCCATCCTTTCCTTTGTACTGTTCATATTTTCACATTATTTATTTTTCTTTGTCATCAATTAGTGGTTGAATATTGCTGTGTTTCCCACTTTAAATTATCAACACACCAGTATCTCCAGGTGCTTTATTCCTTTTGCCATTCAGATATAGTGGAAGCTACATTTACCAGTTTTGTCCTCATCCAAGATGGCCACCGCTGCGCCAAACTCATAATGCTTCATGATAGCACACCGGTTTTGCTTGATGTGCAGCACATGCACATTGGGCTTCTGCACTATTTTTCAGTGCCTTTTTGGCGATCCCTTACTGGTTGGTTAAGGCTCTGCTCCTTTTATGGTCCTATGGGTGTCTTCTACCTCAATCGGCTGGCTCAAACACTTAATTCTCTGTTCACCATGAGGATGGGAAAATAGGGTGCTCTGCTGCTCTCCCTCATGGTCCCTTGTCACCAATGTTGCGTTCCCTGACATACATTACAACACAGACTCTTTATGGTGGTGAGTCACGCCAGGTTTATTCCCTCTTGACTCTGCCTTCTGACCTCCTGCATGATATGAGATGATAGATGATATTACATGATATCTCTGCCTCTGCCCCTCTGAAACTTGGGGAGAACAATCTCCCATTCGGAAAGTACCTCAAGACCATCCTCTTTGCTTCTGCCTTCGCTCTTCCTCTCCACTGCTGATCTGCTCTGCTTGGCTCCTGGTTACCCTCTGTTTTTTCAGGCCCAGGTCCCTGCCCACCCAGCCACACACCTGCACTGCCTCCTGGCAACTCAGCACTTGGGTCTGTATCTGTTACCCTACAGTCCCACTCCTTGCACTTATTAGACACCCCTTGTCTGCGCCTTTACCTCGTACTTGCCATCTAACTGGCAGCACTACAAGTTTTTGTTTTATCACATGCTCAGCACTTTCCACTTCCCCCTCTCACTTGCACTTTCCCCCTTCCCTCTCCCCTGCACTTGCGTAATCTCAATGTCACTGGGCCTAGTAAAATCGTTGTTTTGTCCCCCCCTTTGTTCCCCTCCCTTGCCTCGTTACGCTCTGAAACTCTTGTGTATGAGCGCAATACAAATAAAATATCCTGACCTCCTGCATGTTCTCACCTCTCCCAACCTTCCATTCCAGCAATGTTCTACTTACTGCCTGCTGTCTGTGCTCTTTTTCTTTATTTGACACAGGTGTGCAGCTTGCTGAAATGCATGATGGGATCAAATCTGTTTTTCAACAAAAATAATATTTGGCGTGTCAAACAAGCCTTAATCATGCAACTGAATTGCTTTGAACATCTTATTTTTTAATAATAGCTTTTGTTTTCTTGAACACAAAAAAAGGCAAATATTGGGCAGTCAGCTTGTTTCTGTGGCATAATGGCTTTGGGATCTACAACAAAGAGACGTATGTACTGTTAATGAACAAAGTAGCCAGTCTGGCTGTTCAGTCATTACAGTCCAGCATGCACCCGGAGCCTGATAGGGAAGTGGCTCCTCCGAATGAAACCTATTGAGTACCATATATTGCTGTGCTCCTCACCTTCACATAACCAGACCTCATGGTCTAATTCACATCACAGCCTTGGAACAATGTAAATATGAGCAAGGAGGGCTTGATATTATAGGCACTCATTTTCACGGGCATTGTTTTCCAAATACATTATTGATTCAGGACTTAAACCAGTTTTATCTAACACTGCTGTACTTAAGGCTTTAAAACACTCGGGTAACTTTTACAAACATGCCTCGTCTAAGGCAGCCAAGAGCTAGAATATCTGACATTTTTCATAGAAGTATCACGTTACACACAACACAAACTTTGTCAGCAGGCGTGTTAACTCACTCGGCCCTTGTCACATGTTATGCAGCCTATGTCAGTGCAGAAAAGTTAAACCTAGAGTGCAGAAGTTTTGCATATTTCACTGCACTTTTGAAAAGGGAGACATTTAGCTGTTCATAAATGTTCAACAACAAAATACATTACTGTTCCACCCGCATCTTAGGATATGTGGGGAGGGGCAGCAGGTAGCATTACATCATCATTACACCCACACATCAAGGACAGTATAGTTTACTATTCATATGTGCAGTCTCGGAATACTTGAAGATGTTTTTGTAAATATAATCTCTCTCAATACCATATAATCGTTGTGACAGTAATCAAATAATAAATGTTATGTACTGCAAAATGTGGGTGCTGCGAAACAAACTAAACTACTTGATGACTTTAGTTTGGCGCAGCTTGTATTAATTGAACTAACCCAATGCAAGATGGCCATTTTTGATTCCGGACACAGGACACAAGGTTGGTAGCAGTGTCGTTGGTGACTTTCAGTGAGGACTATTGATTAGTACTCAGCTGGTTCCTCACCTCATTCCCACCCACATCCCTCCTCTACAGACTCCCTGACCCTTCCTTTTACGGTTCCTCCACCCCCGCGGGGCCCTTTCGTGTACCTCACGTGGCCAGCAGGCAGCGACTCGAAAACAACAGATCAAGTGAATTTGGAAATGGAGACCTCAACCTAGACCTGTTTCTGAAGAAAACATTTGCACATGCAATGTGCTCAGTCAGCCACCTCAAATGACTCGCACACCTAACCCCAGAGACAGCGAAATTCTCAAACCACCACATTTTTTATTCGGTAAAACAGCTCTGCTCATGTAACTGTAGGGCAAGGCCGGATTAGTTCAGCAAAGATTCGAACATGGGAAAGAAGAGAATGTCACATCCATAGTGTACTGCTGTTGGCTGGGCGATCAAAGACCTGTCACTGCACCCATGTTTACAAGAAAGATCATGCACATGAAGGCTTGAATGAGAAGCATTGCTAATTTGATATGTTCTTAACATTGGGAGAGTGAATTCAGAAATCAAGTACAATATAGCCTTACTTTGACCATTGCAACAGTTTATTACTAAGATACATCACAGCAGGCTTACCTTTGACATAAGAAGATAACGCATTAATTATATTGCATGTATGTGAAGTTCTAAGGCAGTCACAGGGCTGTGATGGAGGATGTGAGGGGCTGGAACTGTGTACACACTAGACAATCACCATGGACCTTCGTGCACACCTAGCTTCCTTTTCCTAAGTCAACAGTGCTCCTGAGTCCTCTTGCATGTGTACAGTGGGTCTTTCTTTCACAGCACAAAGGCATGAGCTGAAGGAGTGTTGAGGCAGAGACTTAAAACTAAACAAATGCCTTAGGCCTCACTCAGCTTTTTACATCATCCAGGCATCACTTTGCCTTGTCCTTTATACTGTTACTAACACAGACTGGGGTTGGTTGAGCAAATTCAAAACTGCAACAGCCTGTATGAGAGACTGCTTAGGTCGCTGGGATCAAGCATGAGCTAAACCGTGGGTGTGTTTCAGTTTTAACACCCCAGGAATCAGTTTTAGCCAGGCCTGGATAGACTTTGATAGCCCTCTGGTCCCCCCGTGATGTTCCCTTGTGCCCCCCCCTTTCTCGCACACAGGTGTTGCCTCTTTTTACTTGATTCTTCTACCCTGCTCCCCCTTAACCTCCTCCAGTCTACCTCTGCAGGAGTCTGTCCTGATAGATTCTGGTTTCATCATCACCGTCTTGTGGCCAATGCTGGATTTGACTTTTATGGACTTCATTCATTCACGGTGCGTCACTCTTTCTCAACTCTCATGCTGGACTTCCTTTACATCTTGTACTCATGGCGGCCCTGAATCATGCTGTTACCATCTTCATCCTGTATCCTGGCTTGCAACATTATGTGTTACTACTGACTTCTGCAATTGTATTTGCTCTCCACTCTTGCTTCTCCACTCTTTTTGACTGCTTACTCTCTGTTCTCTCCTCCTTTCCCTTCTCCCTTTTCCTATCTCCTCCCCTTACTTTCTTCTATGCACTTACTCTATCAGAATTCTCCCTTGACCTAATATGATAGCAACCTCATCTGTTTCCTCCACCCTCCCATTATTGTTTTTTCCTCCCCACGCCCCCTCTAGCACTATCTGAAATGTCGTCAGGCCTAGTATCATAGTCGCTTATTTTGTTCCTCCCCTCCCTTTCTGCACCCCTCTCCCTCACCTTTTGTTTTTCTCCGGCTCTACCAGAAATGTCATCAGGCCTAGTACGGTAGTCGCCTGTCTGTTTCCATTTCCTTCTCACTCTCCCCCTCCCTTCCTTATCTATGTCTTAGCTCTTGCACTATCTGAAATGTCATCAGGCCGAGTACCATAGTTAATTTCACATCCTTACTGTTCATGGCCTGTAAAAATGTCATTGTATTTTGACTTGTTCCTTCTCTTGCCCTGAAGCGCTTTGAAACACATTGTGTATAGGCGCTATATAAATAAACTATCATATCATATCACCCGGGCTCAGATGGCATTGCACCTGTGCTGTGTAGAGTGCTCGTTAGGGAGTTCTCCATTGCACATTTACAGTGCAGCCTCCATGTCCATGAGTAATGAATGATACTGCTGTCACTCAGGATGTTGTGGGGTGTGGTTTGTGGAAGGACAACACACCTGCCCCCTCGTAGACCAGCTGCCACAGGTGCAAGTTCTTTGAACTCCATTTACTTACTAATATAATAATGTGTTTCATTCATTAGGTCATTTAGTCAATGCTCTGGTAAAAAGGTACATTTGAATCCCACTTCCTACAAGCTAGATTGTTTTATTTGGGGGCAAAATTTGGTTTTGCTATTCCTAAACCAGTGTTACAGTAAGAGAGTGGGAAGGGGCGGGGTTGAACGTGAGAATATCTGGTTGGCATAGCAACTGGCAACGCCATGGAATGAAATCACCTAACATCTAAAGTTTATTTGTCCACCATCCTCCGCCATACTACCCAGTGATGACTTCTTTAACAATATTTGCTCCAATCATGAGCTAAGTGAGCAGCAAGCCATGCACCGGCTTTGAATTTCCACAACTGTACAGTGATTAGAGATATTCCTTCTTGCTAGAGGCAGCTTGTTGTTTGGGGTGCTTGTTGCCGCCCCCATAGTGCGGAAGAAGCCTTATTCAACATTACTGACTCAGTCTGTCTCTGTTTGACTGGATACAGTATACACACAGTAGGTGCTGCAGTAGGCAAAGTATTACATACATGAAAATTTCAGTCTTACATGGTGCCAGGCATGCTTTGGGCCTGGCACACAGGAAAGTCCCATGTCCATGCACATTTCCATTTTGTGTTGTATGTAGCCTTAAAGGCCCCATGTAGTGTATTCAGTGTATTCTGTTGGGAGGCAGTATACATTTCATCCGTATACAGAGACTGTATACAGTCCAATGTCTCTAGTGTTGAGTGGGGAAAAGACTTCCTTTACCATTGCAGCAGTCACATTTTTAAATAATGTACCAGACAAGATTTATTAACTAGGAAAGGCTGCTGGCTATGTTATTTTTTAACTGTGAATAAGTGTTTGTCAGTCAGATTTTTTATTGGAAATATGTTGCTAAAAGTTTTTAATAAACACAAATTGCAATAATAAAAAAGCCCAATTTTACTCTCTGACTGACTGTGCCTGTCAGCACAGCAATAGATATGGCAAAATGTCATTGGTTGATTGGCATCCAAAGTAATGTGATACGAGGGGATGGGCGGATAACGCGGATAACAGCCAGAGCCGTGTGTTCTGCAGTTGCAGCGCAGCCTGAGTCACAAAAAAGGACATGGTCACATAGTCACGGGTTTTACCAAAAATGAAGAGCTTAGTCCCAGCAAGAGCAGCTCAGCCGCCGAGGTGGCGTGCTTGGCTTTTTGGCCACCACAACATCAACGAGGTGGTAGGTTCATTTTTAGGTTCTGGGGCATGCACAAACTGACTAGGGACATATTCTTAACAGCTCAAAGTTGTCAATTGTCATAAAGATATAGATAAATACTTTATTTTGATTTCACACCATTTAGAGAGAGAATAAAATATAATGCAAGTTACACTGCTTAAAAACAATTGTTTGTTAAAATATACAATACAAACTATTATGGTCAAAACGACTAAAATTAGATTAACATTTTCTATGCATACACATAAAAGAGCTGGTAATATACCAGCATATATCATTAACAAAACACATCAGCAAAAGACAAGACTAAATTAGTTGCATCAAAAACATACCTAATATTATTACCAATGACATGTCTTCTCAACCATTGCCGTCTCATATCTAAAGGTCTTGTGCAGATAAATAAAAAAGGAGTTAAATCCTCTACAGCCCCACTACCACAAGGGCAAAGCTTAGTATTAAATTGCCAAATCATCCGGGCCCTTAATGGTAAAACGTTCATTCTCACCATAGCCATGATAAGCCTATGAAGCGGTGAGCGAATAGCAAGTGTGACGTGCCACCATTAGGTGTCCCACTGAATGTAGATTTTTCATGCTATTTATAACAAGATCATCATTCTGTCTTTCTTGCTTTCATTTTCATCAAGCCCTCCTAAATTCATCAACATCTATCCCCCATGTTCTACACAAAAGGGAGCCTGTCTTGTACCAAGGGTTTGTGACATAGGTGGTGGTGTTTGCTAGCTCTGCCATTACATTCATGATGTCCAGGTTCTCCGAAGGGCTCAAGTGCAATTTGTGAAAATACTCGAGAAACCTAAGTTCTGCCCGAACACCAATATGTAAAACCCCAGCTTCAAAGGCAAGAGAAAGCCCCAGGGTGCTAAGGATCAGACCCAACAGCTTCCTCAAATGGATCTGCAAAACGCGATCCAGGGCCATACTGCTTCTACTGCTGCAAATTTTGCTGCCATGAAAAACAGAAGAATAAACCTTTACTTCCAACACCTGGATGCATTTATCAAAGCGGAAGCCACCATATTTATGATAAAATCTGTTTAAGCTACCCAGGCTTGTCCGTAGGCGGCTTTCTAATGGCTTCAAGTGAGCAGACCACGAACACATACTCGAAAGCAAGGCGTCTAAATAGCAATATGATTGGACCACGTTAATATTAACATTATTTATAGACCATTTGTACTTCCTTTTATTAGTGCGGAAAACCACTATCTTTGTTTTCTTGTCGTGAAGAGAAAACCTGGACTAATCAGTATGACCCTATGTTCCTGTAGTATGAATGCTCCAGCCCCTCAGTTGATGACCTCTTGCTACAGCCCTCTCGTGCCCCATTGGGCCCGCCCTATTTTGACTTCTAAACCTATCTCCCACAGGACAGGCAAAAGTACCAAGAACGTGGCCTGAGCTGTCGTAGGCACAGAGAGAGAAAAAGAGGCTCGTCTTATGAAACGACTGTCTTGTGTGGTCACCATGCACCTCGCCCTCAAGCCTGCTTTAGGTAATCTGTGAGGCATTGTGTTTATGCATAACACACCAAGTAGCCTATTGTCTTTTTCTCTGACTAAATGTTAATTGACAATGGATAAACAGAACAAATTGTAAATAATTACCAATAACCGGTCGTAATTTCGTTCACATGCTTATTAATTTTGCTTTCACGTTGTGAATACGTAAATTATGAATACTTGTTTGTACATCCCTGCATATTAGAATTTTGGCAACCTCCTACGAATTAACACCACACACACCCAAATTAGAGCAACAGCAATGTAATCGAGCAACAACTACAGTTGTGCGTTGTTATTTATGCAGTTTTACAATGCTCTACATGTAAAACAAACTGGAAATTCTCAAAAAACGAGCACTCCCTCAGTTTACATTCGATTTGCATACATGTCAAGTGCCCTGAGATTTATTGCTGAAAATGTAAACGAACGAGTAGGCAGCAATTCAATGGCATCCAGAGCATAAGCATGAATAAACTAACATATGTGCACATCAGTTTGTATAACTATATGGGGGCTTCGCAAAACCCCCGCCATCTTTAAAAGCAGGCCTGCCGAGATGTATTTACTTTTTAATTATTATTGATGCCCTCGTCCCGCAGAGTTCAGTTCATAAAACATGTTTCATGCTGTATTGATGCAAATGCAATTTTGTTTCTAGAGAAAATGAAAAACGTTTGTACTAATAGAAAATAAGATAAACAAAACTCTGAATACGATATTGCTCAAAAATACAGAAATTATTGCCTATACGACATGACCCATTACCGCTGTCAGGTGACTACCCGAATCACTGTGAGAATAAAAGGGGAACCCCACCCAGGCACGGGTAGGAATTCCAAAAATTAAGACCTTGGGTCTTACTAGGAGGCTGGCGGTAGCCGAGCCTGTAATACAGGCATGGCTGCCGCCGGTATTTCTTTCTTCCAGCACTCAGGAAACGGCAATTACTGGGTCATTACGGCCTTGACAGACCCGGTAATTGCCCATTCCTGGGCACCTGAGAATATTCTTCCCCATTCCCATTTGAGCCTAATAGGGCTCAATGGGAATGAAGAAGCCGGATGCACCGGCACTGTTATAAATGGTGCCGGTGCATCCAACATGCCCTTCTCACGGATGTCGGTACAGCCGCCAGGTCAGACCTGGCAGCCGCAATGGCACCCGTGAGCAGAACTAGTAGTTTGCCGGTCCAGGAACTACGGTACCAGCATGCTTATCAGTACCGTAGTACTGGTAGAGAAACTTGGTAAGGAAATGAAAAGCAAAATGATAAGCAAAAGTATGTAGACTTGCCTAAATTTGTACAGCTTGTCTGAACTTGTTTAATTACTGTAGCATGGCATTTTTTTTACAAGGCATCAAGGAAAAAGCAAAGATGATACGTTTCACTAGGTGGCCAGACTGTCTTACATTGTCTCACCTGTCTTAACATATTTTGTTATTCCAAATCTATCTCTGGCACACAGATTTCCAGCTGCATTGGCCACAATTGGCAGGCTAACAGACGCCCTCCGGACTTTATGCCATCAATGCAATACTTTTCTGTCAAACTGGTAAAGGTAATTTTCCTGTAACTCCCTCCCTCCCCACTACCGCCCTCTCTCTACTCCACACAACAGCTCTACCCCTTGTCTCTCTATCCCAAAACCTCTCTTTAAACAACCCACATACCTTACTGTCTCTCTCTCTCTCTCTCTCTCTCTCTCTCTCTCCCTCTCTCACTAAACCAGCACCTACACCATCTCTCTCATAAACCAACCCCTCTTTCTACCTCACTCATTCTGAGCACCCTCTATTCGCTCTCTCTTGTCAAGATGCCCCCACCATGTGACACTCTCTACCCCACCCACCCTAATCACCCTATCTTTAGATCCACCCACCCAACCAACTTTCGTACTCCAACTAGCCTCTCTCTACCACCGCCATGCACCTTACTCCCTTTCTCTACCCAACCCACCCTACCCCCAACACGTTATGACACTCATCCATCTTACTCTCTATCTCTCTCTACCCATGTAATCTACTCATTCTCCCTTTACCCATTCCACTCCCCCTACCCTATCTCTCTCTAAGCCCCAACCACATATACCCCATTGCTCTATCCAAGTCACCCATACTACACTCTTTACACGCCCCTCACAACATACACCTGTTTGCTATTGCCCCTCCCACTCACTGTAAACCCCTCTCTCGTCACAACCAACCTATATCTACCCCATGCACCATATTCTCTGCTCTCTCTCTACCTCACCCTACCAGGCTATCCCTTTAATACTGACCCACCCTGCCCACTTCTCATAACCCTCTTTATCTACTCCACCCAGCCACAACAACCCCTTCTCTCTAAAACATCCACCCCACCTCTAGCTTTACCTTGCCCCCCACTTGGTGCACCCCGCCCACCTTGCCCACTTTCTCTACCCCATTGACCCAAACTCATCTCTCTCTACCCCACCCACACTACAACCTCGCTCTTTACAACACCCACCCTGATCCCCTCTCCCCTCCCTACCCACCCTACCCTCTCTCTGTACCCCATCCATACACCATACTCCACTTTCTCTCTACCCCACCTACCCTACCACCTTTTCTCCCTATTGCACCCACCCACCCTACTCAGCTCTGCCTACCTCAACTGCCCCACCCAAAGACCTATCTCCTTGTTTATGTCTCCTCCATCCACCCACAGATCTGCCTGGCACCCATTTCTATAGATCTGCCCCCACCCTCATTTCTCTCTATCTCATATGCCACTAAACCTCACCATTGTCTATCCATATCCCACTCATCCCTGTTACCAAACTGACCTTAACCATCACTGTACCTCACACATCTGTCCCAATACCTCACCCTAACTGCCCCTTCTTCCACCTGACCTCATTCATCACTGTTGCCTCTCATCCCACCAAACCCACCCTTCATTGTCCCCATCTACCTGACCACAGCACCCGTCAGATGTAACCTCAAAATGTCCTCCACCTACCACACCTCACCTCACTCCATACCTACCATCACCCTACCTCACATGTTCCTGCCATTCTAACTGCTACCTGCTTCTCCCACCTCATCTCACCTCTTCTCCCTTCCAGCGTAGCTCACACTTTCAGCACAACCCCTAGCTCCACTAATCATACCTCACTCCTGCACACCTCTGCAAGTTAGTGTTAGCTGACATATAACATTAGTAATAGCAATGACAACAGGTCTTTGGTACACAACAGTGAAGAACATTCATTCTGCTAAGTCTTTAACCAATGCCTTGTGTCTGCAAACTTTAACTTGCTGGCATGTTTGGAATTTCTGGGTAAGTAAAGGCCAGATATGCACTGCAATCGTAGTTGTGAATGTGAAATGCAAAAAGAATTGCAAGCAGCAAAACTATTGGCGTTGTCAATGCTTGTTTATCATAGTATTTGCTATAAACTTGCAGCCATTATTTTGCTCTGGTGGTCATACATGTGTTATTATAATTGTTCTTTTATAACGTGCTTCATGTCTGTAATGATTCAGGCAACCTCTTGGGAGTAGAAGCAATGCTTAAAGGTTTTCAGGTCATTCAGTTCTTTTAAAATCATATGCTGACTTTAGAGTCACCATTAAATCCATATGGTGCCTCTGCTATTGCACTATACAAGAGAAAATTCAGTGAGCTGCTTTGTTTGCTTCTTGTACTCAGCAGGGGTTTATCGTGATGCTGGAGGTACTCGTAAGTGGAAGAGAAGACTGTCCAGCAGCAGTAACGCAGAATGAACTATCTGAAAAGTCGTGTGTTCAATATATAGTTCCCCAAGTATCAGAGTTGTTTCTGTTACTGAACGTGCATATGGGACAATTTGTGGATCAGCTGTCTAAGTGCTGCCCAGGAGGGGGGTGTCATGCTGTTGGAAGAACTTCTTTAAAGTGTGAAGTGAGTTGGGCCAGAGGCCTGAAAATAATTGAACTATAGAACAAAGACTTTTCCTATATTTCATCAATATATGGGCAACTCATAACTCTCCATTGCTGACACTAGTTAACCTTGTCACACATCCAGATATGCATTGCATTTAGGAAAGCTCAGGGATTATTGAATATTAGGCGATTGTCAGAGAATATCTCCTGTGCAATCATACATTCTAGGGCATTGTATCTTAAGTATATTTCTCAAAGTTTTCCTCACAGCACAGGGGTATTTATACTCAATCTTTGTTTGTCTATTAAAGGCCAAGGCAGGTAGTAACATAACATTGAAAGCTCCATGTAACTCTGCCAAGTAAACTCTGTTCCCAGTGTGCCCCCTGCTTTAAGAACTAATCCCCGGCAATCTGGTTCTCTCTTGGGAAAGGTTTCTGTGTTTGACTCCCCCAGGAAAAGAACTACACCCAGGTGGAACTCCAATCATCACTTCTCCTGCCAGACAAGCTTTGTTACTCTGCAGTTTTCTACTATTATTTACTCAATTTCCTGTGTTTTTGGTCTTAAATACTTAAACTCCACCCATGCGGAATGATTGACTAAGCAGTTTCTCATTGGATGGGGCCTATGATCGGTTCTCTTCAGACACTGCCCCTCCCAATTATTACCCCCTGTATTTTGATTGTCCCAATCTATTTAGCCATTTGACATGTGGGGGGGGGGTGGGCAACTCGGGGAGTGGTTGTTCTCTTGGAGACCATAATTATGATAAAATTGGAATGACATCTATTTTTCTCCTCATCATTTTAGGTAACTATTGGTACTATTGCTGAAGTCGACATATTCAGGATCACAAGAATATTCTGCATTTCTGGACATCCTTCATGTTCCAATATCTAGTAATGTGAGAACGTTTATGAAATTAAATATGTGAATGTATTAATAATTCACACTTATTAATATATCCTGTTTAGAATGTGTGATGTAGAGAGATTTGCTGAATTCAAATATGTTTTCAGTTTTCATATCAAGTGAAGCTCTCAAACGTTAGAGCTGATAGTATCATTTCATTCCTTTAGGGCTTTTAAATTGAATACATTTACTACATTTTTCAAAAGCTATTCATTGCAATTTTTATGGAAGTTCCATCATTACCATAAATGTGCTGAACAAATGCTCTGAGACCCAGGCCATGAAGCAGACTCACAATTGATGACACTTTCATCCTAATTCATGGATTTATTTGCGTGAAAATCGTAGATTTCCGTGCCTTTCTGCCAAAAAATCCCTGTTTGAAGTATGGGGATTTTTGGGCAGAAAGGCGTGCAAATCTGCGTTTTTCATGCAAAAAAATCCATGAATCAGGCTATTTATTGCTTTGTCTATGTCCAAAGGGTCAGTGCTGTATGGAGATTTGGGGCCAGACAAGTGACATTTTACCCTAGAGCGAGTGAAACTTTTCAGTTTATTAGCACTAAGGCAAAGTATGCCCTAGTGCACAACCTATTCATTCAATGCATTTTTGTAGTGGGGAAAAGATTGCCCTAGTGCTAATACTGTTCCATATCAGCACTAGGTCAAACTTTGCCTTGGTGCCAAAATACTGTTCTGTGTTATCATTAAGGCAAACATTGCCCTGGAGTAAAAATGCGTTGAAAGAATATGTTTTTGTCATTGGGAAACTTTGCCCTATTGCTAATTCTGTGAAAAGATGCATAAGCACCGCCGGTGCCAAGTTTTAGTAAGTTTGCCTCTTTTTAAGCATTATTTTACTAAAGGAACAAGCCCATTGTTTTTTGGCTCAGCTTCCCTCGTAATTTGTGAGGCTCCCCGAAAATACCTTTTTTTCAATGTAAGGAGTTTCATTACTTGTATTTTTTATATATGATCTGAATATCCTCAGCTGTGTCAAGCTCTTGGCTGGAGGTAAAACAGTGAACCCCTACAGAAAACCTATATTTTGCCAGTCTGGGAAAAGTGCTGGTCATGGAATTATAGACACTTTTACTGGCATTTTTCCTGTACCATCAGCTTATAATGACCCCATTTGAATCAGTGTTATATAAAGAAACAGGCACAGACATTAACAATGTAAGTCTTTGACAGGAATTGGATGCAAATAAAATATTGTTATATTGCCCGTTTTGCAATGACAATTACAACATGGAAAAGAAAATTACTTTTGAATGCTGCATTGGTAAATAAAGCCAGCAACACGGCCTAGGAGGCAAACTTGCATTCCTTCCCCCCACCCACAGCAGAACAACAAAAGGACAATGGAAGGCTTGCTTTCCCATGAGAAAATTGTAGAAAATTGTAAACACTGGTTTGCATTTTATCATGCTAATGTTTGTCTTGTCCTAAAAAAAAAGGCATTCGCATTAAAACAAATGTTTCCTCTTTACTTCTACCAACTGCCACAGGGTCTATGGTAAAATATTCTCATAAATACAACAAATGTTCTCTCGGAAGCAGTCTATAGTGGTCTGTTCTTCAAATAATCTGATTTTACCATCAGCCAGGTTTCATAGGCTAATGTGATTCACACCTTGGGAGGCTTGGAGTGTGATTTAAGTCACAGAAAGTGCTTGCTTTATTTCAAGAGGCGGGGAGCTGGGTCAACGAATAGCTATGAATAACTGGATTGTAAATTACATTTGCCATGACAACCTGATTTCTAAGGAGTCATAACTGCTCCAACTCTGATTCCAGATGTTCTGTTACCAGGCAGAGGAACTGGGGATGCCATTTAATATTTGGTTAACGTAGGAGAAAAACTGCCTTTTAAATTTTTCATATGGAATCAAAGTTTCAATTGTAACTGTGGAACGGAATGTAGTAGTAGCACATTCATTAAAAAAAAAAATCAGGTTGAAAGTTCTACTAACTGCATATAAAACAATACTTAATTGAAATGTGTTTAATTATGTAAATTAGGTGAATGTTGATATTTTCACACAGAAACAACTAAGTATACGTTCCATACTTGACAGGGATAATGATTGGGTCTCTAACATCAGGTGGGCAACCAAGCCCTCCACTAGTACAAGTCATCCACAATGTCACAAATGACACGTCTTGGTTATACAAACTATAGGGCTCTCTGTTACATGGCTCTCTGTAATTGGTTGGCACCCTCATACCCCTCTGTAATATTCCACACATGCTAGCAGCAATCAGGCTGGTACCCCAAGTACTTGTGGGCTGGTCTTGACCATAGCTTCCAACCCAATTAGTCTGACATCCCATCACTCTTGCAGTCGGCCAGTCAATTACGCTTTGATCTTGGCCTTGTAAATGTGCTCTGTGCCTGAGAATAAAAGGAGTATAGACATAGTTTGT
The DNA here is from genome assembly GCF_040938575.1 of Ambystoma mexicanum. Lineage (NCBI taxonomy): Eukaryota > Metazoa > Chordata > Amphibia > Caudata > Ambystomatidae > Ambystoma > Ambystoma mexicanum. The sequence goes on from NC_090930.1 coordinate 1,079,098,455, forward strand.
CCCTTGGTTTCAGTGTAGCTCAACCCAATGTCTATTTTCATCTGACCATGTGACTGGAGACCACATTTCAGAGCTTTTTGCTTTATTAAATACTTTTAAATGATGAACCTCTGATGTCTTCTGTGTTCTTCCACCCCACCTTAGACAGGGGCTTGTTCTTTTCACACATTTTGTAGCTACTGAATGAACGCTCAGGCTCACAGTGGCCTCGACTTCTTGGTGCTGGACCAGCCAAGCCTTTCTTGAATTCTCCTCCGCCATTAGCTGGTTTCCAACTGCACCAAACTGAAATCCTGTCTTCCCAAGGTGTCCAGACTCTGCTAAAGTGCATTGTGGAACATCCATATTCCAAGCATTCCTATGTATATACATTGGTGCATCGCTGCAAACTATTCCCTACGTAGCCAGCCTCAAGATTAATTTGTCTGCTTGTGTTACTGCATCTGTACAATTGTAAAATGGCTTTGTATTTTCTTCATCGTTTCTGTAGTATGAGGATCTTCATCTCAAGCCTGAAGTGTTGCTCATCTTTAACCCCTCCTTCTTAGACCCTGTAGGATGCCTATGTTCCTCATCCTTTTGGCTCTTTTCTGAGTGTGTCAGCCCTGGTTTGCATGATGTCACCAGTCTTCTTTTTCACTCATTTTCACACTTCTTCTGGGATTTCGTTCAAATGGCCATCATATCTTTGTGAATGCATATATGGTTTCCTTAGTAGATACCTAATTTCCATGGTTTTCTGCAGTACAGGCATTCTCATTGGTACTGCACGTGTCTCAACTCCCGATTCCCAACATATCAGCAACATGGGGATCAAGCTTTTCGTGGAGGTCCTTGACTCCTTCCCTACACTCCCCCCTCTGGGCGATCCATCAACCACACTCTCATCAGTCTTCGCATCTAGTCATCCTCGTCTGATTAAGTGCTTCTTTGGGACCAATTTATTTATGACTCCTTTCAGTCATCCTGCTGATTTTGCATGCTCATCTTGCATCCAGGACATAAGCATGCTTGGTCAATTGGGACTGCAGTAGATACACTTCCCCACATACCTCTTGTGATTCATTGGGTACAGGAATTTTGTTCCCTCAGGTGCATTGATGCTGGGCTCACATCACAGTCTCTGATCTCTTCATCTGTCAACTCTTTAGGTTCACATCCTGATTCTACATCAATCACAATCTTCATCCCTACTGCCTTCTTTGCAGTATTCTTGCATTGTGTGATTATTATCCTGATCACACAAAATCCAAACATGATCATTACCAGCAGAGCTACCAGAAATTTGAAAATGTTCGCCATCCATTGGTGTACCCATGAAAAGATTGATCCAAACCAACTGTCATCAGCAATGTCTTCCACCTCATCTACCATCTTGGTGTGCAAGTTTGTCAGCAACGATATGGCCTCTGTCAAGGTGCCATTCTTGTCATCATTAGCAGGTATACATGTGCAACATAATTCTACAATTTTGGCACAAACACCTCCATCCATAGCTCTGATCATGTCCAGGATATATCTATTTTGTAGAGTCATACGTTGTATGGCTCTCAGCTCCTCCTTGATTGCATTGAATCCTTTTATGGTGGTGTTGATCATCTGCAAAAGCTCCCATCTGGTTATCTGTGACCATTTGGTATTTACTGCCGTCTGGATCCTGGGCATAAAGATTGTCGGGAATATTGATGAAGTATGACTGAACAATCTGTGTTCATATGGAATGGCATCAAAGGCTTCTATCGACTTAGCTGAGAAATAATTCCCCATCTTCATTTGATTTAGGAGCTCAACAGATCTCTTCTTCCTCAGGTGAGCATCTGCTTTTGGAAACTCACCAATGTCCAAGTCACTTTTAGGAATCACCAATGCTGGAACATGAACTATCACTATAGAACACAGTCCTCCCCAATCTCGGGGCAGCTTCAAGTAAGCTCTGGATCCACAGGCCCAGTAGTGATTCATTATCACCGATGTCCTGCCCTTCATTCCTGGCACATCAAAGATTTGTCTGCATTATTTATTTTCTCCAAATTTTCTCATGCCATTGTTCCTGAAGTATATCTCTTCACTAGCCAAAGGCACTATCTGCAACGGACCTCCTTTGTCTTCGACCCACGTCAAAAGCTTTTCAGGCCTTGGCCATAAAAGTTTACATAATTGTTTGTGTTTTCTACAGCTGATTTGTGCGATCCCTGTGTTGCATGTGCTTTGCATATAATCACATCTTCTTCCCATCTGGCTGGAGAAAGCACTGTTCCCCAGATCTGCATCTGACCTATTTCTTTACATCTTCAAACTTCTTCATCAGTTCTTCCTTGACATTTTAGTCTTCTGTTTATTTTCCATTTAATTCCTCCATGCAAGGCTTTTCATTACTTATCACATGATTTTTGGTGTGTGCTCTTTTCTTTATATCTTTCACAAAATCATCTTCATCTGTGCTGACCTTTCTGTTACCCATATCAGAGATGTTGTTCGGCCCTGGAATTCACCTATTGTAAGGCAGAGTGCAAGGTGAGTCAAACAGTGTGCTGTCTACACATCTATTTCAACGGCTATGAACAGCTTAGACTTTCCCATAGTATAAGGCAGGAGTGCATATATATAACAATCCACTTCTGAAGTTCTCATTCCCACCTCTTTCATGTGTTGACACCACATGTTGTTCTGCAAATGTTCTACACTGTGAAGATAATTATTTAACTCATAATAATCTTCTCTTATACCTCTCTTAGGCCTCTTTCTTTGTCTTTCTCTAAGACTCTATATCTGGCGTTGAGTAAGGATATCTATAAGAGTCCTTCGTGCATAAGGATTTCTAGGGATAACTTCCACAAAAATAGATACCTATACGTGAGCTACTGGAGTAGGGCAATCACATAGGGCCTTGGTTTTCATAAAACTGTAACATCTGTACTTTCCTTTTGTGCAGGAATAAACACGGGAACTACTGCTCTCTTTGGACCAACATAATAAACAGTATGTATTGTGAGCAACAAAAAGTATTGGTACACTTAATTCTTCAGGTTCGGTTGTTGTATGGTCTGTGTTCTGAGACCGACACCCCATCCATGTGACTTGATCTGAAATAACAGAGATACTCATGGTCATACATGTTAAGTACGCACATAGCTCATCTCCTAACAGTTCTGCAGTTGTCTGGGCATCACTCCTAGTCCTCGATGGAGGAGTTAGAGGTGTTCCTATTTGCCTCCCTGTAACTGGTTTGTGGAGTGTGAGGTGGTGGTCAGAGCCTGGCGGATTTGTTAATGCATGAAATGCAAGGCGCAGGGAATGCAGCCATTCCTTTTTTAGCATTAGTTTCAATTTAGCTATCCTCTCTTTGAGTAGACCGCTGAGCCTCTCACATATCGTGTTCACTTGCGGGTGATAAGCAGAAGAAAATATATGTTTTATGCTGAGTAATAAGCTACTTTGCTTGAACACCTTGTTCACGAAATGGAGGCCATTATCTGATCTCAACACCTCACATATTCCCCATCTAGGAAATACTTCTTGGACTAAGAAGAGCAGCGCAAGTGGCGACAGGGTGTGTGCATGGACCGGCCTCGATCCACCTAGAAAAGGGGCACACCACCACTATCATATACCTAGATCCATTACAGACCTGCAGCATATCAACATAGTCGATATGTAAATGCTGAAAAAAACCATGTGGTCGAGGAATAACTCCTCTAACTGTTCTTAGCATGTGCCCAGCAGTAAACTTTTGACATATGATGCAATTTACTACATAAAAAGCAACGTTTTCTAAGAGGTTTGGTACAAACCAGTCATTCACAATTGTTGCTGCTTGGCTCTCCCTAGTGACATGAACAGGGTAGTGTAGCTGTCTAACATCACCACAATGTCTCAGAAAGGGATAAAGAACACCCCCTCCTTATCCACAGGTCTTTCTCGTCATGTGGGGCTCCACCTTGAACTTCCATCAATTGTGTTTGTGATGAATGGTTAAAGCTTTCATCAGAATCATCATCACAACCATTCTCTCTTTCACATCAGGCATACCAATACTCATTATGTTAGGTGAATATGCAACTCTTTTTGCCTCTTCGTTTGTGGCTTGGTTTCCACGTGAAATAAAGTCTGTTATTTTAGTGTGTGCTGCGCACTTAACTATCGTGAGGGTTACTGGGAGTTGTAGCGCTTTAATAAGTCTGTCTACTTATGCAGCGTGTTGCACTGGAATGCCATCTGCTCGTAGGTAGCCCCATCTTTTCCAATCTGCTAGCCCTGCGTGCATGGTTGACGTCACTTAGGCAGAGTCACTGTACACTGTTTTTCTCAGTCTACGTGTTTCTCAAGCGTGACAATCAGCACCACTAATTCTGAAGCCTTTGCTGAAAAGTGAGACGTAGTCGTGCACTTGACATTACTTCAAATTCCCCATTAGCTACTATGTTTTACCACAGTGGCACCTGAATGCCTTTCTGCATCAGTTAGATCGATCTTCAAATAACCATTAATAAAGAGAATCTCCCCAGCTGCTAGAGAATTTTCCTTGACTTTTGGGATCTCGTCATAGAATTCTTCATAATTCGAGCAATATGTGCTTGCTTTCTCGTCCTCTGCTAATGGCCAGCTACAAACGTGGAAGGGTTTACTGTCTTACATATTTTAATCGTTTGATTCAATATAACCACCTCATAAGTAGGAGCTCTTTGAGATGTCAGTGTACCCTTAGGTTTCTCCAAAACAGCAAACAAAGTATGTTCAACAAATAACATCATGTAACACCCCATTACTATGCTGGGAGACTTCTTAATAGGGAACACTGCTGCTGCCAGCGATTGTTCACAAGGGAAGTGACCCCTCATTACTGGGTCAAAAATCCCACTGTAATATGCTGCGTGCTTGTACCCCAACATAGTTCTGTGTGAGTATTGCCATAATTACAGTTCCATTTGTGTGTGAAAATAACAATTATTCCTCAGAATAATAAGGAATCCCTAAAACTGGAGCTGATCAAATTGGCTTTTTTAACTCATCAAACCGCTCCTCCATTTTCTCAGTCCATTCAATGTTTTCCTGATTGTCGTGGGCCTTTTCAAGGCCTACAACAATGGCCTTGTGTATGAACTATAATTGAATACAGATGCAATGACATAATTGCACAATCTGAAACATTGTTGCATTTGCTTTATGTGTATGATTTTGAGGTTTTCAAAATCCCCTCAGCCCTTTCAGGTGTAACTTTCTTTCCTTCATGTGAGATTTACTGTTGTATGTATAACACCTTTTGTTGGCAATACTGCGATTTCTCTTTGTCCATCTCATATCCCTTCTCTGCTAGAATAGTCATTAACTGATCTGAGTCACGTCTGCACTCTTCTTCTGATGTGCTGCAGACTGAAATATCATCTATGTATTGCAGCACAACACTTTGCAAATCAATATTGCTTAGGTCCATCTGCAGGACCCTATTGAAAATCGATGGTGACTCACAATACCCTTGAGGTAATCTTGTGCTTTTCAGCTTAGTCTGACAGAACGTAAATGACATCAGATCTTGGCAACGGGATTGAGAAAGCACATTTTTCAAGTCAATCACCAATCACAGTAAAATATCACGCCTCAACTGGGATACTACATAGGATTGTCGCCGGATTAGGAACTAGAGGAAACTCTGCTTCTACAATCTGATTAATTGGTTTCATATCTTGAATTAAATGCCACAACGTCCCCTTAGATTTTTTTATAGAGTATAATGCAGTATTGCATGGTGACTCTGACGTCACCAAGATGCCCTGATCCATCATGACCAATATTGTCTTAAAAATACCCTTCTCTGACTCTCGAGACATGGGATACTTCCTTGCGCGAGGTAAAACTGCTCCCGGCTTCAATTTAATCTTAACTTCTCCAACCCCCTTCAACAGGCCTACATCATAGGGGCACCTAGTCCATAAAGAAACTGCCACATTCCCCATATCTTCATCAAAAAAATGCGGGACGCTGCCGCACTATCAACGTTTTCTGTGGCACCTCGCATCTTTCTGTCCTTATCCAATATGTAATGCTCATCTCGAACACTACTTCGTCAACTGACGGATCGAATTGAATATATCCTCGTCAGTGATGTCAGTCAATCTGTAACCTTCCTCAATAGCAATCACTGTGCTCCATGGCCTGCCTTGATCCCAGCCTTCAAGCTTGGCCAATCCTCCTCGCACTACAGCTGCTTGTAATTCCAGGGGAAAAATGTGTCCCCCCTCTTCGTTCATATGTGGGATGTATTGACCCACTTTTGCTTTGCCATGCGGCATCCCTGTGTTCTGATAGTGCCAGAAATCCTAAAATGGCCACAAAACCCTTGTGTGCACCAAAATCACTGAAAATCGCACTTTGCAACATGAAAAGATGGCGGCCCAATCTACCATGCATGTTGTCAGTGGTGGAACAGAGATCTCACTCCTGAAACATGTCACTGGGCTTCACAACAAGTAAAAATGGAGCACAGAGGGAAAAGCATTGCTTTGCTGAAAGAAATAAAAAATCTTGCTTTTAAATCCTTTTTTTCTTGGTTGCTGAAACTGCAGAATGCCGATACAAGACACCCTCAAACATCCAATATTCTTGCTGGGTGCTACAATTAATTTAGTTCAATAAATCATTGTGATATTACAATGTCCTGGAAAGCTGAATTTGTCATAAAAACATCCTCAGCAAAAGTTGCCTGCCTGTGGAATCTGTCAAAATCTGGGCGCATTACCCTCGGCCGCCTGAATGACAGCTGTCAGAAGCCTGCCTGATTAACCTTAAAAATGTATAAGCTGAAAGCAAATGTTTGCAATTTAAGTGGCCTGTTACTGAGAGTAACCTATGTTGTAACTGTTTAATCCCATGGTTACCTAGAATGAGAATTCTAGCTGATATTTTGAAATCCCAAGTTTGGTTAAGCTAAGGAAAATTGCAACAGAATTAACATTAAATTTAAGCCTGGCTGAGCTGCAAGAACTTGAAAGGCATGTTCCTTCCCAGAAGGAGGACACTTCACCTGAGCTGAAACTCACAGGGAGGTGCCAATTGCTGGGGAGCCAGAAGGAGACAATGGACTTCCTCCAACTCAAAGGAGTGCCAAGTATGAAGGGTAATAAATGGCCTGGGCCCAGGAGGAACTGGGAGGAGACTGCTTCTGAACTGCAGAGAGACAGAAGGAGGCAGTGACAAACAACCATTTGCTGCTTAACAAGAACAAAAGACACATTTTAACAAGACTGATAACTTACTGTGTAAAATTGTTAAAAACACAAAAACAACAGCATTGTTAATGTAAATATTGGCTGCACATTTTAAAAGGCGCCAGAACTCTGTGACATGTTCTAGGGAGAAACAGCGGAAAATGTGATATTACACAACATGTATCTTTGATAGAAGTATGAAACTTCATACACTTATGCCCATGTTCAACGCGCACATTTGTACACATTTTCTGATAAACTGGACATTGTATTCCTGATAAAAAGGGTGGAATTTGGTGCAAAGCAGACACAAGATCCTACAGCGACGGGGTTTTGTGGAGTAGCTACTACTCAAAATATCTGATCTACATAGGCGATGGTAATAGAGGTTGCATATGTGTAAGTATGTATTGGGCCTCGTTATACGGCTGGTGCTCCCGTAATGAAGGGGGTCATTCCGAGAGTGCCGATTAAGAGCTTCCCATAGCGGGACCCGGACCGCATGCCTGGTAAAACCAGGTGTGCTTTCCGGGTCCCGCGAGGGGAATAGGGGGGCAATAACGGGACAGATGTAATCTACCCGTTATTACCTCCCTCCCCATTCCCATCCCCCTATGGGGGCTCAAATGGGAATGGGGATGGGTTCCTGTAAGGAGGAATTACCAGGTCCTCCTATTTTGGAGTAACCCGGTAAGTCCCCATTGCAGGAAGCCGGTAATGGAGCCCGGAACGGAGTCAGCCATGGAGTTAATAGCTCCATGGCTACCTCCATTCTTGTAATGAGCCCCATTGTGTCAAAAGTAGATTTTTTGTTCAAGAGGCTAGGGGTGGACTATAGGCCTCATAAACTCACACCATTAAGGTGACACCCTGTTTCTCTCCTCCTATCAAGGTAGAGAGGAGACTCTGACCAATCGCCTGCCCAAGGGGCGAACTTAGGATAAACGAGCACCCACACCCCTTTATCATAAGTATAATAGAGACAGCTCAACACTGAAAAAAGGACACACAGATTCACCCACTAACTGATTGCTGGCGGAGCACCCTGCTAGAGAACCATCCATCTTCCTTGCTCCAGACTCCAGGAACTTGGCAAAGCAGAAAACGGCCCATTGCATAGCTGAATCATTTTCAGCTAGGCCTTAAATTCTAGAACCAGAATCCCCCAATCTAAGGGGAACATCAAACAAACAGCCGGACTGTGCTGTACTGCTGCCTGCTGAAATAATTATCATCAGAAGCAAGAGATCCAATCTGGTCCTGTGCCGAGCTGTGACCAGAGCCATTGCAGACCCGATCCAGTCATGTGCCGTGCTTTAAACAGACCCAGACCAGCCGGTGTGCACAGCTGTCTATCCCAGACCCAGGTTGCCTTCTCTGACCAGAAATCTTGACAGACCAGAATCCTGATGGTTCCGTTTGAAACATATCTAGTGAGTATCTATAGATAGGACTATGTCACTAGCATATGTACTGTCCATAGTTAATCCCTCTCTTAAACCCATCCTCTCTTGGATTCAGAACCGGTAGTGTTAGGAGTATTTTGAATTGTCAGAACTTTTCTTGCGCTAAGTTTCTCTCATTTGTTTTCTAAAATCATAAATCATTAGTGTTGTGAACAAATGAATTGAATCCCAGAAAGAAAGTGAGTATCCACCACATGAAGGGTCCCTGGCCAGGACTGTGGAGATTCATGTGTGGCATTCTCTTTTTCTATAGTCATAATCTAGTGTAAGAAATCCCATTTATCATTTAAAAGTGCATTCCCGTTTTCCTAAAACGTCCATAACTTCCTCGATTTTTGTGCTAGAAACAGAATTTCAACTCCTGCTTTTAGCTAACATCCACAGCTTTAATCAACATCAAATCCATATAGTTCTCCCGTAATCGCGATTATCGTGCACAGAAAAGTTTGTCGGGAATTTTCGTCTAGGGAATTTCTGACAAGTGTAAAAACAGCTTTTGATTGCTTCTGACCTTTTAAGATTTCACATTGTTGCTTAGTATTAAATCATTGCTAGTGTTGGTGTGTAACTATCTAAAGCGGATCCCATAAGAATGTAAACCATTTTAGCAATTTACACCATATTTATTGTTTTCACCCAATCCATTCTTCAGATAACTTTGAAACCATTTTGACAGTTTGCCAATCAATTCTGTTTTTCTCTTGCGTTGCTGGGTGGAAATTGGGATTGTTACTTTGTTTGAATTTTGCCATTCCTGAACCCTGTTCTCTCCTCCTATCTCTACATTGTCTATTGGGGGTTTGAGGGGTGTGCAGGGGGAAATAGTAACCACAGTGCTATTTGTACTGAACACACAAACAAACGTATTATTTCTGTGCTGAATTGTTTTGCTCACTATTGCTCCTTGTGCATTAAAGAGATTTTTTGGTGTTACATCACCCCATTGGTGATTATTGTGTACCCATTAACCTAGTGTGATTAACTGTAACGACATAAATAAATATTTTAACTTTGCAAACCAGCCTGATTCCTGGTTCAGTGTGACCGGGGGGTGGTGGGGATTCCAAGAGAGGGGCGTGATATGAGTGTTACATCGTTCAGAATAAAAGAACTTTTAGAAACAAATAAATAAGGATTTCAGTTGTGCATTGCACGCTAGACGTTGACTTAGGTGAAGTGCCGGATTGAAATCACTTACACATAGGTATCTGTGGCCTGAACAGAAATTCATCAGGTATTCTCATAATCTTGCCCACTAAACGGGTAGCAATCTTAACAAAATGCGTACCCCATAGTGAAAAAATTCTGGTTTAAACAGCATCCCTTGTATGGCTATTTGTCCTGTAAATGCCATGATAAATTATCCCATCAGTGAAGGAAATCATCATGTTAGTTTTGTCATTAAATCTCTGGCCAATATATTAACGTGTGTCTGTCTTGAATATTATAACGGCACAGTCCTATCACATTCTCTTATAGAGACTGGCAATTTCCCAGTAAAAGGAACTCTACTTGTAGCTCCCAAGAACCCTTGAGGATTCATGGCATTACCTGATAATGAAAATGTCCCCTCCCATATACATGAGTGAGTTGCACCCGTGTCTACTAAAAAAAGAAAAGGATTTGCTTCCTATGGTAATGTCAACCCTCTGTTCCTCTTGAGGATTGGGCATCACTGATTGTACTGAACACATCAAGTCATCCAGTAAGCTGTCCTATTGTGGGTACATACTTATTCCTGTGCTCGTGAAAGGATTCCCACCCTCGACAGTGACACCCCCTACTCTAGGAGTCAATAACTGTCCTGTGTTTGCGTTCTGCTGTATCTGCATGGGTCTATGCTGTGACTGCCTTTGTGGCGGATTCAATGGTGCTTGCTGTGGTTGCAAAGCCTGTTGCATTCTCGGTGCTTGTGCTTGATACACTGCCTGATCTTGGGCAAACCCGTCCCTACTTTGTGGGCTATATGCTGGTAGATAAGCGGTCTCCCCTCTTGAGAATTGCCCATTCTATACATACCCTTGGCCTCCACATGTTCGCGCAATATGCCTTGTCATTCCACATGTCCAACACACAGGAGGGAGTATTCTAATTTGCCCGCCCTGCATGCCTTGATTATCATTCTGCATATTCTGAAAACCACCTTGGTTATTCTAAAAATGTCCCTGATTATTCTGAAAACCTCCTCTTCCATGGAAGCCTCCCCTGCCTCTTGGCATAAATCTGTTCCCTCCTTGATCTAACTGTCATTTGTTGTTCAACTGCTGCATACCTGCTGCCTGTTTCAATCCTGGCCCTTCACCACTGGTTAACATCGTCCCTTCTATAGCATGTTCCAATAGCTTCGTCTGCACTAACGTAGCCTCCTCGATCTTCCTAGCATCATCTCTCTTTTGATTTTTCTCTTGCAACAGTCAGCAATGGTGTGCAATGGTCAGCTGTATTTCTGGCCATGGTTTTGCTTCCATACCCACCAGCTTCTTAAGCTGTCTTTGTACCTTGTCTGGTAGCCCCTGACACAATATATGAAAGAATACAGGTATAGATTTTCCCCAAGCCTCCTGCATTTCCAAAGACCATTGCTCTTGAAAATTGTGAATGTAAATAAGCAGATCCTCCCCTTTCTGCAACTTACGTGCCATTATGGTGACCATATCTGACGTATCAGGATATTGTACTCAAAGTGCTTTCCAGACTGCCGCTCTACAATTATTAAATTGTGCTCCATCATGCGCTGTGTTCTGTGCATATCCTGCCCTCGTCCAAATGTCATCAGCCTGCTCCCCAACAATAGCTGCTAGAAGACCCTTAATGTCCCCTATAGCTAGCATGCTTCCTCCGGTCATTTTCTCTAAATCATAGATCTATTTTCCAACACCTGAGATTAAACTCTGGATCTTACACCTTAGATTATCCTTATCCATCTGGGGCCACGTAATATACTGTTCTAACAAGGGGAACTGCAAAATCCCAAAATCACAATTGTCTCCCATCGTCTAGCTGTTCATAGCAGCGACAATGGTTCCTGATTGCCTTCTTCCTGGTAATGGGCCTCATTACGAGGTAGGAGGTATCCATCGTGCTAATAGCACCATGGCTACCCCCTTACCGCATTCCGGGTCCGGGTTCTCGAAATAGGGACTTACCGAGTCATTCCTACCTTGGAGGACCCGGTAAGTCCCCAATCCGAGAACCATTCCCCATTCCCATTCGAGCCCCCATAGGGCTCAATGGGAATGGGGATGGAGCTAATAACGGGCCTGCTAATAGTGGGCCCGTTATTAGCTCCATGGTCCCTTAGCGGCTCCCGCTAAGGGCGCCTGGTAAAACCAGGTGCCCATAGCAGGACCCACTAAGGGACCTCGGAATAGTGCGGTAAGGGTTTACCGGCACCCTCTCCTTACCGGTGCCCGTAAACCCTTACCACCCACCTCGTAATGAGGCCCAATGACCTTAACCTGTTCACAAAGGGAGGCGAGCTCCCCCTCTCACTAAGAGGTCACCTTTTAGGTCGATCTGGCCACGCCAGAGGCTCTGGCATCCTCGGTTTAGATCCGACCACATCACTTCCTTGTCTGTCTGGGAACACCCCTCAGGACCGCACCCTCCTCCCCTTGGAAGGTTTCCCTGTCTTCGTCTGACATATCCTGTCCCCAACTAGTGTGGCCCTCTTTCTTGTCTCTGTTTGGAGTCAGCCTGTCCAAAGACAAGGCTCTATGCTCAAGGCTGAACAGGCCCCCTCTTTGCCTCGCAATTGAGCACCTTCAAATCGATCATCTTTCCCTTTATTTCTCGATTCACTTTTTGTCATCATCTCCTGGTAAACCTTCACAATTCTGTCACTGATAGCTCCTATATCAAAATTATACTCTAGATTTACTCTAGGGGGTCCTGGCATTGGTTCTTGTGCCAGGAAGAACTCCTCTATGTCCTCCCATGCCACTACTGGACCAGGTTCCATTAGCTCTTTTTCCTTGCGATTAATGTTGCGTGCCCTTTGCCTTCTCTTTCGTTCCATTTCCTCATCAAATTTTCTTTGTTTCTTTGCTTCCTCCATAACCCTTTCCTCGTCCTGCCTCTTCACTTCTCTTCTCTCTTTGCCCTACACACTTCTTCATCTCTGCGTCTTTGCATTCTTTTATCTCTTAATTTAAGTTCTTCTCTTCTTCTCTTTTTTCTAGCCTGTCTCCTTCTTTGATTACTCTCTGCTTATTGTCATATTTTCTATGCTCTTCTGCCCTTTCCTTCTGCCTCAACTGTTCATCTTGATACAATTTTTCCCGCCTTTGTCCACTTTTCATTTCAACTTCATCTCCTTCCAATCTTTTCTCTCGTCCTCTGTCTTTGTTCATCCTGGTCTTCCCTTTGCCATACTTCCTCAATGCTCTTTCCATCAAGTTTGAGCAATGTCTGACCATCCATCCATTAGTTCTGTATGAGCGCTACCTCGTCAGCTTTATCCTTTGCTCCTTTCCATCTCTTTATTTCTCTCTCTATATACAGAATAATGCCCGGTCGTTCACTTTTCCCTTTGTCCCGTGGACTTTAGAGATCACATCACTTTCTTGAGTCTTTTCTGGACTCTCATCACTGCTATACACAGGCGGCTCATGTATTGGATTACTATACCCTGTCGTTGCCTTAAGTTCTCTCAATGGATATAATCCTTCATCTTTCGTACTATCGCCATTTACTTCAGGCACGGTAGGGGGAGCAGAATGCCCAACAACCCCCTCTTTACAGTGGTTAAGCATCCACTCTTCAAGAGACAGGCGTTCCCTTTTCTCATGATACATTTTCCAAAGCTCTAGGCTAGCTAACCTCTTTTATAGCTTTTTTCCTGTGTACGCTGCATGCAATTATGTTGTCATGTGTTGCAAAACTGCTTTTTACAATGATCCCCCATATGGCCATGGAATGAACATTTTATCTGCTGTACCCTTAACCCATTCTGCGCTGTATTGCTTAATTTTCGATGTGTGTTTTGGAAGCTGTTTGCACAGGTGTATGAGTGGAGTAACATCTTCCATCATGACGTAGTCACACTAACTTCAAAACTTACTGTTATTTACACAGACAATACTTTTCAGAAAAATAATGCAATATGAGCATGCACCAATCATCACAGTTCCAAGCCTATGTGTTTCGCTTTACTTCAGTCTATCTATTCAACCAACACCATCAGTCAATTAAATAAATAAATAATCACATTTCAGCCTTCTACCGCAGTTTATTACTTTTCGTTCTTCAATATTTCCTAATTTCATTACCACATACAACACATAAAACATGCAAACAGACAGACAGACTGGCCGGCCTCAACATAAATCTCTGTCAATGCTCCTCCTGGCTATTCTCGCCCCTAAAATTACTCTAATCTGAGTTACGTTATTTTCCTTAGCAATCCTTGATCACTCGTAGCCCATTTATGTCCCTTTGGACTTTAAAATAATTTCTTCTAGACGTTTCTTGATGCAGGATTAATGGGCTTATTTTATGGATCGTTCCTCGTCCACAACTAAATACTTCTATTTGAGGCCCTTCGTCCTTTACTCAAATACCCAACCAACCCTCTTTTACTCTTTCTCCATTATCACTTTCCCCACTCAATGCTCATTCATTGTTTGCCACCTCTCTCAATCTACTCACCATTTGCTTTCTCATCTCCTGACCCTCGGGATCATCTCCTCCTCAACCAACCATCTCAGCCTTCGGTCCACTAAGCTGCCTGTAGAAGCTGGGAGGTGAATTCCATGAAAGAGGGACCTGTCCCACCTGCTTGGTTTGTTCTTGCAAGATTTTGTTTGGGTGCTATCCACAGGAAGCCACGTGGTCCTCCAGCTAAATAGCGGAGGACATCTGATATTCCGAGACCCTGAACCATCATCTCTCTGCTACCATGTGAGCCTGTATACCTAAGGGCCCTTTAAGATGAGATAGATGGGGATGCAGAATGTACTCAAACATCAATAATCAGACAGACTCAGGAAGTTGGCAAAATTAGTCTGTTTTATTTGCAATTGTCTAAAAGAGGGAGTACAATGGACATCAACGGACGTCTCACAACATATCTCTCATCCAGTTTCATAAAAAACACTGTTATATAGTAAAAACCCATCCTCACTGACGCCAGTCTATATGGCAAACTGCAAAAACCTACTTGGGAAAGTGATAGGTTTAGAGGGAACATCTAAGTATATGTTCCATACTTGACAGGGATAGTGATAGGGTCTCTAACATCAGGTGGGCAACTAAGTCCTTCTCTAGCACATGTCATCTACAATGTCCCAAATTACACAAAGTCTTATTGGTTATACAAACTATAGGGCTCGCTTTTACATCGTCCTCTATAATTGGTTGGGACCTTCGTACCCCTCTGTAATATTCCACACACACTAGCAGCACGCAGGCTGGTACCCCAGGTGCTCGTGGGCTCGTCTTGACCATAGCTTCCCACCCAATTAGTCTGACATCCATCATCACTCTTGCAGTCTGTCAGTCAATTAAGCTTTGAATTTGGCCTTGTAAATGTTCTCTGTGCCTGAGAATAAAAGGGAATATAGGCATATTTTGTCTCTTGGTTTTGGTGTAGCCCGACCCAATGTCTATTTTCATCTGACCATGTGACTGGAGACCACATTTCATAGCTTTTTGCGGTATTAAATACTATTAAATGACAAACCTCTGATGTCTTCAGTGTTCTTCCACCCCACCCTAGACAGGGGTTTGTTCTTTTCACACGTTTTGTACCTACTGAATGAACTCCCAGGCTCATGGTGACCTTGACTTTTTGGTGCTGGGCCAGCCAAGCCTTTCTTGAATTCTCCTTCGCCATTAGCTGTTTTACAACTGCGCCACAATGAAATGATGTCTTCTCACTGGGTCCAGACTGTGCTAAAGTACGTTGTGGAACATCCTTATTCCATGCATTCCTATGTATATATGTTGGCGCATCACCGCCTACATCTATTCACTACAAAGCCAGCCTTAAGATTACTTTGTCTGCTTGCGTTACTGCATCTGTACAATTGTAAAATGACTTTTAATTTTCTTCATCGTTTCTGTATCATGAGCATCTTCATCTCAAGCCTGAAATGTTGCTCATCTTTAACACCTCCTCCTTAGACCCTATAGGATGCCTATGTTCTTCAGTCTCGTGCCTCTTTTCTGGGTGCATCAGCCCTGCTTTGCATGATGTCACCAGTCTTCCTTTTCACTGATCTCTTTGAATGCATATATAGATTCCTCAGTGGACATCTTATTTTCATGATTTTCTGCGGTACAGGCATCCTCACTGGTACTGCACGTGTCTCAACTTCCGATTCCCACTATATAGGTAACATGGGGGCAGAACTTTGGTGGGGCTAATTGAGTCCTTCTATACACATATATCCTAGCATACGTGCCAGTGAGACTATTATTCTGAGATGGAAAAATAATGTTTGTGTAAAAGCTATCAGTTTGTAAAATGTAAAAATGACATGTTGTGCCAAGTTGAGAATCACATGATTTGAATTCACCTGAGTGAGAGTAGTCTGATGAACTGCTGTTTCAGAAAATTACAATTGTTTAATTTAGACATCTCCAAGATGACAACACATCAAATATGAGGGAAACTGAGTTTAGAAGACACTCCCATTAGACTGCCCTTTTCATTAATTTGCCTATTGAGTACACAAGTGCGGGTTTAGTTTGATGTCTTAAATTGACCAATGAGGATAGATAAGTAATACACACCACTAAAGGGATTGGTTTCTGATCTATACATGTCTTAACTTACTCACTCACTGTCTAGGATTAACTAACTGACAGACTGAAAGAAGGAGAGAAAAGAAACATGTGAATAACATAAAGCAGAATGGAATAGACTGCTTTCTTTTTGGACCCAATAGTGATTACCAGCAGTATACTGCAAGAGAGGCCTCCCTGGAGTTGAAATCCAAGACCTTCCTTGGGAGAAAAGACAGCAGGCCCAATAAATAAAGAGAGAAACAAGGCTATTTAGGGAAGCTGACCCAATCTTGCTGTCTAATACTGACCTGTTCCTAGACATGTTCCTAGAAGGAGAATTGAACCAGTCCTTAACAGGATGCCAACCTGATCTGTGAGACATCCAAAAAGTTTAATATTAAGAGGAAATCATTGAGGAGAGTGCTACTCAAATGGGCAATAGATTAAATCCCAACCTATTTTATTTTGAAAGTACTGAGGGTGCGTGCTATATACATTGACTGCACATCCTGAAAAATGTATAAATATTTCTGAAGTGTTTTTGCATCTGAAATTAAAGATTGAATAGAAAAGGTCCAATGTAGTGTATATTGGGGGATCCCCGCCTCTGCCTCCTTCTCTGTGTAATGATCAAGCACAAAAGGTAGTCTTGGTACCAAAAGCATATCTCACTGTGTACATACCTAGAAATATAAGGTAAAGTAAAGCATTTCCTATTTACATCACCATGCAGTGTTTTGTTACTGGTGCTGGTCCATTAAAGACGAACGGGAAGGG
Organism: Ambystoma mexicanum; assembly: GCF_040938575.1. Lineage (NCBI taxonomy): Eukaryota > Metazoa > Chordata > Amphibia > Caudata > Ambystomatidae > Ambystoma > Ambystoma mexicanum. The sequence continues at coordinate 1,079,115,631 of NC_090930.1, forward strand.
TGATTAACCACTACCTATTTTCCTGCCTTTAAGTTGTCCATTGAAAATGAGAAATGTACACTTGTACACTGTAATGCAATATAAGCACCATTGAAGGGAATCTTGCAAACAGAAATGTTAAACAGACATTTTTCTTTTTACAAGCGATTTACATACAGGAATGACAAGTAGCCAGTATTCCAGTTCAGTTTTCTAGAATATTGTTTGGAATTCTGACATGTCCATTAAGTATGGGGCGGTATCTATATCCAATAAAGGAGAAGTAGAGAGACTTAGATAGGCCAGGAATCTATGAGTTAATTCGGTTTACTATAAAATGACAGCTTTATCCTGAGCCCATATAGCTTTTAATGCATGGTGGATGCATGCTAAGGGTAAATCACAGGTTTAGATGGCATGTGTGTGTTTACAAAAGCCAACATTCATTTACACATAGCATAGAAAAGCGATGCAACCAGTGTATTGATCATTCTTCATTGTAGTCAACAATGACATTGGAATTTGAGAGATGCATTATTTGTTTATATTTAAATTAATGTAACTATTTCTATTTCCTTATACAAATAGCCCTTCTGTGCAACCATGTGTGTTTCTTGTCCCAAAATGGGAGTGAGGTTGCAGGTAATCAATTATTTTAAATCGGGGGTCCCAGGGTCACTTAAAAAACGTTTATAATAAATACAAATTGTGCACATTTGATTTGGGGGGAGTATAACATTCCACCAAACTAGTTGTATTAAATACATTATGGTATCATTGGAAATAGGACTATTATATACCACCCTGTGGAATGTCCTCCTGTAAATTTGCAAATGTGAGTCTAGTTTTACGCTGCCCAACCTCCAAAGGAAAGCCACCAACATTGTGTTTAATTCTTTAAATATATAGGTGGATATAAGAACTGGAAACATGCCGTAGACTGTGCATTATTTAGGTCTATGCCCCTCTAGTTGTACCCTAAATTGCCCCACAATGTCAAGGTTAGATAGTGAGGTGATCTAATACATCTTCAATTTTAGTGATGATCTGTTTAACATTAAGCCTTATGGATTCCGCGTAAATACGATCAAGTAATATGTATTATCACCTTCTCTTTAAAGTGATGCTTTGGCTTCACAATATGCAAGGCAACTTACCTTTTTACTGGAAAGAGAGATTGTTGAGACTGTCAGTAAAGAACAAGCAAGCTATTGTCTGTGTTTAGAGAGCAAACTATGTGATTGTCTCCATGATTCAAAGGACAGCGAAAATATGTCTCTGTGAAAAAATGTCGAGTGTAAATATGCAAAGAAAGAGGGAATGATTAGCCTATTTATCTCTGAATTAGTACTCAACCTCACTTTCATGTTATTGTGCAATGTTTTTGAGAGAAATGTGAAATTACATATTCTTGCAAATTGTGGGCTTATTAGCAATCATCCATTCGTTGCAAGGTTTTAAAAAGTTATTGAACGAAATTAACAGTTTCAATTAATTCCTAATTGGTGTAATTGCACACTTTGACATTTTCGTTCATGTTGCCCTTATCACAGCTGCCTCTGCTGCGGCAACCATTCTTTTGTACATAAAAACCCACAAAATAAATCAGTGCCTTGGCACGCGTGCGCTGTAAAAGACATAATTATACTTCATGACCAGTCTAACGAAAACAAATATTTTGTCAGTGGAAAGAAATAAGAAAAATCTCATGTTATTGGACATTGTTTTCAAATCATTCATTCGAATGAAAGTGGCGTGTCTCTATGAACTTTTGGCTTAGGTGCTTATGCTGTACAAAGGTCCATTTGGCCACAAGCAATTGCATTTTAATGGATCCCTAGTCGGCCATTTCTCCCAAACCTGTCTTTGGCTTATGATAGTGCAGATCAATTGCCATTTCTGTTGGGATTTTTTTCTTCTTTAGTCATTGTTTTAGTTTGGTTGTGTATCTTTCATTTTTATTTTCTATTTCAGTGCACATAGATTCTGCACTCCCCTTCGTAATCAGCTGCTGAATGGCAACCATTAACATTCCAAAAGGATGCAACCTCTAAGATTGAATACTGAGTCATAGCACTAATCATGTGCCTGATTTCGATAGAGCCTTTGATGGGTACTGTACATTACGGTCATTTGTGGCTCTGGGGATGATCCCTCTGCTTCTTTCCAATCCAGTTATGGGTGTCTACAGATGTAAGAGTGATAAAGTGGTCTTGTATAGGACCCTTCTGCCAATCGAGTTGGATTTGCTACATGCATCTCTGTAAAGTGAGGGGGTAGGGTGCAGTGTCAGAGGGATAGCATGGCAGGCAAGGAGAGGAAAGACTGTGGGGTTTCTGAGTGCAGGTGAGAAGCACAGCTTACCTGAGTGCTGAATATGGGTTCTGAGAAACGTGCCTTGGGGCATGTCAGCTGTAAGGGTAGTCCCAAGATTAAGAGGATAGTCCTGGTTGTATTTGGTTGGCGTAATGGGTTAATAGAGAACGGTTTGGTTGACTTTTTTGCACTGTGTGCTAGACCTTGTGGATTGTGTTCAGGGGTTGGATGTTTTGTAAAAGTTGGACAATTTAACAGGGAGTCATTGGCGAAGGACAAGTGGATGGGAAGGAGGACTGGGGTCCATGCTTAGTGATTTCTTCAGGTTTGCCCCTGGCACTTTTGCTTTATTTTTAGTAGTCTAGACTCCTTTCTCGAAGAGTCCATTCAACAGGTCCTTGTTAGTGCCTTTAAGCATTATGCATAGAAATGTATGGACGTATGTGGAGCCCTTATTGAGGCAGAGACTACTTATGTTGTAGATTTAATTAAACAATCTTTTATAACGTGCTCAAGACTGGAGAGCAGTCTCTAAGTAAGGGACCAGGATTCGAACTTGAGTTGTCCAGCACTGTATTGCTTCCAAGACAAACGCAGACCTCGTAGCTACCCTCCTACCCCTGGAGCTACTGTAGCTGCTAAGCAAAGATCACTATTAAAAAAAAGGGTGAGAAGAGAGCGAGAGAAGGCAAGGGAGAAGAAGAAGAAGAAGGGATAGAGGAAGTGGGCGACAGAGTGATCCTTGAAAAGCAGGGACTTCAATTCCTTTCTTAAGTGCAGGAGATGTACATTGATATGGTATTCCAGAGACTATGTGTGTAGAAGATCTCTTTTCCGGTACTCTGTTTCATGTAGCTCGTAGATCCTATTGTGGCAATGTCAAGATTCCTGGTGATGCAGAGGCTTCCAGAGTGGTGAGTTCTTCAGCTAGAAAAGTGTCATGGTCATAGTCTTTGTGTGATGCATGCCATGTTTATGGTGATGTAGGGTTGGTGGGTAGTCACTAGAGCTTACTGGGGGTTCGGGTGATGTGGCCATATTTCTTCAGTCCTGTGATCTGGAATGCTGGGTGGGCAGCTTTCAGTGGGGCCTGGAAGGGGGTCAGGATTCGAGTGAGGACACCAACAGTTCTGAAGTCAGAGGTAGGATGAAGGTTTTTCATTTCAGGCTGTCTGAGCTTTCAACACCTTCTGGGTCTTGAAGGAACGCATGCTGTTGATGAAGCTGAGGTGTATCTCTGGATGTTAGCTGAGGAAAGAAGGTAACACATGTCATTTCTGTAAGCAAGTTCCAGATATGAGCGTGTTTGTTTGTGTCTGTCTTAATGGGGTTAGTTGCATGTAGCTACTTAATACCCAGTCTTGAATCAGTGGTGTCCAAAGTTCAACATATATATCGCATATTGAATGGAAAAATCCAAACAGTGTCTGTCAACTTGAATCAACGTTACATGCAACATACTTGTTTCATTGATGTCTCGACTGTCAGAAAATATTATCAAGAAGAAAGTGGACAGCTTACACAGGTTCTCACAAAAGAAGCTTATTGATTCAAGAATGGGCAGTCAATTGGTCTAACTATTTACAGTGAAAAGCTATTCAGAGTTGGATATTAATATTAGTTGTTTCTATATTTGTATACATGTGCATGTCGACAGCATACTCCATATGCTACATGTTTGCTTTGAGTCCAAAGGGTAATGATTTAATTGCCCTGGATTTCAAAGTCCCTCTTTAGTGTCTAAGCAATATTAGTGCCTGTGTCTCATGAAGGAACCTCCCCATTGCTTTATTTCCAGTCCTCACTCAGTAGTATGGATCACACCTTAACTGCTCTCCTTTGACGTTCATCCTCCCCCTTGCCTTTGTTCTCCAATCTCCTGAATTTTTATCCATCTTATATCTCCACCTCATCTATCATTTCCAAACTGGACTTAAGACCATATATCTGCTCAACACTCTTATCTGCTTCATCACGATATGTCCGGCGCATCTTCACACCACCTACCTCCTCTCTGTCACTTGGCTTGTCCTTTCTTGCAACCGATAGCTGTCGTGAAGCAAGGTAGGCATTCCCTGTTTAGTACTACAAGGTAGCAGCACCTCATACTGCCTTTCCTGATGCAAAAATAGCTATAAATCCATCAACAGGGGTGGGGTTGGGCCTTTACCAACTAGTCAAACCCCTTGGCTCTGGGTTTACTGGTGAAATAAGGAATACTTCAGGGAAATGTCATAAGCTACTGGCACTTCTCATCAGAGCTGCTATAATAATATAGCATAGCCAGCACACACCCTTGATGGCAGTTACACATTTACAAGAATATTATGGCATGGATGTGGAAAATTGCTGTGTTTTAAATGCAATAGTAACTAACAGAATGTATTAACAGGGTGTAGAGGAGCAGCTGCATGCCTCTTCGGGAAATCCTACCCCCTACCTCCTATATGTTGTAGACCTGAGGTTGTGCCGTGTTTGACACCAGCAGTTGTGCCAATACCGCAGCGTGTGTTTGCATAAAGATACCCTACCAAATGTAGCCTGGAAGTGATGACAGCCTAAAGGAAGAACTCCCTGAAGGAATATGAGAAGGAGCAGAGAAATAAGCCATTGACATCACAAAAGTGTGCACAACGTCTCGGGATACTGACTGAAGAGAATTCATGGATCCTAAAAAAAACAATGACCACGTAAAGAATCGAGTGAACTTTAAAATGTCCAAGAAGAAGATTATGAATGCATGAAGTGCTGTAGAAAATCAACTGTTCAATAAATGTACAGATATTGAAACACAAGGTAGACTAAGACATCATATAAGCTGGCAATACCTAGTGAATAGAACGCAGGCAAAGCCACCGTTGTATAGTACTGGACAATGGAATCATGAATTCAGTAAGCCAGGACCCATTAAGCGGGAGGGGAAACCTGTGTTGAAGCAAGAATAAGCAGAATAGTGGAGCTGCAAGAAGAGGCTGTCTGATCTCGAGTCAAGCCTGAAGCACCCAAGGTCAGTTATCTATTCTGGAAATGAACTAACGTGCAAAGGATGACTCGTGCAAAGAAAGAACACCAAGAGTGCAAAGGATTTAAATTTAAAGCATTTAAAAGCTGCAAAATGGACCTAATTGTGGTCTCCTGTTATGTTAGCCAAGGATGAACACAAGGATACTTTACAAGGCCAAGCACAAAGATAATCTTCATGGCAGATGGCATGGGCGATGAGAGATGCCGGGCTAATTGGGTGGGGAGGCAGCATCATGCCCCATCTCCTTGCACCTGGGTCTGGGTTTACGTGCTGCTAAGTGAACCACATGTTCTAGTCTGGCACAAGCATGAAAACCAATTGCAGTAGTCCAAATAACAAAGGACCTTATAGTTTGAAAAACAATTAGAAACTATGTATCAAATGTTTCTGAAGAGAACATGTTTTAGAGGTATGCATATGTTATCCATCTGTCAGTGGGCAGCCAATCACAATCCTAGTCCTTATAGAAAAATATACTTAGCTGTTCCCCATAGCCAATCCCAAACCTTGATAGGTTTTTTAGTATTGCCATGTAATATGACGTCAACTCTGACGTATTTATGATATAAAAGCTATGATTTGTGTGAAGATCGCTGAGAGAAACTGAGCATACATCCATTGATGTTCATTGTAAACTCCATGAATTAGATAATTGTTAATAAAACAGTATTTTGCTATCTTCCTGGGTTGGTTCGATTATTTGGACTCAGAATTAATCTGTGTGATCCCATCCATTACATATGGATGTTCCTAAAGAGCCTTACGCCGAAGGGCATGTCCTGATTTAACGCAATAATACTGAATATGCTGTAAGGCCCTCACTGCAGTAAAACAGTGATACAGCATTGTCACTTGTTAGATGTCTTAGCAAAAGCACCGAAGACTGACTGTGCATAGACACTGAAATCTTTTTTTGTTTTTTTTGTTTACAGCTTTGAGCAGGTGAGATGCTTGTTATGTTTTTTTTCAATGCCTAATATGAATCGCACAGCACTTGCCATACCAGCTTTTTTTTTTAAAATAAACGGTCTGAAGTACTGATTGAAATTTGTGATCCGGGGGCGTGGCTTCGCACCCTGTGAGATGGCAGCCTAATCCAGAGCTCCCGCTCCAACATGAATAATTACAACCCATAGGGGCATAAAAATATGTTTTCTGACAACCAAGCCCTCACTTACCTCTCACTCCTGCCCGTAATGCGCTCCAGGTCCTTGCATGTTTCTCCGGTGATTGTTTTTGTGTCGAGTGTGCAGGAGGCCTCGACGCAGCGACTTTGAGAAGAGGAGGAGCCGCAAATCCTGTTAGAGACGTTGGATCACGTTGGGAGCCCGACGTGGTCTCCATTTTCCACCAAGATATGACATTCTTTCTTTCAAAATCTTCCTCTCATATTCAAGAACTTTTTCTTCTTTATGTAATAGCAAAGTCTGTTAGTTTAAATGCTGAAACATGCACAACAAATCTTTATTTTGAGGCACTGTTAAACCTTTCCTATGGGCTGCTTTTCTTTACCTCATCTGAAGTAAATATTTATACAAATTGTCAATAATTAAAGAGTCTACGTTTTACATCTGCTTAAATTTCATACTGATTACACACAGACATGATCACTTCACACTGCTTCTTAAATAAATACCAATTAAACTTCAACCAATCAGTTTGTTAAAAGACGCAGCTACGTTTTCCTGTGGATGGTAGCACATATGAGTTTACCTTTACCATTCTGCTTTCTATTGAAGTGAAATTGGATTAAAGTAACTATAATACAAATGAATGTATACCTATAAGTGCATGAAATAACCCTTATTGAGTCCAATACCTCAATATAATCTGAGAAGAAATTATTCTGACACTCCTGCTGTATTATTAAGTCTCTTGTGTGGCTCCAATCCATCTCTCAAAAAGGCCTCACAAAAAACCCAAAGATTTCTGCTACTAAAGAATTACTACCATGCTTAAAAGGCCTAAAAGTAACTCTCCTCCTCCTAACCAAACTATATTGGAATCAAACACAAAGACTGTTCTAATGGAAATTCGAGCACTAAAACCCTTTATGGAAACTACCAACTCCAAACTCCAACAACTGGATGAAAGATGGAGAAATGTTGAAAATAGAATTGGCGCAGTGGAAGATGGTACCACAAAGGTATCTCATATGGATCAATCTATATTTAACCTTTTAAAATAAACTGAAGACTTAGAAAATAAAAATCACAGAAACAATCTCTGCATCTTTGGATTTCCAGAAGGAGCTGATGGGGATGATGTCACTCTATTTCTCAAGAAAAAGCTTCTGAATATCTTGAACGTTTAATGCAGACCACCCTCAATATTCAAAGGCCACATATAATTTGGCCAAAAAGAGTTGAGACTTATGAGAAAAATATGCAGAGAACAATTATTTTCTTGCTTTTGGAGTATACCCAACTAAAATTGATTTTGCAGAAAGCTAAAGGAATGTATCATCTGAAATGGAATGGACACAGGATTTGTACCATACAGGACATCTCCAAAATTACAGCTCAACGAATGAATGAATCACTCTCATATCGTCCTGCACTCAAAAGATGAAATTCTAAGTATGGTCTGATTCACCCATGCACCTTTAGGTCACTATCAATGGCAAGATATCTTCATTCAATAATCCAACTGACTTAAAGAGCTTCATAAGACATCAGAAAATAGAAGCAATGGATACTGGCAATCCCAACCACACTTCATCTTTTCACCATCTCATCGGATCATGCTTTACACTCTACTTCAAGAAGACTTTGGGCCTCATTACACGGTATGCGGTAACCATGGCGCTATTAGCGCCATGGTTGCCGCCGGTATTTTACCGTGTCTGCCTTGGTGGATGGTGGAATTACCGCCCTACTCCAAGGTGAGCGGGGGCAGTAAATCCCCATTCACCAAATCACTTCCCCATTCCCATTTTTGCCCCCATAGGGCTCAATGAAAATGGGGAAGGAGCTAATTACGGTACCGCAAATTGTGGTACCGTAATTGGCAGCAAGGTCCCTTTGCGGCCCAGTTCCTTAACGGCTGGTAAAACTAGCCGTTGAGGTCAGGTCCCGCAAAGGGACCTCATAGTAAGACGGTAAGGGTTTACTGGTACTGGTGTCCTTACCTGTACCGGTAAACCCTTACCGCATACCGTCTAATGAGGACCTTTCTCTAATTGATCATCCCTCTGATATTGTTAATGTCAAGATTTTTATTTTCGAATTTTGGAGCGGACATAAGTCTTTTTTTCTCTTCTCTTTTCTCTGGATTTTGCTTGCTGTTTCGCCTCTTGTGGAATGTGCCTACTCCCCCGAATGGCGTTTGGCATTGCGACTCTGATTTTTGAGCCTTTTGTTTTTGCTCTATCTCAATTTTTCATGTTCATTGGGTGGGATCTTCTCAAGTATCATCAAACTACATGCTTCCACTCGATGACATCGTATTCTCAGAAGTTGCAATGTTGGTCTTTTTACTTTAAAACAAAAAGTCTTACATTTTATCTTTTTCTAATTTTCGATTTTGCTTCTTATACCCAATTGTATTGTTTCACAGCAACTATTCGATCACTACCTTTATGTGGAAATATGTTAACCTTTGTATAAGCGGAACACCTTTTGACTACAGACAGTCCTTAAATATCTTTTGTTAATATTACTACCATCTTTTTCCTTGCAATAGATGGCTCTTAAATGTATGACATAGAATGTTAAGGGTCATAACAGCCCAATTAAAAGGCAAAGAGTTCTTGCACACATCAATAGATTCAAACCAACTGTTGCCTGTTTGCAAGAAACACTCCTTTCAATACATGAATCAATAACACTGAAGAGATTCTGGGTAGGCGATGTACTTGCTAGTCAGGCAAATGGTAAACACAATGGTCTTGCTATTTTGATCAAGAAAGGTTCCAATTATCAGATCCTACATACAGATGCAGAAACTAAAGGTAGATGGGTTTTGCCATAATTATCCATTAATTTGCATGGTTTTCAATTCTAAACATATATGGTCCCACAATCCCTAATCCCAAATTTTCGTGTGAGGTGAAACAGATTATCCTGCAGACTGATCTCCCAAAATTTGATAATATGTGGAGGCTTCAATGATATTATTGACCCCTTTTTTGACACAAAATCATCTTGTCAGTACAAACACAGTAAATCACATACTGAGTTTCCAAATTGTTTGGCAAACATAGGTGTTGTAGACACATGGACGTTTGCTCATCCAACTGATTTAAATACTTTTCATTCTCTCCCACATAACACACTGTCATGCATTGACTATATTTGTGATACTAAATCTTTAGTGTGTGTAATAATGGACTCTACCATTGAATTGTCCCTATATCAGACCATTCCCCTGTAATCCCAAAAACATAGAACTGGGATGCGCTAAAAAAACATACAAGTAGAAGGAGATTCAACCATTCACTCCTCCAGGATATCAAATTCCAGAAATACTTTCTCAAATTTCACCAATTCTTTTTTCAGACCAATAAAGATGAGGACACCTCTACTGTTAACAACTGGCATGCCTATAAAGCAAGCCTAAAGGAACATATCATTTTATTTGTTGCAACAAAAAAGAGGGAGGCTAGGAAAGACTTAGACATCCTACATAATGATTAATGAGCTCATGAAAACAAGTGTAGTACCTCTGCAAGTGATGCCTTGCTAAAACAAATTCAAACTCTCTGCTTCTCTATTAACAAAAAGTACACCAACCAAGCATGTGGCATGTTTCTGAAATTCAAACCCAAAATCTATCAAACATCCAAGAAAGCAGGTAAAAACCTGGCCTCATATCTTAAAATCAAGAAGGAAAGATCCAGGAAATCGGTTATTAAAAATGACGCATGCAAAATAGTAACATCTGATACAGACATCCTGCATGTCTTTACTAAATTCTATGAAAAATCGTTCACCTCTGACCACATTCACATTAATCTGAATTTCAACCTTTTTTTTTTATTATCATCTGCAGCACAACCACCATATTAATATGGATCTTAGTAGCCTAGATGGTCCCATTCATATTAATGAAATTAATAGAGCAATTAAGGACCGTAAAAAAAGGAAAGCCCTGGCAAAGCCCTGGGACTCGACAGGTTTTCTCTGGATTTCTTCGCACACTTTTCTTCTATCTAAGCTGGAATCACCCTACAAATTCTTCTCCGGGGTTGATGAATCACAAGGTTCTTTTAGGGAAGCCCTTCTTATTCTTTTTCCCAAACAAAATAAAGGTAACGAATTGCCCAAGAATTATAGGAAAATCTCATTAATTAATTCAGATTGTAAAATATTTGCAAACATTTTAGCCAATTGAATTCGTTACATATAAATTAATCAAGCCAGATCAAGTGGGATTCATCAAAAGTAGGATCATTTTGGCTAACTCCAGACTTTTTATGAATCTCTTACACTATATACATAAGAAAAACCACCCTTAGATATCATATATGGCGATTGCTCGTGACACCGAAAAAGTCGGTGACTGTGGTGAATGGGATTTCATGTTTCATGATCTTAAATGGCATGGAATTGGAGATGGTTTTATCGAAGTAGTTAAACTCTTATATTCAGAGCCAAAAACCCATATTTGTTTTCAATAATCAATTTTCTCCTAAAGGTTCCCTCCAGAGAGGTACCAGGCTAGGATGTCCCTATCAACTATGCTATTCGTGCTTGCCATTGAACCATTTTTAGAATTAATATATAGCAATAGAGACATTGCTGGTATTAAATGTGGGAGCTCTAAAGTTAAATTGGCTGCTTATGCAGACGATATACTTATCTTCCTTAACAACCCGAATATAGCTCTTCCAAACTTACTGGATACGTTTGATATATTTTCGCAGTTTTCAGGATACAGACTAAACAAGGACAAATGAGAGATCCTCCCCCTTAATGCCTATTGTGTTAAAGAAGATTTCGTCCACTTTGGTCTCCAGTGACATCCTATAACTAGTGATTATCTTGGTATCTCAATTGCCGCTTCATTACCTCAAATCAGTAAAATCAACCTACAAAAATTACAGTCTAAACCAACCACATTAGTAGCTACATGGTCTGCTCTATACTTGTCATTGTATGAAAGATTAGAGGCCATTAATATGATGTTCATGCCCATAATCTTCTACTATTTGCAAGTGCTTCACATCCCTTTACCATCCTCCATCTTTAAATCCACTTACAAGATACTTATCGGTTTTCTTTGGGGCCCTAAGAAAAAGAAAAGGATAAGTATGACCTGGCGAATGGGATGGCACTCGCCCGCAGACTTTCTGGGAAGCACCGGCACCGTTATTAATGGTGCCGGTGCTTCCGTCATCCTCATTCCCATTGAGTCCTATGGTGGTATTGCTGGTGGTATAATTCATGGTGTGGTGCCATTTAGGCAGAACAGGTGAGTTAGAAGAACAACAATTCATGTTCATACTTTGTGCATTGTGTGACCTCAGTCAATACATTTGAAATAGATGACAAGGTAGTGTTGGATGCTGTGGAGAAGCACATGCATCTGCACCACCCTACACAATTCTTCAATATGACTTGGCAAGAGGGTACTAAAAAGGGGAACATTGTGTACTAGGAAAACGCTTTAGTGGCTCTGTTGGTTGGTAGAGCCAAAACAATGTAGGCAGACACTGCAGTTTATGAGTATCATTCTAGGAATTTGAGTTTGACTCCACTGGATGTTAGAGACAGATACATTGGGGTAGAACCTCCAGTTTGTGAGTGTTTTACTAAGAAATAAATGTGTGGCTTCTCTGATTGGTAAAGCCAAATAACGTGGGGCAGAATATACTAGGTGCAGTGTTGTACTAAGACTTGCAGAGTGGACGTGCTGGTTGGTGGAGCTAAATACATTTGGGATGATGGGAAAACTAAAGATGTACTTTTGCAATGCATTCAAACATTACCTTCAGAGTCTAAGTCACTACAATCTTAACTCATGCCACTTCACCTAAGTGACTGTAGGTGGCTCGATCAGAAATGCCATCACATGGGGAATCTGATGTGTAGTCTTCAAAATGATGAGGCAAATGTGTTCTTCCACCTTAGTCTTTGACAATAAGCTGTTCATTAATTTCTATGAAAGCAAGCTCTCTCAGGTGTGTATTAATGAGGATTCTCCTGTGGTCTGAGACAATATCCCCTACCAAGCTAAAAAGTAGCTCACAATGTTCACTCCCCAGAGTGCATCTTAGTCTTTCCGCAGCTAACTGCAAAAGTACAATTGATCACATTGACTACTTGGCCAGCCAGAATTGCAACAGATAGTCATATCTACAAAGTTGGCATGAGTCGACTACATAGGCATTAACCATCAGGTCTTCAGTGGGACTGATTAATTCTCACAGGGACCCTGATGCATATGGCAAGTGTGCAAGTGTGTCAAATCCCTGGCTGTTGTCCCTTCTCCCCTAGGGGGAGACCCTTCCATGATGCCAGGGAGGTGAGGTCTCTACCCAATAGTACCCCAGGGTGTGATACTCAGGGGGTGGATCTCATGGAGAAGGAAGCCCCTGTGGGATTATTGGCAACATGAGCAGAATATGGTATCCCCATAGCCCCTAACCCTAGATAGGCGGCTCACCACCAGCATCTATGGATATCCACCACATTGAGGATACACTTAGTATGGTTGGAGGGTCCTTTAGGTTTGAATACTATTATATGCTAAATCATATCAGTTGACTTAAGCTGTACAATGATTGTGTGAACACATATTTGTGATTTTGTACAGGGCATGATATCCATCCTCAGCCCCCCTGTGTGTTTATTATCCCCATAGCCCACCTAACCCCAACACACCTTCCCACCCCCCACATCCACCAAAACATTCCCTAGTGTTCCCACACATTTCTGTCATGCCACCGATATAGGAAGTACTGGAACAAGGAAGAATGTGAAGTCCTCAAGGAGCAAGTATTCCTTGTTTGTTTGTTTGTTTAGAATTTATTGTGCGCACCGGACCCTGGGGTATAAGGGCGCAGAAAGTAAGAATATGTACAGCTTAGAGCATAAGTTACAGGTTACAGTTACAAGTTACAGACATTACCAGTTACAGACATTACCAGTTACAGGTGCAAGTTTACAATACAAGTTTACAATCGTATGGTGCAGATACTGTGTAGCAAACAGGCGTGAGCATTATCATGGGTTCAATTAGCAGTTGCTGTCGTTAGCCAGTTGATTACAATTTGCCTGAATTTGGAAAAGGAGTGTTCTAGCCTCGCAGTAGTGGGTAATTCGTTCCACAATTGAGCAGCTTTGACTGGGAAGCTAGCTCCGCCTATGGTGGTCAGTTTAAAGCGTGGTACTTGTAAGCGATTGGTGTAAGCAAGTCTGGTTTGTCTTGTGGGGTGTGTTCTGGTGAATCTGTCCTTAAGATATTGGGGGGCTTTGTTGTGTAGGGATTTGTATGTGAGAGATGCAGTTTTGAGTCTGATTTTCTCATGGGTGGAGAGCCATTTGTGTTTCCTTCTTATTACTGTAATGTGTTCTCTCCTGGGGATGTTCAATGCCGCTCGGAGGGCCTTGTTTTGCTGTATCTGGATTTTGTTTATGATAGAAATACTGAGACACGGGAGAGACCAATTGACTCTCTGGAATACCTATAGAACAGTAGTGGGATCAAGAAGCAGTGTGGAAGCATAGAGAACACTCAACACTCATGTGAACCTGAATCAACAGTCTAGTTGTTCCTGAAGGCAAACTGGACAAGACCCATTCAAAGCTGTAGTAAGAAACCAGGAAAGAGAGACTCTGTAGCACACCGTAGGAGCAGAGAAGCCTAGAGAATCCTGAAGCCGAGGACACAGAACCCCAAAGACTGACCGGGTCATGATTGTAGAGACCCTAAAGGTAAAAGGGGGAAGGTATGGCAGAAGCTGGAGCTATGATATTGGGGTCTAGGGGAAGCCGCTGGGGTACAAGCTAAGACCCCTAGCGAAAAGGAACTGCAACACCAAGGAGAGAGAGTCACATGTGTCTGGGACTCACATCCTTCTATGAAGAGTAACCCAAATTATCTTCATAGTCACAGTACCTGGTAAGGTAGTGAACCAGGTCTGCAGCACCAAAAGGGAAGAATCGCACAGGTCTCGGACCCGCATCCTCTCATGAAGATCAACCCCAGTCATCTTCATAGTCACAGTACATGGCAGGATAGTGAACTAGCATTGCTGCAGCAGTCAGGAGGAACACAGAGGTCTGGGACCTACATCCACATGATTGGGAACTCATATGAAATAAAAATGTTTTAAAGTTCAAAGCAAGCCAGGAGAAGGGACGTATTCCTCCCTGAAGATTGTGTATGAACTGTTAATGGTGGAAGTCTGACAAAGGCTTGGATGGTGGGAGTCACTCCGCTCAGCCCTTGTAAACTGGAAAGCAAGGAGATCTCAGGAGAAGGAAATAATACCTCCTGGTGTCTTCCCAGAAGATTGTACATGAAGTGTGAATTGTAAAAGTCTCAGAAGAGCTTGCAGGAAGTGAGTCATTCTGCCCCAGCCCTTGAGAACTGGAAAGCAAAGAGAACTCAGAAGAAGGAGACAATACCTCCCGCTGTCTTCCCAGAAGATAGGGTATCGTGAAACCAGTCAAAAGAAGGCCTGCGGAAGGGAGTGATTCCCCAGGCTCTGTGAGGACATTGAGAACCATATGCCTGGAGAAAGGAAGCATTCTCCAGGAACCCAGTAGTGAAGCACAACAATGTTCAGGAAGAAATAATGTTAAAGTTGGGACTTTTTCTTTTGCATTGAAACTGAAGCCTTAAGAAGCTACAAGATGGAGCTTTGTTTGTTTCCTCATTCTCACATACAAAATTCCTCCTATTAGTGGAACTTTGGTTCATTGTCCAGAAGAAGGGAGTCATTGGACCTCATTACATGTTGGCCGTTGCTGTAATAACGTGCCTTTAATTACATATACCGGTATGTTACCACACTGGTCAACTACGAGTGTGTAGGTGAGGTGACAGATTGACCTCCAACTATAAGATGGAGGTCATTCTGCCACCTTACAGGCAAAAATGCCAGTATTACTGGCACTGGTTATGCCAGTGCCTATAATACCGGCAAACTGCCCCATGGAGTCCTATGGGACTCAATGGAAAAGGGAGTTACACCATCACCCGGCATTCGTAAACCAGTGGACATTCCACCATACTGTATGCCAGTAATGGTAATAAAATTTGCAGGTACCGCAAGGATTCCGGCCAACTCATAATGAGCCCCATTCTTCTGGACCAAGAAAACCCAGTACCCTTTTTCTTAATAGTTATAGGTGTGAGGGATAGAAGTAGGTATTTCGATATAACAGCAGACTTTTTAGTTACTTGGCCATATGACCCACTCATTAGTTCTTTATTACAGGCATTTGCAATCTTTTCCCTAGTTTGTGGTTTTCTGTGGAGTTTATCTTGTGTTTATTTGTGGACTCCCATTCTGTTTTCTGAGCTAGTCTGCATCTATGGTGTGCAGTCTCTGTGGTGTAGTCCTTTGTTAGTTTCTTGCTTTCTTACTGTCCCCACACTCCCCCTTGCAATTGGTTGACACATTCCGGTGTCTCTCTGTTCCTGGCAGCTATTTCCACTTGTCTTCCTGACTGTAATCCAGAATCATCCTGAAAGGTAACCACTTGTAAAGCAATATTAGGGGCTGGTTGATGCTCAGTGAGTAGCTTTCCGTGGTTTTTGGACTGTTTCCGGTGCTTTTGTGGAGGGATTTGTGTGCTTTTTGCAATTGTTTTGTGCCTAGTTTCTGGTTTTCTGTGGGGTTTATCTTGTGTTTTATGTGGACTCCCACCCTGTTTACTGAACTGGTCTGCATCTAGGGTGTGCTGTTTCTGTGGTATTGTGCTTTGTTTGTTTCTGGCATTCTTACTGTCCCACCCTCCCTCTTGCAATTGATTGAATCAGTCAGGTGTCTCTCTGCCCATTTGAATCTCATTGGTCTGTGCCATACCTGTGAATGAAACAGCTGTATTTCAAAGGCCCTTCCAGGGCAGCCTTGCCCAGCCAGCCCTCATCTAAGGCCCCCAAGGTCAAGAGTAGCTCCTACAGAAGCAGCTACAGATTGTGTCCGCCAGTGTCAGCCAGGGAAGTAAGAAACCTGCAGCGGTGAACCTGCTCCTACCAATCAATAGGTCTGGTGCGGTCAGGGTGGTAGCAATCACTGCACTCCACTAAACTGATCCACTTCTCAAAGTATTCCTATTTTGCTACCACACCACCGTTTGGCACCTTAGTTAATTGTATTGTTTAGCCACCCCTCCCATTTCCTCTGGAATTTCGTTTTTGCACTGCTGATGTGTTTATAACTAGGCCCGTTTCCCTCTTTTTTAGGAAAGTCAAATATGGATGGTTTTGCATTGTGATTACTGTGGTGCTGTGGACTGTGTCCCACTCTCTAGTTCCCCACCCTTGCTGGGGGTACCATTGTACTTTTGTGTGTCTCTTGTCTGCTCCTTATGTGTTCCCTACTGTGTGATCTCCACTCTCTCTCTGCACTTCCTGCATTGTGCGGCACTAGGCTGTGTCTCTCCTTCTCTCTTTCACTCCCTCCACTTTCCTCCTTGCACCCTCTATGGTACTTTCCCTCTCTTCCATCTTCTCTAACTGCTACTCTACCTACTATCCTATCCGTCTCAATAAATCTGGAAGGAAGAAGTTCAAGAGGGACATCCTTTTATCCAATTCAGGCCTCCCTTCCAATCACTGATACTTACATCAGTGCTTCCTCCAGACAGGCTTTCACCGACATACCCTTTGTCATTTTGTCACTAGACCTAAGGACATCTTATATGGTCTTGGTTCTCTTTCCGATTTCTTCCTCTCCCATAAATGGTGGCACTAGGTGGGAGGTCCTTCTGGCCGTCTTCCACTCCTCCAAGACCATCATGTCTATCTCAATGGCACCATCCTGCTCCAGGGCCCTCAGCCCAATCTCCTCATTTTTGATAGGTGTCTCCCATTTCTTATCAACTCCCTTCCCTCTCATACTACTCTTAACAGCATCTTTCTGGGTCCTTTGCCATCTCCTGCCTCTGACGCCTCTCTGGCCTTTCTCTCCTTCTCTCTGGCCCCTCCCTACTTCTCTCTGGCTAAGTCCCCACCTCCTGCTACCACCTCTGCCCACTCATGGGTCCCTCCACCAGTACTGCTGGGGGTACCTCAAGCCTGTACCCCACCCTGAAGACTTTCACATGTGGCAACAACCCCATGTCATTACTGTCCAATCTCACTCTGCTGTGAAACACTCCTCTGACATCTGCCACATCCTGGTGGACCTTGAACTAGAGGTCATCGTTCTCACTGGGACATGGTTCACAGCGAGCTCTGTCACAAGTTTTGACACTCTATTCCCTTATGGCTACATGATTCTCTCCGAGCCCAGAACAAACCAACCTGGAGGTGGAGTAGTTTAGAGCTTTCCGGAGCGTGTCCTTGCTTCTGTCATTCCTAAACAGATTTATTCCTTCTTTGAATGCTTGGTTGGCAGGCTCTCTTCTCTCATGTCCTCTCTCTGACTATGGACACTGCCTACATGTCTCCTGGCCAGGTTTCTCATTCCTCTGAAAGTGGGCTGACCTCTCCTCCTCTCCCCTTGCCTCTACCTCTCAACTTTTCATACTCATAGACCTCAACATCCGCCTGGATGCTTCTAATCCCTCCTTTGGGCTCTTCCAACACCTCTGAGACTCTCTCGCTCATACCTTTCTACATTTAGGTCCGACACACTCTGCCAGACACACCTTGGATGCTTTCATCTCCTCAGACATCGCCCTCTCTGATCCTCTCACCAATTTTCTCTCTAGTACTGACCACTTTCTGTGTTCCTCTCACCTGAAACTCTCTGTCCCTCAGGCAAAGCCTGCCCCAGCACTGCCACCTACCTTCTCAGTCATTTGGTCCATGAATCATGTTTCAGTGGATGCCTTTACCTCTTCTTTCCCTGTCACTCCTACTCCAGTGGCTGACTCACACTCTGACACAGCCCTCTCTAGCCTGCATCTTTCTATCTCCAATGCTCTGGACATCCTTGTCCCTGTTATGAAAATCTGTCTGAAGTCTACATTCAAGTGCAACTCTTAGTATGATTCTGACCTCACCACCATGGAAGTGGAGGGCTTTGGTGCATCCTCTGACAAAATGGCCAGCCCCTGTTATAAAGGCAATACTAACTCTCTGTCCTGTAAAGAAATAGAGTCCACATCCAAGCATGTCTCTCTGCGGCCTCTAACAACACGGCGGAACTCTATAACATGAGCATGGGGATGGTCCTCCTATAGTCTCTATACTCTTTCATCCCAGTCCCTCTGTACGGCTCTGGCATCTCACTTATCACATAAAACCAAGGACATCCTGTCCTCACTCTCCTCTTCCTCACTTGCTATCTCTCCCGACCCACCTCTGGCCTCTTGCCCCTCTTCTCCTCCTTTCTTCTCTTTCTCTCTGACAACATCCAACAATGTTTTTAGACAAGTCTGATCTATGAAAGTGTCATTAAATTAAATTATTTATTGTGGTTTAGTTTACATAATAAACTTGACACATAATAGCAAATATAAAAGAGTAGCAAAATATGAAAATATGTACATAAGGCTTGAACTAGGATTCAGTAATGAAAAAGAGGGCTGGGCTAAATCTAAAAATGACTTGTGGATTAGATAATGCACTACTTACTACAGTCCACCACAGAATTGAGTAAAGAAAGTACCACCTACCCACTGAACAGACAGATGGACATTTTTTTGAAAGAGATAGGTTGGTACCAACGAGCAGGGTACTACTCAGAGATAATGCTGAATGTCTTAGGGAGAAGGGTAGAACTATGGGACTGGCTGGAGAATTTCGAACATCTCCAAAGGTTAAAAAAGTATCAATTTATACAGCATAGGCTGTATACATTTAAGATCCCGTAGAAATACCTGAACTTATGTCCCTCTAAGAGACTAAGAAGATTCATTCTTCTTCTAAGGATGGAACAGATCCCCATGAAAGTAAACACGGGGGTGATAGATAAAGTCCTGTTGGAAACACAGGTATTGCCATCTCTGCAACATCCAGGATATCCTTGAGATGGCCAAACATGTGCTGACTGAATGTCATACCATGGCGGAGGTAATTCAAAACCATGTTGGCAAATATGTACATAACAAGGGTATGATTGGGGAGAGTCCCTTTTGGATACATTGTACTAATACTGAGAATACGCTTTTGTTAACTGCCCTTTCCACTATCTGGTTGAAGGTATAGAAAAAAAACTGGGTATATCATTGTAAGCATCTCCAACCTATGAATAGACCATTAAGTGACCTCTGAAGTTACCTCTGTATTATTTATAAAATACCTTGCAGGGTGTGTAGAATCTAATACTGTAATGTGGTATGTTGTAAATATATAAAGATGTGATCTGAATTGTAGATCGAAAATGAAGTGATTAAGTTTTATCCTGAACTCAAACAATGGTGGATTTGTGATTGTCATATTACCATGGTCTTGGTGGGTATTGTATGTTTTGTATTTGTTTTGGCTTTCACCATTTATTGTATATTTTATATTGTATATATTTCCATATTTTGCTACTCTTTTATATTTGCTATTATGTGTAAAGTTTATTATGTAAACTAAACCGCATCAAATAATTTAATTTAATGAAAGTGTCATCCACACAGGTGCTCCCCTGCTCCTCCAGAACCATCAAGGACTACATTGTCACCCTTGGTCCTGCTTTGGTCAATTTCTGCAATCACTCTTTTGCCAATGGATCCTTCCCCTCTCTCCTCAACAACTCTTTTGTGCATCACTCCTTAAAAAGTCCTTCATGTCCGGCAAACAATTGCCTGATCTCTATCACTCCTTTCCTGTGCAAACTCCTGAAAAAGCTTGCCATCTTGCAGCTTAATCTTCACAGTGAATCTGTTGGTTGTCTCCATGCCCATCAGTCTGGATTCATAGCAGCCAGAAGCACGGAAACTGCTCTCCTGAACACCCATGAAGATCTGCTGTCTATTCTTGATTCCAGACGTCCTTCTGCCATCATCCTCCTTGACCTTTCTTCTGCTTTTGACACAGTCAATCACGCCATCCTGACCAACAACTCTGTGAGAACCTGGGAATCACGGATCAAACCCTGGAGTGGTTGACCTCCTTCCTCCTGGACCCACCGTCCCAGGTCCAACCTGGGCCCTTCTTCTCCACCACCTCTCTCTCTTCATGCAGTGTTCCCTAGGGTTCTGTCTTCTCACCCAAGCTCTTCAATGTCTATCTGGCCCCTTTGGCCCACCTGATCTCCTCCTCTAACATTAAGTGTTATGTTGATGTCTCTCAGCTCTCTTCAGGCTCCCCTCAGCCTCACCTCCTCTCTTGCTCATCTCTGACTGTCTATCTGCGATTCAGGATTGTTGCACCTCTAACGATCTCTGCTGTAAAATGCCAGTAAGATGGAGATCCTTCTCATTGGGGACCCCTTCCTTCCCTCTATCATTCTGTATGGGTCCTCTTCCTTTGTCTTCCTGTGAGGCAAAAAAAACTTAGTGTAATCTTCGATTCCACTCTCTCATTCTCTCCTCACATCACAAACCTTGACAAGAAGACCCACTACCAGCTGCATCAACTTTGAGGTATGCTTCCTTTTCTTACTTTACCCCACAAGCTCACTGTCTCCAGAGCCCTGGCCCTCTCTAGGCTTCACTGCTGCAACAGACTCTTTCTCAATCTGCCTTCCTCTTCTCGCCACCCTCTGCAACTAATCTAGAACAGGACTGCAAGGCTTATCTTTGGCCTCAAGCCCAGGGACTGTATCTCTCCAGCCTTGAAATCTCTCACTGGCTACCTTCCTTCTTGAGCCCTTCGCTCAACTACCTCAGACTCTCTGAGGGTCAGACACTTCTCCAGTCAGAGAGTGGTGGGAAGATATCTCCTCTGCAGGTGCCTCCCTCTGCAATGGCCTTGCTGCCCCTCTCAAACTTCAGCCAGATCACCTGAAGTTCTGGAAGCTGCTCATGACCTTCCTTGTCTCCTCTGCTTTCTCTCTCTTTCTCCCCTGCTGACCTACCTTCCTGCTGCACCATCTGGTTGCTTAGCTACCCACAGAGTCTGACTGGGTACCATGCTCCTCCATGATCACTCTCCTCTGCACTGCCTACCAGCCTACCACACACTACTGGGCTGTAACTGTAACCTCTACAGCCGCCTGCCTCCTTGGATTTACCTAGAACATTGCTGCCCTGATTGCACTTCCCCTTCCCTGAAACATCCCCCCTCTCCCTTCCCCCTGCCCTTTTGCGCTGTTGCACTTGCACGATCTGAATGACACAAGGCCTAGTAAGTTTGTTTGTCTTGCCCTCCCTCTCTCTCCCCCCCTTGGGTGTATTATGAATGACATATCATATCATATCAGGGACAGAAACCCCTCTTAGAGCTAGGGAGAGTTAGGTTTCCTCTTTTTTACCTCAATAAAGGTTTTTGCCTATCACCATACCACGTTTGTGTCAGACTCGTACTTCTGCACTCTTACACAAGCCAGATTGTAGAGTTGACTTTCCCACAGACTGTTACATTGTTTCACTCCCTGAAATCTCGCCTTGGTGCAGCCTGAAAAAGTGTTAACATTTGTGGAGAGTGAGCATGCACTGTTAAACAAATTTTCAGGGCTGGAATCCCACATTGGGTTATTGATCTTTGACGTTTGTTGGACTCTCCTTTAGGCAGCTTTTTAAATATCTATCTACTGCATCCTTGGGCATGTCTAGAGCATCCTCTTGTGAACAACTCCCTGCAGCACCTTCCTCATCCTCACACACATGCTGTTTAAAGGTTGCCACTCTTCCTTTATACTGTGGGTCACAAACAGATGCCAGAAGGTACTCCATATTCCCCTTCAAACCCACAATCTTGGACTCTGTCAGATAGTTCAGAGTAGGTTCAGAGCCAGTTCCCTTCTCCTGCATTGGCAGAAAGGTAATGTATTGTGTGGGATAGTTCTAATTCCAACAGATAGACCATTGGGAGCACCGCCCTGTGCAGTGTTGTGTACATGGTAATCTGCTGGATGACATGTTCAAATGTCTGCATCAAAGAGCAAATATTGTCCACCATTTGCCACTGTGTGTTGTTAAGTAGGCATCACCCAGTTTACCATTCCTCCTATTTCAGTAGTTTGTTGGTCACTATGTTGCACTCTTCTCACAAACGTTCCAGCATATGGAGTGTTGAATTCCACCAAGTTGGCACTGCAGTTTCCATCTGTTTATAAGGGAGCTAATAGCAAAACAGCAGCTTTTGTGGTTTGTTCCAGCTTTTGTAAAGTTGCAAAAGTGGGCACAATCTTTTTGGGCCACACTTGCTATCTCATCAAGTGGTGGGTACTGGCTTATGAGGTGTGTCACCACAAATTGGAGGGCATGGGGAACACAGGCCAGGTACATTTTACCACTGTACACAGGTCGGTGGTAAAATTAGATAAATTGCTAGCTGCAGGAAGGCCCAATTGCAAATCATAAGGAGCGAGCCAATGTGACATAACCTCCTTTATCTTTTCCCAGAGAGAAAGTCCTGTGTGGGAACTGCTGTCAAACCCTTCCATGCAAAAGGAGGTCCCATAGCAAATTACATTTAAGGGCTGTTGTCCTGGGCTTTCCTGAGGGGTGGTAGGGGAGAAGGTGATCCAGTGCCCAGAGATGGCCATTAAACATGTGCCTTGAACATTGGTCCACATGACCATTCTAAGGTGGACATTCTTACCTTCATTGTGCTGAAGTGATATTTCCACAGCTCCCGCATCATCCTCATGGATCATGTTGTCTCACAGGGAAGAGGTTACCAAATTGATACCTCAATTCCCTGGCAAGACAATGCTCTTGCATAGCCATCAGATGGCAAGACATGTATCATGCTTTTCTGATGGAAAACTCCCCACACCTCGCTTTTTGGGAAGGCTGAGATGGACCCTTACCTCTATTCTTTCTTGGGGTCTATTTGGTGAACATTTGTAGTGGATTCTGTGCTGCTGCTCCTAATTGAGGGGCGGGTGTTCTTGATGTAAATGACTGCAAAGTTTTACTATGGCTAGCAGGAGCTTTTCCAGACAGTTGTTTAAAATGATTGTACATTGGTGAATGGGGAGTGTCTGAAGCTTGCTTCCTGTGTACATTACTTGCTCTAGATAATTGATTGGGGTCATCAATGCATGCCCCTCTCTTTATCTGTCTGACCTTCCTCGCACTCTGTGCTATGAAAAAAGAATAGGCGTCTGAATATCAATTTTGAATCAGGTGATGGAGCATACCTTTTGTCATCTGTTTTCAAAAAACTCTGAGGTGGAGAATGTTCAGGAATCACCTCTTTTTCCTCATCCATGGATTTCTCTCTGTGTTGCTTATTGGATTTCCTGTCTTTCCGCTCATCTGACTAATTTCATTACAGATTACCTGTCGCCTCCTGCACTCCCTCTTCCTCCACCGCAGGCATCTGAATAGGCTGTGCATGCACAATTACCTTCCCTTCCAATGCTCCCCCATTCTTTTGTGAAAGATGCTCTGTGTTTTGAAGAGTAATAGATCTGCAGCTACTGATGGACTGGTGTTGTTTCAGAGATCCACATACTATCTGAGCTTCTCCAATGTAAATAGCTGCTGCTGGACCAGGGAAAAACACTCATCATGTACATTACTCACCTGACTCTTCACTCACCACCTACCACATTTGGGTGCTGCAGAAGATTCACATATGTTCATTTTATTCACCACTTCCCTCCAATATATATACATGAGGTTCTTGGTGTTTGGGCCTTCACCTTTCCCTAGGAAATGTATGTGGGCTTCTCAGTGTTAAGGTCTTCTCCTAACTGCATGAGGGTTCATAGTTCTTTGGCCTTCCCCTACAGTATACATGGGGTTGGACTGCCCACCCTCTTACAATTCATACCCCTACCTACCCACAAATCTGGACCTCCCAGCCACTACATAAATGTACAACCTGAATCTCTAACTCTACCTGGCCCTCATTACCTTATTAAGTCTACTCTATACTAAAAAAAAATCCCTTCAATAACAAGCCTGAGCTGCCACTGTTTCTTCATATTTTTATATACTCATGGTTGAACCTCTTATCCCAAACCCTGGGAAAACCCTGTAAAGTTCAACTGAGTTGAAACCCCTGGATATGTTATTGGATTCAAGGTTTGCTCAAACCATGCTGCACATGCTTAATTTAAAATGAACATATGCACATTCGAGCTATTGGTCCTAAGAACTTCTTAAATCATTAATTGAATGTTTGACTCTGTGAAGCACTTCAAACAAATACCCGATACTCCCTCCTGCCATCCAGGTTGTGAAGATCGTTTCTACAAAATCCATGCAACCATTCCTTATAACAGCACAGGAGTTTTGATGTCACTGGAGTCGTTCTGGTAGTTCAAAAATGGATGCCTGGTAGAAGATAATGAGCGGTAGAGATGGACATAGGGTAGCAGGTGATGTCCATTGGGATTATGTGTGTGACTTTTCACCCATTGTCTTTAATCAAATAATTCTGAAATTATAAGGCAATACAATCTATCACTCATAGGTGGGGCATGCATCCGCAAGTGGGCATTCGTGTCTTTATTTATGTGTTGTTATGTATGGCTCGCAGGATAATCCCAGATGTGGGTGCCTTACACAGGAAAATGAGTTGAAAGGACTATTACAAAAACCTCGAACTGGAGAAGACATCGGGACAGCAAGACAAGAAAGCACCGCCATGCACTAATTAAAGGCAGACATATTAAATGATTCATTTATGGAGTATTTGCATATTCTACAATATTATCATCTGCAGGTAGTATAGCTATATATAGGTGTCAGGGAAGGAATGGGGATCATGGGGATTGGATGATACCATCCAACAGCTTGTGGTCTTCTTGTAGGAGAAGAAGGTGCTGCTTCAGGCAATCGAAGAGTCTGCTGCATTGAAACTGTCTTGATGGTAGGGCGTAAGAAATGTGCACGGAGGAGAGAGAGTAGAATGAAGAAGTAGAAGGTAGCGGTAGCACAGGGAGGATGGGAAGCAACAAGTTTGATGAGAGCTTGAAAATCTCAGGATGCAAGTCTCTGCCACTGGCCCTCTTTTAGATAAGCTAACTTTCTCCAGCACATGCCCCTTCTTTAGGAAAGCCAGTCAAACTACTGTTCTCTGTGAACTTTTTAAATGCATGCAATTTTAATCATTGTATTACCTTTGGTTGGCAGTCATTTCCATGTAGAAACCTTTGGCTTCTGGGTGTTCTGTGCCTCCTTGCATTATATGAAACGTTGTGAGTATGCCTGAACCCCAACATCCTTTTATACATTTTTTTTTTTTTTTACCATGTCAAGATGTCCGCTGCTGGCTAGATAACCACTGTTATAAGTGGATTGGCCCATTTCAGTCACCTGCGCTGGTTCTAAGTCAAATAAGATGAATAATATTGATCACCAGTTGAGGGAGTTTGCGCGGAGGATGTAACCCAGTGCACCACACATGTGGCATATGAAATCCTGTCTGTGCTCATCCATGCAGCGGAAGTATCAAACATGCTGGTTGATAATACCATGGCTGGTAAATCTCTCTTTATACTCCAACTCAAGGCAACATATCACATGTACGGCATAGATACCTTACTTGCACTGTTCACATGTAACTCTTCACTCTCTGCTAACACTAAACCTACATTAGAGAAAAAAATATATTAATTAATAATACAATGTATATGATATGGGCCTGAGTCAAAGATTTGCACTGGAGCAAATCAAAGATGCCCCTCCACATCTTTCATTTCCTCCTGCTACCTTACACCTTATTCACAAGAAAGCGGAACACATCTGGAGATGCATGGAGAATGTCTTATGTGTCCTTGTGCAATTTTTGGTGAATCACAATAAAATTTCAGCATCCCTAAGCAATGAGAACAAACCTACAAGGATGCCGTACAACAATACAATTCAGTAAAGTATGAGGCTTTTACACATTATTGGAGATTTCAATCTATTTTTGTAGACCAATACATGCACTTACTTCGAAAGCCACAGGTGAAGACTCATTCGGGATGTCTCAGAGACAGATCCTCAGCAGAGCCTTCTTTTTTTGTAAGCACAACTTCTTTTACACAAAGGCCCATATGTGTCTACTGTCCAAGGTTTATGGACCATGACTAGAAAAGGGCAACAATGTCACTATTTGCTGTTTAAGAAAAAGTGAGCCACATCAGACTCTTCTCTCTTCCCTTATTCTCACCTTATTATTCTGACCATCTTATTCTGACCATCTTTGTCAAATTGAGTAATGTCCAGCTAGCACCTCCTTCTACTTTAGTACACACTGGTCTCAGTGTGTACTAAAGTAGAAGGAAATCTTTTCTGAAAAAAGAAGACATGTGTAAGGATACTTCTTCACTTATTTAAAATATTTTTTAACTTATTTACAAGAGAATAGTTTTCACAGGAGTGTCACCTTTCTGTTCAAGCATCTCTTCTAAATGTGCCGCATACTGTTTTGTCAATTACTTTTATCAAATGGCTTTCACCGCTGCTGAGAACCCGAGGCTTCCTATCTTGATAATCCCAGCAATATTCTAACTCATACTACAGCTGTTAACTGTTCTTTTGGGAAGGTCTTATCCACGTTAGATATTGCGGAGTATTCAATATACTAAAATCGTAGTCCTGTGTGAGGTACGCTTCCTTCACAACGAATGCCTATTATTCTTTTCCACGGTGCAAAGTATTGTAATACACTCGTCTCAGCTTTTGGCATTTATTTCCCGAACCTCCCATTGTCCACGCAGTCAACCCAACTGCTTACCTGATCTCCCTGCAGAGTTTTTTCGGTTTGCTTCCTCTGTTTTCAAAAAGGTACGCGTGACTGTAGCGATCTACATTTATATGTCAGCTGACCAGCTCACCTTGGTCAATGATATAGAAACAGGACTGCCTCTGTGGTGTCTACAAAGCATCACTACTCCTTCTCTACACGTATTTACGTGCCTTTAAACGATTTGTGCTACTTCTCCAGTGGTTTTTTTGTTGCTTAAAAATCTTTTATGTCTCACTTTTCAAAAGATTGTTTTAATAAAAAAACGCAAAAAATAATGAACATCGTGAAAAAGACATCACAAACCAAAATGATCACCTGATTCTATGAAGGTACATTTTTATTATTATCATTGTGTGATCTCTTAGTGAAATCTCCTAGTGCCAAATTCACAAAAAGTAATGCAAATAACAAATGTGCAGATAATGCATTTATCCTTGCATTACTTTGAGAAATGTGCAGGTCACCTTAGTCACAAAGGTGTATTGCTTTAGATAAAAGTAGGTGCTGGCCTGTCACCATGCACAGATTAGTGTCCAGAGCATGTATGGTCCTCCCTGTACCCATATGCTTCTTACTATAGATACTAATCTCATAACATTGCAGTCCTACCTGAAGAATTGCGTTCCATTAAGGAATGTCAGACTCTACATAATGAATGCTTAAAATGTGAATGCTTAAAATGTGAATGCTTAAAATGTGACTGACTCTGCCTAAATAAACTCAGTAGTCCTCGTGGAAGAAAATTCAGCAGACTCGTCCACTGCCCGAAAGGCCTTTCAATGGGCCATGTCTGTTAATAATTCTATATATTGTAATATAAAAATCAATACTACACACTATGTTAACAGCTGAATGATGAAAGGCAGCACCTGGAAGGCCTGATATGTGATTGATTTTGCTGGTCTGGGATGCAGTCTTTTAATTCCCCACTTCAAATTTACAAATTTGGCCAACTTCAAATGCTGAGTTCTTCTTACCCAGATTCAAACATTATTCTACCAAGGTACCTTACTGCATAGTTTATTATGCTGTCCTACTTGCATAACATTCACAGATGCACAGGACTCAATTTCCTCTTGCAAACTCCCTCACCCATCCTCTCCAGACCCTTCATTTCCCCTAACCTTTCTCACCCTTGCAGAAGCCTTTTATGTTATGTTGTGTACGTTTTTCCACACAAATCAGGCCAACTCTATCCAAACTTCTCCCGAAGTTACATGAAGATTTATGGCTATATTCATGCAGATTCAGTTTGGCATAAAAATCCACTAAAACCTGAAACCTACCTGAAACTCACTAGGAGATTTGCAGGAGCTCACAGATCACTTTTGGGAAAGATTGCCAAGGCTTTTTCAGGATTATGCCCTATCAATTTTCTATGTAATAACTAACCATATATAGCCTTTGGTCAAGTTGTTCATTCATAAAATACATTGCATTCATACATCAAACAAAATACTCAGATATTGCTTGTATTAGATTCAGTGACAATGGAAGAATCTTTTGCATCATATGAGGCATTGGTTTTTGTAATTGATTGAGGAGTCAAAACGGTGTAAAGATTGTTATTGGTAAAAATGGAAATGATAAGTCCTGGCGAACCATCCAATGTATGCTCAAGTCTGAAATGTTGACTTTATCATAGATCAGCAGTTGACTTCCCAAAGCGCTGAAGGTGCACAATCTTGCTGTGAACTGTTGTGTTCTTTGAAAACACTACTAACCCACTATGCATTCTGACTACGAGGAACTCTGACAAATGCTTGCATCAGCTCACACTGCTACTGGATCTGGCTGAGGATTTATGTAGGTTTATGAGGTTCAGTGTAGCAAAGGTGAGTACCTTGACACGTGGGGTAAATGGATTGATATTACATTTCAAGAAGGGACTGGTGTCGTAAAGTATACTGATGAGGTTGGGTGGGGAGATGAGGTTCCTGGCATAGTGAGAGGTGTGATAGAGGTGGATCTTGCGGATGCTCAGGATGTCAGGCTTGGCATCCAAGTGGAGGAGTTAATGAACTGCTGTAGTATCAAATCACTGTAAAAGTGGCCTGCAGGTGATTGCAAGCCATGGGAGATGAAGTGAGGGGGTCAGGCGGAAGTCTGTAAAAGAGAGGGGGAGGGGGAGGTTGGGTGAGGCATTAGAAACAGGTAGGTAGATTACCTCAGGTCTGTAGGAGTTAAGCATCAAGCAGCATAGAGCCATATTGTGGTTTATGGAGTCTCAGCTGTCAATGATGTGGAAGATAGCCCTTGGATGAAGGAGAAAAATATGTGTGTTTCATCCGAAAAGATATGTTAGAAGAACACAAATGAGGAGATGAGATTGCCAATGGACATTTGAATGGTAGGGGGCCAAGCCATTATTAAATCATTATATACAATCACACATGTTAGAAAGCTGCAATTCGTATTCAGCGAAGAAATACAAAATCAACAATACAATTTTAGCACAAATATTAAAAACAATAAAAATATAATATTGAATAAGTCAGGAATCAATCAATCAAATGTAATTTTAAAAAGGCACCAAGTTTCAATGAAACAACCCATAATCGTAGACCAAATCTTCTTCAGCACTACGTGAGTTTGATGGTATGGGGGATCAAGTCATGGGTAGAAGCGGTTGGACGGTGTCCACCCACTTTTTTTAGAGGGTGGACTCAGTCCCATCCACCACTGCAGCTAAAATGAGAAACATTGAAAGTCCCCTTTGAATTTATGAATTAAAGCTGACCTGGGGATCGCACCACAGTCATGACGTTTGCAGGCCAGACCCTTCACTCTGCTATATAACTGGATGCAAAATAACAAACAACTAAAGGTGAAATGTTCTATTTCGGTACTTCAAGTTCCAGGGAAAACATTTGTATTGGTTCTTGGAGTTTAAAACATGCACACCTTTTAACCTTTTCAAAAATGTTATTAGAAGAAAATGTCTTCTTTTGTGTGTGTGTGTGTTGATTTTATGAAAGGCAGATGCCATTGGTCCTGTAATTGTAATTGGTTATTTACAATGCGCTTAATACCCAGAGGTTTCTAAGCAAAGACCCGAAGATATAACCTGTGTCGTTCCATGTTGTCTTGCTTCTAAGGCGAGCGTGTTGCACTTTAGCTACCCTCCAGGGATCCAATTTTGTGGTTATGCAAAGCCAATTTAATGAAATATGCATATTTCACTGTGATGTGCTAATTTCTGGCAATGTCACATCCCATTAAGTTTGTTGATGAGTCCCCCCACTTTAATTTTTAGGACTTGACCCCTGGCCCAAATCTTCTGATCACTGAATATGCTTTAGGTGACTAGTCACATATCATTGAGAGTTTAGTGTTCCTATTATATCCTCGATGAAAGATCATCCCGCATTTTGTTAAATCAGAGGATTTGTCAGGATACCATCATAGATCAAACACTTTGCACTCTGTGCAAAAAGGACTGTATTACATGAAATGGAACCCCTATGTGGACGGAAATCTAAAAGAGAGGGAAACAATGGAGGGTACACAGTGGAACTGACCATTCAGAAAGTGGAGGGCCAAACTATAGAACATACGTCAACAATACCACAGCACGACAACGTAGCTTATTTTTCTCTGACATTTCTTCATATGTAGCAGCAACATAGAGGCATTTTTGTAAGCTACGTTATCAACATTTTCATCATCCAATATCTCTTTTCAAAAGTTGTTCATCATCATGGTTTATTTTTTCTTACATAACACTTTCACAACATCTTTTCTTCTGATGCTTTCCTTCTTCCTTTTGATTCTCTTGCTGCTGTATTTCTAGAGAATTGAGAAGAACGGAAGCATTAAGAAATCTTGCCACAATTTAGTGACATTTGTGAAAGCAAATGTCAAGCTGATAAAAAGAAAAACCTGTGATTTTCTTGTGTGTCTAGTATGCCAATATGTTTATCTCTTCCTATCTCCATGATTATTAGGGTTTGGGCTTGGACATTTGTCATAAATGGTCAACAAGCTGATCCACCTCCTGTTCTCCTGGAATGCTTTTTAGCCTCAGGAATTTGACCTCCGCTGTGTGGCACAAACCATGTCATAATGGGGCTCATTACAAGTTATCCGGGGCCGGTTAAATTGCTGTTATTCCGGCATCAGTATTTTTCTGGTCTGGGGAAACACAATTTTGCCGGTGGGGGAATTGACTTACGAACAGGCCTGAGCTTCAATAAATCAGGCCTCTATCAGCAATTAAATACTGGAATCACCGGCACCAGTAATAGAGGTGCCAGTGATTCTGGAAATCCCATCCATGGAGGGAATCCATGGAATGGGAACTTACCACCCTTTCTGCTGCTTGTAATAACCCAGTAATTCCAGGATATCACACAGATGAAATGATAGGGACAGTTTGCCGGTATCCTGCTGGAATTATCAGCAGGATACCGGCAAACCTGTAATGAGCCCATAGTCTCTTGCAACCCACAGCATCTCTTGGGCTGCAGTGACAGAATTGACCTTCCCAAGCATCGCCTTTTAATGAGCATTCTCAAAGCTGAATGGTGTTCAGTATGCACAGGCCCCAAATATTGTCATGAAAGGCATATCAATAAGACAGCGGGATAAGAACAGAATGACAGTGTTTAATACTCCACTGGATGCAAAAAAAGTATGCTTGCCATTCTGGACCCAAGGCCCCTTTATAGGGCCGAAAGTTAGAGGTTTGTCAAGCAGTCCAAACAGGATCAAGATCTTTTGCAACAATCAACTAAAAGCAGGAGTCTCCAACCTTTTAGCCTATGGCTCTTCAGGTTAAGTGGGTTACCACTGCCATGATCCTTTACAATTGACTGTGGGCTAAAACTGACTGGAGTTGTATTCCCAAACATCTGGAGAGCCAAACCCCTGCTTAAAGTACCTCCAACCAAAGTGGCAATGGGCACTACACTATTACTTAATGTAATCTTCTCTGCTAGCTGCTGACATAGGCATGGGTACAGCAAGCCCATAACCCACCGAATGCATGGGGCAATCCCAATTGCGTCCTCCCTTCAGCGCATACAACTGTGTTGGTTGTACGAGGCTGGGCAGGCCACAGAAGAATAAGGTGCAAGTTGTGCCTGTAGCTCTCACACTACTGCAATGTACTGCCGAAACTCACCAATAAAACCGATAAAATAACCACAGAAGCAGCAACAGGATCAAGTTTATTGTTATACAGCTGAACAACAACAGAGAAACCCTTGCAGTATCAATGTTCGAAACATGTGGCCATCGAGCACAGATTTCTCAGGGTTTTTGTTGGTTTTCACACAATGACTTTCATACAGAAAACAGTAAATCACTTTCAGCTGGTAACATTAGCAATAACCTTCCCAGCAGAAGATTCTGCAATCACGAGGGTCATGACCAGACAGCACCATGCTATGGTTCTACCATTCCGGCCAGGGTTGGTCACTCGGTCATAGATAAAGAGCCAAAATCTGGTGTCCAGCACCCAAATGATCCCTGTTCTCGTTCTCTGAAAAGGAATGCCCAGCCTGTGACTTGTGAAGCGTCATTGGACGTTCCTATGTCCTGGGCAGGGACTGATCTCACAGCTATACAGTCCTATAGATCTTCTGCCAACCAGTCACTCTCAAGCGGCTCTACCACGTCGCATGGATACACATGGCAGTGGTGTTTCTTTACTCGTTACAGCCACAAGGTCATTGCTCATAGGAGAAATATAAATTGCTGTCATTTGCAACACAGCCATTGTACTGCACTACACAGCTGCACGCTTAAAGAGTAGTCCCAATTCTGTTATAATATTCTCACTCATGTTCATAGTATATAACCATTCATCAGTCGCTCAGATAGCACAGCCAGTAGAAAGCTTGTGCAGTCGCTCAGATAGCACACCAGTAAAGAGTTCGCTTTGACATCCGTTGCAGGTTCGAATCCCGGCAGGTCCAAACTCAGCCCTTGGCAAATAATAAGCAGCGCTCATGTACCTGAGGTTTCCTAGCGCTGAATACATGCAAAATTATTATTATAATCATCAGCGAAAGTTCGGAATGCACTTTCCTTTATTCTGCCTACAGAGATGTATTGGGATAATCCAATGCATGCAAATGTGCGTTTGAAAGCGGTACACAAACTGCTATCGAGGACCATTGGCATTCTAGGCATGCGTGTGGGAAATCTTTGCATGTCCTCCCTTTGTCTCCAAACGAAGTATACAACGTGAGCTGCTCTCCATATAGAACTGTTCTGGGACCCCGGGAAGCATGCACTGGAAGGCGCTTCATACATCTCCTACCAGGCCAGGGTGCTTTTGTAAATTATTGAAGCCATCAAAAGCAGCATACACATTAGACAGTCTGCTCCTCGGGGGAATCGTTCTTTGAATAGGCCTGTAGCCACATGAAAGCACATACACAACTTATCAGCAGAAGACAGGCTCGGGCTTTGAACACAATGCCAATTGATGCGCCCTAAGACTAGTGTCCCTCTCTTCACTATTTGAAAAGCTTAGAACGTGCTCATTTGCCATCTAACAAGCTAAGAAGCTGTCGGCTTTAAATGCAAATTACAAATACTCCATTACTCCCTAAATATATTCAAACGGATACATTCTGATTATGTAATGTCTTGGAGCAGAAAATGCATAGCAGCCATTTTGGAAATTATAAAAAGGGAATTCCCTGCTGTTTGTACTAAACACCTGTGATGGCGAGACTGCTATATCTGGCTATTTTGACCTTTTTAAAAAAAAAAATAATAATAATATACGTGTTGCTGTTGCTTTTTTCCTGGGTGTGATCAGATTATTCAGGTTAACATGAGGAGCATACATCCTATTTTTATCAGTTTTGGTCAGGTGGTAGGAAGCAAGGTGGGCCGATGTGTTGCATGGTAACCAGAGAGCTGTGTGCTCTACCAGTAGTGCCAGGTTCTTCTTAAATCAGGCTCGGGGAGGGGATTGGTTTTGCACATACTGACACGATGATATCTTAGAGCAATTACGGGATTCTGTGCATTATGGGAGAGGTATTTTATAGGGTCATGTGACTTACTAGCAGACGATTAAATATAATGCATGGGTGGCTTCGGTGTCTGGTATCCACTTCTTGTATGTATGCGTGGATGCCTGCGAGTGTGGTGTCAGAATGTGTGAGGTCATGTGCAGAATGTGGGTGCATGTTTAATGTCCCTGCCACTGGTGTTCCACCAAGCAATGTTGGGAGCACCAAACTGGGTGTCGGGCAGCCGTAGGTCGTGAGCATACATTAGCCTTACTTGAAGATGAAGGTTTTACCTGATGAATTTACCTGTGGCTCCACTGCCGCCTCTATAATGCATAGACTGCAATCTCCTTATAAATGTTTGTGATAACCTGGGTGAGAGCAACAGCCAATCAGTGAGCTTGGAACAAAGGCATTTTTAGCCAGTGAAAGCCATCATTATAAATTGGCTAACTGGTGCATTGCCTACTTGCCTCCCGACACCTCCCACCTTATAGGCGATTAAATGAAAACATGCCCTTTCTGTCCTCTGCCTCCTCTTGCCATGCAGCTTCATTGCTTATCACTGTGCTGCAACAGAGGTGCAGTGCTTTTTCAGTTACAATGTAACTGAGCAATGTAGTGGATACTGTACCCGAAGTCGACTCTTCATTCTGGCACTTCGTACTTGGCACAGGAGAGAGCGTGAGCTGTTTTGAGGATGAAGTGCAGCTTGTGAAGGACTTTCCTTATGGACTGCTTTGCTTTAGTCACAGAAATAAAGGAATGTCGTCACCTGCCCACCCCTGAGGTCACCGGACACAGGAAGCAAGACCGAAGTGGTCATGTGAGTCTCAAGTGACCGGGATAAAAAGGGCAGTTTTCTGCTCTGCACTGTTTACATTCTGGCACTTGGCACAGTAGTGTTAACTGTCCCCTCGGGCTGTCTTGGTGGCATTAGTACAACCTTTGAATGACTTCCTCTGGGGACCTCCATGCGTTAGACATCTGCGCCATCTCTTCCCCATCCCATGACGTCACTGGTGAGAGGAAACAAGATAGAGCGGCCATGTGATTCCCAAGTGACCATGATTTAAAGACCAGTTTGCCTCGCCTCAATTCAAGCATTCTAGCACTTGCTGCAGGAGTGGGGGATGTCCGAGGCTGCCCTTGAGACATAAGTACAGTCTTTGAAGGACTTTTCCTGTGGACTGCTCTGAATTATCTGTTGAAATACATCTGTGTCAGCACCTGCCCCTCCCCTAATATTACCTGTGGAAGGAAGTAAGACCGGAGTGGTCATGTGATTCTCAAGTGACCTCGGCTAGGGCCTAGATGTTGTATTTAGGTGCTGCACAGCAAGCATTTAGCCAATGGCATTCTCTAAAGGGTGACTCTTAAGGGCAGGATTATCATATCAAGGCTTGTTTTAGCCTGTTTCAGCTGTGCTGTGGCAGGGTTTCTGTTTTTTCTGCTCTGGTCTATTCCCGGTGCCTTGTAAGAAGAACATTGACCCTCATTACGAGGCTGGTGGTAATACAGGCATGACTGCTGCCGGTATTTTTTTTTTTCCTAGGCGCCAGGAAAAAGTCTTCCCCATTCCCAATTGAGCCCCATAGGGCTGCACCGGCACCGACCTGCTGGGGAGAAAGGCACCCGTGAGCACAATTCGTAGTGTGCCGGTCCGGGAACTATGGTACCGGCAAGCTTACGGGTACCGTAGTTCCCGGACCGGCAAACTTGTAATGATGTCCATTTTGTTTTCGTTGGAGGTGAGGCTATTTGTTGTGATCAAGCCATCAATATGTCCAGCTCGTTGCCAGCCACAGCAACCTCTGGGGAAGAACCGAATAATAAACATGATCAAGCAAAAGCTATTATGGGGTTTTTACTCATCATATCCGCTGTTGATTGATGAGAGTTGGATTATACCAGCTGTTAATGGAACCTGGCTTTCACAAGATTACCCAGTAATTTCAAAGGAGATTTTACAACCCTGATCTACAGCTGTCTTCAAAAATTGATTTGGCCAGTGGGGTCGTTTTTATTTTCCTTTGCAGTATATTAAAGAGCTCAATAGGTCAAACTCAGGAATATTTTTACTTTGAAGGTGTCTGCAGGTGTGAATGTTTTCTGTTTTAAAGACAGTTCTTTACCATCCCCAAACCAAATGCTGTAAAATGCGTGTTGCTCTATCTGTGAATAGCCAAACAATGATAAATACGCTTTAAGTGCT
Organism: Ambystoma mexicanum; assembly: GCF_040938575.1. Classification (NCBI taxonomy): domain Eukaryota; kingdom Metazoa; phylum Chordata; class Amphibia; order Caudata; family Ambystomatidae; genus Ambystoma; species Ambystoma mexicanum. The sequence continues at coordinate 1,079,151,995 of NC_090930.1, forward strand.
TGAGACTAGAACAGTTAGGGTGACTATGCAGCTACTAAAACATGACCATGTTTCTCAAGCATGTTGCTGGCTTTGTTGGGCCACTATAGAGGATCAAATCCACAACCAGGCAATGCTTCAAAAAGAGAAAATTGTGGATGGGTTTGACACTCATTATTTGTCTACTCTATAAGAATTGCCTGCGCCCAAGAGTATTCTTCGGCCCATGTCTCTGAATATACTTTGGGTTTGCACATTTCAGAGACCACAGTTAGGAGGCAAGTCGTTGAGAGTGCTTGGATGTCGATTGTGAAATACTCGAACCATATTTGTTAGAGAATCCCCTTATTTATTGATCTTTAAGTTATTGTCAAAACATCAACTCTTTTCATTCTGGGTGCCTTCATTTGTTGTATTTATTCCATAAGAGCCTCATACTTTTTGGCCAATATCTTTAAGTTTTTTTTTTACAGTGAAGTGTAATTATATTATTTTATGTTGTCTGTTTTTTTATTTTAATCTTTCTTCTCTCAATGTACAGGTCATGAAAATGGGTTCACCTTTATTATTTTGCACTTAATATTGTTGTACTACTTTGCTGCTACCTCTACTATTTAAGAAGGACGTTTTCCCTGTGTGCCCTCATGTTTTCTTTTTGTTTTGTCTGTGAGTGCTACTGGTGATAGTACTTTGCTGGGAAAGCCACCTCAACTGGTAACAGCTCAACTCCACATTTGTTAACTTGGGCTGTTGGGCCACTACCAATCAGGATGGCCCAACCTGACATTTATTATTTCTTTATTACAAACAAGTTGCATCATCCCATCTCATTTGGAATCGGAACATTCCTTGAATATTACATTCTTATAGCTTCTTGCAACTGCCAAGTGAAGTCGCAACAACTGAAATGGCTAGCAAAAAGCATGTGTCATAGATCATTGGATGTGAGGAGCAATGGTGCTGCAATGTTCAAGGCTTTGTGCTTCAGAAATATGATCTACAAGAGACGGGATAGGGGATTGAAAAAGAGAAAACAGAAATGGAAACTGAAGTGTGTGAAAAATAATTGAAAATTGTATAAGCTGTGAGAAACCTGAGGGCGTTCTCACATTTACTTTCCTTGGACCCTCTGCACAGGTGGCCAGGGAAAGGCCATTGCAATTGGATCCCAACCCTGGGACCGGAGAAGAGAGGGAGGATCACCTGGGTGTAGGGTCCTTGGGAAAGGAGAAGGAAATGTCCTTAAAGGAGACAGGGTATATACCTTTTCTGGGCCATGATCTCAGAAGATGTTGTAGGATATTGTTACCCCGTCTCCTTCGGTCAGAATAAAATTAGGAAAACAAACAAACCTCAAAAACCTAGAAAGAAGGGGGCTGGGAGGGGGATGAATTCTGGCTAGACATGATATCCCTCTTTTCCTAATGATGACCAACCTAACCCTCCCTCAACCTTTATGCGTTATTGTAGGTCAGCTCCTTTCAATTCACCATGTGGGATATTTGACAGTACTGAGACGAGGAAGAGGAAACTGAGAGTAATGAACACCACACCCGTTCACCACTGGGATGAAGAAGATGCCTGTAAGGTGGTGTGAAGGTCAGGCATGTCCTTCTAATCATGACCAGGCAAGGCTGATTGAGAGAGCACACCTGCAACCTGTTAGAGGGTTGCAGGTATTTAAAAGGTAGAGAAAAAAGCAACACAGAGAGCAGCAGCAGTTTGCCCTGTCTGATAAGCAGGGAACCTTGTGTGAAGAGAGGCGAGATGCTGAGGATTATAAGGGAGATGACCTGAGACAGCCTGATGTAGGAGCAGGAGCTCAGTCGAGCGGACTGGCAGCAGATAAGGGAGCCGGATGGAAAGGCTGCCCCTTTCCCTTTCAAGTAAAGTGCTTGTTCCATGTTGCTGAGAAGCCGGCCCAGGGGTGTCTAAGGGGCAGAGATTAGACCCAAGCAGCAGAAGCTGCAGATTGTGTGCTCTGCGCTGCAAGGAACGCTACCGAAGAGACCAATGAGTTTCTGGAAACTAAGAAACCTGGTGCACGAAGTGCGAGTGACTGAATATTTCCATTGTGTTGAAATACTATGTAGCTTGTAGTGGAGTGGTCGCTTGCTTTAGAAGAGCACGTTTTCGAAGGTCGACGCTCCTGGGGTTTTTTCATTGTTGAATTTTAATGTACCAGAGATACTTTGTATTGGAGTGGTCACATCTCTTAAAGCAGAGTGGGTTCCAAAGTCTCAGGGCCTCATTATAAGTCGGGCGTTAAGGGGTTAACGGCACCAGTAAAGGTGCCGGCGCCGTCAACCCCGTACCGTCTAATTACGAGGTCCCAAAGCGGGACCCGCTCTGCACGTCTGGTTTTAGCAGACGTGCAGAGCGGGTCCCGCGAGGGGAAGAGGGAGCAAACAATGGGCCGCTCGTAATCGGCCCATTGTTTGCTCCCTCTCCCATTCCCATTCAGCCTTATGGGGGTTGAAATGGGAATGGGGAAGGTCCGGGCCCGGGTTCCTGAAGGGAGGAATTACCGGGCCCTCCTAACAAGGAATGGCCTGGTAATTCCCCATTCTGGGAACCCAGAGCTGATTTTGGCGGCAGCCATGCCGCCAATAGTGGCATGGCTACTGCCAAAGTCGTAATAACGGCCTCAGAGTATTGGGAAGTTCTTTAAAGTGACAGGAATAAATATTTCAAAGCGGGCTGAATGAAAACAAGATCATAAGCCAAATCAATGCCCAGACAATGCCTAATTGAATATGAATTTTATAAATTTAAATGGAAACACTGCATATGGTATTTAAAAGTGAATGGAACTGTACAGTCATTTATCATCAGTGCATGCTGCATTTATGAAACAACTAAACTTTCAAGGTTAAGTAAACCACTGAATGTTGAAAGTTAACTCCATTAATCATAAGGAATCCTTAAGAAAAATGTATTATATGAAGAAGGGAAGTGAACCTGCATGTACCAAAAGGTGATAAAGAAAACAGCCAGGGCCCTTTTTGTTTTTGTGTGTTTTGAACTGTGATTGAATACCATTCATGGGGAAGGGAACCCTGAGACTTCATTACCCTTGCTTTAGTGTCATGAGCTATAATGAAATACAAGCCTTGGAGAAGGGAATCCTGGAACTTCATGAACATTTCTTTTGTGCTTTGAACTGTAATGCTTGGTACTTGGGGAATGGAACCCCAAAATTGTTTCAAAACGATATGATCTTGAACTTGGGAAAATATACCTTTGAGAGTTGTAAAACAGTTTTTTTTACTTGGGGAATTGAGCTGAGAGAAAGCTACAGGCTGGAAGAAGCTCGGAACCTTTTGTTGAATACTGTTTCTTTTGACTTTTTACATCCCTACACATTGGTTTATTGTAACTGTGAGGAAAATGATAGGTATTGGATACAAAAAGACTTTTAAGTTGAACTCTTTGACTCAAAATGTCCTTAGTATTTTTCAGGTAGGGAAATTTCACCTTAGCATAGGGCAAATTAGGCCTTCATCCATCCTGAAATTTAAGTTAATATTCTTTTGTTCAAGTTGATATCGCGTCTCTGTGTCGTACTTCATGATGCCTTCACAACGCAAATAGAGATATACACACACCTGACTTAAAAATGTGTAGACAATACAGTATTAGAAAAGATAACGCTGGGATAAGATAGAAGGAGGTGAAAAGAAAAGAACAACCATGCAGAGAAATAACGGTTATATTAAAAGCAAAGATTATGCATGAGAGAGACAGAGAGAGAGAAAGAGAGAGAGTGAGAGAGAGACAGAGAGAGAGAGAGAGAGAGAGAGAGAGAGAGAGAGAGAGAGAGAGAGAATGAGAATGAGAATGAGAATGAAAATGAGGGAAAGCGAAAGGGAGAGACAAAATCAAATAGAGAAAGAGCCAGACAAAAAACAAAATGTGAAAACAAATGACAGGGAAAACCATGTCAGAAACATATCATACTGCTTGAAAATTGAGGCAGAAAATGATGGTAGAATCAAGGAATACATAGAAGAATATAGCTTAAGGAAACTGATATATGTGAGGAAAGAAAATTAAAGATAAGCATGTGTGGGAGAAGGGTGCTGGCATCCATTTATTTTATAGAATAAAATACACCCAAAGTAATTAAATATGATATTGAATGTCACCTTAGACATCCATGCCCTTGAACAGACACTCATCCTGTGACCTTGTGCCTCTGAATAATCACATAACTGCACATTGACTTGCACGATCCTTATAAGGTACAGCTGAGCTTCTCATCCAAGTCTAGTAGATGTCCGAAGAATTTGACATTCTGAAAATGGGATCCGTTATTTCAGCACAAACAAAGAATATGTGAATAGCTATTTCCCTGAATTAAAATCTTCAAAGTTACTGTTACCTATTCATTACATGTTTGGAATTGTTCAAAAGAATGTTTTATGGTCTCATTTACAGTAAATTATGGTAATACATCACTTCTTGCTTTCCCAGAGCTGATTACTGCCCCCAGTGAAATTAGAGCTTCATCCTTCCAATGTTAGGTAATTTTCCATGTTATCTTGTGTTAACTTGAGTGTGTAAGTGCTAATTATCTCTGAAATGCAATTATCTTGAAATGTAATGCAGGGGGAGAAACTAAAGGAGAACAAGAAAGGAGAGAGAACAGAAATGATAAATACATTAGAGAAATAAAGAATGAATTTTTAATACCTTTATAGGATAATGTAGAAGAAAGGGTTTTTCAGTGCATATCGGATAATTGAGATAGGAAGGAGTTCCTCAGGTCCATAACGAGAAAGCTTTAATCTCTCAAGCCTTGAACTGAGCAACATCTATTCCCATGGCTCTAGTATTTTGAAGGCTGCACAATGAGGATATCGGAATGTTCTTATTGAAGAGGTCCAGGAGGACATTAATGGAAGATTGAGCCATTTGAGAAAGAGGTCAAGAACTTTGAATTGAAAACTTGAATAAACAGCCCGTGTAAGATTCTGAATTGAGAAGACACAAACTGGTTTCACGAAATAAGTTGAACCAAGGCTTTTTGAACTTTTGGGAGTTTCATGAGTGCGACAATCAGGAAAACCGGCATATGGTGCATTGCTATAGTCGAAGTAATAGTTGGTTAAAGTTCAACCACTGGTGGATGTTTTTCTTGTGGGATAAATGGAAGGCTCATCTTGAGGAGCGTAAGTGGAAAGAATGGTTAGTAATCAAAGATTTAATCAGAGATGTCAGGCTCATCTCATGCCATATTTTCAGTACATCTGGTGTAGTAAGTATTGCCAAAGAAGATCAGAGCATGCAGAGGTGTGTATCTGTTTGATGAGATGTTTAAGTCCAACGAATCCAATTGCAGCATTCAATCCTTTGAGTTGAAGGCAGTTGTTTTACACCCAATCTCCAATCTTATCCAGACATACGCCAGAGTTCTGCATTGGTCATCTGCTTCAGAGATGCACAGATGCATCAATTTCTCATCAGCATAGGCTTGCGAGTGCAGATTGAGTAAGTCCTGTATAGGTTTCATAGAGATGCCATACATCAGCAGAGACACAGAAACGCCCTCTGGACCATCACAAGAAGTAGCTCTCGGAGGGGAGGTCAGTGCACCATTTCTAATGGTTCATTTACTTCCAGCAAGAAAGAAGGACAATTTCTTTCAGGTTTGATTACAGAACACAAATTGAAACCATTTAGGTTGGATGGCATGTTCTAATCTGTCAATGACAAAGGAGATGTCAAGTAGAAGAAGCAAAGAGAGATCCAAATTTGGCAGATTAGGGCAGTTTTCCCCAAGTATCGGTGAGTGCAGCTTCTAAGCATGTAGAAGATGAAATACATATTTACAGGATGATTCTATAGTTGTTTTGTGACTTCTTCTTCCAGGATTGTGGGAATCCAGGCGAGAGCAGAAATGGGGTGATTGTTATTACGCTCACTAGAGTCAATGTTTATTTTTATTGCAGACATAGCTATAAAATACTTCTGAGATTTTGGGACACTAAACGTTGAAATATCCGTTAAGGACATACGTAAGAGGGCTGGGGAGCTTATCAGTGTGGGTGGCAGAAAAAATAATATGGCCAGGGTTTGCCAGAATCTTGAGAAGAACCAAGGAATAATGCCAGCAGAGGATTTTGGATACTACTGCTTTGGAGAAATCAAATTGCAGTGTTTGACGACAGAATAGCTCTCTTGGAATATAAATGACGAAGCAGAATATTTGAAAGAATGACCAATTTCGTCTTTGATGTTTACTACTTTATTGATGAAGAAAGCTGAATGGCTACTGCAGAATTTTGGGATCTACTAGAGCTGTAAGGGTTCAGAAGTAAGGCTCAGACACAATGGTGGCATATTTTTGGTACAGACTTTTATTAATCAAGAAGGGGCTGGAAAAATGCCTCTCTATCCCTAAAGCTAAGAGGGGGTTCCCTGCCTCAAAGAAAACTATTGAAATTGTCAGGATGTCCAAAAGCCTAGCTCTGCCCCTAACACTAATAACTTAAAGGGAAAGTTTGCTCAGAAATGTTATTGTCCCAATCGATTGTGCATGTTTTTGTAAGCATACTGTAATCAATCTTAGAAAAAGTTTCTATGCAGAAATAGGCATAGATGTCTCTGAACATCACAGATGTTTGCAAACATCACAGGACAGCCCTGGACATCCAGAATGTTCACGAACATTGGCAAAGGGAAACCACACGTTTTAAGGCCCTATCCCATCCCATTGTCATCACCCCTCACCTCCCCAAAGATTGTTTGATTAGTTTGACAAGTGTAATGTTGTGTTTTTTAGTATGTTTGTACTGTGTCTGCAAACCCAGCATGGTGGGCATTTCCAAAACTATGACGCACCTCACGCTTCTCACCATCCATTCAGTGTGTGCGTCCATTGTCTCCAGACATCACACCAGCCCCTGGACAAATGGGAGGCCCGACTGTGGACCAAACAGGGAAGTCAGTCCACGAACCGAACCCAGATACTACTAATTCTATTTTCCCTACTTTTTGGCCATTTCTTAAATAAACTACTAGATGAATTAACACAAAATTTACAAAGGCACGCTTTCAGGACCAAGCCGCTGCTACTGCCACACATTTGTGGAAAATCTGTCCAGCGGTTTTGGCTGTAAATGTGAGCACATTTATTTTTACCTTGCATATATCAGAAAAACCACACATTTTGGGCCATCCCCTATATAACTTTCCCCCCCTGCATGAGACCTCATCAAACTTTGAAGAATCAATCTGATGGGGCCATATATCTTTGTTGCAATGTTTCTTGAGGATTCGTCCAGGGGGGCAAAGTTTTAAGCCACCCAAAAAGTGCTATTCCTATGGGATTGCAACATAACCTTAACTACCAGGCTGCTACTGTATAAGGTGGTAGGAAAAGTCGTAGGGGGGTTCCAAAACTTTAAAACTTGAATGGGAACAAAAATGTGCTTGCAGCTACAGCCTCAAAGACTGGGTGGATTTGCATCCAGCTTGCGCGAGGAGTGGTGGCATGGCCTGGATAGCATACATTTGCAATGTGGTGTTAATCCGACCAGCAGAATAAAAGAAAAATCAGAGTGCTGTGTGACATCCTTGTACATCACACAAGGGTGCTGATTGGTCAATTGAAAATTGCATGGTGCATTACTACTTTTAAAAAGGGCACCATGTTTGATTCAAGAATTGTGTCCATTGACCGTGAACTTTGTGGTGAAAAGATATTAAAAAACACATTGCACTTTTCTCACAAATGAAACATCCTTTGAGGAGATGAGGGGTGGTAAAGATTTGGTGTAATATATCTAGAAAAGAGGAAAAACTGTGTTTTTTCTTCTCCGATGTCCGCAAACCTCTCATATGGTGGGGAACATTATTATGATGTTCGCAAACTTGATAAATGGTTGAAGGCATTCAAGCATATGTGCACATTGAAGCATTTGGGGTAGCTACTCTGCCTTTATGGTTAATTTGGCTTTCCCACTGAAAGATAACTTTTTTGGTAACATAACTTGGCACAGTTTGATGAATGTGCACAAACCTTTGCAAAAAATATGCACCCAATGCTGAATTTGTTTGGAAAGTTTGGTGGAGTTTTATCAAAGAGAGGCAAAGTTTTAGGCGGGTCCCACATTTTTTTAAATCAAGGTAGACTTAAATATGAACATATTTTGCTTGCAGCTATAGCTCAAACCACTGAACATGTTTGAACCAAACTTGACCAAGGAATGACGGCTTGGTACAAAAGTGTGATTTTGCAAAATTGATGTTAATCTGTCACGTGTTTTCTTTTTTAAAGTGCCAAAATGTTGGTAAAAACGGCCTGTTGCAATGCCCAATGTCTACTCTGAGATGCTTAGTGGGGCATGCAAAATGTCAGAAGCCGATGCCCAGGGGATTGAGACCACTGGCCGTTGCTGCAAGTCATGAACAGTGGCCCATGGACCCATTATGGGAATATAGGGCCTCATTACGAGTATGGAGGTAGCCATGCCCTTAATAAGGGCATGGCTACCTCCATACTGGGTTCCAGTACCGGGTTCCTTCAATGAGGAATTACCGGGTCATTCCAACCTTGGAGGACCCGGTAATTCCTCATTGAAAAAACCCATCCCCATTCCCATTTGAGCCCCCATAGGGCTCAATGGGAATGGGGAGGGAGCTAATAACGGGCCCGTTATTAGCTCCCTGGTCCCCCTGCGGGACCCGCAAAGGACGCCTGGTTTTACCAGGCATCCTTACTGGGTCCCGCAAGGGAACCTCATAATAGGGCGTCCCATAATGAACGTGCCGGTCCCGTACCGGCACCCTTCATTACGGTAGCGCCTGTATCGTAATGAGGCCCATAGTGTCCAATGGGCCAGGCTACGGACCATGGCTAATGTTTAATGTGGGTTGATATTTGGAGAAGACAACATGGCTGAATCTCATGACCCAGGGTTTGTGGTTATGTCCACAAGCCGTGGACACTGGTCCACAGTCCCAATATGGTATAGTGGGCACTAGACTGCAGGCTTGGTCCTGTGGCTATTGCTGATGGTTTGGTTTGGTTTATTTTTTGTATAGCGCGCAAAGCCCTTAGGTATGTCGGTGCTTAACTTAAGACAAGGTTACAAAAATACAATAAGTGCCATATTGGTTACAAGGAAAGGCGTATAGGAGGGAAACAGTCAAGGGTAATAAAGAGGGCTACATACATGAATAATGTGTGGAGAGCTTCCCCTGTTGTGTACAAGGCGCTTGAGACAGATACAAAAGGGGGCAGTGTTGAGCAAATGGGACCTCATGTCGATGGAACATGTGAAGAAAGGTCATATCTGGTAGCAAGAAGATGCGAGAATTGGAGCTTTTGCCACTAGAAAGGGGCTACATTAAGTACATATTGGGTCAGGTCAAGCATTAGGTAAATACATAAATGGAATGTTCGCCTCTTGTAGGGAACTTCAACAAATATATATGAGTCAGATCAAGTAGCAAGTAAATGCATAAATGGAATGTTTGCCTCTTGTAGCAAACTTCGACAATACATATGTGTCAGATCAGGTAGCAAGTAAATACATATGTGGAATGTTCGCCTGTAGTAGGGAGCTTCAACAAATACATATGTGTCAGACCAGGTAGCAAGTAAATACATATGTGGAATGTTCGCCTGTAGTAGGGAGCTTCAACAAATACATATGAGTCAGATCAGGTAGCAAGTAAATACATAAGTGGAATGTTCGCCTCTTGTAGGGAACTTCAACAAATATATATGAGTCAGATCAAGTAGCAAGTAAATGCATAAATGGAATGTTTGCCTCTTGTAGCAAACTTCGACAATACATATGTGTCAGATCAGGTAGCAAGTAAATACATATGTGGAATGTTCGCCTGTAGTAGGGAGCTTCAACAAATACATATGTGTCAGATCAGGTAGCAAGTAAATACATATGTGGAATGTTCGCCTGTAGTAGGGAGCTTCAACAAATACATATGAGTCAGATCAGGTAGCAAGTAAATACATAAGTGGAATGTTCGCCTCTTGTAGGGAACTTCAACAAATATATATGAGTCAGATCAAGTAGCAAGTAAATGCATAAATGGAATGTTTGCCTCTTGTAGCAAACTTCGACAATACATATGTGTCAGATCAGGTAGCAAGTAAATACATATGTGGAATGTTCGCCTGTAGTAGGGAGCTTCAACAAATACATATGTGTCAGATCAGGTAGCAAGTAAATACATATGTGGAATGTTCGCCTGTAGTAGGGAGCTTCAACAAATACATATGAGTCAGATCAGGTAGCAAGTAAATACATAAGTGGAATGTTCGCCTCTTGTAGGGAACTTCAACAAATATATATGAGTCAGATCAAGTAGCAAGTAAATGCATAAATGGAATGTTTGCCTCTTGTAGCAAACTTCGACAATACATATGTGTCAGATCAGGTAGCAAGTAAATACATATGTGGAATGTTCGCCTGTAGTAGGGAGCTTCAACAAATACATATGTGTCAGATCAGGTAGCAAGTAAATACATATGTGGAATGTTCGCCTGTAGTAGGGAGCTTCAACAAATACATATGAGTCAGATCAGGTAGCAAGTAAATACATAAGTGGAATGTTCGCCTCTTGTAGGGAACTTCAACAAATAAATATGAGTATGATCAGGTAGCAAGTAAATACATAAATGGAATGTTCGCCTCTTGTAACGAATTTCGACAAATACATATGTGTCAGATCTGGTAGCATGTGAATACATAAATGGAATATTTGCTTCTTGTAGGGAACTTCAACAAATACATATGAGTCAGATCAGGTAGCAAATACATACAAGTACATAAGTAGAAAGTTTGCCATTTAGTGGGGAGCTGCATCAGATACAAAGGAGGTCGAGAGAAGTATAGGGGGAGGGGCTAGCTCTATCATTATTCATTTGGTAGGGCTGACCTATACATTGCATGAATGAAGGGCATGGAGAAGGCTACGTAATACATTCATACAAAGGAGTTAAGGAATAGTAGGCTAGGAACTGCTGACTTAACATTGGAAACATTAAACTTAGACACGATGAGAGTTAACTGGTAGTGTGGTATTTAAACATTTAGGAGACGGCCATCGCGAGGAGGATGGCACTAGAGTTCGAGTGGCATTGGCATATTTCAAAAATCCTGCAGATCTAGACAATATAACTGGTGATCGTTTAACAATTATGAAGGTAGAGGCTATTGAGTATATATGCCAGGTGGGAGGTTATGAGCAGTACATGAAAATAGTAGGTAAATTACCTGGAGGTAAAGTCCGCGGCAGATTTGAAAACAGTATTGCAAGGGAAGGTACAGACAATGAAATCGGCTTTTCTAGTGGATATAAGGTAATGGTGATCGTTGGGAAGATTTGAGATTGTACGCATAGTAGGCAAAGTTAGTCCATCAGCGAATGTTTACGTAAAGAAATACAAAATCAAGTTGGAGCGAGGATCGTGGATAACGTGCATAGACAAGTGTACAAGTTACATGAGAGGCAAGGTAAGTGGTAGTCAGAGGACACAAGTGGGGGGATGTCAGCATACGGCCAGGGCAGCGTGGGTTACACAGATGTTGCCCGGTGTGCACAGATGTGCATTTTACCTGAGGTGGCAATTAAGAGGAGAATAACATGAACAAACGTTGATGAAGGAAGACTCCGGCAACTGCATGGCAAGGACAGGTTGAGGGAGGAGCCGGAATGGAAAAGGGCTCAGTAAACCTGGTGTGAGCCCCTGGGTGCCTGGAGCAGTGTCTCGTTCTGGCGCATGCACATGAAGACACTGCTCCAGGCACCCGGCGGGTCACACCAGGTTTACTGAGCCCTTTTCCATTCCGGCTCCTCCCTCAACCTTACGCTAACAGGTTGGACACTTTACCGCTACCATAGCATCCTGTGGATTCTTCTGAGTTTTCTCACTCAACTTGAAAACCAGGTCTTTGATGCATCATGTTTGATCATCCGACGTTCACCATAATGGCCTCCCCCCACAGACCGACAGCACCAAAATACACTAAATAAATGATGATACCCTCATTTCTAGAGCAAGCCTCTAACTGAAACTAGACCCCTTACAAATTATGCAATCATGTGAAATCCTCACTGCCAAACTTCCACTAACTAACTCCCAGTCACTCAATATATATTTACTCTACAGACCACCTGACCCTGTTGGGACTTTCGAGGAGGACATGCACACCATATTAGGCAACAACCTCAAAACAACTATCCAACTATTACTACTAGGTGACTTTAACCTAGACTTTAATGACCCAGCTGACAAGCATGTCTCTGAAATAGACATCCTCACTGCATTAGGTTTATCACAAAAAGTTAATAAACCTACCCATATCAAAGGCAGTACCCTAGACTGGGTAGCCGATCATAACTGCATGGCTACCATTACTGCTATCACACCACAACTGTGGACAGACCATTTACTTGTGTCATTAACATTATCTACCACTAGACCTTCACCCACGGACCCACAAACAGCGCCACCCTGCTTAACAAGAAACAAAAAGAATATCACAGTGGACAAAGTGATCCCTGCTATTCTCCCATCTCTAAACTCATTACCCGACAACATAGATCCTACCACTCTGGTCCATGAATACAACAAAATTATGCTCACCACAATGGATAGAATTGCCCCACTCAAATTGAGAGCAAGTAAACCAAAATCCCACTTAAATAAATGGTTCACCCCTCAACTAAAGGATTTACGTATCCTGAAAAGGATGTGTGAAACTGCCTGGAGTCTTTGCCCCACTGTGGAGAACAAAGGTAAACTAACATTCATCTCTATACACTAAAAAAATGAAATCTGCCTGGCAAAACGGAATTCATATAACAAACATATTGCTAATTCTAATTCAAGTATGAAAGAATTGTTTACTATATTGAAAGAACTAGAATCCCTGATACCCATACCTGACATATGTGTCAGAAACAAAACTTGGTGCTCGGATATACAACATGCATTGCCAACAAAAAAACACACTCCAAAATAAAATAAAACAAAAAAAAGACACACTGAATCTACAGCATCCCATGGACAGCAATCGATCCAGTGATAAATCTACTACCCAGACCACTAGAATCACTTTACCAAAACTACTACTCTAGAGGTAGAGAAAACTATCCTATCTCTCAAACCATCCAACTGCAAAGGCGTCATCTGTCCAGCCTAGATTACAAAAGATGCTTCTAGGGACTTGTCACAATTTATTTCCAATTTGATCAATGCCTCCTTCGACTCTGGTAACATCCCTGCCAATTTAAAACAATCATGTGTACTCCCACTCTTGAAAAAACAAACTCTAGTTCCACTTATTCCTACTAATTACCGCCAAATCACGACGGTACCATTCTTACTTAAAATACTAGACAAATTTGCATATACCCAGATTCAAAAATACCTTGACCGTAATAAGCTCCTGGAAGCTAGACAATTTTGCTTTCGCCCACTAGACGGGACAGAAACAGCCCTGATTGACTTAAAAACTCAGGTCGATGAGCTGAGAGATAATGGGAAGGCAGCCCTTCTCCTTCTACTCGATCTCTCAGCTGCATTAGACTTAGTGGATCACAAGGTCTTATGCAGACACCTGGACTCAGCCGCTCATTTCTCTACACAGGTTATCAGATGGATAGAATCCTTTCTGAGCGAGAGATCCATGAGGGTGTTCTCCCAATCAGCAGCGGCAGACCCTACCCCTATTCAGTGCGGTATGCCCCAGGGCTCTTGTGTCTCCCCTACTCTATACAACAAATTCACCAAACCCTAGTTCGATGATCTAGACCTTCTGGGTATCACAAAAATATACAGATGATACTCAGATTCTCCTCCCTCTTTCTGGGGATCATGGTAAGGACTTGGCCTTGGTGAATAGAGTATATCTCATCATCCAGGCATGGATGGCCACCCACGGTCTATGCCTGAATGATGACAAGACAGAACTGATAATCCTGGGCTCACACACTAACATCAACAAACTAGGTCACAAATACTCCTCATTCACCATTGATGGAAACATTATTAGGGTGACTTAGGAGGTACCAACCCTAGGATTCTACTTGGACTCTACTATGTCCTTCGATAAACAAGTAAAATCCCTTGCCTCTACTACAGCTTACACCTGTAAGCTTATCAGAGCCAGCAAGCCATTCCTCTCTAATGACAGCTGCATGATCTTTCGAGGCTGGATTATTGTAATGCTCTTTACAGTGGGGCTACCAAATCATCATCACGAGGTTACAAACTTTGCAAAATAATGCATTAAGAGCTGAACTAGGTATAAACAAAAGAGTATATCTCTGCCATCAAACGCCAACAGAAATGGCTCCCTACCCACAATAAAATTCTGCTTAAAATGGTCTTCTTGACCCATAAAGCACTAAACAATGCGGCCCCTAGCTATTTAATAGATAGGCTAAACAGAAGAATCTCCACTCGACTGACCAGAATCAGCAACGCTAACTGCCTTGTGGTACCGAGATTCAGACTCACCAAAATTGGCAGTAATAGCTTTCCAGTGAAGGTGGCCAAGATATGGAACGCCTTGCCTCATGAGTTGAGAGCAGACCAATCATATCTACAGTTTAGAAAGAATTACATCAACCTGCTCAACTCTACTGACCGCGAGCCACAATAGAGAAACCAGCCTTTTCTGACCATCTTAGTCTATCTTCCGTATTTCAGAAAATGACAATCTAACCTGCCCACTACCTGTATATTTGTTATATTGCTATAGCTTTGCCCACACCGTGAAATACTGTCATAACTTGTATATGTGTGATACTGCTATATTTTTGCTTATATTGTGATATATTTTATTTTTGCTTATATTGTGATATATTGCTACAATCGGCCTCATTACAAGGTTGGCGGTAAGGCAAAAACGATGCCGGTATATTAATACTGGCATCGTTTACCGCTCCGGTGTATCCTGACCCGGCAACCCGGTATTAGCGGCACCCTAAATAACAGCGCCGCTAATAGCGTCATGGGCGTGTACTTGCTCCCCTTTGGGGAGCAAATACCGGCATGCCGGTAATAGGGGGAAATCCCAACCCACGCGGACATGCAAATACCGGTATCGCGAAGCCGGTAATCACGGGCTGCGCGATGCCGCCCATACAGGCATCGCGGACCACCAGCAAACAGCAATCAGGATACAAGGCAACTGCCAATGGTGCACAAAATCCCCACAGGTGGAGTCAATGGAGGCTGACCAGTATAAAATGAGCACACCCACACACCACACCCCTTCCAACACCAAAATGCTACCACTAGCTGTTGCAATCATGGCGCTGGCGGACATGCCCATACTGCTACAACTACAGCAACAACAGCAACAACAACAACAACTACAGCAGCAACAACAGGCAGCACAGAGGAGACACAGGAGGAGAAGGAAGGTGGGACAGGCCCAGCAATTTCCACCAGCGCAGCCAGCAGTGCCTCGCAGGCAACCACCAATCCCTCACACCAGACCCAGCCCTTTTAACCTAACCCCTGAGCAGATCCACACCCTGTACCGGTTGGACCGTGACACCATCACCACCATAGTGAACATGATACAGAACGACATTGCCAGCCTCATAGAAATACTCACTGCCATCCCCCCGCTAATAAAGGTGGTGTCTGTGCTCCACTTCCTGGCCACAGGCACCTACCAACACACAGTGGGCCAGCTGCATGGCATTGCACAGCCACTATTTTCACGCATGTTGAACCAAGTGGCGGATGCCCTCCTGAAGCACGCAAGTAGCCACATATCCCTACCACGGACTGCCCAGGAGATAGCCGACACCAAAGTAGACTTCCATGCGCTGGCAGGCATGCCCAATTGTGTTGGTGCCCTCGACTGCTCCCATGTGGAATTGGTAGCCACCCATGTCATAGAGGCGGTGTACCGCAATCGCAAGCAATACCACTCCATCAATGTGCAAATGGTATGTGACTCCAGCAAGATCATCAAACATTTCTGCGCCCGATATCCCGGATCAACACATGATGCCATGGTACTGCGTAACTCCACGCTACCCCATCACATGGAGTGACATGCTGGACCACGTGCCTGGCTCCATGGTGAGTTGCACAACTGTCCAATGGCAGTGCTTTGGGGTACTGATGTGTAGGGATGCATAAGGGAGGGCATACTCCACCTGAGTGGGAAAGGGGGGGCATACTCCACCTGGGTGGGAAAGGGGGACATACTCCACCTGGGTGGGAAAGGGGGGGGCATACTCCACCTGGATGGGAAGGGGGGGCATACTCCACCTGGGTGGCAATTGCCAGTGATTGGAGAAAGCATGCAGAGCTAAACACTCCTGACCTGAACCGGCCAAACGGAACATGATACATCACTGGGCCACATTGCACAAATTATGCATATCGATGACAACAAGTAAGAGGCACAACCAGGCCACCATGGTGATGGCAAACAATGCATGAATGAACAGGATGGCAACTGAGGCAATGTGGTCAGTGTGACCTTGCATAGTGAAGAATGAACAGCATGAATTGGAGGCTAAACATTGTTGCAATACCACAGCACATCTGCCTCAGCATGAATGATTACACCCTGCATCATCTATCAAACGTCAACCAGGCTACCACACCTCATGACAGTATAGATTGCATTTAGTTGACATTTTTGCATGCGTACAGGGACATGTGTATGCCCACACAAAATAGCTGCCGCCATGACTGTGCTCCCTGAAGGTGGCAGTTCAGAGTGACACACACCTATTTGTATCTGCTTGCAGGTGATGGAGGATATCCCTTGAGGCCATGGCTACTTACCCCTGTGCGGAACCCACAGAACAGCCATGAAGAGGAGTACAATCGTGTGCACACCCGTACCGTGTTGTGATTGAGCAGACCTTTGCCCTGTTGAAGGCGCGGTTCTGCTGCCTCAACAGGTCTGGTGGGGCACTCCTATATAGGCCTGAGAAGGTGTCAAAGATCACCATGTCCTGTGTCATGCTGCACAACATGTGCGTCCGGAGAAATGTACTACTGCCACCTGACATTGACATGCATGGCCCGGGTGAGGATGTTGAGGATGGAGACAGAGGTAAAGTAGCCCCCTGCCAGTATGTGATGCATGGGATGGCCATGCTGTACGCCAAGCACTAATTCATGAATACTTCTGAAACACAGGGACTATGATAAACATGTGTCAGTGAAACTCTGGCTCCATGTGTACATGCACACTTGTATTGTTGGGAGTTGGCCACTGAACACCATCATACATTAAATGTACATGCACAAAATGAAGAATGTCCAGCCATTGAATTTTTGGCACAAAACGGGTGTATTTTTCAAACAGGCAACAATGTGAACACTTCTCCCCAACCCCCAGTGAACTCCCTAACCCACCCTACAAACCCCAATAACCCCCAGTGAACTCCCTAACCCACCCTACAAACCCCAAATGTACTCTGATGATTGTTCCCTTCACCAACAACCATGTGTCCAAAGGCCATTGTTTGGCCAATCTACTTCTTGACCTTTTTGGTATCCGGGGGTGGCATCTCCGAGTGCCATGAACTCCTCCGTGTCATCCACACAGGGCTTGTGTGGGCTGAGGTTGAAGGTGTTGTAGCAGAGGACGTGTCAGAGGCAGGTTCCACGCCTGCTCCAAGGCATGGCCGCTGCATATGGAGCAGGATGGACGTTAGCACTTGCGTTACTGCCCCCAGACAGTCCCTCATGACGACTGCAGATGCGTTAACGGCAGCAGTGTTTGCAGCGATGGCTGCTGTGGTCTCCCCAATGGCAGTAGCAATGGCCCTCCTGGTGTCCTCCCCATCGGCAATATACTGCCGCATTAGATCAAGCATTGACTCCTGTCGTGCCTCCACCCTTGACAGTCGAGCCTCAAAAGTGTCGGTGGTAGCCGGAGTGCTGGTGGCCGGGGTGGTGGTAGCCGGGGTGGTGGTAGCCGGGGTGGTGGATGGCGCTTGCGTGGGGCCCACATCCAGGGTGCTGTCCTCCTCGAAGAGGCACATGTCGGAATCTCTGAGGTCGGAGTCGTGGAGGCAGGGATCGTCACTGCTGTCGGCCTCCATATGGGGTGGGGAGGTGGTCAGGGGGCTTGGGGTGGGTGTAGTGGACACGACTGTCACACCCTCGGTGTCCACATTTGCATCTGCAAAGTCCACGGTGGTTGGTGGTGCAGGAACGAAAACCCCTCCCACTGTTGTGGGTGGCTGATGCTGGTCTTGATGTGTGTGGCCCACACTGGCAGCACGTGGTTTTTGCTGGGTTTCAACCCGGTCCGGCACGCTGCGTGTTGGCCTGGCCTGTTTCTCTGGCTGGGGGATGGTGGTGGTGGTGGCCCTTGTCCCATGGCGTGATGTTGATGCCCTTGTGCCCCTCTCCTGACTGGCATCTTCCTTATCAGTGCCTGGGGGTTAGAAGAGATGCAGGTCATCAGTGATGGTGTCACATGCCAGCGACATACTATTGCACTGTGATATATTCATACATTCATGCATCCATTTATTACAGGGGTGTGGCAATTGGTGTTCTGAGGGGGCATGTAGGCCATCAATGCATGGCAGGTGGCATGCCATTGATATGGGGTCTGTGTGTTGAGTTACATGGGCACAGTCATGTTATGTTGCCTGTGTGTTGGGATTGGGATTGGCACTCAGCATGCATTTGTGTGTGGCAGGGTGTGGCACACATTATTGACTGGATATGTTGATGTGGGTCTGGGACATGCATTGGCTTGCCTAGTCTCACTTCCACGTCACTTGTGCTACGTCATGGTTTCCCCTCAAGCGATATGCAGGGTCACTCACCTCCTTCTGGGGATGATGCGGCGCCCATCTCCATCTCCAATCCCTCTATTGACTTGGGATCAATGAATGAGCTGACAGTCTCCTCCCAGGGCATCAGCTTTGCTGGTGAGTGTGGCACCGCGCCTGTCGCCATGGCCGCCCTCCTGTTGACTTCCAGGATGTTCCTCACCCTCAAGCGGAGGTTGTCCCACCTCTTTCTGCAGTCACACACAGTGCTTGGGTGGTCCCCACGGCTGACACCCTCTGGGAAACCTCCTGCCAGATTTTCTTTTTTTCATCTGGGCAGCATGCTTCATGGCATTTGACTTGATTATCTCTGCATGCTGGGCCAGAGTGCCCGCCAGCATGTTGAGCTCAGCGTCAGAAAAACGCTGTCTCCGCTTCCGGGGGGTCGTCTTCTGGATAGCCTTGGACATCCTCAGGGTTTTCTGACGCAGCATAACACAAAAAGACTGGTGGTTGGGGAGGATGGCAATGGATTGTGTTTTTAAAGATGGCCGCCCGCCCATTTCCCGTTCCTGCGCGATGACATAATTTCCGGGTCCGGTTTTGCGAACCCGGTATTAGCATGGTGGTATTACCGGGCTGGTATTTAGGGGTTGCTCTGAGGCGGTGCCGGTATCGGTGGGTCCCGTGATGCTGCTATCGGGGGGTTGGAGGACCTTTAGCAGCAAGCCGGTGTTACCATTACCCGCATGGGGTTTCGCGCGTGCTTGCGCACTAGTAATCACCCGCTATTAGCGGGTTCATACGAGCACGGACTCACTCTTACCGGCATGCCGGTATTTAACCTGTTTTTACCGGGCTACTCTTAATGAGGCCCAATGCCTTTGCAATCTTACCTGTAATATATTGGGCCTCATTCCGAGTTTGACACAAAGGGATACCGGGCACCAGTAAGGACACCGGTGCCGGTAATCCCTTTGCGCACTATTTCGAGTTCCCTTAGCGGGTCCCTTCCTTAACGCCTAGTGCGGTACCATTATTAGCACCTTCCCCCTTCCCGTTGAGCCCTATGGGGGCTCGAATGGGAATGGGGAATGGCTTTTTCAATGGGGACTTACCGGTCCTGCAAAGGTGGGAATAGACCGGTAAGTCCCCATTGAACGAGGGCGGACTCGGTAACGGTATGGAGGTAGTCATGACGCTAATAGCACCATGATTACCTCCATACTCGGAATGAGGCCCATTGTGTATTACTGTGAATTATCTGTAACCTTGTAAGCTTTGCACCACCTTACTGCTACGCCCTGTTACATTCGGGTTTGGTGCGCATTAGAAATAAATAAACAAACAAACAAACAAACCCTGAAACATGACTTACCTTCGTGCCTCCAAGAATACGACCAGTCCTGATGACAGTTCGGGCATGTTTCTTGTGAACTGTGTTATTAAATAACTGTTGACAAGTCTACTGTGAGTCATGCACTTACTTGTGACCCAGATAACATCTTAAAAATGCATTCTGCATTGTGAAATGCTCCGAATTGGTTTCATGTTCAAATACAAATGTAATTTACTGTTCTCATGTCACGCATTCATGTACAACTTTAGACTGTGTCAATTTGTCATATTTCTGTTTTGTTTTTATTTAGCAGTTTTTATCAGAATAATATTGTTATGTTTTTCAACACGCCGTGTTCCACTAGTGTGATCTAATGTTTTCTCACTAGACTCTAGATAGATGCTGACATCCGCTTAGTGCTCGAAAGGCGAGGTAGACTTGACTCAATTCCCCTTTTTTCTTTTTTTCTGATGGCTTTCTGAGGCCTTGAGCATGGCTGAACATCATGTCCCATACACTTCAGCCAAAACTTACATACCCCGCATGTGTTGCTCAAAGTAACAAATGTCAATATGCGCTGACAAATAGTTAAATAGTTAAATACAGCATTGGAACAAAATGAAACATCTTCAATTTGAAATTCACTGAACAAACTTGCAATGTGGCTGCAATGTGGCTGAAGCCCACGCTCCAGGGATTGCAGCTACTGTGCATGCAGAAAACCAACAAGAGTGGCCCCCTATGCCATTATGGTAGTTTAGTAGACACAGGACCAGGCTGCAGGTTAAGTCTAGTGTATATTGAGGTTGGTTTGGTGGGGCCAGTGTCATCGTTCATCCTCATGTTCTTGGTAATTTGGCTTACATCCTCGACATGGGCTGATTAAAGTAACATATATCAGTATACACAAAAACACATGTTTGTGAAAAGTGGAATTATTTATAACTTACATACAATGATGAAAACATCATGAGACATCTTCAGGTATAAAATATTTTAAAATTCAGTCAAAAAACTTTGTTAAATGGACGTTATGGTTAAGTTGCCCTAATAAAAAAAACTGTGCAATTCAGTGAAAAACAGTTGTTAAACAGACATTATGGTTAATTTGCTCTATTAAAAAACTTTGAAATGTACAGAAAAACCATTGCCAAAGGGATGTTATGGATGTAAACGCAAATATGAAAAAACATTGAAATTTGCCAGATATGGTAAACTATGCAACCATAAATCACACCCCCACCATGCACTGCTCAGAATAACGCCCAGGATAACAACACAAATGGCACTGTGCATATAAGTAATGATGTGAATACAATGCAACCTTTTACCGGACAGTAACTTCTGAATGACTAATGCATGCACACAATTTACATACAATGGACCTCATTTGAATATGGATGAGTTACCTTAATTACTTGGTGAAGGTCTTCCCAGCGGACTGCAATTATTTATCATGCACTGTTGTACATTTGCATTATAATGTTTTGCTGTCTCAAGAAGGCAGTGTCCGAGTTCCATATAAATAATACCTCTGCTTCTGTTGTTTAGATGAAAGTATATCTGGTGATGTCAGATACACTTTTCGTGGAAGTAACTGAAAGACCTCTCCACAACTAATATGAGACAATGAGCAGCGCAGTCTTGTAAGGAGAGTTTGCTAAAACAATGCTGTATTTGCTCGATTGCGGTTTCTTTTTACCCCCGAAAGAGAAAAAGAGCTAAGCAGGATGTGTGCTGCGCAACTGAATGAAGTTTGAATTTCACATATTTAGTTTAGAATAAAGGAACGGATGAGATCATCCGTTTTCATAGGAACTTGAAATACGAAAGAGTCATTTCTTACTGAACTAATATTCTGCTAAATGCATTGTTACATTTAAAAAAGAAATTGTGAACTTGTAACACTGTTACACCTATCACTATACTTGCACTACCAACTAAGTTGTACGGCCTGTCTCATCCTTTTCACTGCCTTCTTTCTAGGTGATACAACTTTGTATTTTCATCCCAGCTCTTTCAACAAGTAACAACTGAACACAATCACTTTGCATGCCAGTGAATGATACATTTTGGAATGAAATGATGGGGTCAAAATGTAGGGTCTCCAGCACTTATAGTTTAGTGAATGTGTGCGTCCATCAATGGGCGTGCTCACCACTACTGAGAAGAATCCCTCAGTGGCGTGGCATCTCCCTGGGGTGCACTGCTTCTGAGAAGGCTCACTCTGACCCACTGTGGCTTGTGCTTCGAATGAACATTTGAAGGCATGTCTTTGAATGAACATTTGAAGGCATGTTTGTCATTATGGAACATTGCCCGACTATGTTTGATAGATATTCTGTACAGACATTTCTTAATGATAATATACTATGCTCTCCGTTGATTTGGCAGTCTTATGAAAAATGCATATGACAAGACTAGTGACCAAGTTGAAGGTTTGAGAGTAGTAATGGCCTTTCATGAGGTCCCGGCAAGACCCCCATTGAGGGGTTTATAGTTATTAGTACTATGGGGCAAACAAACGGCAAGCAGAGGTCAAAGTGAGCGGGAACTATGAATTATTGGGAGTCAAGTCCTGCTACTTTAATTTTTTTACTATTAACAGTTCCTCTACATTTTATATGAATTTTAAGTATTCCAGACATTTTCTTTTTAAAGTTAAAGCATACCTCTTCCTATTACCAGACTATAGCAGTTGCAGCTAAACTGAAACCGGGATGACCTCTCAACTTGGGTGTACTCTAGTTGGCTTCATCTTAGCCAGGAGAAGGTTAAGAAAGTCCAGTTAACACTAAGCAGGAATCGCTCATCAAATCCCATCTCCTCCTGATTTTTGGAAAACTTGCCCAAGTAGTTCCATACATAGGAATTAAAATTGATAATGGTCTGGCTTATTCGCAAGGGGTGCTAATTTACTATCCTTTGGCTATGTCTGATGTCTAACGTTATGCCCCTAGAGGTGAGTGCAGTTGTAGCAGGAGCTGTATTGACTAGCTGCTTCGACTATTGCACTGGTTTACTGGGTTAGGGGCATGCTTCAGCAACATGTTTTAGCGAATTACAGGTAGCTCAAAATTAATTTGTTTCTGGATATGAGAATAATGATCATGTCGAGGCTGCTAGCAGGAACTTGCTGTGACTTTCAGTCGATAATTGAGCTCAGAGTTCTCTGTATCAACTTCAAATGCATATCCATGGGGCCTCACATGCCCACCCAAAGGATAGTGCCACACGGAGCTTTCCAGGATAGCACGCTTGATCTATCCATGATCACAGGCTACTTCTCCCTACGCCTCTGTCATGTCAGAGGAGAGAAGACTTTCAGTCTTGGGAGTCATGCTTTTGAATACATTACCCAAGTCTACTTGTGAAAGTTCACATTGATCTAGTTTCAGGCCCCCGGTAAAGTAGGTGTTAGTGGTGAGATCCAGCACAGTCAAGATCAGTGAGTAGGGACCACATATAAATGATCAAGCTGACCAACAGAAAAATATGAAGAACAATAAGGTTGGAATCACCTCGTTTTGCCTGTTCCATCAGCTTGACTATCAACCTGCCTGCCCCTGCCTACCCAGTTTCCCGGCAAGGTCACCTTTCCGCTATTTGTTTTGGTGAACTTTTATGACTGGCGACAAAGTGCATATAAGTCCTGTACTAATCAGGAGGGGCAGCCCAAATTATTGAGGAATGTGGCCAGAATAAGGGCCCTAAAGGGTGAGAAGGGTGAAGCAACAGAACATTGGGCGATACATTGACAGCCGTGGCACTCAAGAAAGAAGGCGCCGTGAGAGAGGTGAGAGGGATGGATCCCAAAGGTTGAAGAATGGGCCAGTGAGCACAGAGCGGGCTCTAGGTGCTGGCATGGGGAGAGAAGTGGCTGAGGCAATGAAAACACATGCTCGCATGATGGAGAGGCGAAAGTTAGTTCTCCAGAGAAGGACTGGCATCTCAGGAGACTGGAAAACTTGGAGCCATAGTTTGAGATATAGCCCTGGCCTGGATTAGCCAATAGCCGGGCTTACTGCCTCAGACGCAGATAGTCATTTACGTGTTAACATGGTTTTCAAATTGGGCAGGCATATTAATGTACATTCCTAGGGTGTGCAAGTCATTCATGGTAAGCATGCAAGTATAGGTTTGCTTAGGAAGACACTAATTAGCATGGGCGTAATTTTAGGGGGGGACATGGGTGTTTGTCCCCCCAACTTTCATGGCACACCATTCTGTCCCCATTCATTTGGTTGGGGCACCTTTTCTTCAGATGTCATGTCCCCCCCAACATTTTCAGCAAAGTTACTCCAATGCTAATTAGACTATTAGACCGCAACCCACATCAAACTTATCAACTTGATGTGCGAGGACTGATCAAGGGATGACTGCTTTTTCAAAACAGAAAAGCACCCATTAAATATTTTGAGAGTTCAACCACTACCCTTCAACTGTTCCTTGTTTTTTTTTTCCAGTGACATTGTATTTTCCAAGTAGCGTTGGCAGTTCTAAAACATAACAACATCAAACACTGAGAATTAGGAAGTTTGGCAAGGGCCAGTTTGTCTTTAGTTAAAGCTGCATTAATATTCCTCAACCATGTATTCATCTCCTCTGAGGAAAAAGGAGCGAAGAAGTAAGAAGCATGGACCCTGGCGTCCTATCGCTTTGTTTGACTGCTATTTACAATTCACTATTAAAACTGACTGACAGATGCAGGGCTTTATGTCGCTCGCTGTATTATTATCATCTGTTCAACAGGCTTTTCAATTAGACTGACATCTTTTATTGAATAACCTCCTTAGTTGTCATTCAAGTCATTTTGTTGGAAATGCTGCCAGTTGGCTCACGCCTGCATGTTTTATTTTCCCAATATTTGCGAGCAGTGCTGAAAATGTTCTTAAATGAGTAATCTTTCCCTTTAACATAAGCTACCACCAAAAACAGGGTTTTCCGAATCTCTGAATATGCCTGATCATGTTAAGAGACCTACCAGGTCATCATTTACTAGCTGTCCTTAATGGTGGTCATCCAGTGGAAATAATGATAGCACTTTCAGATTTACATACAATTCCCCCCAACCAAAGCTGCTACTCATTTATCGACCTGGGAAGGATGAAACGCTAAGTTGCTTTACTGGGACTCGAACCTGTGCCCTGCAAATCCCTCACAGATCCCAAAAGCAAGTGCTCTACCCACTAAGCCATCTTAACAACTTAAAACGATACGATCCAATTCTCTCAGAATTGTTTTTTTGTTTAAATGTTTCCTGTTGACTTGCCAGGGGATCATTCACAAGTTACTAAGACTGGACAAACTTCCACGGGTGTAATTAATTGGATCCAAAAGATGCACACAGGACTGTATGCTTGATCCCGCTTGTGGATTCAGGAGGCTGGCTTCTGTTTGATCAACCGGTATTACCCAAATTGTTTGTTTACAATTGTTCGAATGAACAATTGACCGAATTTAAAGGGTCACAATTGACCTTTTCACAATTGACCGAATATATATATATATGGTTGTTGGGGGGTTTGGTGTTGGGTGGGGGGTTGTGGGGGTTTCCCCCACATATATGGTACAATTGACCTTCACAATTCGGTCAATTGGGAAAAGGTCAATTGTCATTCGAACAGTTGTAAAACAAATAATTCGTAAACAACCGATCAACCATCCAGGGCCACTGAATCTTCCGGGAGGTGAGAGCTCCTATAAAAGATCAACTCAATTCTGCTATGTCTTTGTTTTTTGTGTTTTTAAGCTGCAAGAGCATCCACTTCGTTTTTTGATATTTAAGGCTTTAAGAATAGAACTGTACATGGCAGTGCCACAATTTGTGTTTCAGATTAGTTTTGGTTGATGCGGATGGAGTTTGGTGATATTTTTTGACTCTGTATTTGTTGTTATTAGTTTTTAAATCCATATTTGCCAACTTTTGCATATTCCTTTGTTAGGCCCCATTGCCATTTTTCCTTTTTACCACTGCTTTCCTTCATAGAATGATTTTTCTTAAAACCAAACCATTTCCTCTCTCACTCCTCATGTACCACCCGCTCTGTGTTAACACCAAAAGTTAAACAAATTGAAAACCTATTCAGGGACGTCATTTCACCAAAATGCTAGCAGTACCGGATGTGACATCACGTGACCCATGACATCACAGGAAGTGATTCCATTTGACCCCACACCAAAGTGACATATCGGAAAGCGATTGAATACAACATTTCACCCCTTGACAAAACAGGAAGTGGCATCGCATAGCATTCTTACTAAGTACACTACAAAAATAGGGTTACGATATCACTATAATGTGATATACATTTCATACAAGAATGGATCACCATATGTATCGTTACTATCAATGTGTATAAGCCCATATTACCAATTACTGTGAATGCAAGCAGATGTCCAAGGCCAAATGCTAATGATGTGTTATTATATAGCACTTACGCTTAAGCGCTTTATATAGAACAAATATAGATACAATATCAGCCAACCTGTGTTGGTACTCATTTAGCGACCTCAGAAGAATGAAAGGCTGAGTTGATGTGTTTAAGAACAGACTCAATCAGTGAATCATCTGCTGAAGGGTGCCTGAAACAAACATTTAATGAGTCTAGCAATTATTGTATAGAATTCCAGAAAGACACATTATTTGTTATTCTTATTCTTTCTTATATAGTGTCACTGCTCAAAGTGTTAGATTTTTGCGAACCCCATGTTTTTAAGAGGCCTGAGCAAGAAAGCCAGCCACTCCAGTAACAAAGATTTCACAGAACAGCATGCATTAAGCATCCAGGTATGGTATGTAATTTGCAGGTGGGCCATGATGTTCTCTGTGTATTTCTCTGTTTCTGCTCCAGTATGGTCTCATTGCTTTACACATTACATTGTGCAAGATGTGACTGACATTACCTTGCCCAGTGAAAATCTTGGAGAACCACATCTACAAAGAACTACTGAATCAGGTAGAAAGCAATGGAATACCCAACCAATCTCATGTCGGCTTCAGACCCATGAGAGGAACTGAATCAGCACTCCATATGGGACAATCTAATAATAAATGCAAACAACAGCACCCAATCAGCCCTCATACTACTAGACATATCTGCTGCCTTTGACACAATGAGGCACACAACACTAATAACGAGACTGAAGAAATGCAGCATAAAAACTCTCTACTACAATGATTGAACAGAAAGAAAACACTTACCCGCATGTACATATGACACAAAAAACATTACCTATGGCATAAATAAAGGATCAAGCCACCCCCGTCCCCATCAACTTCTACATGCCACCCTAATGAAACTCAATCAAATCCATGGATTGACTACCTACAACTGTGCAGATGATACCAAACTCATCTTCACAATAACCTCTGTCTAAGACCCCAAAAACACCCTCAACAAATGCCTCACTGACATATACACCTTGATGACAAACAACAATCTCAAGTTAAATCCAACCAAAACAGAAATAATGATCTTCCCACCAGAAGACAATGCAACACAAACATACCTGTGATGACCACTCTGCATGAGAACTCAACCAGATACATTGCTTCTACGCCCTGAGACTAATAAGAGGGATACTCCCGACAACCAATTCTCACACAGAACCCTTGTAATCAACTCCTTAGTACTATCAAGACTAGAGTACGCCAACAGCCCCTACCTTGGAATGCCATAAAGCCTTACAAAAAAACAACAACACCTCCAAAGTACCACAGCAACACCACTCCTGAGACTACATCACACCAGCTCAGAGAAGCCTGCACTGGCCACCAGTAAAAAAATGCATCAACTTTTAATGCCAAATAGTTGCAAACACAAAAGAACGTCGCCCAGAAAAACAACAACACATCCAAAGTACGGCAGCAAGACCACTCCTGGGACTAAATAGAAGAGACCACATCACACCAGCTCTGAGAAGTTTGCACTGGCTACAGGTAAAAAAAATGCATCAACGTTAAAGCCCTCTGCATCACCCACAAATCACTCCACGGACAAGGAGCCACATTTCTCAAAGCTGAAATCAACCGTTACCAGTCAGGAAGAAACCTAAGATTGATCAATGACGTCCAAATAAAAACTAAACACTGCGAGCAAAGGATATTCAGAGGAACTGCATTTTCCTATCTGAAAGCCAAACCATGGAACACAGTACCGAACAAAATAAGAAGGACAGAAGACCACCTAACTTTCCAAAAACGACCGTAACCTGGCTATTCAACTCACTGAGACAAGCATAAAAAACATGCCTGCCCACAATCCATACTCTGGGACCAAAACAAATATGGGACAATACGGATTAAAGAACCAAAAATAAAACCACTGCACACCCAGAGCCAAACAGAAAACAACTAACCACCCCCTCCTCTCTTCCACACCTGCATACCTCTCACATACTACACATGCCCAAAAAGGGCCAGCAAAACTACACACAAAAAAACTTGCAAACCACACACCCACCACCAACCATGCCACAAAATCAAATAGTTGCAAACAACAAACAACCCAAACATTGGATACTACCACTCCAGACACAACATGCCCAGTGCACACAACACAGCACACGCAAAATCTCACATGTTCACTTGCACAGACATCAGCAAAACTTCTACTCTCTCCCTCTTCCCCCACTAACCAACCCTGCACACTTCTTACAAGCCACGTGAGTGCCTGGAGACCATGCAAATGGCAGCATTAGGCAGTACAAATCATCATAATGTAACATATCTGAGCCTCTATTGGTCTCTTGAGAGAATGTACTTATTTGTTAATCTCTCCAATAATGTTACATTTTCCCCCAAGAGGAAAAGAGTGAGATAAGAGCATTTTTCTGAGTGGACAGAGTGAGATAAGCGCACTGTACCTGCTGGTGTTGTGCAGTGAGGGTTGAAAAGTGCAAGAAAAGCCATGAAGTAATTTGTCCGCTAGTGTGGTTTGAAGGAGATGGGATAAGTGGATGTTGATTGAGATTTGGTGGAATCGAGCAGATGCACGACAAGCACATTCCTTTTCGGACTGTGAAGGGTTTGAGCAGATTCACTCACATGTCAGGCTTTCCGATAAGTGATCAGCTGTGCTTTAATCTTATCAATCAAGCAGAATCCTCTCCCTCAATTGGCATATATTGGCATTGGCATTTAAAAGCAGCCTGGAGCGGACGCGGGCGGACGTGCCCTGCAGGAGTGCTGAGAGCACGCTGAAGTAGAGTGAAAGGCAATTACATCTGGGCCCATCAGGGCGCAGTATGGGCACTGGGCCTCCCTCTATGCCAAAATCCGGCAGTGCTCGCCATCTCGGGGAAAACACTACAAAAATGGTAATTTTAACATACCCCTGTACTAAGCTGTTGGGACTGACTCCACCCATTACCTACCTACCAGCAAGAGTTC
The DNA here is from genome assembly GCF_040938575.1 of Ambystoma mexicanum. Taxonomy (NCBI): domain Eukaryota; kingdom Metazoa; phylum Chordata; class Amphibia; order Caudata; family Ambystomatidae; genus Ambystoma; species Ambystoma mexicanum. The sequence continues at coordinate 1,079,181,466 of NC_090930.1, forward strand.
TGAGTAAGAACCTGGCTGGGTTGAGAAACCATATTTGTGAAAACCAGGGTGGGAATGTGGCCTTTAGAGAAGGGAATAGGGGAGGGGGAGAAACAACACGCCCTAAGAAGGACATTAAGGGACTGCTGATTAATGTAAAATAGGTGGGGGCACATCACTACGAAACTTATAATATAGTTGAGGAATTTTCCCCCAAACATCTGGTGTATGACTGAGACCTGGTTCTCTGCCAGCTCCGGCCCTGACGTCTGCCAGATGCTACCCGACGACTATGCTGTACTGTGCCAGGACAGGCCCTAACCGGGGGCAGGTGGCGACCTTGTTGAAATACATCACACCTCACTTAATTGCCAAGCTATTTCTGTTGACCATTCACTGTGCTGTGAGCTTCTTATAGTTAGAGTACAGGCTATAATGTGTCAATTCATTTTCTATTGATCTATAGACCACCTTCACACAGTTAGGCCAATTTTGATTTGGAGATCGGCAGCTGGTTGGTGATGTAGCCCTCAACTCAAATCTGGTGCTACTGGGGGATTTAAATCTCCACCCTAATGATCCTGCCGATGTTTATGCAAAGAATGTGGTTGTTGGTTTACCTGACCTTTCTTTTACTTTGCGTAACTATCTGCCTATCCATCGCAATGGGAACACCCTTGACCTTATTTTTGCAGAAGCTAACCTCATTGGCACCTTCACCCACCTTCCCGTAATTTGTCTGATCACTTTCTGGTGCCATGTTGGCTTCCCACACCTCATTATCCATCAAGCACCTCCCATTACTAGCAGATCCAGTGGTTTTGGAGCAGAGTTGACCACACTATGGTGGTGGCTCAATTGATTCAGACAACAGTAAACTACAGGCTAGGAGGCAAGACCCATTTACTTTACTTCTAAACACTCTGACTGAGGTAGCTGATCTGGTAGCTCTGGTGGAGTCCTGCTTTTGGTGTTTGTATACCTTATGCACTATTGTTTACCTCTAATCTCAGAGCCCAAAAGCAAATATGCTGTTGCCTAGAGAGGAAATGGTGGCTTAAATAGTGCCAAGAATAATTTTCTAGCTATAAACAAGCAGTAATCCGCTAACATGTGATGATTAACACAGAAAAAGTAAAAGCTCTGCCCCCATGCTGCCTATTTGTTGTTAGGCGGAAATTGCAACACGTGCAGGGCCAGTAAGGATGCCTGTACTACAGAAAATGGAAAACAAGGTATCCATTAAGAAAACCTTATATGAATTCACAAAGAAATAATGGCCTTTTGGATAAAGTCCCAGAAGAATTGTGAAAATGAGTGAAAGAGAAGATTGGTGACGTCATGCAGAGCAGAAAATGACACACCTGGAAAAGATGCATGAGGCAGGAGAATATAGACATTCTATAAGCTCTGAGAGAAAATGGTAAAGATGAGCAACATTTCTGGCTCAAGATGAAGACGCTCATGCTACAGAAATGCTGAAGAATATGTAAATCAGTTTACACTTGTACAGACGCAGTAACGCAAATTGACACAGTTATCTTAAGGCTGGCTATGTAGTAAATAGTTTTGCAGCGATGCACCAATGTATAATATATAGGAATGTATAGAATGTGAATATTCCACAGTGCACTTTGAGCAAGGCTGAAACGCCATGATTGGAAAGAGTTTTTCAGTGTGGCGTAGTTGGGAAATTACTGATGGCGAGAGAGAAATTCAAGAAAGGCTTGGCTGGCCCAGCACCAAGAAGATGAGGCCACCGTGAGCCTGGGTGTCCATCCAGTAGTTACATTGAACATGAGAAAGAAACAAACTTCTGTTTGAAATGGAATGGAAAAAGAATGAAGGCATCAAGAGTTCATCATTTAATAGAATTAAATGCTGCAAAAGGCTTGAAAATGCGGTCTCCCAGTCACATGGTCAGATCACAACAGACTTTAGGTCGAGCTACACCGAAACCAAGAAGATACTCCCTTTATTTCTCAGATGCAGAGATCCTCTACAAAGCCACGTTCAAAGCCTAATTGCCTGGCAGACTGCAAGAGTGGTGATAAATATGGGACTAATTGGAATGGGAGGCATGATCAAACCGATCGTCCATGCACCTGGAATAGTAGCCTGTGTGCTGCTAGCGTGAGGAATCTTCCAGACGGGTACAAAATGTCAAACCAATGGTAGGGGGCCACATATCAGTGAGCCCTATAGTTTGTATAACCAATGAAGTGTCAATTATTAGTATGACACGAAAGATGATTTGCACTTGAGATGGGCTTAGTTGCCCACCTGACAGTAGAGACCCAAACAGAACACCCGTCAGTATGGAACATATACTTAGATGCTCCCTGTAATCCTATCACATCCCCAAGTAGGTTTTTATAGTTTTCCACGTAGTGTGACATCACTGATGAGTTTTTACTGTAAAAGTTGTGTTTTTAATTAAATGCTCTGAGAGAAATCGAGCAGACTTCCATTGATGTCTGTTGTAACTCCCTGTTTAGACATTTGAAAATAAAACAGATTAACTTTGCCAACTTCCTGAGTCAGTTTGATAATGAATATTTGAGTAACTTCTGCATCCCCATCCATATCAAAGTATTGCTACCTCGTCTTAAAGAGCCCTAGGTCACTGGGTTCACGTGGTAGCAGAGATGGATAGGATCCATCGACCCAGTAGGCTTTTAAGGGTCTCAGAAATATCGGATGTCCTCTGCTATTTAGCTGGAGGAACGTGAAGCTCCCTGTAGATAGCAGCCAGTAGTAAAAACTTGCAAGTCACTAAAGGATAAGTGGGATTGGTCCCATTTTATGGAATTTCCCCCCTGGTTTCCACAGGCAGCTGAGCGTACCAAAGGCTGAAGTGGCTGGTTGAGGAGGAGATGATCCAGAGGGTCAGAAGCTGAAAGGCGAATGGTGAGTAGATTGAGAGAGCTGGCAAACCATAATGTGTATTAAATGGGGAAAGTGATAATGGAGAGTAAGTAATGGAGGATTGGAGGGATATTTGAGTTATGATAAAGAGCGTCAAGTAGAAGTATTTGGTTGTCGACGAGGAACAATCCATAAAATAAGCCCAGAATCCTACATCAAGGACGTCCAGAAGGAGTTGTTTTAAAATCTGTAACTGATATATAGGAGACAAACAGATAGATCTGTTAAAGAAAACAATTCACACTACGATCAGAGTTATTATTAGGGGTAAGAGTAGCCACGAGGAACATTGGCGGAAGTATATTTGGGCCAGCCAGTCTGTCTGTCTGTTTGTATATTGTATTTATTATGTGATAAAAAGAAAAACAATGAAATGTCGAAGAGCGACAACCTATAGAATGTGGTAAAAAGCTGAGAATAGATTCTTTATTTATTTAGTTGATAAAGGTATTGACTAAACAGGTAGACTGAAGTAAAGTGAGACATATTGTGTTATTTTTCTGAAAAAGTATTTTCTCTGTTAAATGATGTTAAGTATTGACAGTCGATTGTGTCTTACCAACCAATGAGGTGTCCATACCTAATAGACACTCCCGTCCCATGCATACCTGTAAATGCTGAAGTATTATCAGTCAACATTTTAAACCATTCTGATAATGTTATTCAGGTTTTTATATATCCAAATAGTATTAAGAATATCTAATAGTTTTGTTCATCAACAATTTACTAAATGTATTTCGTCAGTTTCATCAAGGTAACAATAAAGAGAAAGACTAATTTGTTACCAAAACTTTTTAACATAAAAATTCAAAAACACTTTTTTACGACTTTTTCAACCATTTCTTTTTACAAATACCAAAGCTCAACACGTTTTGAGAATAGATTCTGTTCTTCAGGAGCAAATTATCACTTCATCTTCCAAACACATTGCTACAAAATGCATTTCAAACATTTGGATATTAGTTCTGATCCTTGTTTGCCTAATTAATTGCTAACTATTATCAAGAAAACAAAGTCAATTGTCTAGAAACAAATAATTCTAAATGTGTCTAAGTACTTCACCTAGAGTTGTTTGGCTTATTGATTGTTGATGAAATTAGATTATTTATTTAGTTGACAAAAATATTGACTAAACAGGTAGTCTGAAGTAAAGTGAGACATAGAGGCTTGAAGCTGCAAAGATTGGTGCACGCTCATATTGTGTTATTTTTCAGAAAAAGTATTTTCTCTGTAAAATGATGGTAAGTATTGACAGTCGATTGTGACTTGTCATGATGGAAGATGTACCAGGAGGAATGGGAAGACCTGCCTCGTGAAGACTGGATGCTTAAACAGTGTAAAGAGGGGGGTGTCCAGCCTTCTGCTCTCACCACCGATCCTGAAGAAAATGTGGATAGTACGAAAGATGAAGGAGTATATCCATTAAGAGAGCTTAAGGCAGCGCCACTATATAATACTCCGATGCATGAGTCACCTGTGTATAGCAGTGACGAAAGTCCGGAAAAAAACTCCAGAAAGGGATGTGATCTATAAAGTCCAAAGGGAAAAAGAGAGATGCAAACGACCGACTATGACTCTAGATATAGAATGGAAAATTAAGAGATGGAAAGGAGAAAAAGACAAAGCTGAGGAGGTAGCGCTCATACAGAACAAGTGGATGGGAGGTCAGATATTGCTCAAACTTGATGCAAAGAGTATTGAGGAAGTATGGCAAGGGGAAGATCAAGACAAGCAAGATAAAAGAAAGACAGGGAACGGGAAAAATGGTTGAGAGAAGATGAGGCTAAAAAGAAGAGTAGATTAAGTTGAAAACAACTGTATCAGCAACAGCAGTTAAGAAAATAGGAAAGACTGCAAGAACAAAGAAAATTTGATAACAGGAAGAGAGCACTCTAAGAACAAGACAGGCTAAAAAACAAGTAAGAGGAAGAGCAGAAATTGAGAGAGAAAAAATGCAAAGACGCAAAGACTAAGAGGTGCATAGGGAAAATGAGAGGAGAGATGCAAAAAGACAGGAAGAAGAGAGGGTCAGAGATAAAGCAAAGAACCAAAAGGCATTTGATGAGGAGATGGAACGAAAGAGAAAACAGAGAGCATGTGGCATTGATCGCATAGAAAAAGAGCTAAGAAATGATTGCATTGAAAAAGAGCTAAGAGAGCCACATCCAGTAGTAGCATGGGAGGACAAAGCATCACAAGAACCGATGCCAGGGCCCTTCAGGGTGAATCTAGAGGACAATTCGGAGATAGGAGATATAGGAGTTAAAATTGACAGGGTTTATCAAGAGATGACGACAAAAGGTGAATTAAAAAATAAAGGGAAAGATGATCAATGTGAGATTTCCCAGTCACAAGGTAAAGAGGGAAGCTTGTTTAGTTTCGAGCACAGACCTTTGTCTTTGGACGTGCTGATGCTAAACAGAGAGGAGAAGGAGGATAGCCACACGAGTTGGGGACAAAACATGTTAGATGAAGACAGGGAAACCTTCCGTGGGGAGGAGAGAGCTGGCGCATGCAGTTCTGAGGGATGTTTTCCGACAGAAAAAGAGGTTAGATGGTCAGATCTGGACCTACCTAAACCAAGGACACCAGAGCTTGTGGCACAGCCAGGTCGACCAGAAGGACAATCCCATAGTGTAAGAGGGGATTCGCCACCATATCTGAATAGACCAAGGTCATTACCAGGAAGAACACAGTCGGGAACCATTGTCCCTACTATGGATAGGCAGACAATGGAAGCCGATTGCAATTTTGATACTTCACATTTTCCCTTGTTAGAAAAAGGAGGGGCCAGACCGCAGTATATTCCATGGCCCCAAATGGATAAGGATAATTTAAGGTACAAACTCCTGAGTTTAACTTCGGTTGGGGGAAAATGGATATATGAATTAGAAAAAATGACAGGAGGAAACACGTTGGCTATAGGGGACAATAAAGGTCTTCAAGCAGCTATCTTTGGGGAGAGGGTTGAAGACATTTGGATGAGAGCAGGGTACGTGAGTGTCACAGCACAGAACACAGCGCACGATGGCGCACCGTTCAATATTTGCAGAGCGGCAGTCTGGAAAGCGCAGTATCCTGATACATCAGATATGGGAGCTGTAATGGCACACAAGATGCAAGCAGGGGAAGATCCACTTTCTTACATTCAAAATTTTCAAGAGCAGTAGTCTTTGGAAACTCGTGAGCCATGGGGAAAATCTATACCTGAATTTTATTATATATTGTGTCAGGGGTTGCCAGAACAGGGACAGAGACAGCTCAAGAAGCTGGTGGGCATGGAGGTGAAACCATGGCCAGAAATACAGTTTACCATCGTGCATCATTGCCGATTGTTGCAAGAGAAACATCGAAAGAGAGAGGATGCTAGGGAGCTTGAGGAAGCTAAGTTAGTGCAGAAGAAGCTGTTGAAGTATGCTGTAGAAAGAGCGATATTGACAAGAGTATAAGGGTCAGGATCAAAGCAAGTATCAGATATGCCACAGGTGAAAAACCAACGGCAGTTTGATCAAGGAGGGAACCGATTTATGCCGAGAGGCAGCGCAGACTTCTGCAGAAGAGGAGGCTTTCAGAATAATCAGAGAAACGTCCAGACTAATCAAGGAGGATTTCAGAATAACCAGGGTGGTAATCAAGGCATGCATAATGGTCATTTTAGAAGATTCCTGCCTGTATGTTGGACATGTGGAATGACAGGGAACATTGCGAGAGCATGTGGAGTCAAGGGTATGTACAGAATGGGCAATTCTCAATAGGGTGGCAACTTATCCTCCAGCATATAGCCCACAAAGTAGGGATAGGTTTTCCCAAGATGAGACAGTGTATCAAACTCAGGTGTCACCTGCACAGCAGGCTTGGCCAGCGCAGCAAGTGCCATCGAATCCACTACATGGGCAGTTACAGCACACATATATGCAGATACAGCAGAGCGCAAACACAGGACAGGTGTTGACTCCTAGGATAGGGAGTGTCACTGTCATGGGTGGGAATCTTTTTACAGGTACGGGAATAAGTATGTACCCACAATAGGACAGCTCACTGGGTGACTTGATGTTTTCAGTATTATCTGTGACGCCTAATGCTCAAGAGGAATCAAGGGTTGATGTCATGATAGGAGGCAAATCATTTTCTTCTTTAGTAGACACTGGGGTGACTCGCTCATGTATACAAGATGGAAAATGTTCATTATCGCTTAGTGCCATGAATCCTCAAGTGTTCTCAGGAGCTACAAGTAAAGTTCCTTTTTCTGAGAAATTATTTGTCGAGCATGCTCTATTTGCTGTTTTGGAGAAACCTAAAAGTACATCGACATCTCAAAGAGCCTCTGCTTATGAGGTGGTAATATCGAATCCGGTGATCAAAATAGTCAGGTGTGAAATGGTGAACCCTGACATATCTGAAGTTGAACCACTGGCAGAGGATGAACAAGTGTATGATTATTCTAATTATGAGGAATTCTATGACGACATCCCGAGAGTGAAAGAAAATGCTCTACCAGCAGGGGAGATTCTTTTTATTGAAAGTTCTTTGAGGATCGATCAAACTTATGGAGAAAGACATTCAGCCGCCGCTGTGGTAAAACACAAGGCTAATGGGGAATTTGAAGTATTGGAGAGTGCAAGACTACTGTCTCACTTTTCAGCACAGGCTGCCAAATTAGTGGCACTGATTGTCGCGCTTGAGAGAAACGCAGACCAGGAAGTAAAAGTGTACATTGACTCCGCCTACGTGTCATCAACCATGCACGAAGGGCTGGCATGTTAGAAAAGGAGGGTACCTCCGAGCGGACGGCACTTGGATGTAACATGCTGCTTTATTGGACAGGCTTATTAAGGCACTACAACTCCCAGTAGCCATCGCAATAGTTAAATGCACAGCACACACTAAGAGAACAGACTTAATTTCGTGCAAAACCAAGCTGCGGACGAAGTGGCAAAAATTGTTGCATGCTCATCTAATACAATGCGTTTTGCTTCGCCTGATGTGAAAGACAAAATTGTTGTGATGATGGTTGTGAATGAACGTTTTAACCACTTATAGAAAACGCAACTCATGGAAGTTCAGGGTGAAGCCCCACAGGAAGAGAAAGACCTGTGGACGTAGAGGGGGTGTTCTTTATCCCCATCCGAGGCACTGTGGCGACAAGACAGCACTGGAAAACCAGTGATGCCTGTAGTTTTATTGAGGGTGGCGTTAGTAACCCTGCTCATGTTACTAAGGAGAGTCTTGCAGCAACAATTGTGGAGCACTGGTTTGTACCGAACCTGTTAGAACACATTGTTTTTTATGTAGTAAATTGCATCATATTTCAGAGGTTTACTGCTGGGCACATGCTGCGAACAGTCAGAGGAGTAATTCCTCGACCAAGTGGTCCTTTTTAGCATTTACATATTGATTATGTTGATATGCTGCAGGCCTGTAATGGATATAGGTATATAATAGTGGTGGTGTGCCCCTTATCTAGGTGGATCAATGCCAGTCTATGCACACACCCTAAAGCCACTTGTGCTGCAAAGTTTTTAGTCTGAGAAGTATTTCCTAGATGGGGAATATGTGAGGTGCTGAGATCAGATAATGGCCCCCATTTTGTGAATGAGGTTTTTGAACAAATTAGATTATTATTGAGCATTAAGCACAAGTTTTCTTCTGCTTATCACCCACAAGAGCACAGGATATGTGACAGACTGAACGGTCTGCTCAACGAGAGAATAGCCAAAATAAAGCTAAACCTGAAGAAGAGGTGGCTGCATTGCCTGCCCCTTGCATTATATGCATTAAGAAATCAGCCTGGCTCAGAACATCACCATACACCCCATGAACTAGCTACAGGGAGGTGAATGAGAACACCCAGATAACTGCAGAATTGTTAGGAGATGAGCTACATGTGTACTTAACATGTATGACGGCTAGTATCTCTGTCATTTCAGATCAAGTCAAGTGGATAGGGTGTTAGTCTCAGAACACAGTTGAAGACCATACAACAACCACAATTCAAGCATTATCTGTACCTAGACTTTTTCCTGGAGATCAAGTGATGATTACAAAATTCAAACGAAAGTGGCACAAGCCCTGTTTCAACTGCCCTTTCGTTGTGGAAGACGTTACTCCATCAGCAGTTAAGGTCCTAGGGCGACGAGCTTAGATACACCAATGTTATGTGAATGTCTACGCTGGAGAGCCACTTCACCCCCACCCCGTTCAAAACCAAGTCAAGGTGAACAAGTACAGCACATGCAGACTAGATCAATCACAAGGAAGGACGCAGCGACTGTCCAGTAGACAGATAAAGAGTACATTGGACTCTGGCTCCCACGAGACACTCTTTGTAGCTGCTAAGCAAAGAGTGAAAAACTATTTGTTCTTGATCCTCAGAGGCCTTGCTAACATTGGATTGAGGAGTGCAAGAGTAAAATAGAACATGCCAGATCTGGACTTTATGTTTGATGATTGGAAGAGGGAGCAGTTCCCGGATTCGTTTCTTACTGAGTTTCTCTTTGGAGGCGCCTATGGTTCTTTCTGATACTGATGTTCACAGACTACTTCTTGCTGTCTTCATATTTATACTCAGAACTTACCCTACTCGGGGGGCGCTGTTGCGCGGCAATCCTGATGGCCGCTTAAACGCCGTGCTCCGGACCAGCAGAACGCTCGATCCTGTTTTGCTCCGCCCGACGCCACCTGCGGACCTGCTTCCTTTACCCGATCCTTCGGAAGCACCACTACCGCGGCTGGGCGCAGCCTGGGGCCGCTGCGAGCCCCGAGGACGGGGCTGCGCCTCTCTTTCTTCCCTGCGGCTGCAGCCTTCCGCCCTCCCCGCCCCGCGGCTCCAGCGGCGTCGGCCCTCCTCATCCCTGTGAGCCGCTCAGCCGGGACCTCCTCAGACCGCCGACTCTTCTCCTTCCTGGTGCGGCTTGCTGGCGCCGTCCGGCCCCGGGCCCTTGGTACGTGCCCTGAGGGGCCACTTCGACTTCGTGGCAGCTTGGAGGTAGGGGGGAGTGCGGAGGGGGGACTGTGCCTGGCCGCTGTGATCCCGGCTTGACTGCTCGCACCTACTATACCCTGCGGGTGTCTCCCCTGCGCTGGGACTGGCGCCACTGCTGTGCCTGGGACGGCGCTGACCCCCTTCACCCCCCTGCCTTTCTTTCGACGCCGCTAACCCCTGCTGGAAAACGGACCTAGCCACTGGGACCCGAGGGGCCGTGCTCCATCTCCCCCCGGGCTGCCTGCGCCCTGGGGCTGCGGCGCTGGTGATCACACCGCGTTACTGCCTCCACAGGATTCCCTGAACTACGCGCCTGCCACTGTGTGCCACGTTGCCTGGGCGCGCTCGGGCCCACTACACCAACCTCGGAGACATCTACCCTCCAGCCCTAGAGGGGTCACAACTTCCACTCTTTACCCCCCGGACTCGGGCTGTTCCTTGCCTACATTGCCCCGGTGCACGCATTGGCCCCGGTATCCCGGAGGACGCTCCTTGGCACTAACATCTACCTCTCACCTCTCCCTCTTCTCTCTCCCTGATACACGCAAAAGCCAGGATGACCAAGGGAGGTGCGAGGAAGCAGAGCTCCATCAATATGTTTGCGAGGGCTGCGGGGAAGCCATCTGAGGAGCCCACCGAGCCGGCCTCCGATGCCCCCCTCGGCACAACCCCAGATTCCCGGAACATGATGGATTTTATACGTGAGGGTTTCACTGCTCTCCACTCCAAACTTGACGACATGAACGGTACCATATCCTCTATTAAGGCCCACATTGAGAGGACGGACAGCCATGTATTGGAGGTCGAGACGCGGGTCGGCTCGGCTGAGGATGCGCTGGGGGCTCTTCGCACCAAGGTCGTCGCTCTCTCCAACCGAGTCACTGAGGTGGAAAAGAAAAATGAAGATTTGGAATCTCGCTCGAGGCGCAACAACCTCCGCATCATCGGGGTCCCCGAGGATGAAATTCATGAGCCAATGGAGGACTTCGTTCAATGCACACTTCTGTCGCTCCTGGACGAGCCCGAGCTCTCTCCACACTTCGCAATTGAACGGGCACATCGTGCCCTGGTGGCGAAACCTAGGCCTGGTGCCCCTCCTCGACCCATCATAGCCCGCGTATTAAACTACCGCGACCGCGACGCCCTCCTCAGGGCATGCGAGACTCAAGGGTGAGCTACTTCTGGGCGGTGCTAGGATCCATCTTTACCCCAACTTCTCAACGGCGGTCCAGCGGGAACGCAAGACCTTCCAGGCAGTGAAACGCAGGCTACGAGACCACTCCATCAAATATTCTATGCTTTATCCGGCCAAGCTTCGCATAGAGCACTCCAATCAGGTGTTGTTCTTCACGATTCCAGAGGAAGCCTCCAAATTCATTGATGAACACTTTCCTGGCTGATCCCTTTCCCCTGATCTCGGCACAGCGGTGATCCTTGGTCCCCGACGGGGGGTGCATAGGTCCTCCCGCCCCCCCTGAACTGGGGCCATGTCAATCCTTTATCCCGCAACCTGCTTGCTCAGTTCAAACTTCAGTGCTCGCCCGTAGTGCCTTTGGCAAGTACTTTGTCCAATCTGCATTTCTCCTCCATCACGGGCTTCTCATGTACTATTTGCTCTGCTGCAACCCGGAGCGTTACGGCCAGTCGGGCCTTCAGACCCCCAGGCGATGATGCCTCTGCTTTGGTTTTGTTTACAAGGGGATGGGCTGGTCATCCCTCTGATTGGGAGGGGGGTGTGGGTGGGGGTGGGCTATGTTGGGGATGTTGGGTTTTTGTTATTGAAAAAGTGGCGATGGCAGCGAAGGCGAACTGTGCTGAGGCATTTTGGATCTGTTCTCGTGGAACTGTCAATTTGACCCCTCGGTCACGGACATTCTGCTTTATTCTTAATAGCGCCATACTGTGATTGAGAGTGCCCCGACCTTTATGAGCTGGAATGTGCGGGGTCTGGGGAACTATAGGAAGATGAGACAGCTTCAGCTGCAGGCCGAGCGCCGTCGGTCCAAGATTCTCTTCCTTCAAGAGACTCATTCTCGCTCTGTACACTGCATGCGCTTCGCCAAGTCCTGGGGTCCTCACAGGTTTTTCACCAATTATTCTTCCCAGAGCCGAGGAGTCATGACCCTTATCCATAGGAGCCTTCAATTTTCCCTCATCTCCTCGACAATTGACCCCCAGGGTAGATATGTACTTCTCCACGCCATGCTGCACCACAAGGAAGTGATTCTCCTGAACATCTATGGCCCTAACCTTGATGACCCGGAATTTTATGTGCAGGTCACCTCCCTTCTCGATGGTTTCCCCCTTGTCCCAATCCTCTGGGGTGGGGACTTCAACACGATCTTCGATGTAACCCTAGATAGATCGGGCTCCAGGCCACGTCACCTCTCCAGGGCGGCTTATGCGGCGCTGTCCTCCCTTCCCCGTCTGGCCATGGTGGACGCGTGGAGGTTCTTCTACCCGGACTCCCGCATCTACTCCTTTTACTCCTCGGTTCACGACTCCTATTCTCGTATTGATAGGTGGGTGATCTCTAACATACTGGTCAAAAGTGTAACTCAGATAATGATCCTTCCGAGAACCCTTTCTGACCACTCTCCCATCACCATTACAGTAGATTGGGGCCCGATCCCACCCGCACCCGACACTGGATATTGAAACCCCTTTCCCTACTGGACCCAGAGTTTTGCTCTGAACTTGAGCTGTCGATTGAAGAGTTCTTCGAGACCAATACGGGCTCGGTAACGTCCCACGCCACCTTATGGGAGTCATTCAAGGCTTACACTAGAGGGATCGCGCTGTCTAAGGAGAACTGGGTTCTTAAGTCGATCCGCAGGGACCTCGCCACCAGCGAATCTAGACTTTCATCTCTGGAAGCTACATGCTCACTACACTCTACCTCTGGTAACCTCGCTGACATCGGGGAGGAACTGGACAATTTCCGTTCTCTTCTGGACCGCGAGCAGAGGTTCCTCGATAACCCTGGCGTGGCGAGGAGGTATGGAGAGGGGGAGCGCCCCGGCCGCTTTCTAGCTAGGTTGATCCGACACGAGACGGGGCCCCCGCACATTCTCGGGGTTGAGAGATCTGATGGCTCCATGGCGGTCTCTTCACAGGAGGTCAATAGGGAATTCTTCACCTTTTACGAATCTCTGTATTCCAACGCTGATGAGGTCTCGTTGGCGGAGATTGACTCCTTTCTCGATGCCCTCCCTCTATCTACTCTGTCCCCAGAGGCCGTGGGTTCCCTTGACTCCCCACTCACACGGGAGGAGCTCTCGGCCGCAATTGACTCCCTATCCTCGGGCCGCACACCTGGCTCGGACGGTATCCCAGTCGAGTTCTATAAACGCTTCAAGTCACAACTGCTCCCTCACTTGCTGGCTCTCTGGGAGGAGTCCGTTGGTGCTGGGGTGCTCCCTCCTTCTCTCCGTGAAGCCACGATTGCAGTGCTACTTAAGTCCGGTAAACCCTCTTCACAGTGTGGTTCGTATCGTCCACTGTCTCTCATAAACTGCGATGTCAAAATATTTGCCAAGGCTCTGGCTCTCCGGCTGGCTCCCCTCCTACCATCTATTATCCATCCAGACCAGGCTGGTTTTATCCCGGGTCGCTCCACTTCTCTGAACCTGAGGCGGCTATTCAACATTATCGATAGAATCAGTCCCGACACACACGCTGTGGCTGTTGCCCTTGACATGCAAAAGGCATTTGACTCGGTCTCATGGAGGTATCTATGGCGGGTCCTCGAGGGCTGTAAATTCGGCCCCTCTTTTATTTCCTGGGTCAGACTGCTTTATTCTGAGCCGGTTGCCAGGGTCAGCACTGGTGACCACTATTCTCCCCTTTTCAAGATCGCCAGGGGGACGAGACAGGGATGCCCCTTCTCTCCTCTGCTCTTTGCGATAGCAATCGAGCCTTTCGCCGACATGCTCCGCCAACTCCATGCTCACAGGGGTCTCCGCTCCGCGGGACATACGGACATAGTGTCCCTCTATGCGGATGACGCGTTGCTGTTTGTGCGCTCTCCGTCGGCCAACTTACCCCCTATACTGGCAGACATTAACCGTTTTGGCCAGATCCCCGGCCTTAAAGTGAACTGCTCGAAATCCACTCTCTTCCCACTCACGGAATGTACCTCTCCCCCTCCCGACACCTTCGGTTTCACATGGGCCCAAGACACATTTACTTACCTTGGGACGGTGGTGGCTCGCCAATACGAGCAGACATTCCACGAAAATTACCAGAAGTATCTCGCACACTTGACGGCCAAGATCCAGGTCTGGGACAAGCTCCCAATATCTCTGGCCGGCAGAATTGGCCTGCTGAAGATGGTGGTATTGCCCCAGCTGCTCTATAGGTTCGCTAATGTTCCCTTATGGCCGGGGGGGGGCTTTTTCCGCGACTTGGACTGCACCGTGAACTCTTTTCTCTGGCACTCGGGCGCGGTCCCCCTTAAAATCGGAACCCTCTCCGCTCCCATGTCTTACGGGGGCTTTGGTGCCCCTAACTTTTTTAAATACTGGCTGGCGTCACAAATCCAATATACCTCCTATTGGTTTGATACCACGGATCCTGCTCCGCACGCCCGACTTGAGAGGCTCGCAGTGGTTGATCGAGACATCCGCTCCCTGGTGTTGCAACCCGATCCCTTGGCTCGGAACTCGCAGAACCCGGTCGCCTGCACAGCCGTTGCACTAGCAAAAATGTGGAATCTGACGGGGACTGCCTATGCCTTCCATGGAAATCTCCCACTTTGGAATTTTCTCCCTGGGGTCCCACGGGTCCCATTGGTAGAGGTGCGCCGATGGGCGGACTCGGGTTTCGAGCTGTTGCGCGACGTATTTGACCAGGGTATATTCGTCGAGTGGCCTGACCTCCCCTTATCTCTGAGAAGAGACCGGAGTGTATGGCTTCAATACGCATCCCTTCGGAAGACCCTTAAACGACATTACCAAACATTCCCTGCATTACCGCCTGACGACCCCGCAATTGAGGAGCTCACCTCCCCCACCCCTATGAGGGGCAAGATTTCTAGGCTATATACCATGCTGCAGTCCAGATCGATCCCAGACTTTGCTAAACTGAAACGCGCCTGGGAGGCAGACCTCGGTGTGGAGATGTCCGATGACCGCTGGACCCACATATGCGACCGCACGCAGCGGGTCTCCCTCAATTCCCGGTTCAAACTTATCCAATTCAAAGTTCTTCACAGATTCCACTATACCCCGATCAGACTGCATCGTATGTCTGCCGACTATCCTGCCAACTGCCCCAGATGCGGTCGGGACGAAGCCGACTATATCCACATGATTTGGTCCTGCCCCCGCCTCGCTCAGTTCTGGGAGGCTGTCTGCTCGACAGTGTCTGCTGTGATTGTCCACCCCATTGCTCTCTCCCCGCTGGTATGTCTCTTTCATGATCTCCCAGGCCTCCCCCGAGATTCCAAGAAATTAGCTGGTCTTTGCCTAGTCCTCGCGGTGCGCTCTATCCTGCTCTGTTGGCTTCGCCCCTTCCCTCCCACACATGCCCAATGGTTGAGAGCGGTAACGTGGGCCTCTGATACGGAAGAAACCTGGTCCCACCTACAACCCATACATTCCAGACCTAGAAATATTTGGCTCAGGTTCCGCTCCTATATGTCTGACCTAGCCGAGACTCAGGTCACCCCCTCCTTCCCGGCTTCCCCCAGCCAGCCTGGGTCCTTAACCCAGTCATAGTCCCCTGATACCCCTTTTCACGATTTTACTGCATTTTGCTCTTCGATTGTTTAATATGTGTAGTAACTTCTGTATACCTACGCTATGTGCACTGTTCTTTAACAATGTTTCTGCCTGACGATGTTCGCCTGTTGTTTTGCTGCCACGCTTATAATAAAAAGAAGTTTAAAAAAAAAGAACTTACCCTACTCTTGTTGGGAGGAACACTAACATATATGTGTTTCTCCAGGATCCTAAGAATGGCCCGGCTATTAGATGCTTACTGGGAGCAATAATAACACAGATTAGACTGTTACCTGAATATCTTACTAGAGGTACAGATGGTCCTGTCGAACGATGATGCTGATAAGCTACTGGCTATGATCTTCTACAATTTGCTTGAAGTGCATCCTTACCTTGTTTGGGGAGACACCAACACTTGTGTGTTCATGCAAGATTCTAAAAATCATCCAACAATCAGCCAGTTACTTGTGGAAATCGTTGAGCAGATTCAGAAGCTACCAGAGCATCTGATGAGTTTGCCAGAATAAAAAGAGATTTTTCTTCCTTGAAAAGTAATTAAAGGCAAACATGTTTTCCATAGAACATATTGCAGGTCCTGACAGTGAGAAGGGTCAACGACGAGTTGTAAGCGGATTCAATTCAACACTACAGCTAAGTCAATGCCTAGTCTGGGATGCTGAGCGAAACCCTTATTGATATATTTTTATGTCCTGTTTGTTTACTCTGGATGTCAACCCTTATATAACACCCCTCTCTTAGAATCCCCCTAACCCCACCGAGCAAAGAAGTAGGTTTGTTTTGCAAATTAAAAGGTTTATTTGAAAATTAAACAATATATCTATATATCACACTTTTATAATAAATGAATGTTTGATAGCACACTTGTGAAGATGATAGTGATCAACAATGGATAATGTTACAGTGGTACACTCTTTTTGGTGGCTTAGAAGTGATATAGAGAGGATAAAGTAGCTGAGAATGCTTTTATGGCTTCAAGGACAATGCAATGATGAATGAAAATGCAGTACAGAAAATAACCTTGATATGACTTCAACAAAAGACAATGTAATCAGTTTTCTTTGATAATTCACCCCCCCCTCTATGCAAGGTAAAGAGATGGGAGGTAAGCACGCAGTTCTCAGGAATGCAATCAAATATAATTCAGTTCCCCCCTAGCAAGCTTAGAGGGAAACAGGTAGGAGTTTTAAACACAGGCAAAATCCTTTTAAATGTGATGGCAATGAAGTGAAAAATATACTCAAATTGCTTTTAATTCCCTATAGGAGGTTCAGGGTGGGTGATGGCTACTTTATATTGGTTCGGGCCAGCCCTATCAATGATTCAGGGATGGTTATTAGGTTGAAAACGGATTTCAGGGATGGAAAGCAAAGACAAATATACACATGGCTGAAATTAAGCAAAAGGTCAAATCGCGGCAATTTAGTCGCGTGCGTCGAGCGCAATTACGGATGCACTATAAGGAGTAGGAAGTCGGTTCTAGGCGGTTCCGGAGATATGGCCGATTTAGTAAAGGTAGTTTTTCGGATTTGAAATTTTAAAGCTCAGAATGACAGATGACAGTTTTCAGTTTTAAAGATGACAGAATGACACTATTGTAGGAGGCAGTTCTAATAGGCTAAAATAGTTGGATTAGATTATTTTAAACTAAGAGATTGGGTTTTTCACAGTCCTGACTGGGTACTCACACTATAAATTTAGACAGGAATGCGGCTTCGTCACCGATCGGGTCAGGATTGGCTGGACTTCTGCTAGCGGTTCTTCACAGCGGTCTGGTCTCTGGTTCTGCTCTCAGCACTGGACAGTTCTGGTCTCTCTGGATCTCTGGTCTCTCTGGATCTCTGGTCTCTGGAGATTGATGGATTTGAAGTCTGGAGTCTCCCGGCAAAGCGTCCCGCAAGAAAGTGGAAAGTGAATGTCTCTACCTGGGTTTCAATGTTCCTTTTATGTGTTTTGAAAATGTGTGTGTGCCTGGGCCAAGCTAAGCCTGCCCCTCTCACTTATCATTGGCCAGTTCCTCCTCTCTTCCTTGATTGGGGGAAAGAAATGGAGTGTCGGAGTGATGCTAAAACCATAGGTTTTATGGTCAGAGGAACCTCCCCTTGTCAAATTGCACACAAATCTATTTCTGACCCAAATACATATTTATCTATGTACCATTTTTCTAATATTATAGGTCCAGTTAACATATTTTCTGTAGCACCAAACCATCCGATCCCTGTCTTTGTACGATGTCGTGCCCACTTATGTCAGAATTCTCCCCTTTTCATCCAGATAACGACCTCTAAACCTTTCCAGATTTTACACAAATGTGCCCCAGGGATATGGGTTTCAGATGATAAAGTGTCAGATTTTTAACATGCATACATTTGGAGTGACAACCTTTTTTCCACTACTATCCCCAAGAACATACCACAGGGTCCTAACACCTCTTAAAATGTGCACAGAAAAATCACAAGAATGATGATGTTATTTATATAATTTTCACAAATCCGCACTATGAATTATCCATCTTTTTAAAATCATGCTCTGGCCCCAAAGGGGTGTGGTTTTCCAAAGCACATGGTGGAATTTCTGGTTTATCCACTTCCCCCAAGCTCAGCTTGCTCTCACAGGCACTACCCCTCCCAGTTTCTCCCAAGAGGAAGCCATTTTATGCCCCCCCCCAATATAACATTTGCCTGAGCCAGGGACAGTGCTTTGTTTAGTTTCCTGTAGTCCCCAGGTGCCACTCCCCTAATTCAATCAGAGAGGTGTCATCTCCTTTTGGCAGGGGCAGCAGGATGCAGCCAGGCCTGGGAAGAGTTGTTGAGCCAGTTCAACTCCTGTCGGGGGTAGTTGCCAGGCAGAATTCACTCTCTTCAAGCCAGGCTTCAGCTAAATGTCACTTTAGTTCCCAGTTTTCTACATTCAAATCAAACTGACAATGTTTGCACATGCAGCTAGAATACTGATTCTAAGTTCAAAACTATGAAATTTAACAGTTGCAACCTATGTTACACTCAAAAGTAGATCACTCATTTATTTTTAACATTTCGATTTTAGTGGCTTTCTGTACATTTAACTTAAGCTGCTGACATCCACAGCTCAGCCAGTTTTGTTATGAACATGGTTTTGGGCTCTTTCTCTTTCCAGATTTAGTATACACGCAAGAATACATTCTGCCAAATGTCTGCTGGTGTTCCTTGAGATTTTTGAATATCTTGTGATGTTTAAAATAGGCATTTTGAGCTTGCATTCAGGGAAACAAAGGTGATTTTAAAGCGCTTTTTTAGCCAACCGGCACTGCTGTTTTTCGTTTGGCACACATTTCACTCATGGCACTCCTGGCCCATCATGCTTGCACTGGTGGGTGGCAGGTTAGGCAACCATTTTGGTGTGCACACAAACTGCGCGGTTTTCCCGGATTCTGGCGCAACTGTGTGCTTTTTCGCCATCTTGGATTTTCTAAGCCCACAGCACCAAATGTTGCAGCTTAATAGTCCAAACGTGAGTCAGGACACCCAACAAACCCCCCCGCCTGACTGCACTTTGATTTCTAGTCGAGGGGGAGTCGGGTGAAAAGGATGTTTTGATCCTCACGCTGGTATGTCCGCATCATCTTCTTCCAATTCCGTAGATGGCACAGTGCAGCATCTTTTCCTCCATCTGGTTGGATCGATGGGTTCTCCCCTCCTGTCCTGATAGGAATATTGGGCAGTACCCCGGGCCCCTCGGATCTTTGTTCCCGGTCTCCGGGTCGTTCTCCTTGGTCAGTCTCCGTGGTTTCATTTCTCCTAGGATGATAAAGCATAAGCGGCAATACCTATTCGTAGACATTTCTCCACCACTATTAATGGTGTGGCGAACACCTACATTTTATACATCCGGTTACATTTTTCAGTCTTGTTTTGAAAACAAGATATAACAGGAAATATTTTTACAAGAATCATAATATTTCAGAGACTATCTACATGGGATAATTTAGGTTGGAACTGGATTAATCTGGAGCGGTCCCCTCTGGGATTCCAGAGGATTCCTCCAGTTGCTGCAGAGTGTGCCTGGGATGGGAACACTTTAGCTGATTTATATGTACCCACTTGTCTTCCCCTTCCGCCAGACTACCTTTGGGGATGCGGATCTTATAGGCTACAGGGGAGATTTTGTCTATAATTTCAAATGGTCCCTTCCACGTAGGCAAAAATGTTCGCTCTTTGGCCTGGTTTCTTTGGAAATTGTATAGATAGACCCGATCTCCCACAGTATATTCCTTCCTGGTGGTCTTCCGGTCGTGGTGGGTTTTCATGCTGTCAGCTGATCTTTCTAGATTCCGCTGAGCATAGACAAAAGCATGCTGAAGGTGTTTCCTTAAATTCCCCACATACTCATGAGTTGTGGAGGCATTTATCAGTGTCTGCTCTTGGGTCCTGTAGAGCAAATGCTGGGGAAGCACCATCTTGCGTCCGGTCATCAACTCAAATGGTGACATTTTAGTTGCAGATGAAGGGGTAGATCTGATGGCCATTAGGACCAGAGGTAATCGGATATCCCAAGTTGGCCCAGAATCTGCCACAATCTTTTTTAATATGCTCACAATGGTTTGGTTGTAGCATTCTACTGCCCCAGAAGAAGCTGGCCGGTAAGCAATATGTAACTTCCTTTTGACCCCCAGTATCTCCCACATCTTTGTCATTACCTCGCTGGTGAAATGGCTACCTCTGTCTGACTCAATACTTTGAGGTAGACCAAAACGGGAAAAGATGTGGTTAATCATCAGGGCAGCTGCTGTTTCTGCCTTGCAATTTGGGGCCAGGAGACATTCCACCCACTTGGTAAACAAGCATGTGACGGTCAACATGTACTTGATTCCTCTAGACGAGCGAATTACAGGGCCTACGAAGTCGATTTGCAAATCTGACCATGGCAGTGTCATCCCCCTCTTTTGGAGAGGCGCCCGGTGTGTGAGGGATGATGGCTGAAATTGTGCACACACCAGACACCCCTTCAAGTATTGGTCGAGGTCCTGCCCCATGTGTGGCCAGTATGCAACCTCTCTTAAGATCTCAAGTGTTGTGTGAAACCCCCTATGACCGGCGGTGGCTGCATCATGGGTGTGACTTAACATCAGGCTTCGGAATGAGGTAGGGACCACCCACTGATCATGGCCAGCTTAGGATTTCCTTACCAACAAACCGTCCTGGATTCGGAAACTTTTTGGACATTTCATCAACAGTCTTAGGTCCTCTTTCCTAATGTAATCGGTATCCGTCAGGGGAAAGTTCTCAGGGTCCTCAATGTGTTCGTAAAACTTACCAATTATTGGATCCCCCTTCTGAGCTGTAATCAAATCAGTATCAGGGGTCTCCTTACTCCATTGTGCAGTTGAAAGATCATTGTGAGCATTTGTCTGGGATCTAGTGATAGCAGTGACCTGGATTTCCCCCAACAGGGACTCTATTTCTTTTAGATCCCCTTGGATGGCCCTGGTTTTGGCCAGCTGATCAGCTAAGTAATTTCCAGTTTTGTCTGGTCCCTCTACTTTGGAATGACCCTTGATCATTTTCCAGTAGATGGTCATCCCACTCGAGCTGACCAGATCATCAATGTTTTGGATTAACTTCCCATGTTTCAAGGGTTTGTTATTAGCACATAACATGCCTCTGGTTTTCCAATTAACCAGGTGCTCCACGATCCCGTTCCGTACATAATCCGAATCTGTGATTATGACCAGTTCGTGGAGTTGATGTTGGACAGCAGTGAGGATGGCTTGATGCACAGCCATCAATTCTGCCACCTGACTACTTCGGGGACCAATTTTGTATCCAGCGGAGGGTTCTGGGGACTCATTCGCCCATGCGTTCCCTACACCGGCCACCAGTTCTTTTTCCCCGTTGTTCTCAACATGGTAAGAGCATCCATCCAGATAGACCGTGGCCATTCCCTCACACTTGTCTTCTTCAAAGACTTTGTGTGGGGAATTAAGGTATGCCTCCATGTTGTCCCTGATTTTTAGACTTTCGTCCTCGAGACAGTTTTCTCTGGCACAATCATGCAAGTCAGCCAGACCTTGCGCGAGGGGACTCTTCTTGTTTTGGCCATACCTGACCTCTACAGGAAAGCCTTGCATTGACAGAATCCAGGAAGTAATTCTGGAATTACTCACATTTCCGGCCCGGATTCTGTCACTTTGGAGATATTGCAGAGGCTGGTGTGGAGTCTCCACTATGATGTGTTCCCCCTGGATAAACAGGCGGTAATTCTTCAATGCCCACACCGTTGCCAGGAGTGCCTTCTCACAATCGTTGAATGTTTCCTCCACAGAGGATAAAGTTTTGCTCGCATAGGAGATTACTTTATTGACCTTGTCATGCTTTTGGTATAATACTGCCGTCAAGCACGTATTAGAAAACCCTGTCTCCAGGAAGAACTCCTTGTTTCTGACAGGGTAAGCTAGGCAAGGCACTTGTGAGAGGCTTCTTTTGAGTTGTCTTACTGCCTCGGATTGTTCTGGACTCCATTCCCACTTGACCCCCCCACTTCAAGAGATGATTCATGGGTCTGTTGATTTCTGCGTAGCCCTCAATGAACTTTCTGCTGTAATTAGTCAGTCCAAGGAGGCTCCTTAGTTCCCACAGAGTTGTGGGATCCTCAAATTTCTGGAGTGCTTCCACTTTCTTTTCTTGGGGACAGAGACCCTGAGGAGTAATCTCATGCCCCAAGAAATTAACACGGGTTCTACACCACTGTGCTTTCTGAAAGGAAAGTTTTGCTCCGGCAGCCCTCAACTGTGTCAGAACATAACGGATCTCCACTATGTGTTATTCCACAGATGAACTTTTTATGAGGACATCATCTACATAAGCCAGGTTACACCTCGCACCCAGGTCGGGCATGGCCTTATGTAGGAAAATGTTGAATTCATTGCCGGAGTTGAGGTCTCCGAAGGGAGTCCGGGTCCATGTGTACTGCTGGCCCCCAAAGGAAAAAGCCAGTTTGTATTGGTCCTCCCTACTGACAGGCACGGTCCAGTATCCATTGGTCAGTTCTATTGCAGTGAATACCTGTGACCCCTGGATCTGGGCCAATCCTTGGTCAATGTAGGGCAGAGGCCATCGGGAAGTATGGACCCGTTTGTTGAGCTCCCTAAGGTCGGCGCAGAGTACCCACTGGCCGTTTGGCTTCAATATTCCCAGCACCGGATTATTGAAAGTGCTGTGGACTGGACAGATTATTCTCCGGGACTCAAGGTTCTTAATTATTTCAGTAAGGGACTCCATGGATGCGAGAGGCAAGCAATATTGCTTCACAAGCACTGGAGTCATGCCAGGGTCCGTGGGAATTGTTGTTGTGTGGATGTCGGTGCGACCACAGTCATATGAGTCTACCGCAAAGAGATCTTGGAAATCCAAGAAAACTTGTTTCAACTTTTGCTTCTGTTCCAGAGTCACGCAGGCATCAGCCAGGTTGACTCTCTCTTCCACCATATTCCTGAAGCCTGGAAAGACTTCTGGTTTTGCTATCTCAGCGGCCTCTTCCAGCTGGGTGGAGAAGTCCCTCGTCAGAGTGCTGATTTGGACTGGAGGCTTCAGGTGGGAAAGGCAGCCCTCATGGACCTGGAAAATCACCTCATCCCTCCTGAAGTCACAAGTCACATCTTCCTTACCATAAGGGCAAGAAGTGTACACCAGGAAGTTCCCCCCATGCCGGGTAAAGATCCTGTATGGTGTTGTATTGTCATCACTGTCACTGTCAAAACAGTCCTTGGGAATTGGTCCTAACAGTTAATTTCCTAAATCAATGGAGAAATGTCGGTCATCAACTGCCATTCCAATAATGGTGCCTGCGGCTAAAGTAATACTCTGTAAATCGCTGTTATCCAACTCTATTGGAATGGTGTCATGTTCTATGTTGACTAATGGTGTTGGGTTTACCCCTAACCCTTGCTGTTGGAGAGAAGCATTTAGATGAATATAAGCATCAGGGTTTTTCAATTTCTGTCCTCTTTTAACTTTCACTTCCAGGGAGAATTGTCGGGTCCTTTCTGGGATGGTGACTTCCTCTTTAAGCTGAATTTCAACTGCATGAGGTAGCAATTGAGCTGACCTAAATGCTTTTTCTTGATCACCAAAGCCCATGGGATTATCCGCTAATCGGGACCAAGCTTTGAAGTTTATTAGGTCCAAACTAATGGCGAAGCGATTGAGAATGTCACTGCCTAAGTAAAAGGCGGCAGTGACGTCTTGCATGACCCAACAATTATGGACTATGCTCTTGTTGCCAATGGAGATTTTGAGCATACAGCTCTTGTTGCCAATGGAGATTTTGAGCATACACCTGCTTTGCTGGAGAGGTTTGGAATTGGGTGTTTCCAGATCCATTTCCCATTTGTCTATCAGTTTGAATGTGGGAATGGCTGGATCTTTTGGGAGTTGGCGGAACATGGCTTCGCTGATGAAGCTCTTACCGTTGTTCACACACACTCGAGCGAGAACAGAGTCCTTCCCATCATTTAACTTAACAGGGATGAACAACTGATCTCCAATTTGCTGAATATCAGCCAGGCTCTGAGCTGATTTCACATCTTTCTGGACTATAGGAGTGGGAGTGTCTGATTGTGGATTGGTAAAGAATTTCAGAGTGTTTCCTGGAATACCACCTTAAACTAAGGAAGGTTGATTTTCAGAAATAGAGAGGACCCCCCATCACCAGTCTGATGTCCTACTGCTATTACTGTCACGTCTGGAATTTGGTTGTTCTGGAAGTGAAATTCTACTTGGTCAGATTTTTGTTAAACCATGTGGCAGGTGCCATTTAAACTAATATGGTTGACACTCTGTTTTAATTTTATTGGTCGGCTAGTCTGGGTCCTTCTTTACGCAATCTATTAGGGGTGACAACCTTCTCAGGAGGTCATTCCCTAGTAAACAAGGGGTGCCCTCTGGAGTTACCACTATGACCGGGTGTTTCACCTTGTTTCGCCCAATTTTAACATCCAACTCTGCAGTCCCCTCAACGGGAATTTCCTTCCCGTCAAAGTTCTGAAGTTGTCCAGGAAGAGAGGTGAGGGGAATTTGGTACTTCTCCCCCCTACCTGAATTCAGTTCATCAAAGGCCCTTCTGGACAGAAGGGTGGCTTGAGATCCAGTGTCCACCAGCGCCAAGATTGTACCCTGCCCCTGTACTTGTACCGGGGCATAGTATCTTCCCTCCTTCTCCTCAAGGGGGGACAGATAATGCACATTTTCGGACAACTGGTGGGCTAATTTTCTGGTTTTTGACATGGCGAGAGAATAGATTTGGGCAGAATTCTGTGGAGAGCCTGGGGAATCTGAAAGAAAGAGTTGGCAACTGGAAATGGTTTCGGGTTCTGGGCCAACCCCCCCCCCTTTTTGGAGGCAGTCATCAGGATGGGTTTGACCCATGGGATTTTGGTATTGTTGGTTCTGGGATAGAATGATGGGCGGCGACAACTCAATCCCCCATCTACCCAGTCTGTTGATTCGTTTTTAGGTTCCCCTGGTTCCGGTTCTGGGCCACCCCTGCCTTTTTGGAGGCAGTCACCAGGATGGGTTTGAACCAGGGAAGTTTGATTTTATTGGTTCTGGGCTAGGATGATCGGCGGCGACAGCGCAATCCCCACATCCACCCAGTCTGGATTGGAATCTCTTAGGACTCATTTTTCCTTGGGAGGAGTTCCCCCATCTCTGAAGGTGAAGATCCTTTTCCCAGGGTCCTCTGAGGTTCCCTCTCCCTCAAATTGGAAGACCTGTACCTCCTCCACAAAGTGGGTCTGTTTGGGTCCTTTGTTTCTCCTACCTCCTCTCTGCTCATGGGTGGCAGACTTTCAGGGTAGGAGATTTTGTTTCCGGTTCCTGGTTTTCCAGGGGCTGTTTACAAGTTGGGAAGGAAGCTTCCTCCAAGGCTTTACACCCCCCTTCCCCTTGTGCCTCCTCCCTGGGAACCGGTGGGTTGTCGGGGTGCTGCCCCCGTCATTATTCTGGAGCACCAGGTCCAGAGTTTGGGGCATTCTGTGCCGGCATGCCCATCTGAGGGTTCTGTTGGGCCCTCAGCATGCGGCCCAAATCCTGTGCCATGTCATGAACCTGGCGCTCTAATTGTGAAACCCGCTCAGGCTGATACGGGGCTCTATTTTCTCCCCTGGGCTGATCCCGGGAAGCGTAGCTATCCCTTCTCTGGTAATACCCCGGGTTGGGAAGATTTGGTTACCCCTCTACCCTTGGCCGCCCCTCTCCTGGATTAGGTGGTCTGGGCTCAGGGAATTGGGGAAAGAAGGATGGATGACTTTGGGGCTGGAAACCTTGTGGATACCTGGGGAAAATGTTTGGCCCAGGGTTTGGTGAATTTCTGCCCTCCTGTGGGAAGTTTGGAGGGAAGTTCTCTGGGTTAGGTGTTTGACTGGACCCCCACCTTGGGCTGGAGGAGTCCACACATATCCCAGGATGGGTCGGTTTCCCTTGTAGCGGGGACTTACATAATCAGGGGATCGAGGGACGCGATTTGTGGAACTACCTCCTTGACTCCTTGGGCCTCATTACACGGAAGGCGGTGAGCCATGGCGCTATTAGCGCCATGGCTCATGCCGGTAAAATACTGGCACCGCCTTGGCGGAAAGGGGATTTACCGCCCCATTCCAAGGTTGGTGGGGCGGTAAATCCCCCTTCCGCCATTGCCCTTCCCCATTCCCATTTCTGCCCCATAGGGCTCTATGGGAATGGGGAAGGCGCTAATTATGGCACCGCTATTTTGCGGTGCCGTGATTAGCTCTGAGGTCCCTTAGCGGGTTGGTTTTTAACGCCTGCAAAAAGCAGGCGTTAAAGCACCAACCCGCTAAGGGACCTCGTAGTAAGGCGGTAAGGGTTAACGGTCACCGTTGCCATTAACGGTGACCATTAACCCTTACCGCCGTCCGTGTAATGAGGCCCCTTGTCTGTGACTGGCCCGAGTTATTCTGCGCAGTCAGGTTTTGAGGCCCCCCATCTCCAAATCTAAAACGGGGGCAACCTTTACCTCTGCCATCTTGGCAGCAGCAGGGGTGCTGTTGGTTTTGGGGGTTTTCTGCACATTACTTTTATTTTCTATGGGCTTCTGCACCTCATAGATCCGAGTGGCTTGCTCAATGACCCAGTCTAAAGATCATTTCTCGTGAAAATCTCTCACGAGCTGGGTCATTATGTACTTGGGAAGAGCATGGAAAAATGTATTGATGAATTCTCTGCTGTCCGTGCGCACCCTTCTGGTGGTCTGCGCAAAGGCACGCTTCAATTCTTGCACGAATTCTTGTGGGGCCTGATCCTCCCCACATTGCAAATTGTAGGCTGCCTTGCGAGCCTCTTGGGGATTTCTATGTACAGAAAAATGTTTCAAGATAGCCGCCCTATATGTGGACCATCTTGAATGGTTTTGGTCCTCCAGCCCCGCAAAGAAACTGGAGTATTCAGGGGAGAATGTCCATTTGACGTTCTGGATGCAGCTACTGCTGTCCTTCAAATGGAAAGTCTCCATCATTTGCTCATGGAGCTCCAAGTGTTCCCAAACAGAATACTTAGCGTTCTTATCATAAGGCGTGATGACACTCCTGATTGCCTTAATCTGTTTTAAGTGGTCCTTAAGCAAGGCCCTTTTCACCTTATTGGCCTTTTTGGTTCAGGTAACCCTGGTCCATTCATCCTCTGATTCAGAAGCACTGCTCCCAGAGGTGCCCGTCTGATCTTCCAGGTTTTCCCGGATTCTGCAAGCCTGGGAATAGCTGGCAGAATGTGGGGACCTGGTCCCCTGTGTCCTGTGATGCTCAGAGGAGTCTTCAGATCCCTCCTTGCTACCAGGATTTGATGGGTACCCCCCCACTGACCTAACTGGGCAGAGGTTTTCAGGATGCCCTTAGTGGGCCTACTCTCCTGGGTTTCCCCACTAAATTGCACTGTACCTAGGTGCCCATACCCGGATGCCCGCCCATCCATTCCTGGGTGGTACTGGCCTATGAGCCCCTTCCTTTTGGCTGGATAGTAATCTGCCATCCCTATGGCCCTGTGCTAATGTGCGCCATGGGACATGGGGGTGGCAGAGTCCAGGGACTGGGAGAGATTAAGGCCTCTGGTACTAGGGCTCCTGAGGTTATGCTCAGGCGTTTCCCTTTCCCAGCGAACCTCATCTCTATCAGCCCCTGTTCCCTGTTGCAATGCAAGAGCCTGCGCTTTCAGTTCCTCAGTTAAGGCCTTACTAGACTCTATCAGTCTCTCCTGCATGGCTACCTGTTGCTGGAGCCTATCATTGTGCTGACAGAGAGCCTCATTTTTTCTCTGTGCCTCCTGATTGGTCCTGGAGTACTGGGCCAGTCTCTGCTGCAGGATGGTTAACTCCTGAGTCCCATCCCTACTGGCCTGCTCCTTTCTTGCCAGAGCCTCATCCACCCTCCTGGTGTGATCTAGCAAGCCCTGATGCTCTTTTTGGAGGTCACCCAGCCCCTGGAGGGCCAAGTGATTTTCTTAAATTTTTCTTTTTAAATGGCAGACTTCCTCGCCTACGGTATCCCTTTCCGGACCAAGAGCCTGCATTTGTGACGCCAGGTCGTCCCTCTGCCTTTGAAAGGCACCAGCTTTCTGGCGTTCTTCATCAAACTCTGCCTGGGTATACAGGTCTTTCAAAATCAATTTATTGCTTTCCTCTTTCTCTCTGTCTAGTTGGATTTGCAGGGTGGCTACCTGCTCTGTGCATGCCCTGTTGAAATTGATCTGTTGCTCCAGCTTTTTCTGGCTCTGCAGTAAGGAGTCCAAACTGTCTTGGTGCTCCTTCTGCAAAGCCAGAATTCTGGTATCCTGATCTGTCTTTTCCTGTTGCAGTATATCCATTTCCTCTTTTATTTTAATGATATACTGCCTACTATCATTTTCTGACTCCTGGCTCCTCTGCACCGAAGAGACCAGGTCAGATTGGGCCTTCTCTAATGCCAACAGTTGCCTTCTTGCCAGATCTTGGCCTTCAGCACATTTGTCCTGCATGGCTCCCATATATAGATACAAATATACTGCTATCCTAACCATCTTGTCGTATTCATCTTTAGCTTTAGGAGCCATGTATAGTTCGCTCAGGGCCACATGTAAGGGACCCTGATCTCTCCAGATATCTAACCCAGTTGCAGTGACCTGTTGTGTGATTGCCTGCAACCACGCACCCTTGCCCTGCTCAGTCCATTCACCTCTCACAAATAGCTTATGTAAGAAGTGCTCTCTGGCTATTTTGATGTCTACCAGTGTCGTCATTCTGGAATTTGAGTTCCTTCCTGACTTACAGAAGTTTGTATTTTATTTTGCAAAACAGACCGTTTCCTTAGAGCATTCCTTTGAGGGGTGCTTTCACAGTGTAAAACAGCGTGGTGATCTAACCGGATATGTGTACCCAGTCAGATGGCACACTGTATTAAGCTGCACAAGTGGTAAATCTAACCCAGAATATGCCGGCTCCAAGCCCCCACTTTGTAAGCGGATTCAATTCAACACTACAGCTAAGTCAATGCCAAGTCTGGGATGCTGAGGGAAAACCTTATTGATATATTTTTATGTCCAGTTCGTTTACTCTGGATAACTACCCTATATAACACCCCTCTCTTAGAATCCCCCTGACCCCACTGAGCCAAGAAGTAGGTTTGTTTTGCAAATTAAAAGGTTTATTTGAAAATTAAACAATATATCTATATATCACACTTTTATAATAAATGAATGTTTGATAGCACACTTGTGAAGATGATAGTGATCAACAATGGATAATGTTACAGTGGTACACTCTTTTTGATGGCTTAGAAGTGATATAGAGAGGATAAAGTAGCTGAGAATGCTTTTATGGCTTCAAGGACAATGCAATGATGAATGAAAGTGCAGTACAGAAAATAAACTTGATCTGACTTCAACAAAAGACAATGTAATCACTTTTCTTTGACAATTCACTCTCCCCCCTCCTCTATGCAAGGTAAAGAGATGGGAGGAAAGCACACAGTTCTCAGGAATGCAATGATATATAATTCAGTTCCCCCCTAGCAAGCTTAGAGGGAAACAGGTAGGAGTTTTAAACACAGGCAAAATCCTTTTAAATGTGGTGGTAATGAAGTGAACAATATACTCAATTTGCTTTTAATTCCCTATAGGAGGGTCAGGGTGGGTGATGGCTACTTTATATTAGTTCTGGCCAGCCCTATCAATGATTCAGGGATGGTTATTAGGTTGAAAACAGATTTCAGGGATGGAAAGCAAAGACAAATATTTTTACACGTGGCTGAAATTAAGCAAAATGTCAAATAGCGACAATTTAGTCACGTGCGTCGAGCACAATTACGGAGGCACTATAAGGAGTAGGAAGTCAGATGACAGTTGAAACTCGCTCCTAGCACAAACGGTTCCGGAGATACGCCCAATTTAGTAAAGGTAGATTTTCGGATTTTAAATTTTAAAGCTCAGAATGACAGATGACAGTTTTCAGTTTTAAAGATGACAGAATGACACGATTCTAGGAGGCAGTTCTAATAGGCTAAAATAGTTGGATTAGATTATTTTAAACTAAGAGATTGGGTTTTTCACAGTCCTGACTGGGTACTCACACTATAAACTTAGACGGGAATGCGGCATTGTCACCGATCGGGTCAGGATTTGCTGGACTTCTGCTAGTGGTTCTTCACAGCGGTCTGGTCTCTGGTTCTGCTCTCAGCACTGCACAGTTCTGGTCTCTCTGGATCTCTGGTCTCTCTTGATCTCTGGTCTCTCTGGATCTCTGGTCTCTGGAGATTGATGGATTTGAAGTCTGGAGTCTCCCGGCAAAGCGCCCCGCAAGAAAGTGGAAAGTGAATGTCTCTACCTTGGATTCAATGTTCCTTTTATGTGTTTTGAAAATGGCTATGTGCCTGGGCCTAGCTAAGCCTGCCCCTCTCACTTATCATTGGCCTGTTCCTCCTCTCTTCCTTGATTGGGGGAAAGAAATGGAGTGTCGGAGTGTTGCTGTAGGTTTTATGGTCAGAGGAACCTCCCCTTTTCAAATTGCACACAAATCTATTTCTGACCCAAATACATATTTATCTGTACCATTTTTCTAATATTATAGGTCCAGTTAACATATTTTCTGTAGCACCAAACCATCCGATCCCTGTCTTTGTACGATGTTGTGTCCACTTATGACAGAATTCTCCCCTTTTCATCCAGATAACGACCTCTAAACCTTTCCAGATTTTACACAAATGTTCCCCAGGGATATGGGTTTCAGATGATAAAGTGTCAGATTTTTAACATGCATACATTTGGAGTAACAACGTTTTTTTCTGCTACTATCCCCAAAAACATACCACAGGGTCCTAACACCTCTTAAAATGTGCACAGAAAAATCACAAGAATGATGATGTTATTTATATAATTTTTACAAGTCCGCACTATGAATTATCCATCTTTTTAAAATCATGCTCTGGCCCCAAAGGGGTGTGGTTTTCCAAAGCACATGGTGGAATTTCTGGTTTATCCATTTCCCCCAAGCTCAGCTTGCTCTCAAAGGCACTGCCCCTCTCAGTTTCTCCCAGGAGGAAGCCATTTTACGACCCCCCCAATATAACATTTGCCTGAGTCAGGGACAGTGCTTTGTTTAGTTTCCTGTAGTCCCCAGGTGCCACTCCTCTAATTCAATCAGAGAGGTGTCATCTCCTTTTGGCAGGGGCAGCAGGATGCAGCCAGGCCTGGGAAGAGTTGTTGAGCCAGTTCAACTCCTGTCGGGGGTAGTTGCCGGGCAGAATTCACTCTCTTCAAGCCAGGCTTCAGCTAAATGTCACTTTAGTTCCCAGTTTTCTACATTCAAATCAAACTGACAATTTTTGCACATGCAGTTAGAATGCTGATTCTAAGTTCAAAACTACGACATTTAACAGTTGCAACCTATGTTACACTCAAAAGTAGGTCACTCATTTATTTTAAACATTTCGATTTTAGTGGCTTTCTGTCCATTTAACTTAAGCTGCTGACATCCACAGCTCAGCCAGTTTTGTTATGAACATGGGTTTGGGCTCTTTCTCTTTCCAGATTTAGCATGCACGCAAGAATACATTCTGCCAAATGACTGCTGGTGTTCCTTGAGATTTTTGAATATGTTGTGATGTTTAAAATAGGCATTTTGAGCTTGCATTCTGGGAAACAAAGGTGATTTTAAAGCACTTTTTTAGCCAACCGCCACTGCTGTTTTTCCTTTGGCACACATTTCACTCATGGCACTCCTGGCCCATCATGCTTGCACTGGTGGGTGGCAGGTTAGGCAACCATTTTGGTGTGTGCACAAACTGCGCGGTTTTCCCGGATTCTGGCGCAACTGTGGGATTTTCCACCATCTTGGATTTTCTAAACCCACAGCACCAAATGTTGCAGCTTAATAGTCCAAACGTGGGTCAGGACACCCAACAGTGTGGAGAGATGTTGATGGTGTAGCCTCATGGATTGGTGTATAATATATGCCTGCTCTACGTTTATCATTGTTTTCCTGATTCTGCTAATTCACACTGTATATTTCATTAGTTCCAAGAAAGCAGTGGTCCCTTTGATTCTTCCCACTCCAGTTACCTTGGAAGAGCTAGACATTGTGAGACAGCCAAGGCCTTATGGAATTGTTCCTACTCCAGTTGCTCATGCAGAGAAACCTATACATCTGACAAAAGACCCAAAGTTCCCCTTTGGAGGGAAATCGGTTTATGATTTACTTCATGGTCATTATAGGGAGAATTATTTGGCAAGAATGAAACAGAGACCAAAGAGAAGTGCATGGGAGGATGATCATGACCTGAATTATTGTTTGGACAGTACAGCACATTTGGGGAACAATATGTGGTATCAGCACAAGAAAGAGGTGGGAAAGAGGACCTCTGAGGAGGATTGCTATGTATGTGCACTCCTGGTTTATGCTATGGTGAAGTCTACGATATTCATAGCTATTTAAATAGATGTTCAAACAGCTCATTGCCTCACTCACCTTGCACTCTGCCTTACAAAAGATCAATTCCAGGGCAGAACAACGTCTTTGATATGGGTAAAAGAATGGTCAGCACCTGATGAAGAATATTATGTCCAGGATATAAAGACAAGAGCAAGAGCACACAACAGAAATCATGTGATAAGATATGAACAGCCTGGTATAAAGGAAGGGGGATCAAATGGGAAATCAACAGAAGATTCACAGGGTAATTCATGGAATGAATGTGCGCTGAAAAGGGAGGCACAAGTGTGAAAATCACAGCGCACGTGTGCGAAAGCCACACACGCAGCCGTTTGTCGAATCATGGAATGCGCTGCGCGTGGCTTACCTGAGATCTGTGCTGAATCTGCGTGTGGGGCACACGTTATTGCGACATCCCGAAGGCTGTGTACGAGACGGCCAGTAAAGGTGCACACATAACAGTGCACACACCTAAAAAGGGGGCGGAACACGCAGAATGGGGAACAACACGTGAAAATGTGGGCGTTATGGGGAAAGTACCGCTGCTAAGTCCTCGCAATGCCTACACGCACGCTAACAACACGTATTCATGGAATTGAACAGGGGAAACCTGCGCGCCACAAAAGACGCGCTAATCCGGAAACATGTAAGCCAGGCAGAAGCAGACGTAAGCGGCCCAGCGCAGCATAAAAGTGCGCCGAAACAACAAACAAGCCCATACGCTACGATGAATATACCGTTCCTCACAGCAGTGGTCGTGGGACACCGCAGGAGGAGGAGGATAGCCAGGCCCCACATTTCTTTACCCAGGACCAGCCTTTTTGGGATGCCTGATGACCAGGTCTATGGCAGGTACAGGTTTCCACCCCATATCATCCTAGAACTGGTTGCTGAGTGGGAGGATGACCTCACATCACCTACCCTGTGCTCCCAAACACTGAGCCCCTTGGAAAAGGTGCTCAATGTACTGCATTTCTTGGCTACTGGGTCATTTCAGCGGACAAGTGCCATAGTTGGGGGCGTCTCACAGGCCACGCAGTCACGCTGCCTACACCAGGTGTTGGCGATGATGACTGCACGCCCCTCAGTCCTCAGGCACATATACATGCCCAGAACACCAGCAGAAATGCAGGCCATGGACCAGGACTTTTACGGGGTAGCGCACTTCCCCAAAGTGCTAGGTGCCATTGATTGCACCCATGTGGCTCTACGTCCTCCTAGGGCCACTGAGTACATCTATTGAAACCAAAACCAGTGGCATTCCATCAACGTGCAGGTTGTATGTGATGGCAGGGGAATCATCACCTCTGTATATGCCAACTATCCGGGGTCCAGTCATGATAGTTTTATATTCAGAATGTCACACCTAAACTGGGACCTGGAAGCTGAGAGGGATAGCGACACATGGCTCATTGGTGAGTAGAAATGCCTCTTCACGTGCATGCATGTCAGACACTGACAAATGGCAAAACCCAACTAATGACAAACATTATCACTTCCCCAGGGGACAGTGCCTACCCTCTGAGCACCTACATGATGATGCCAATATGGAACCCCACCACACCACCCGAGGTAAAATACAACGCAGCCCTTATTGCAACCCGGGGCATAGTGGAGCACACATTCGGAGTGCTGAAGTCACGTTTCCGCTCTCTTGAATGCTCTGGTGGCCAGCTGCAATATGCGCCCCTAATAGTGTGCAGCATCATAGTGGCAGCATGTGTCCTGCGCAATGTTGCAACCCGGTGGGGCGTGTCGGTGGACATGGTGGTGCCCCCACATCCCCAACCACATGCACGGCCACCGCACATGGGAGGGGAAAGGGCACGTGGTGAGGCAGCCCGTTCTCAGCTTGTGGCAACTTTTTTTACCTACAATCCCACCCCTGCGGAGTGCACACATGCCTGGCACATACCAGCTGACAATTGATGATGACAAAATGGACAGTCAACTGTCACAACCATACCACCCTGAGATTGTGTTCCTGGAAGTGCTACATTGTGAGCATCCGTAGCTACTTAAACAGACCATGCTGTGTCAGTAAAAGGCACACATTCATGCTGCATGAAGGACTACCCCCTTGCAAAACAGCAGACCCTAATACTGGTATGTCACCCAACCTCTCCCAAACCCCATATCAGCCGCCCAAGACACCATGGCATGCCATGCAATGTCAAAGCAACCAAATGAATGCACAACACATGACACAAGTGTCACAAAGTGCACGGTCACAAATGGAAACAGGCCACAGACAATACCCTCTCACCTATGAAAAAGAAACAGCAAACATGAACAAATGCTTACCACCAAGATAAAACATGAATACAGGCCCAACAGTGGCAATGTCTGACAGTAGCCAATCACAATAGAGCACGTGTCACAACCTGAAAAAGGCAGCACATCAACCCCTTCCATCTCCAATGTGTTGCTGTTAGGTAAATGTGGTAGGGTACTGCATCCAACTGCAATGAAGACAGGCAAGTTAAGACATGAAGAAGCTACGTGCAAATATGCATAATGGGCAGTATGGAATATAATATACAAATCAACCCTGCAGTGGAGAAATCATCAGCAATCCCCACTAGGGATGTATACACAGTTTGGACTACAGACTGGCCACACAACTGATGGAAGCCCAATGCCTCTGTGTAAGTTACTATCACACAGTGCCACCCTTGCGAGCCCATGGAAATGGGAAGCAGGAGTGGCATATGTGTCTGGACCCCAAGCTTCAAACACAAACACAAGACAAGCCTGCATGGGCCCAGCTGGAACACACAGTGAATGCCTACGGGTGGCACACAAAGCAACACACTGTAACATGAATGTACAATAGAAAAAGAAATCAACAAAAAATGAACACAAAAATAATGAAAATGAAAAATGAAAATGAAAAATGAAAAATGAACAACGGCTATGGGTCGACCAGGGTGGGGGGGAACCACCCAGGAGGGAGGAGGTCCAGGGTGCACCCCAACACCCACATGCGTGGATGTTGAAAAAAAAAAATCCATGGGCTCATGGCCTGCACGGCTACCCGATAGTGGGAGAACTGCCGTCGCTGTTGTCTCCCTCTTGTGCTACATTAGAAGGTGTGCATGGTATGGGAGGCAGACCACGCAAATCCCTGGCATGCTCCTCCATGGCAGAAATCATGTTGGTCTGAAAGGTTTCATTCTGCTGGATGATGGTACAGTGATCCCCATGCAGCACCTCACAGGTAGCACAGACTTCTGCCTGTAAGGCCTCATGTGATGCCCGGATCTCCTCACGGGTTGCCTGGAGCTCAGCTGAGATAGTGCGTGTTAGCTGATCCAGCTGCTGTTTTGACCTTGTACTCTGGGACACCTCAATTGCACCCAGAGTAGCTCTGAGGGAGCTATTTTCTACCCTCAGGGCATCCCTGTGGGCCTGTGCCTCTGCAGATATGGCTGTGCGCAGAGCCTCCAGTTCAGCCCATTGGTCCATGTTGGCGGAAAATATGTCCTCCCTGTGTGAGCGGCACGTGGACTCTGTTGCCTGCTGCTGGAGCTCCACCTGCTTTTCTAGGGGGAGAATGGAAGTTGCCACCCTATACACAACCTAAGCCATCATCTCACACAATGCCCCCTGTTGTGCTGCAATTGCATAAATGGAGTTCTTCCACACAGTATTGGCCGGTGGTGCATGGCCATCGCATTGCCGGACGCGACACCTGTTTGCCCCAAGGTGATGTGCACCTTGCTGCGCTGGCACTGCCTGAGGCTGCAGGACTGCATTCCTCCTTTGATCTGCTGCCCCAGGAACAGGAGCAAATATTGGGGAGTTTGACCCTGCATCCGTAACCGCCACAGGCAGACATTCCAACACTGAATGGGCCATTGAGGGGTCTACCCCCTTTGCAGGTGCGTTGGACAGAACAGCATCCCTGCCAGAAACACTCACCTGCAACGGGACATTTGTCTCAATGTCTGATTCAGCACCTGAACCATAGAGGTCATCAGAGTTGTAACCAGAGACACCCGTGGACAGGATGGTCTGTAGGACTAATGGATTTTCGTGCACCACCACCCAACGTCCCCCACTGGTGCTTGGTTGGGGCTCGGAGTACTCCTGCCCCTGCGCCATCTCCTCCTTCTCCACAGCATCTAGTGCATCATCACCTGCACAAAAAGAAAAGAAAAGAAAAGTAATGAAGACACGCATGAACAGCATAGCTGACACACATAGGCATCGCAATCTACACATCCAACACATTAATGAGACATGTCACACATGACACAAACTGGAAGGGGACCCCGAAAGCTGACACTGATGACTCCAAAATGGAAAAAGCAACACATGTGCTGCACTGTGCATAGCACCTGCATCACACATTAGCCTGTGAGTGGCATGGATAATCCACAAACATAACACATGCCATCACACTGATGGCACATAGCATGGGCATGTCAGATCTGACAAGGACACCCACATGGCAGTAAATCACTACTGTCCCCCATCCATGTGAGACGCACATCATCAAATAGAACATGCAAAACAGTGTGACAAAACACACACGTGTCAAACGCTGCAACAATGCCAGTGTGTTCAAATACAGTGATGGGAGGCACCTGGATACAACAATGGTGGGTCACTTTGACATGACGCAAGTCAATTGTTATGTTGAACATTCAGACAGGGCTCAGAAGTGATCGGGTGCAGTGCATGTGTAGGTGAACAGCAGTCAATCAGCCTGATTGATGAAATCATTTGCGTAAAATAGGAACATATGTGGGGCTTAGTGGAGGAAAATCCCTGTCTGAAGTATGGTGATTTTGGGGCAGAACGGCACACAAATGTGTGTTTATCATGCAAATGATTCCATCAATCAGGCAGAATGAAGAGAAAAAATGTATTAAGAATGTTGTGGCATGATGCCAGTTTAAGGGCAAGTGCAGTCATAATGTGCAAAGTGTTTTCAGCGGTCAGTAGGGATACTGTTAAACCCAAACCCAAGGGTAGGGGATGGCTTGGAGGCACTACATGGGTCACATATAGCAGTCATGACTACACAGCCTGACCTGGCACTCAATCAGAACACATCACCCAAGCAACCTACACATGGTCTGGACACACACGCATGGGCACTCACCAGACATTGTCTCAAGAACTGGTAGGTCTCCCACGCCTTGGATCTGATCATCTGCGATGAACCCTCCAGCGATTGCCTCATGTTTTATGAGTTCATCCTCCTCTGGTGGAGACCCACTGCCAGTCACCAGAGTATAGGCGTAATTGGAAGCCAGCTTGTTTTTTGCTCAGCGTTTGAGGTCATTCCAACGCTTTGAGCAATCATCAGCTTTGCGCTTCACAAATCCAAGGGAACTAATCTGGTCTGCAATGCACTGCCAGTGGGCTCTACACTGAGCAGTCATAGTCTTGCACCCTGCCGTCACCAGCATGTCACTGCCATGTGCCGACACGTAGCCCACAAGTTTGTCTAGTTCCACATCATTGAAACTCCGCTTCCTTGACGTGCCAGAGGTGCAAGCCGTGTCTGGGGTCCCAGCGTGTTCTGCAAGAGCATGCTTCTTCCTATTGAGAGGTAGTGCGGACCCTGAGTGGCTTATGCTGCTCTGGTCTGTAGAGGCTGAAGCGCAGGTGGACTGGCCACTGAAAGCAGGCAATGGCACAATGGCCAAAGGTCTCACTGCAGGCATTGGCTGCTGTTGCCAGGACCAAGCGGCACAACGAATTATGGTAACTGCTGATGCCCCAACGCTTCGCTTTTTGTAAAAAACGCTATTGCAGCCCGAGTACCACAGCACCTGAATACTCGCAATCCTGCACAAGAAATGGCCACATTTCCATGAGGATCACCCAGAAAGCTACAGGAAGCCTCTTGCCACCATTAAGGCACACGAGGTACCTGGTAGCTCCAAGATGGCCGCCCATTTGATGCCCGAAGCCCCCTCCGCCTAACTAGGCCTTCAGCAGCCATCTGATTGGCCACCGTGCCTATCTCTTCGCCCATTGGCCGCCGACAGGCGACGCTGGCCCACTCCCTCTAAGGCCCACGGGAGGTAAGGCCAACACCTGTTTGTGCCTGTTTCGTGCCGTTTCTGCCTCTGCCAGTCCCCCTGGCCCACACAGAAGAGCACCAGCATGGAGGACCCGCTTCCCCAGAACCACTCACCGTTGCCTTCCAGCCCCTGAGGTCTACGGGTAAACCCACCACCAGCATAATATGCGCACCCACTGATCCCTAAGCTGGCTAACTCCCACGCACTAAACCCTACCACCTGGCTGTCGCCCTACACACCTACCGCCACTGGCCCACACCACTTTGGTCATGGCAGCTGCCCAACCATTACGTGACAATTGTACTCAGAACTTGCCTTGATCGCACACTGCTCACGGCTGCACCCCTCTCTCGAACCACACTGTGATTCAATGCTGTTACCCTGCTTGCACCGTTATACGTTTATTTGAATGCCTCTGTTTGCTGCTTGTAGCACCTAGGTGCACCCACCTCGGTTTACATGATCTTAACTATTTGTGATACTCAAATCTAGGCAGGTTTCCACTGTCATTATTTACTGCTTTAGCACTGCATTTTGCTCCATTTTGTGATATTGGAATCTAAGCAGGTTGCCACTGTCATGATTTACTGCCTTAACACTGCATTTTGCTCCATTTTGTGATATTGGAATCTAGGCAGGTTGCCACTGTCATTATTTACTGCCTTAAAACTGCATTTTGCTCCATTTTGTGATATTGGAATCTAGGCAGGTTGCCACTGTCATTATTTACTGCCTTAACACTGTATTTTGCTCCATTTTGTGATATTGGAATCTAGGCAGGTTGCCACTGTCATTATTTACTGCCTTAACACTGCATTTTGCTCCATTTTGTGATATTGGAATCTAGGCAGGTTGCCACTATCATTATTTACTGCCTTAACACTGCATTTTGCTCCATTTTGTGATATTGGAATCTAGGCAGGTTGCCACCGTTATTATTATCTGCCTGAACATTGGATTCTGCCCATTTCGAGACTGAGATTGTGATTTAGTGCCATGTGCGCCCTGCCCTGTGACTGTTGTATCTAGACTATCTAACTACTGCTTTTAGCTCACCAGGGCCCCACCTACTTAGACAGTACATGCTAACCCCCTGCCTCCCAGTGTATAGTGCATTGTGCATTCTGCCCTCCAGGCTAATATTGTGTAATCTGTATCTCGCTCAACAGTAATACATGCCCCGAGCATATGTGCAAACAAACTCACACACAAAAAACACTCTTTGCCCGCTCTCACCTGCTTAGTTAGCACGCTACTCACCTTTATGACCACACCACACCCTTCTACATTAAAGCACCTCCACCACTATCAAATCACCTCGAGTCATCGAGGAGACAAAATAGACCTCCTACCCAAGCCTTCACACACTCCAAATAATACAGCACTAATGATACCTAACCTCATTCTCAGACTAGACAGACTCAGAGCCCGCACCCCCCCTATCCACCACCATGCCACCCCTACACACATACCACACAGAAATTGCAGACTTAGCTCACGCACCTCTAAAGTGAACACACCCCACCTCCGTGATAATACATCCATATGCTACATATTCAAACCCACGCTTACTACACCTAGCGGTAACTCCTACTCTCAATGTACCACTGTACCCAAAGCAGACACCCACACCATACCCAAAAGAAATCTCTTGCCCTTACCCAACGCTATACAAATACGCCTTAATCAATGTACGATCAATCAATGCCCACGCATTAGAAGTAAATGACCTAATAACTACCCAAAACCTAGACTTACTCGCGATCACAGAGACCTGGCTCAACAAAGCCTCCGGCCCAGCCATTTCACTAGCACTACCACAAGGGTATGCCATCCTTAGACAAGATAGGATAGCCAGAACAGGAGGGGGGTAGCCATTATTCACAAAGAAACACTCTCTATCAGAACCGTACCCCACCAAGAGGAAGATAATATTGACATCCTATCAGTCAAATTAGCACTCTCTCCAAATAGCACAATAAATATTCATACCGTATACCGTCCACCTGGCCCAACCACTAATTTCTTAGGTCAAGTCAATCACCTCCTAGGAAACAACCTCAAAAAATCCACTAAATCACTACTTATAGGTGACTTTAACCTAGGATTCAACGACTCTAAAGACAAAACTGCTATCTCTCTAGCCAAAGACCTCCAAGACCTAGGCTTCTCTGAAAAGATCACTTTGCCTTCTCATGCTAAAGGACGCATCCTAGATTGGATTATAGACCACAACTGTAACATAGCCATCACCTCCAATACTAGCCTCCCATGGACAGACCACAACCTTCTCCTATTTGACATTCCTGTCTCGCTAAGCGCTAAAGTACCTACTAAAGCACCGGCGACCTTAGCCAGAAGTGCCAAAAAACTCACCGCTGACAATATCAGTGCACTCCTCAATCTGCCATGCCTAGTGCCCCCGTTCTCCGCTGACCCCAACATCCTTGCAGAAATATTTAAAGACACCATCACAATGGCTGTCAACACCGCTGCCCCACTGGAAAACAAAAAAGAAAAAGAATCCTTCCATTCCAATTCCTGGTTCACAGAGGCACTCCAGACTTTGCTCAAAGACAAACGCTTAGCGCTCAAAAATTGGCAGCTAAACCCCTGCGATACCACAAAAGCTTACTTCAAATCCATAGCAAAAAAATACAAAGACGCAATCTTCCTTGCTAAATCTGAAGCCTACAACCACTGCATCTCCAATGCCAACTCCCACTCTAAAGAACTTTTCAAAATATTCAAAGAACTAACCGTACCACCTACATGCCCTGATGAGCTCGTCAAAGACGAGGCATGGTGTACAGGCATTCAATCAGTCATGCTCACAAAAATAAACCTCCTCCAAAACAAAATATCCCACCACTTCAATACCTTACCAAAGCAAAGTGCACATGCACAGATAAAACCTAATGTAAAAGTAAGAAACGTGCCCAAATTTGCATTTACCGAAATCTCCGAAGCCGAGGTCACTGACATTCTCAGACACCTCAAACCCTCACAATGTAAGGGTGATATATGCCCCCCTAAAATCATCAAAGATTGCGCAGAAAAGATTGCACTCACCCCTCTTCTCACAGCCTTCATCAATGCATCCTTCAAAACAGGCATAGTCCCAGACAGCCTTAAAGAGGCCTGGGTACGCCCTCTCTTGAAAAAAACGACGCTAGACCCTGCTAACCCTAACAACTACCGACCCATAACCACAGTCCCATTCCTCCTGAAACTACTTGATAAGGCCGCCCACATACAGATTCAACTCTACCTTGAATCTAACGCAATCCTAGGTAAAAGACAATCTGGGTTCCGCAAGGGACATGGAACTGAAACCGCCCTTCTAGATTCCAAAAACGAAATGACCAACATCCTAGACAAAGGCAAGCCCGCCCTCCTCATTCTCCTTGACCTTTCAGCTGCGTTTGATCTGGTAGACCACACTACTCTTACCAGTCATCTGACACACGCTGCACACTTCTCAAATGACGCAGCATCCTGGGTAACATCATTCTTAGAGGGTAGAGCTATGAAAGTGTTCTCTAATACAGCACATGCAGCACCCTCCATCATCCACTGTGGTGTGCCACAAGGTTCCTGTACTGCCCCCACGCTCTATAATCTTTTTACCAAGCCACTATTTGATAAACTAGACGCGTTGGGGATCACTTACACAAATTACGCCGACGACACGCAGGTTCTCCTCCCACTTACAGGGAATTATCACCAAGACGCCTCTACCCTACAGCAAATCTACTCTACCATACAAGCATGGCTACCAAAGGCCTCTGCTTGAATGGGGACAAGACCGAAATCCTCATTCTAGGACAGAAATCCACCCTCTCTAACCTCAACCCACTGAACACCAATTTCAACATAGACAATTGTATCATCCCAGTCCTATCCTCAGTTAAAACACTGGGGGTTCACATAGACGCCACGCTATCCATGGCAAACAAGTAAGCGCCATATTGTAGGCCTCAGCACTGAGTACTAACCTCATTAACGCAATAAAACCATTCCTAACCAAGGATAACTGCTTCTCCATCGCCTGAGCAACTATAGGAGCCAAACTAGACTATTGTAATGCGCTCTTAGCCGGCACCTCCCAAAAAAAACGTATCTAGGCTCCAAACAACCCAAAACAACGCTCTCAGAGCAGCCCTCAGCATACCAAAAAGAGAACACATTACACAAGCCAGAAAGGCAGCTCACTGGCTCCCAGTCAAAGACCGTATCTCCTTCAAAATTCTCACAACCACCCATAAATACATAAACCTCACAGCTCGCTCTTATTTATCTGACACGATAGGTAGATATCATTCCAGGAGACCAAGAAGAGCACAATACACGAATCAACTAGCAATACCTTGCATCCACAGAACCAAAGCAGGAGGCATAGGCTTCCCCTTCCTCGCACCTAAACTCTGGAATTCCCTACCTACTGACCTCAGAGCTGATGCATCTCTCTTCTCCTTCCGAAAAGATTCAACTAACCCCGTTTTTCATGGGCTGCTGCTACTCTTGCATAACTGTAAAAAAGTATATCTCGTCCAATGTAACCGTACGGAAATTAACTGTATGTAACTAAGTATAAGCAACACTGTAACTAGCGCCACGATGCCTTCAGTCTGCTGTGCACTCAACAAATGCAAATAAATAAATAAATAAATAAACTGCCTTGGTGTGATGGTCTGGGGCCAACACTGTCCCGGCTGGGTGATTCAGAGCTGGGGTGGATTGAGCTGCAGCTGCCCTTGCAGCCTACTCACCCTGGCTACTCAGGGAAGCAAATGACATTGCTGCCTCAGAGCCACGTAGCCTGGTGACAGCAACTTTCACCGCCACACGTGGCTTGTACTCTGTGACACAGAAGTCGACCTGTGAGTCATCCCGTGCCAGTTCAGTGACCAATCCGGCCGGGTTAGCCGGGTTAGCAGGGCCTGAGCTGGGACGGTGTCAGCTGCATCTCCCCGACCCACTGGGGGGGTGCATAGGTGTCCCCTCTTGA
This sequence comes from Ambystoma mexicanum, assembly GCF_040938575.1. NCBI lineage: Eukaryota > Metazoa > Chordata > Amphibia > Caudata > Ambystomatidae > Ambystoma > Ambystoma mexicanum. The sequence goes on from NC_090930.1 coordinate 1,079,225,092, forward strand.
GCCACCCTGCCCACGTTGGCCACCACTGCCACCTTAGCCACCGTGGTCATACTAGCTACGTCCCCTACAGCACCCACCTCTTGGAGATCGGCCACCTTTGCCTCCCTTACTACTTGATCTCCTCCCAACCATGGCCCTGATATTCTTGTGCGAATGGGAGGTGCAGAAAACAATTGTCCTGGGCAATTGGGGTGAAGGGGGCAGGGTACTAGATGGAATACATATACCCCTGTGCTCTTGCAAGGCTGTCTGTGACCCCTGGCGTAAAATGATGAGTCACAGAACACTCAGGCACCCCAAAAACAAAACAACAACGTGCACACGAACCATTGGTAGCCCACATTAGTGGAATGAAGGACCTGCAGTTCGTTGTGGCACCCAGAAACACAAAAAATGCATACACATGGTACACGCAGGCTACAATGACCTCTGAATGGGTATGCAACACACAGGAGCAACCACAGTGGAAAAAAACGTGATTGACTCACCGTCTGCCTGGAAAAAAAATGTGAAAAAGACGTGTGTGGGCGTGTTGGCAATACCCCCGCCAAAAGAAGAGAGTTCTGTCTCAGTAAACAAGGAGTATGCACTGCAACCGTTGTGAAGTAATCGCGGGTGAACCGACAAGAAGTACAAAAATCACCCACTCGTTCTCCACAAAAAGCATGTGCAAGAAAATGGCGTCCTATGCGGACCTTTAACCACTGCCCAAATAAATGCCCATGCGTGCCACGTCACTTATGCGTTAACAGGCTAAGAACCTTTTCTCGAATTACACGCATTCACACGTGGATGTGCTGTTTTTGCATGTGCGGATTCACTATGCACCCAATGCCGAGGGAAACGCCTTTGCACATCACGTCACCTATGTGCTTATGCGCTAAGGCCCTTTACTTTACTACTTACACGCTGAAATGCTGTTTTTTCACGTGCTTAATCACTCTGCATCAAGCTGGCCACACGACAACACACGGAAGACCCCGCTCCTGCCCAGAAGGCCATTTTCCTCCCCCCCAGAACCCCTGAGCCGCCTCCCACAAGCCAGTGCTGCTGCCTCACTGCCTGCTGGCCACGTGCCCTGCTATTTGGTGCCTGCACATCAGCCATCTGCAGGGGTCCAGTTGCTGCAACCACCCCTGCTGGAACAGAAGACTCCCTACTGCAGTTCCATCGCTCCACAGCCCAGCACCAGGACGCAGTTTCCCCACCCACACCTGCCTCGGGGGTTGCCATGTCGGGCCACAATCCATCTGGGACCAGTGTAGACCCCCTGGCAGAGAGGCAGAGGGCTGCCAGCTTCAGTGCAAGAGAAGTTGTCACGCTGGTGGAGCAAGTCCTGGTACATTATGATGCCCTCTTCGGACGACCATGTACCAACAAGGATGGACGGAAGAGGATCTGGATGGATACCGTGGGTGCCTTCAAAGCGAAGGGGGTGGCAACCCATGACCTGCAACACGTTCATAAGAGCTGGGAGGACTTCAGGTTCAGGACCCTCAGGAAGGCCCGGCACTTCTTGGATGCAGCAGATGCAGTGGGGTGCTGGGTCCACCTTACTAATGACCAGATGAGGGTCCTGGAACTCATTCTCCCAGTGCTTCACCTCCAGGTCCTCGAGAGGCAGACCCGTCTGCACTCGAGTGGTAAGTGTCCATGCATACTCATTGGACGCAGTGCATGTTGAGGTGTGCTAGGAGTGTGCAGCTTGGACATATGTCCGAAATGGCCCATGTATGGATGTATATGTGCAGGGACATGACCGTGCTGCATGTGAGTCCAGTCATGTGTGATGCACAGCAATGGTGTATGTGTTCCAAAGTATGACACACAACTGTATGTGGAGATCCACACATGTTAGCATTTCTGTGTGTGTACTATGCCATGATTGGGGTGTGACACATGAATGCTGGTTCCACCTTCGTGTACGTGCACGGCGTACATGTGTATGTGTGTGTTTGACATGTGTGCGACAGTGATACACCATGATTTGCATGTGTGGTTTTCATTTTGTCATTTGGTTTCCTTTTTAATACATTTCATTATTCTTCATTATTGGTGTGATGCACTATGATTTATTTTGTGCATGTCTCCATGAGCATTGGCTAAGTCATGTGTTGCCACTGTGTGGCTCTGTAGGACATTTGTTGATGGGCATGCTGGTTCTATTCAGATTCTCATGGCATGGGTAATTTAGTAGGAAGTGGGTGCAGTGGATCGTTGGGTGTTTGTACTGGGATTTGGGGGGCTGGGATTTGGGTTGGCATTAGGGCCATGGGTCTGTATAGATATGACGTGGTCTTTGGGGGACATGATTCAGGGCCTGCTGGCAGGTGCCCATCACTGATGGAGGGGACATGAGTGAGGGCCGGCTGGCAGGTGCCCGTCACTGGTGGGGGGGACATGAGTCGGGGCCTGCTGGCAGGCTGCCATCAATGGGGGTGGGGTGGAGGGACATGTGTCGGGGTCTGCTGACAGGTTGCCGTCAATGGGGGTGGGGTGGAGGGACATGTGTCGGGGCCTGCTGGCAGGTGCCCATCACTGGTGGGGGGGACATGAGTTGGGGCCTGCAGGCAGGGGCCTGTCACTGATGGGGGGGACTTGTGTTGGGGCTCACAAGTGCATGGTGCCATATGGGCTGCCTGCAGGGCGTGTGCATGGGTGATGGGCTACCTGCATGGCATGGGGAGGGGTGATGGGCTGGTTGCAGGGCATGGTCAGGGGTGTAGTGGGGGCCTGTAGTGTGGGCTGCCTGTGGGGGATGGGGAGGGCACATACTGCCAAATCGCGTGTTAGTCTCACTTGTGTGCCCAGAATACACGTCCCTGTTCGCCCAAGCGACATCGCATGAAATGCTCACTCGCCCCCCCCCCTCCGGAATACATGTACCCCACTCACCCAGCGAAATCGCGTGTATAGCTCATTCGTGTACCCCGGAATACACGTACCCCACTTGCCCCAGCGACATTGCGTGAAATGCTTGCTGCATCCCCCGGAATACACATACCCACTCGCCCCAGCGAAATTGCGTGTATAGCTCACTCGCGTACCTCAGAATACACGTACCCCACTCGCCCCTGCGAAATTACGTATATAGCTCACTCGCATACCGCGGAATACACAATACATGTACCCCGCTCGCCCCAGCAAAATCACATTTATAGCTCACTCGCGTACCCCGGAATACACGTACTTCGCTCGTCCCAGCGACATCGCGTGAAATTCTCACTCGCACTCCCCAAAATACACGTACCCCGCTCGCCCCAGCGAAATCGCATGACATGCTCACTCGCACTCCCTGGAATACACGTACCCCGCTCGCCCCAGCAAAATCACGTGTATAGCTCATTTGCGTTGTCGGGGTGATTATCCCAGAGTCGGCAGAGCCATCCGCGGACCTCCGGGAGGGAAGGCCCCAACTCCTCACGTGTCCCCAAAAATGAGTATGAGACACACACAAGAAGCAAGGCTAAGACTGCGGTTTATTGCAACGGCAGGGACGGGTTTCTCGTATGCATTTGAGAAAGCACAAAAGTCACTCTCAGAGGGGGTCGCAGGCCCTTTTTACTACAGTATGACACGCACCTGCGTCACCTGAGAAAGTTAGCGCAAAAACTTATTGCCACTCAGGATTGGCTCTCCGAGTGGTAGGGTTAGTATGGTTATCATATAGAGAAAGCTGTTATTGGAAGGGACCAGATCAGGTGGTATACTTGGGCTGTCCCTAGCATTTGTTACTTCAGAATTGCAACAAGGGGACCATTGGTGATTGGCTATAAGAAATGGTGTCAGTAGTGAGACGCCCTGTGTTCTGATTGGTTCTCCCGCAAGCCCCCAAGTGTGGGACCATCGTCGTTCCCAGCTCGCGGTGTACCTGTCATTAGCAACAATGTGCAGCTATGTGTTTTGTGCAAACAACAGGCAGGTCTGCTCATAGGCTCATAGGCGAGTCATTCTCGTCGCTGTAGGTGTCCATCTTGCCGCTTCGTTGTTGCAACCTGTGAGATCCTGGCTGCTTCTCTGTCTCGGAGACTTGGCACCTTGTCAGTTCGGCTTGGTCACATGTGGAGAGACCATGGCTGGAGCAGAATTATGAGCATTTGATTTTAGTATTCTGTGCCTTGAGGCTTAGCAGTTGCGTGTATAACCTTGGCGCTGGGCTTTCGGCGTGCGAGTTGCAACATTGTGGCCTTGGCTGTGGGCGCTCGATAGGGGCTTGTTCTGCCTTATCAGCACTTGTATTCCATTTTGAAGGGGTTTTTGTTTGCAAGGCTCCAACCTGGGGACTCTTGCTCGAGGCCTACTCGCGCTCAGTTCATGGGTTCCGGGTGGTCGTGGAGTGACAAATCATCATATGGAGCACTAAGTCTACGTGATAGTGTCTTGTAGGGATAGGTGGCAAGGAAGGTTCCGCAAGCATACACCCGATCTCTTCAGGCGTCTTGCGTTTCTGCGGTGCTGTAGAAGGCCTATGTGAAAAATAAAAAAGATGCGCGGCCGTGAGTGTGACAGTCCGCTATGTCATAACACTGAGTATGTTCTTCGTGTAGGTTGGTCTGTGAGTGACCATTGTGCATGGTGGCACGTGTGCTTTTGTCTGTTGGCTATGTCGTCATGGCATCTCTAACGATGTGGATACTTGTAGTCATTGCTCTAGTCGAGTTCATCCATGCTGCAGGTATCATCTTGAGCCATGGGGCCTGGTGTTGATCTTCCAGGTGGGCATACTCCTCTTATGTGTAAGTTCTTGAACCAAGGTATTTTGTCGTCTGGCAAATAGGCGAACTCATCTCGTGGGGGGTGTCTGGGCCGTGATCCCCTAGGCATTGGTCTGGATGAGATTGGGGGGAGGGTGTTATGCCATTCTCCCACTTCAGTCCCCCCTCTGGTCGACTTGTCGACCACAAACTCATCCTTCTCCTTATCTCCTTTTACTCTCCATACTTTAGTTATTCCAGCCAAGTGTCCATTATGGTTCACATGATCTTCAAAAGACCAATACATATATACGCAGGTGCCGCCAGGTTTGCAGTATACCCATCTCCCTACATAGCTCCTTGGGTTTCTTGGGTTCTCCACTTTCAGGGATGATGGATCCTTGTGGTTGTCAATAATTTGTTCGCGCAGCCTCTCTCCTTCCTTTATTATCATATCCGTGCATAGTGCGTCATCTGCTGGTAGTAAGGCGTGCATGCCAGCCATCTCCATCATTTCATCTACTGTGCGAGCTCTTCTTACTCTCCAAAACGTTATCATAATCAACAGAGCTGTACCCAATATTATTACTCCTACAAGTAATTTTAGCCCATCTGATAGCCATGAAGGCATCCATGACCACAGAAAGGAAAACCAGCTGTCGCCCTTCTTTACTCCCTTACTCTCTTCTTCCATCTTTGAGTGCACCAGGGCTAGTTGAGATACTGCTTCAGTAAGTGTTCCATTGTCCGCATCATTAGCAGGAGTGAATGTGCAGCATGATTGTCCAATTTTCGCGCAAACCCCTCCTTCCATTGCCATGAGGAGATCCAGCACATATCTATTCTGTAGCGCTACGATTCGCACTGCTCGCAGCTCTTCCTTTATTGCGTTAAATCCATTATTATGCTCACCTGGCTCCCACAGGGGCGTCGATCGGAACTGGACAGCTGCGGCCTCCACCAATGTGACGCGTAGTGCTGAGATGACGGACTGGACTGGCCCACCTAGCTTCGTTAGCTTGGCCCGTGGGAATATTCTTCTGCAAATTGAGAAAGGGAATTAACCACCCGTGGAGTTGAGCATTTACCCTCCCCCACTCCCGCTGTTCTCCCCACTTATCACCTTTGATGTCCCCTTTTATAGTCTCACCTGATGGTTTGGAAAGATGAGCTCTCCATCCTGCATTGAACGCAGGGGCGCGTTGATAACCAGTTGCTTCACTGGCTCGAAGGAATTGGTGAGTTTCAGAACAATATTGACTCTGAGATTCCCGGCAAGATGCCATAAGTATGTAGTTCAGAATACTTCAAATGTCTGACTTTCACTCTTGTCCAATTCCTTGCAGATTGCAGCTAGTCCCTAACGAAGAGTTCCTCATGGCAACCGGTAATATTCAGGTAAGCATTTGTATTATCCAACACAGTTCGATAAAATAATGTCAATATGTAACCTGTTGCTTTCTCCCTTATTGAGGCGCTGAGAGAAAATATGAAGTCTCGGTGAATAATGCCTCCGGTGGTAAAATCAGGTAAATCTATTGTGGTGAGGAGGTTTCCCCTTGTTTGTCCCTTTGTTTAACCTTGCTGTCCTTTTGTTTCCCCTTAGGGGCCGGGGTTCGGCGAGGATGCATTGGAAGCTGCGCCGACCTGTGAAGAGGAATAGTACCCCCGGTGGTAAAATCAGGTAAGTCTATGGGGGGTAACTAATATTGCCTCTGTGTATTCCCTTGGCTCACCTTGCTGTTCTTGTCTTCCCCTTAGGTGCCAGAGTGCGGCGGGAGCATTCAGAAGGATGCAGTGGAATGTGAAGATGCTGCGAAGGCCGGTGAGTTCAGCGCGGCGCTGCTGCAGGCGAGGCGACGTGCATAAAATAACTTCTTTCTTCCAGCTCGAAGGCGCGATGGATCAGGAATTCAGGTAAGGATCAAAGGTATTGCTCTTGTTCTAACCTTTTCTCCTTCTCTCCCCTTTTTCTAGGAGCTCCAACTCGAGGCGGGCGTGGCAGAAGACTGGATGCAGACTTGCAGGCACGGTGAGCGTTATGCTGCTGGATGCAGAATAACGCGAAGCGTGTGCTGCTCTTCGGGCGTGGTTTAAATAGCCTCCAAAGGAGTCCCAGGTAAGTATTCCTCCCCAGCCCCACCCGAGTAAAAAAATAGTCCCTTAGGTAAAGTAGTCCCTTCCAAGCCTCCTTTGGCTTGGAGTTCTTGCAGCAGGGTCTGCATCAGGTGAGTTTGCAGCATGGTCTGCAATAGGTACGTTTTAATCTATGAGCCTGGCGCCTATGGCGCCAGGACTGACTCTCCATATGAGCCTGGCACCATAGGCACCAGGACTGCACCCAAATAGCCCCCAGCAGGGGTTGTTGGGTTTGCTTAGTATAACTTGACGCCTGCTTCTCGGGGTTACTGGACTTGGTCTGGGTCCCCGGGGATAGGCATCATGACAGCACTCTCCCCCAAGGCCCCTCCTAAAATTGTTCTTCCCTGTGGTTTCGGTGTGTCTGGGAAATTTCGGTGGAATTTTTTCACCAATCGGGGTGCATGAACGTGGTCACTAGGTTCCCATGATCTTTCCTGTGGTCCGTAACCTTTCCAGTCGATTAAATAAAAAAGTTTTAACTTTATCAGCTTGGAGTCCAGGATGTTCTTAACTTCAAATTTGTGTTGTCCAGGATGTTCTTAACTTCAAATTCGTGTTCCCCGTCTACAAGGATGGGGTCTGGTGGCTTGGTTAGTCTTGTCCCTGGTTGCACTGGCTTCAAAAGTGACACATGAACAACGGGGTGAATTCGCATATTAGCAGGTAAGTCCAACTTGACAGCCATTGGGTTGATAATGGCCTTAATAGAGTAAGGTCCCAAATATCTGGGGATAAAGGACCGTGTTCCCTTTAGAGGTATATGTTTTGTGGTTAACCATACTTGGTCCCCTATCTGGTATTGTGGAGTATCACTTCTATGCTGATCAGCATTTTTCTTGTATTTTTCTTTCGCCTTTTTTAAATGTTCAGTTGCTTCCTTAAAGGCTTGTGTAATCGTAGCGTGCAGATGGTCCACTGCGGGCATTTCTAAGTGTTGGGGTGAGTCAAGGTCTGAGGTTCGGGGATGGTGCCCATATAAGGTATAAAAGGGGCTTTGTCCAGTTCCAGAATGTACTGAATTATTGTATTCATATTCGGCGATCCAAAGAATGTCTTTCCAATTACTCTCAGTCTGATATAACATACAACGCAGGTATTGTTAGAGAATCTGGTTGGTCCTCTCCGTTTGACCATCAGTTTGGGGGTGGTGACTGGTCGATAACCTCAAATCGATTTGTGCCAATTGACAAGATTTTTTCCAAAAATGTGAAATGAATTGACTGCCCCGGTCAGAGACCAAAACGGACGGAAATCCGTGTATGCGAACAATGTTTTCGAGGAACTCTTTGGCCAGGATTGAAGCTGAAGGTAATCCCTTTAAAGGATTAGAGTGGGCCATCTTTGAAAAAAGATCCCCAATGACTAGAACGGTGTTAAATCCATTGCATGGGGGTAGATCAGTAAGAAATTCTAACGATAAGGTGTGCCATGGTGTTGGCGGAATGTCTTAAGGTTGTAAGAGTCCAGCTGTTTTTTTCTTTTGACTTTTGTTTTGGGCGCAAATGCCACAAGACATCACAAATGATTTAATATCCTTTCGCCAGGTGGGCCATCAGAATTGTCTCTTAATCTTAGCTTCAGTTTTTGCAATACCTGGGTGCCCCTCCATTAGGGTATCATGATAACGGGAAATGACTAGCTCTAGTAGTTCCTTATGTGGCAGAAATAGTCGCCCTTGGTAATAAGGCAGGTCATTGGTGACAGAGTATTCCGGCCCTTTCTATACCCAGTCCTGCAGGGCTGTAGGATCAACGTTGTTGGATCTTTACCTGAATGTCCTCTAGTGTCTGTAGAGTTGTCATGCTAAGAATCCTTTGTTCGGAAATTATAGGTACTGGTTCTGGGTTCACTTCTGCCTCTCCCATCCCTATTCGGGATAAGGCGTCCGCTTTACCATTCTTACAACCCGGTCGATAGGTTATCACAAAATCGAACTCAGCAAAGAACAATGCCTATCGGAGTTGGCGTGAAGATTGGGCCTTGGCTGTCTTTAAATACTGTAAGTTCTGGTGATCGGTGATCACAGTAATTGTATGCCTGGCACCGAGAAGAAAGTGCCGCCAAGCCTTGAAGGCAGATTTAACAGCTAATAACTCCTTGTCGGTAACTGCATAGTTTAACTCGGGTGCCGAGAACTTTCTGGACCAAAATGCTACTGGGTGAAGCTGGCCAGTTTCAGGGTCCTTTTGAGACAGGACAGCTCCCATGGCTAGACTGGATGCATCAGTTCCCACTATGTATGGAAGTTCAGGGCGTGGGTGCTTTAATACAGGTGCGGACGTGAATTTCACTTTCAGCTCTTGGAAGGCATTTTCAGCTTCTTCAGTCCACCTAAAGCGTTTATTTTTTCACAAGAGTGCTGTGATGGGATGTACAACATGTGAAAAATCCGGAATAAATATGCTGTAGAAATTGGCAAAGCCAAGCATGCTTTGTACTCCTTTAACTAAACTTGGTGATGGCCACTTAAGAATTGCGTCCACCTTTCGTGAGTCCATTCGGACTCCTCTTGGGGTCAGGATAAACCCAAGGAATTCAACTTCTGTGGCATGAAAAACGCATTTTTCCAGTTTTGCATATAGTTCGCTGGCGCAATTTCTCAACGACTGCTCTGACATGCTTCACATGGTCAGATTCTGAAGAGGAGTATACTAGAATATTATCGATATATACGACAACACAAACATCAATGAGTTCACGAAGGACATAGTTCATGAAGTATTGGAAGGCTGCTGGTGCATTGCACAACCCGAAAGGCATCACCTGGTATTCGAATAACTCATACTTAGTGCGAAAAGCGTCTTCCATTCATCGCCCTCTTTTACACATACGAGATGGTATGCCCCCCGGAGATCTAGCTTAGTGTATATGCAAGCGTCCTTCACTTGGTCTAGTAGTTCAGGGATCAGAGGCGATGGGTATCAGTTCTTAACAGTTATCTGGTTCAATGCGCGGTAGTCTATGCACGTTCTGAGGTCACCTTCCTTTTTGGGCACGAAGAACAAAGCTGAAGATGCAGGGGACTTGGATGGGCGAATGAAGCCATTAGCAAGGTACTGGTCTAAGTATTGTCGTAGGTGAAGGTTCTCAGGTTCCGTAAGGGCATAGATTCTGCTACAAGGGGGTTGTGCACCGGGTATGAGATCGATTTGACAATCGTACGATTTGTGAGGTGGTAAGGTGTTTGCCTGTTCTTTTTGGACGACATCCTGGAATTTTTGCTATTCTGGAGGTAGTTGCACGACTGCTGTGGTTACTGGGGCCAGGCCTGCGTTCAGATTTTTCTTTGGGTAACAGGTTTGTGCACAATTCGGGAAGGTTATTCTCTTCTCTCGCCAATCAATACAAGGATTATGTGTTTCCAACCAAGGTATCCCCAGTATTATTTGGAACTGTGGGGCTTTGATTAGATCAAACACAATAGTCTCTCGATGCCCATCCTGACCCAATAGTGTCATATCTGCGGTGAAATGAGTTACAGGCCCAGAGGCAATTTCAGTTCCATCGACTGTGGTGATGACATCTAAGGTGGTTTTTTGGCAGAGAGGCAGATTCAGCCTGGAAGCCAATTCGTAGTCCAAATTGTTTCCTATGGCCCCGCTGTCAATGTATGCCCTTACTGCGTGCATACGCGATGGCTGCCTTGGATCTATGAGGACCATTGGTATGATGAAATGCGAGGTCTGAATATCCTTCTTCAAGCTCGGCAAGCGGACCTCTACGCTTGTCGGGCGTGGCCGTTTCCTAAGTCTGACTCCATATGGATTTTATCAGCAGCTCCTACCACCTTCTTGGGTGGTTTTACAGGGCAATCCCGTAGAAAATGCCCAGAAGTTCCACAATATAGACACAATTGCATTTGCCGTCTCCTTTCTCTTTCCTTCTGGGTTAAGGGTCCTTTAACCCCTCCGATTTGCATGGGTTCTGAAGCATCGGCTCCTTTGGGGTTAGCGTGGGTCTTGACCAACACCGGATTCTCAAACTTGGCTCGATCAGCCTTTCTGTTCTGGGGGTGCAGATAGTGGTAGTATTTTTAATGGGTCTTCATCCTTCTCCAACCACGTTAACATTGGTACATACATTCCCCAGGTTGTCCAACATCTGTCATTGTGTTCCTGTATGGCGGTAGTGTTTTCTCTCATTATCATGTTGCTCCCAACTACTCCTATCTGCCACTCATCGTTCATATATACTTTTCCAGTTATCACTATAAGGGGCCTTTCCCAGCACCCTTGTTCTCCAGGTGTTTCACTCGCATACCAATCGCATGGCAGGTAGTCCAGTGTAACCTTCTTCGTTTCTCCTTTGTCGGGCCGTCAGTGATGTACCTAAAGGCTTCAGTGTGTAGGCTTCTCTTGTGGTAGGCCGAGTATGTTTTGAGGAAATTGTTTTCGTATGGATACGTGTCCCTTGTCTTCCATTCTATTCTCACCACCGTCCCTTGGAATCATCCTCTTGTCTGGAATAGTGCTAAATATATCAAGCATGACATTGTTTTTGCTGGTACTTCTGTAGCAACAAATGTTCCTGATGCGCTCATGGCACACGGGATCAATGAGCAAACGTAGCAGTTGTCTTCCGTTGTTTGCTTACCAATTTTGGTCATGTGCTTATACCAAATGTTGTTTGCAACGTGTGCTGAGTCTGTATGATATGTGTTAATTTCCTTCTCTTTTATGTATGTGCTGCATTTCACTCTACTACCCTCACCTCTACTGCTACTTGTGCCACCTGATACTGTACCTGTTGCAACCGTGGAAGGGGCTATGTTAATCTTAGGTGCAGCCATAATATTCAAAGCATAGGTGTTCTGCCATACAGAGGCAGCCAATAAACCAGTAATTACCAACACACCTAATAGTTTTATTACAGTCACTAATCTCACCGGCATTTTGCTCTTACCTTTACTGTGGTCCTGCAGCTTATTCTTGCAACGGTAAAGTTGCCCGCCTGAAAATTCTGAAGGTATGCGTTGTTATGGTTAGTAGTGTTAATTAAGCACTCCCTATCAGGTAATCGTTCATTGCCCAGGCAAAAAGCTGTTCCCACATTAATCTCAGGGACCTATCCCTCAGAGCTGGTAGGTGTTCATGAAGATGGCAAAATGAATGATTGCTCTATAGCCAAAACAAATGCTGTCTAATACACACATACCCTCCTTCTTTTCAGATATTTTGGTCTCCTTATGTGGTATACAAATTTGTGTGATAGGGCTTCAGGGTTATTATCATCTGCGGGCAGCATTTACTCCTGGGGAGAACACCATGTTAGTTATTTAACTTTCTAGACAATACAGTAATATGCGGTACCTGCATGTACGAGAGAAAAAGAAAAAGAGAACATACAAGTGTTTATAGTGGTGTATGCAACACTCTACTTCATCATTTAATGTCCTTTACTCAATGGTGTGATGGGCAGGGTGGGGCTGAGCAAGGTTTTCTTTTGTTTGGGAACTTGTAACCATGGGATGGGCTAGGGGTGATTTTCCGAAGTCTGTTAAGAAATCCGCGGCTGGGGGTAGATCGGAGTCACAATTGTCCTCTTTGGCTGTTGCTTTGTGTTTGTCTGCCGATGGTGCTGCTGATGATGTCGTCTGCACGGTGGCCCTACTGTCAACACGAGGGCGGGTCTTATAGTTATAGGGCTTAACGTCGTGAAGATGAGTCCAAGTGTTTTTACTTGCCAACTTTACTGCTCGAGAAGCTACTGCCTCTACCAAGTGTGGCACCGTGAAACAGGGTTCATTCCACTTAAGATCGAAGTTCCGGAGGAGAACACTGTCACCCTCCGTAATTTTACACAGTCCTTGCTGTTCTTGTTCTTCGGCTGATTCTTCGCGTTGGGTGTTCTTCGACCTGCCCCGCATGCGCTCGAGCTGTTGAGAGATAAAGGCGACACTAGTAATCAAAGAAGACACATATTGATGCATATTACCAAAAAACATTTGCAGAACCTTCGTTGTCAGTTAGTGCCCTTGATGCAGGCGTTAAAGGAAGACGCATTTGACGACCAGTGACCACCTCGTGGGGGGTGAGGTGGTGGTCAGAACCTGGTCTGTTTCTCAACTCAAATAGTGCCAAGGGGAGGCAGTACAACCAGTTCTTCTTGGTTGTCTGCTGAATTTTTGCTATCTCTTCCTTTAGGAGGCCGTGTAGGCGTTCACACATGCCATTTGCTTGCGGGTGATATGCACATGCAAATTTGTGCTTTATTCCCAGAAGGGCAGTGATGTGCTGGAATAGGTCATTTGCGAAGTACGGGCCGTTGTCTCACTGGAGCACTTCACATACGCCCCACCTAGGGAAGACCTCTCTCACTAAAAACTTGGCAGCTCTGAAAGCGTCTGTGTGTGTGCAGGGCCCAGCTTTGACCCACCTTGAGAAGGGGCATACTACTACTATCATGTACCTGTGTCCTTGGCATACATTGATCATGTCAACATAGTCAATGTGAAGGTGTAGGAAGGGTCCTTCTGGCCGGGGTATAGTACCTTTTATCACTTGCAGCGTGTGACCAGCTGTGAACTGTTGGCATGTTAGACATTTGCTGATGAAACTTGGCGAGGTGGGAATTTAAATCGGGACAAAACCAGTTTTCATTAATTTGTGCAGCAATCATCTCCTTTCCTGTATGTGCTGGATAATGTAGCTGAGTAAGTGCAGTTTTTAACAGCGCTAGTGGCATAACTACTCTTCCAGTGTTATTCTGTCACCATAAGGCATCCTTAGGGGACATTGTGCACCCTCTTTTTATCCACAGTTCCTTTTCTGCCATTGGAGCAGATGCCTGCAACTCCATAATCTGTGTTGCGGGGAAATGTGTGTATCCATCCTTCATCAACATTTGTCTCGTCTTCGACCTCCCCCTCCCTCTCTCTGATTCTAGGGGAGTCAACAGTTCACCAAAATACACAGCATGTTTTGCGTGTGCGTCTGCTACTTCATTACTTTTGAGATATAGTCATCAACATTGGTGTGTGCCTGGCACTTAACCAATGCCACTTCTTGGGGATTGTTTATTACTTCTATGAGATCGGCTAGTAGGAGGGCATGCTGTACTGGGGTACCATCTGCTCTCCTAAAACCCCTTCTCTGCCATTTAATTAATCCCAAATGTATTGTTGATGTTACATATGCACTATCGGAATATATGGTGACCTTTTTATCCAAACTTTCTTTCAGCGCCAGAATCAGTGCCACTAATTCTGCTGCTTGGGCCGAATAATGCTGTGGCAGTTGGACACATTTGACCAGGACATACAGCAAATCTTCCGTCATTTTGACCACTGCTGCTCCCGTCCTCCTTACTCCATCTGTCTGGTCAATAGTTGAAGACCCGTCAATATACATTATCTCACCCTCTTTTAGTGCCTCCTCCTCAACCTTCCTTGTACAGGAGTATATTTCAGTGGTTTGTGTGCAATCATGGGCAAAAGTCCTTCTTCAATTACTTCTGCTAGGAATCTGGCTGGATTTACAGTGCTGCACCTAACAATGGTCAATTCTGGTCTAGATAAAATTATTTCATAACCTGATGCTCTTTGTGTGGTCAACGTAGATTTGGGTTTGTTTAAAATTGCGAAAAGTGTGTGTTCCACAAATAGTGTAGTTGAGCACCTCATTGTTATTGATAATGATTTTTCCACCGCGAATGCGGCTGCTGCGAGACCTTGTTCACAAGGGAAGTGACCTAACATTACAGGGTCCAAGTGACCACTGTAAAATGCTATTGGTTTGTGTCCCATGCTTGTTTTCTGAGTCAGTACTGCCTTCATTACTGCTGAGTCGCAATGTGAAAAAAAGAAAAATTGGTGCTCATAGTTTGGGGTGGCCAGCACGGGTGCTGAGGATATGGCTTTCTTCAGCTCATCAAACCCCTCTATCATTTCTCTTGTCCATTTCAACTTCCTGTCCCCCTGCTGTGCTTCCCTCAGTGCTTCAAGTAGGGGTCCTATGTATGAACTGTAATCAAAAACCCATGCTCTGCATTAATTACATAAGCCCAGGAACTGTTGCAGTTCTCGCACCGTTTGTGGCTGTGGTGTGTTCTTTATCGCTTGTGCTCTCTGTGGTGCTATGTGTCTTACATGCTGGGAAATTAGTTGGCCAATATATAGTATTTGTTCCTGCCAGTACTGTAACTTTTCTTTGTCCACTTTGTACCCCTTTTCAGCCAACACTGTGAGCATTTTTATTAAATCTTCCCTGCATCTCTCCTCAGTGGTGCTGCAAATCATTATGTCATCGACATACTGCAGCACTGTGCTTTCCATTTCAATGTTTCCTAAGTCCATCTGTATTACCCTGTTGAAAATTGAGGGTGACTCACAGTACCCTTGGGGCAACCTGGTATGTTTCCACTTTGTGTTCCTATATGTGAAACTCGTGAGATCCTGTGAGTCGGGGTGCAGAGGTATGGAGAAAAAAGCATTTTTGAAGTCAATTACGGTGAACCGTGATGCCTCAGCTGGTATTCCATATAGTATTGTAGCCAGGTTTGCTGCTATAGGGTACTCTGCCTCTACTATGTGGTTCAAGGGTCTAAGGTCCTGGATGAAGCGCCACGACCCTCCCTTTGCTTTGCACACTGGGTAGACAGCCGTGTTGCATGTTGATTCTGATGGTACCAATATGCCATTATTTATCAGGGCTGATATCGTCTCATATATGCCCTCATCTGCCACCTTTGATAATGGGTACTGTTTGACTTTAGGAAGGATTGCTCCCTTCTTCAATTTTATTCTTACTCTCCCAATGCTCTTAATACATCCCACGTCATATGGACTGGTGGTCCACAAGGATGCTGGAACCTTTGCCATGTCTTCCTCATAAAATGGTACTGGGGTAAATGTGGGCGCTTCAAGTGCCATGGCCATTTTTAGAATCACTTGCTGGTATGTCACCTTCAGCCAAATACCAACACTCATCATAAACACCATCACCTCTTCTCCCTTGTCATCTGAGAAAAGCTCTTCGTCAGACACCTGCGTAAGTCTGTACCCCTCAGCCAATGCTATTACTGTTCTCCACGCCCTGCCCTCCCTGTCTTGGGCATGAACTGCGATGTAATCTGAAGTTGCTATGATGCTTTCGATGCTTACTGAAATCACCTTCCCCTCTTGTTCATCTGCTGGTATCTCTGGCCTGAATAAGTATGCTGCTGGTCTCCTCCAAACCTTGCCCTCAATCCCTGGCATCCATGCGAATGCCATATCTGTCCCGTACTGGAACATTTCTCCATCAACTGGCTCAGCTCGAGCTACTGTTTTACCACAGTAAGCTTGCAATATTTGCCGTGCTGTGAGGATGTTTATTCCTGGTGTGGAGCAAATTATGCCATTCTCCGCGAAGGATATGGGGCCTCATTACAACTCAGGCATCAAGGGTTAACGCCGTCGTTAACCCTTAACGCCTGATTCCGATTTTAACGGCTGCTTTTAACTAAACCGCCTTGGTGCTAATTACACCACCGTAATTTACGGTGACGTAATTAGCGCCTTCCCCACTCCCATTATGCCCTATGGGGCAAAAATGGGAATGGGGAAGGGTAAAATGGGAAATGGGGATTTACCGCCCCACTCACCTTGGAATGGGGCGGTAAATCCGCCATCCACCATGGTGTAAACATAGTTTACACCATGGTGGTAAAGTTGCCGTACTTACCGCCTGGGTCGTAATGACCCCCATAGTCATATTCAATCTGCTCATAATGTCCCTCCCAAGTATGTTTACTGGCGACTCCCTTGAGTATAGAAGCGGGACGGACATTCCATTCACTCCTATAGATAAGGAGATGTTATCAGTGAAGGGAACCAACCCTCGAGCCCCAGAGAATCCTTGAGTGTGCATGGCTTCACCTGACATCTTAAATTTACCCTCCCTTATGCATGACCTGGTTGCCCCGGTGTCAACAAGGAAGGAAAACTTTTTGTCACCTATCGTTACCTGTATGCGTAGTTCCTCCGCACAATTGGATGTTACCGACAGGATGGGACACATCAAGGACATCTGTGGGCTGGCCTGTTGTGGGTATAATGACATACCACCCCCGGTGTAGGGGTTGTGTCCTAATATCGTCACTCTACCCAACTGTGTTGGTGTTAGTGGTGTGTCAGTAGTTGTTACCTTACTGTCCTGTATTGGGGCTGGTTGTGGTGCTGGATGCATCTGACGTTGTTGTGTCTCTACCATCTGTTGCTGTGGTGATGCGTGACCCTGTGTCTGTGGTTGTGGTGCAACGTACTGCACTTGTTGTTGTTGTGTGGCATTCTGTTGCATCCCCTGTTGTTGGTACAACTGTTGCTCCCCCACATGTCCTTGTTGTCCTTGTTCTGCCCATGCTATGGGCCTTACTCTACATGTGCAGGACATATGTCCTACCATTCCACAGACCCAACATACTGGTGGTTCCCTGGCCTGCCATGGGAAATTGCCTGGGTTATCTGGCTGCCCATTGGGGTAGTGACCTCGGAGCCCTCCCACCTGCTGCTGCATGGGCTGGGTATATCCCCTCCCTCGCATCATACCGCCCCTTCCCCGGAAGGTGCTGTAATAGCCATTTCCTAGTTGCACGTATCCCCCCCCAGCAGTGGCTGTGTATAATGTGGTGGGCTGCGAAACCTGCTGTGGTATTGTTTGTGTTGGTTGTGGCAATTGGGCAATTTGTTGTTGTCTTGTGTCTGGTGCTATCACTACTGGCACAGGTGTCTGTGCTACCGCTGCTGGTGTTGTAATTAAGGCACCTTCCATTGAATATCTGGTCAGTTTCTTCTGCACTAATTTTGCTTCCTCTGCCTTCCGATCTTCTTCCTTTTGCTTCATCTTTTCTTGCCATATTCTACAGTGGTGTATTATCGTTCAGTTGTCTTTGTACTGCCTCTGGGAGTCCCTGTGCTAGTATGTGATAGAAGTTGGCTGGTGTTTTATCCCACTGTTCCCGAATTTCCAAGCATCACTTCTCCTGAATCTCCTGCATGTAATCAACAGGATCTTCATTCTCACACATTTTGCGTGAGGTGATGGCTCCTATGTCTGATGTGTCTGGGTGCTGGACCCTCAGCGCCTGCCATAGTGCATGCCTACAGTTGGCGAATGGTGCCCCATCATGTGACGTGTCTGTAGTAGTAACTCCCGGGAAGCCCACCCTTTTCCAGATGTCATCTGCTGCATCCCCCAGTATTGATATTAATAGCCCCTTCACATCACCCACCGCTAACTTTTGTCTGCAGTGTGTTTCTCCATTTCATATATCCACTTCCCTGCTCCCCCGCTTAATGATGGGAGTCTACATTTTATGTTTTCCTTATCAGAATGCTTGCAGGGAACATATTGTGGTCTTACCCCTCCCCTTTCCAAAAGTGGCATTAAATTGTAACCCTTCTTTTCCCCCCGTAACGGGGAGGTAGTGTCGGTGTACTCATCTTCATTCTCTGTGTCGGGAGGCTCTGTTATCATATCTATTTTACCAGTACTCGTCATATTCTCTTCCACAGTCTTCCTCCCTTTCCTATTGCTGTCTTGTTTCACCGCAGGTGTGTGTGGTCGTTCTTCCTGCCTGCATCGAGGGAGATCCCTAAGCCTGCCGATGTATGGCGAGTGTTCGGGCATGGGCGTGGGTGGGCGTGGTGGACGTGTTAGTGCAGATGTTGCTGCTGGCATTGTTGTTCCTGCTACCTCTCTTACCTGTTCTTTACCTGCCCTTTCGTCTTCCCTTATCCCGCATGTCAATGGCGTTTTGCCGTTTGCGCGTGTGAGGTACAATTTATCTAAACTTTCCCTATTGCCGCTGCTTCCTCTTTTTCCAATACCCTCATCTTCTTCACTGCATAACCCGTCCAACAGCGACAACCCCCATTCTGTTCTTTTCCCTCCCACTGTCACTGTTTTTAAATCTATTAAATCCATCCCTCTCTCTTCGCCCTGCGTCGAGGTTGTGGGAATCTCCACGTCCTGGCGAGTGTATGTTCTCACTCCACGGCTCATCTTCTTACCTTCACTCTCCTCCTCCTCCAATTCCTTTATCTCTCCCCCAATTTCCTCTCTCTTCTTTTTTAGTTCCTCCATTACCTCACTACTTACCCTTGCTAATATCCTTTCTTCCTCTTCCTTTCTTTTCCTTTTTTCCCGTTCCCGTTGTAATATGCTTTCTATTACTTTACCCTCTTCGTATTTCCTTGTGCTTTCAGATAATATTTTCTTCTTCCACATCTCCATTTCCTTTTCCCTCTCTTCCTCTCTTCTTTTCATGTCACGCTGCTCTGCACGGGACGTCCTTTCTGCTACTGCTTTCATCCTCTCTACCTCCCTCTTCTTCTCCTCGGCACACTCTTTCATCCTCTCCCACTCGTCCCTAGCTTCCTTCTTTTCTTTCCTTCTTCCCTGTGTCTCTTGCTCGAACTGCCTAATCAGTGCACTCCGCACCTCCCTCAATTCTGCCAACCTTTCCTCCAACATTTCCTCCTCCTCCTGTGACAATTCTCTTTCCTTCGCCTTACTCACCTCGTCCACTACTTGTGCACCGTCCTCCTCATCCTTGTACGCTCTTCTTACGGCATTCTCCTCTTCTCTAGTTAGTGTCCACCGCAGCTTTAAGAGCACCGGCGCAGCTACCCATTCGTCAGGTCCTATGTTCGTGATGTCCTCCTCACTTCTCTTTCCCCCTTTCCGGCCCATCTCTGTGGAACTTCAACCCACCGTGCTTGTTACCTCCCCCCTCTGGTAACTACCTGTAGCGGTATATGGTGGAGGGCTATAGGTGGGGTTTGAGTACCCCTTAGCTGCCATCAACTGCTGCCTTGCTGCTTCTCGTAACGCTGTCACTGGATATAACCCACCGTCCTCCTTCTTTACCATCTTCGCTAAAGGCGTTTCTTCTATCCTTTCCTTCTTCACCTCCATGTTACGTGTGGTGCCAGGTCCTTTCCCCTCCCCTTTGTTCTTCTGATTGTTCTGCGTATTTTTAGTCGCCGCACCCGCGCTCCCCTCTTCTTCCTTAACTCCTTTAACCTCCCTTGTCTCCTTACTCCCCTTCTCTTCTGTGGTCCATTCCACGGTAAACATACCCGTTGGTCCTGGCCTGCAACCCTAGAACATCCTCCACAAGTTAAACATCTCCACATGATGAGCTAACTTCTTCCCCTTGTACGTGTTGTGTATGTGTGTCAGTAGCATGTGCTGGACATATGGGTCAAAACTGCCGTTAGGCGGCCATGGTGTCGTCATTTTGTTGTCTGTTCCTTGTGTCCATGCAATGCTGTATTTGATAGGTTTCTCCCTTTGAGGTGATAACGTCTTACAGATATGTTGGAGGGGGGTAGTTAGAGTGTCCCCCCACCCTCTGGATCCTAACTCGCAAGACGTGGTTGTACTTCATGATAACACTTTGCAATTGCAACCTTCTTTACCTTGCGCCGTAATTTGGGGACTTCTGATCATCCGCTGAAAAGCAATTAGGTTCACAAATATACAGTTCTCTTTCTCCCTTCCTTTGATATCACTTGTACGGCCCCTTTTCACCGCGGTACACGAAGCCCACTGCGACTGCGTGCCCTGTGTGACGTGCTTGTACAGCCGTCCCACCTTCACTCTCCACCTTTTAACCACCGCGCTCAACGTGACCGGAGTTCTCCGTGCGCGGCCACTTGTCACCCTCTCACTTCTTCCCTATTGAGGGGTGCCGGCGCTACCCGCACGCGACCTGCCCACCTCTCCTACTCCGCCCCTCTCCCTGTTGTTTAACTCTCAGTCACCTCCTGGGCAACCAGAGCGAAACACCGAGCAGCCGCGGTGTCCTATGGTATCCTACAGATGACGTCACCAACATTGTTAGCCTATTACCGGTAAGAACTTTTACATTAATAAAACACGCAATGTACTTTAACTCTTTGACCCCATCAACCTCACAGCTGTCTTTATGGTACGCCCGGAACAAGGGAATCGAGAATACAACTCTTATAATCAGACTGCGCACACAGCGTCGCCTCGCGTGTGATACGCCCCTCACCTCGGGAGCTTAACCAGCCAATTATCTTCCACATTCGGCAACACTCTAGCTACCTCCTACGGAGAAACGTCATCTACCTAACGAGATTCAACACCCAATTAGTAGGTATCCACATCTACTCATTGACCTAAAAGAGCAATTCATAGGAAATCCACACCCCTTCCATGCATGTTTGCTTGATCCGAACAAATCAGTGCCTTCTAACGACCACGTGTGGCACCTTTCGGCTCCACCCACCTTCCTCCGCGACGCAGTGGGAGACGGCCCTCGTGCCTGCCTTCACCACTGCTCGCCGACCTGTCGTCACTTGGTATTCAAATCCTTGGCACACACCGTAAATACCCCCGCCACTCTTTTCGCAAATTCTCACCCCTCCCTCACAACATTACATTGCTTGTTAGGTGTGCCATACTCACCAAGTTCCCTTAATGCACCCCTCCAAGCAGCTCGCCACCTCCCCTCGTCTGGACTCATCCGGACACTCGCCAACCGCGGGCGGGATACTTCTCAATCGGCTCCCGAGTGCCAATAATCAGATTGCACCGTCCGGTATTCTCGCAGTTCTGCGATGGTCCTGTAGTCCTCAAAAGGGGGCAGCGGCAGACGGGGCTGCGCTGCCGGGCCGCCTCGCAACGAGAGGTCTTGGAATAAAAATACAAGGGATAGATCTCAACAGATCTCAGCAGTGCCTCCCACTTGTCGGGGTGATTATCCCGGAGTCAGCAGAGCCGTCCGCGGACCTCAGGGCTGGGAGGCCCCAACTCCTCCCGTGTCCCCAAAAATGAGTATGAGACACACACAAGAAGCAAGGCTAAGACTGCAGTTTATTGCAACGGCAGGGACGGGTTTCTCGTATGCATTCAAGAAAGCGCAAAAGTCACTCTCAGGGAGGGCTCGCAGGCCCTTTTTTCTACAGTATGACGCTCTACCTGCGTCACCTGAGAAAGTTAGCACAAAAACCTATCGCCACTCAGGATTGGCTCGCCGAGTGGTAGGGTTAGTATGGTTATCATATAGAGAAAGTTGTTATTGGAAGGGACCAGATCAGGTTGTATACTTGGGC
This sequence comes from Ambystoma mexicanum, assembly GCF_040938575.1. NCBI lineage: Eukaryota > Metazoa > Chordata > Amphibia > Caudata > Ambystomatidae > Ambystoma > Ambystoma mexicanum. Next base: position 1,079,246,992 of record NC_090930.1, read on the forward strand.
TGTCCCTAGCATTTATTACTTCAGAATGGCAACAAGGGGACCCTTGGTGGTTGGCTATAAGAAACAGCATAAGTAGTGAGTCCCCCTGTGTTCTGATTGGTTCTCCCGTGAGCCCCCAAGCCTGGGACCATCGTCGTTCCCAGCTTGCGGTGTACCTGTCATTAGCAACAATGTGCAACTATGTGTTTTGTACAAACAACGGGCAGGTCTGCTCATAGGCTCATAGGTGAGTCGTTCCCGTTGCTGTAGGTGCCCATCTTGCCGCTTCGTTGTTGCAACCTGTGAGATCCTGGCTACTTCTCTGTCTCGGAGACTTGGCACCTTGTCAGTTCGGCTTGGTCACGTGTGGAGAGACCGTGGCTGGAGCAGAATTATGAGCATTTGATTTTAGTATTCTGTGCCTTGAGGCTTAGCAGTTGCAGGTATAACCTTGGCGCTGGGCTTTCAGCGTGCGAGTTGCAACATTATGGCCTTGGCTGTGGGCGCTCGATAGGGGCTTGTTCTTCCTGATCAGCACTTGTATTCCGTTCTGAAGGGGTTTTTGTTTGCAAGGCTCCAACCTGGGGACTCTTGCTCGCGGCCTACTCGGGCTCAGTTCATGGGTTCCGGGTGGTCGTGCAGTGACAAATCATCATATGCAGCACTAAGTATACATGATAGCGTCTTGTAGGGATAGGTGGCAAGGAAGCGTCAGCAAGCATATCCACGATCTCTTCAGGCGTCTTGCGTTTCTGCGGTGCTGTAGAAGGCCTATGTGAAAAATGAAAAAGAGGCGCGTCCATGAGTGTGACGGTCCGCTACGTCATAACACTGAGTATGTTCTTCGTGTAGGTTGGTGTGTGAGTGACCAGTGTGCATGGTGGCACGTGTGCTTTTGTCTGTTGGCTATGTCGTCATGGCATCTCTAACGATGTGGATACTTGTAGTCATTGCTCTAGTCGAGTTCATCCATGCTGCAGGTATCATCTTGAGCCATGGGGCCTGGTGTTGATTTTACAGTTGGGCATACTCCTCTTATGTGTAAGTTCTTGAACCAAGGTATTTTTCCGTCTGGAAAATAGGCAAACTCATCTTGTGGGGGGTGTCTGGGCCGTGATCCCATAGGCCATGGTCTGGATGAGATTGGGGGGAGGATGTTATCCCATTCTCCCACTTCAGTGCACCCCGGATTACACGTACCCGCTCGCCCCAGCTACATCGCAAGAAATGCTCACTCGCACTCCCCGGAATACATGTACCTCACTCGCCCAGCAACATCGCATGACATGCTCACTAGCACTCCTCGGAATACACGTACCCTGCTCGCCCCAGCGAAATTGCGTGTATAGCTCACTCACGTACCCCCAGATTCGCACACCAGTGTGGTGAGGACCCACATTCACCCCCTACAGGCAACTCACACCACAGGCCCCCCCACTACACTCCTGATCATGCCCTGCAGGCAGCCCAACTCCCCTGATCATGCCCTGTAGGCAGCCCACTCCACAGGGGACAAGCCTACACCCTTGTCCATGACCAGCAGGCAGCCCACACCACAGGGGACCACCGTACACCCCTGGGCATGCCGTGCAGGCAGCCCATCACCACATAACATGACCTGCAGGCAGCCCACACCACAGTGGGGACTTTTTCCACACAATTTTCCCCGCGCAGGTGGAGTATGCATATTCAAGGGGGTGCCCGGGGAGATTTTCATGCGTTTTGGCTGCGGCAAGCGGGGTACCCGTATTCCAGGGGGTTGCGCGAGTACATTTTCATACGTTTTTGCTGCCGCGAGCGGGGAATGCGTATTCAAGGAGGTGCGTGAATAAATTTTCACGCTATTTGTCTGCCGCAAGCGGGGTACACATAGTTTTTCATGTGAATACAGTGTAGCGGGCCTGTAAACTGGTCCAGGGTTACCGCAGCCCTTTTTGTCGCGGCATTGGGGATTTCAATGGCTTTTCCTTGTGCAAGGGGCATTCTTGGGCGTAACTGGCGCTGCGGGATGTTTGCTGCACCACAGCTACAAATGGCTTGGAAAATCCATGAATACACGGTGCGCCAGAATGCTGTTTAGTGCACATGGCTGGCACACGCTGGTGCACGCTCCCTCTCTGCGCTGCCCGCGTGCACTGCTTCTGCGCTGAATTCTTTGAATTACCCCCTCAATTGTCAAGGGAAAACTGATGGGTTCCATGTTATTTCATCGCGGGATGTTTTTTTGCTGGGTTTTTTACTGCACATGTTTTAACGAAAAACCCCATTGAATGTATTTGGAATTATTTTTGGAGGTTCCCCCCAACCCCCATTCCCATTCTGTTTTGATCTATTCCCAAACACCCACATCCCATATGTATAATTTTCTAACCCCCCCAAAAAAAAAACATTCGATGGGTTTTTTGGTTAAAAAATGTGCGGTAAAAAATCCAGCAAAAAAACATCCCACGATGAAAGGACATTGTACCAACTGATGAAGAGGTTTGAAGATGCAAAGAAAGAGGCCAGATGCAGATCTGGGGATCAGTGCGTTCTCCAGGTGGATGGGGAGAAGGTGTGGTTATATGCAAGGCACATGCAACACAAGGAGTGTACAAATTAAGTGTAGAAAATGAGGAAAAACTGTGCAAACCTTTATGGCCAAAGATTGCAAAACTTCTGGCATGGGTCGAAGATAGAGGAGGTCCATTGTAGATTGTGCCTTTGGTTAGTGCAGAACTATGCTTCAGAAACAATGGCACGAGAAAAGTTGGAGAAAATCAGCAATGTGGATGAATCTTTGATGTGCCAGGTATGAAGGACGGGATTGCAGTGATAATGGATCACTACTGGGCCTGTGGATCCAGAGTTTACATGAAGCTGCCTAGAGATTGGGGAGGACTATGTTCTATAGTGATTGTTCATGTTCCGGCATTAGTGACCCCTCAAGAAGAAGGGATCTATTGAGCTCCTGAATTGGATGAAGGCGGAGAATTATTTCTCAGCCAAGTCAGTAGAAGCTTTTGATACTATCCCATATGAACATAGACTGTTTATTAAGTCTTCATCAATATTTACGATAATCTTCATGGCCAAGATTCAGACGGATGCAAATAGTAAATGGTTACAAATAACTAGTTGGGAGCTTTTTCAGACGATCAACACCACCAAAAAAGGATTCAATGATATCAAGGAGGAGCTGAGAACCATGGGATTGATGACTCTGCAGAACAGATATGTCGTGGACATGATCACATTTATGGATTGAGGAGTTTATGCCAAAATCGGAGAATCATGTTGGTCATTCATACCTTCTCATGATGATGAGAATGGCACCTTGACAGAGGACATAACAATGCTGACAAACCTACACATCAAGATGCAAGACAAAGTGGAAGACATTGGTGATGACAGCTGGTTTGGATCGATCTTCTCATGGGTTCCACATTGAATGGTGAATATTTTCAATCAGGATAATAATTGCACAATGCACAAAGACTGCAAAGAAGGCAGTAGGAATGAAGATTGTTATTGATGTCGAATCAGGATTAGAACCTAAGGAGCTGACAAATGAAGAAATCAGAGACTACGTGAAGACCAGCATCCATGCACCTGAGGGAATGAAGTTCCTGTACCCTAAGTATCACAAGAATTAATTGGGGAGATGGATCTACTGCAGCCCAAATGGACAATGCATGCTTATGACCTGGAGTGTTGATGAGCATGTGAAATCAGCAGGAGGCCTGAAGGAAGTCATAAAGTTATAGGTCACAAAGAAGAATTTCTTCAGACGAGGCTGTCTTGGTGTGAAGAATGATGAGGGAGTGGTTGATGAATTGCCCAAAGGGGGAGTGTAGAGGAGGAGTCAAGTACCCCCACTAAAAGCTCCACTCACATGCTGCCTATATGTTGGGAGCTGAAAATTGCAACACGAGCAGTGCCAGGTAAGGATGCCTGTACTGCAGAAAATCATGGAAACAGGGTATCCATTATGAAAATCCTATATGCATTCACAAAGAAATAATGACCTTTTGGATAAAGTCCCGGAACAAGTGTTAAAATGAGTGAAAGAGAACATTGGTGACGTTATGCAGAGCAGACAATTACGCACCTGGAAAAGATGCATGAGGTAGAAAAATATATACATTCCTTAAGCTCTGAAGAGAAGATGGTAAAGATGAGCAACATTTCGGGCTCGAGATGAAGATGCTCATGTTACAGAAATGCTGAATAATATGTAAATCGGTTTACACTTGTACAGACGCAGTAACGCAAGTAGACAAAGTAATCCTAAGGCTGGCTACATAGTGAATAGTTTTGCGGCAATGCGCCTGTGTGTAATACATAGGAATGTATAGAACCTGGATATTCCACAGTGTGCTTTAAGCATGGCTGAATCCCTGTGATTGGAAAGAGTTTTTTAGTGTGGCGTAGTTGGAAAATTACTGATGGCGAGAGAGAAATTCAAGAAAATCTTGGCTGGCCCAGCACCAAGAAAACAAGGCCATTGTGAGCCTGGGTGTCCATCCAGTAGTTACAGTGAACATGAGAAAGAAGCAAACTTCTGTTTGAAATGGAATGTAAAAACATTGATATTGTCAAGAGTTCATCATTTAATAGAGTTAAATGCTGCAAAAGGCTTGAAAATGTGGTCTCCCAGTCAAATGGTCAGATCAAAACAGACATTGGGTCAAGCTACACATAAACTAAGAAGATACTCCCTTTATTTCTCAGGCACATAGAGCTTCTCCAAGGCCATGTTCAAAGCCTAATTGACTGGCAGACTGCAAGAGTGATTATAGATGTGGGGTAATTGGAATGGGAGGCATGATCATGCTTACCGTCCATGCACCTGGAATGGTAGCCTGCGGTCTGCTAGTGTTTGGAATCTTCCAGAAGGATACAAAGGTGCCAAACCAATGGTAGTGGGTCACATATCAGAGAGCCCTATAGGACGTATAACTGAAGAAGTGCTGAGTATTAGTATGACACGAAAGATGATTTGCACTTCATATGGGCTTAGTTGCCCACCTGACAACAGAGACCCAATCAAAACCCCGTCGTATGGAACATAAACCTAGATCTTCCCTGTAATCCTATCACATCCCCAAGTAGGTTTTTGTAGTTTGCCACGTAGTGTGACATCACTTATGATGAGTTTTTACTATAAAGGTTGTGTGTTTTATTAAACGCTCTGAGAGAAATCGAGCGAACATCCGTTGATGTCCGTTGTAACTCCCTGTTTTAGACAATTGGAAATAAAACAGACATACTTTGCCAACTTCCTAAGTCGTTTCATTATTGATGCTTGAGTAACTTCTGCATCCCCATCCATCTCAAAGTATTGCTACCTCATCTTAAAGGGCCCTAGGTCACTGGGTTCAATATGCTAACAGTAGTACGGAGGAAGCTTGCTGCTCTCTGGAGCTGCTCAAAGTTGCCAAAGAGCTCTCCATTTATTCTGAAATACCAACCAATTAATCACTAAACCCACAATCCCAGTGTGATGGTGTTTTTTTTTTTTCTCAGAGAAGATTGAAGGGATCCAACAGGCTAATGAGGGAAAACATGTACATAAGCAGGAACCAGCGCCACTGTTTAGCCACCCGATGGGAGCTAGGTCTCCTGGCCCTATGGGTGTCCTTCAACTAGGGCCAATTGATGATGCAATCACAGCAAAGGCCTTTAAGTCTCTTAAATCAGCGTCACCCGCTAACCCAATTTCCTTACATATCCTGAAAGCACTTCCTCCTAAGGTTATTGCTCTATTCTCAGAAGCCTTACAACACTCATTTTCCTTAGGTGAGATTCCCGCTCAGTTGAAGCATGTCCTGGTCTCACCGCTTTTAAAAAAACTTAACCTCAAACGTAGTGTGGCTGAAAACTAGCTCCCTATATCTTTGCTTTTGGATATGATGAAGTTGATGGAGGCTGTGATTACACTTGCATTTTATAATTTCATGGAGACCAGCAATTGTTTATACCCATTTCAATTAGGTTTTCACCCATCAATAGGCACAGAATGTGTTATCCTTTCTCTCCTGGATGATCTGTCTCTTCTCCAGGACCGCAGAGAGTTTTGGGTGCTGATCCTTCTCAATCTCTCCACAGCTTTCAACACTCTAGATTACAGTATTCTGGTGTCCCGTCTGGAACAAGCCTGGGTTGAGGGCTCATTATTAGGATGGTTCAATTCCATTTTAGCAGAATGCACGCAATCGGTCTCATTTCAAACCTGCCACCCCCCTCCACAGACTCTCCCTTTTGGGGTTGCCCAAGGATCGGCTTTGTCCCCTCTTCTGTTCAATCTTTACCTTGGCCATTTGCAGATTTTATTGCAAAGTTTGGTGTTCTTTTCTACATCTATGTCGATGATACACAGTTACTGTTTCTGTTAGATTCCCTATCTACCGATCCCCATGCTCAGCTCAGTAGCTGCCTCTCTGCTATTGGTAAGTGGATGGCCACCAATTGGCTCAAATTAAATGGGAAAAAAACTGAAGTGCTGATAGTTGGCTCGCAGTCTGATGCAGGCCCTTGGGGTTCTTAGTTTTGGCCGGACACCCTCAGACCTTGTCCAGTGCCTAGTACATTTGAAAAAAGCCTGGTTGTGAGGCTCCTGTCCAATGGGTCCAGAGGAGCCCAGGTTATAGCAGTCTGCAGGCCCAGTTTCGGCAAACTAAGCATCTTAAGATAGATCCTACCATTGTTGCCACCTACTAGCCGTACTCAATCATCTCGGCAATAGTGGGCTCACTTGACTACTGTAATGCAATCTATCTGGGGCAACCTAAGTGGCAGATACAGCGGCTACAAATACTTCAGAATGCGGCATCCATGCTGGCCCTGAATGCTCCTAGGCTCACCTCTTCTGCAATGACTCAATTGGCTGCCGGTTTCTGCCAGAATCGAATGTAAGACTCTCTGCATCACTCACCAGGCTCTTCATGGGGGGTGGTGGGAGTTCCCTAAGAAGGAAGATCGACAGGTACTGCCCTACCAGAGCTCTTCTCTCTTCTGCTCTGGGTCTCCTTAGAGTGCCTATGTACCAGAGTGCTCGAGCGTTCCTTTTCGGTTCTTGCTCTGACTTTATGGAATCGGCTTCTGCTCTCACTGCGTGTAAAAGAGGAATACCTTCCATTCCAGAAGGCACTTAAAATGCATATTTTCTAACCGGGCATTGGTGCACTGATAAATCTCCTCTGAGTCCCCAGGTGCTCGTCTGGATCTCTTGTGCCTAGATGTCCTTGGGCCTTAGTTGCGCTCTACATGTTTTGTTACATTACATTACATATGAGAGGAGGGTAATAGTTGGGAGAATGAGCGCACGTGCCCCACATGTACGCTTGACTTGTGTACTGCATGAGCAGACATAAACCATTTGTCCATGTCTATGTTAGCTACTAGGAAGGTTCAAAATTCACTTTCCATTAAAGCTGCCATGCAACTCTCAAGAGATTGCAATGTATGAGATAGACAATGGCGATTGTAAACTGCAATAACCATTTTTTATAATTCCAATCTAGCACTTTTATGTTTGTGATGCCAACAACTTTTAGTAGCACGGTTTTGAATATTGAGACCCGAAAGCCCTTCTGAGGGCAGGCGCCTGTCCCAGGGTTCCGGTACCAGTGCCTGTAGGGGAGGTAGGCCCAGAGCCCCAAAAGCCAGGAAGCGCCCCCCTAAGACAGGGACTAAACTGTCCATGAAACTGGAGCAACGAGATTACCAGATAGTGTTTAATAATGGCTCTGCATGAGCAAAATAATAGGAACACGGATGCAAAACAGTTGTATCTAGTTTCACCTCTCAAGAAGTAAAATAAAGAAACCTGAGACTCCCAGGTGAGGGAACATCATTTGAAAGCACCAACACATACAAAGTATTTTGTTGTCTTTCTGCAGACTGAAAAAGTAAAAGCACAGGTCACCTTTGAAAGTAATAGGTATTGTGCTCTTTCCCCGACCAGCATAATGGGTGATGAAATGTATGAATTTTCAACTAACAATTGCTTGTCTTACCAGAGGGTTCCTTTAATATCAAAACATGTGCAGGCCCACAGATGCACACAGAAAGCAGCAGGCAGCTTCAGACAGCAGCTCAGGGGAGGGAGGTGGAAACACACATATAACTTGGATCATTTTGAAGTCCAAAATGTTGTCTGGCTTTTTTAGAGATTCATGCCAGCTCCCTGAATTACCACCTGACTACGGTTGTTTGGCCCAATCAGGAGACAGCCCCAGAGCCATCACACAGGTGCAGCCTGCTGCCTTGAAAGTATGCATAAAGGTAGAGCAGACACCAAATATAAGCAGCCAGCCGAGGCATAAATGTAGGGCATACACTAATGCGCTGTACGCTCATTTGCTAATACACTCTGATGCCAGGCATGCATGTGACCCACTCGCCTATACGACATACACTCATGCTATATGCCACATTCCCCACAAACAACACTGAAATAAAATACGATAAAAAAAAGAATTGAGGTTACTCTAACAAAAGTAAAATCTACAAACAGTAAACGTAACAACAACAAGGTGCAAGCACTTACGCTATACAATAAAAAATTCAATCATGAAGCGTGAAGTGTAAACACTAACTGGTAAGTACCTGGAAATTGGGTTAGTTAGAAAAGTTGGCCTGCACATGTTTTGGCTACAGACACTAAGTAAACAAAATATAGTTTAAAAGTGCACTTTTCAAGTAAAGGGTTAAGGGTAAAATTGGTGATCCACTCCCAGTTGCACCGCACTGGGGATTATCAAAGAGAATCGAAAGCTAGAACTCCACTACCCACATCCAGGAAAGGGTAGTGACAGTGACCGTACTATACACCTGTGCAATACCTGTGATGCTCAGAATAGCTGGGGACACTTAAGTTTGTTGTTAGTCTTGCAGTAGAGGTGCCAGGGGTTGTAGGTGCTGTGGCAGGAAAATGTACTGGGTCTGGCTAGAAGGTGGTTTCAATCTACAGTTCTCAGAGTGTTCCAGTGGACTTGCAGCAAGATTGGTAAGATGACCTGGCACAACAGCCACAATGACTCCCACAATGAGGATGGATGCCTACAGAACAACAGGCAAAGTGAAGCAGCAAAGAATGCCTGGTCTGGGATCAGCAGGTACAGCTCGAGATGGCATCTGAGACCTTGCCAGAGGTAGGCTGTTATATCATTATCACATTCCCTTATTTTAACTAGGGAGTACATCTTCCATAATTTGCTTCAGAACTATACTTGGATGAAATTTCCCACACAAATATCAATCACCCAAATTTTAGGTGATTAATTGAAGGACACACGTCCGATGAACATTTTGAAAAAAATGCTTGAAGGCCCGCATCATAACGTAAAAGTGGGCACATGCTTGGAGTTCTTATTACATCTCAGGCAACCTTCAAAGAGGCAGGAAGTCATTGCTAGGCCACCTTAGGATATATAGGGAAGGGCTAATAAACTGCAGTGGAGATAGAGTAATTATAGGAAGCAGAGTAGGGAGAGCTAGTGAATGACTGTGACCCATTCAGAGAGTGCAATTTAGTGTTGGTTTGGCTTATGCAGCAATATGTGACACATTCCGTGATTTGGAGTAGGTGATCAACACACATGCCGTTACTAGAGATTTATGGAGGTGGGTGACAAACCAGTAAGTGTCTCTTGGAGGGAGTGGGTGAGACACTGCTGTGGATTGATGCCATTGAGAAGGAGCAAGAGGAGCTAGGAACCTTTGAGGGCAGATTGTGGGATAGTCATGCACACCTGATTTTGCAAGAGGGGTAAATCAAGGATTGAGGGAAGTGAGAGACAGCCCAGTCAATGTTTGTCTCTTGCAGTGACTAAGGAAAGGTGTGTCATTGCATGCCAACTGAGAGCAGGTGTTGGGAAAGCATAAAAGCAGTATCTGGGAAAGTCATACTTCCCTTATTTTGCTGCAAGGGAGAGACTGGGATTTGTGGAGTTAGGTGACACACGAGTCAGTGTCCCTTTCTTGGATGGAATATGTGTCATTGTTTGACACCTGGGATGGAGCCAGAAATCTCTGAGGGTAGTTTGTGGGAGAGTCATGCTCACCTAATTGTGCTGGATGGGAGCAGCAGAAATTCAGTTTCAATGAGTTTGGTGGTACTCTGGTAACTGTCCAGCTCCTGAGGTGAGCGGAGGAGACATGTGCCTTCATATGACTTGTGGGAGGTTGAGTGAGAGGAGGTGATAAACCAGAGAGCAGCTTATGAGGGAGACATTTTGACCTTATTTTGCACGACGAGAGCAGCAGAGATTCATGTAGGTGGGTTAAAGAGAAGAGATGCAATGAGACACGAGCCATAGCATAAGATCTGAGGGGGGTGGAATGAAAGGAGCTAGACAACCCTCAAGGCAGCTAACAGGAGAGTCACACTCATGTTAATATGCTCAGAGGGGTAAGTAGAGAAATATTTGGACAAGGCACATGCTATTGGTGAAACCTGAGAGGAGGAGTAGAAGAATTTGGGAATGCCTGAAGACAGGCTGGGGCTGAGTCATACTTGCCTGATTTTGCTTTGAGGGAATAGCAATGATTCAGGGACACAGGTGACAACCAGTCAGTGTCTGTCTCCTGAAGAGAGTGAACAAGACACGTGCCATCATGTGACACCATATAAGAAAAGAAATGAACCAGAGTCAGGGTGAGATCTGCTGTTTGTGGTATTTTCACTCCTGCAGCAGACTTTCTAAGTGCTCTTTGGAGGCCAGAATTACAGAAGATCATTAGAGGGTATTGTCCAAATGACAGAACGCAAGCCCGTCTCAGTTCACTTTTTGGTAAATATGTCCGTACATTAACATACATGTGCATTGCACCACACCAATGAACATCCACTGAAACCAACAGATGAGTTTGCCTTTTCAGTTCTGTCCATTATCTCAGGGGCATAACCGAAGGTATGCAGATCTCATCTGAAGAAAATAAGGGAAGAATCACACCTGAAATACTTGAACAATCTGAGAAGATTTAAAATCAAAGCTCTCTATCTCCACTGCTCCATCCACTATTAGGTCAGAGGTTAATGATGATTACAAAAAGGATGATGATCAAGAGGATTTAATAGTAGTAGACATGAACTTTCACTGTGAACAGTATTTTCGAGAAGCAGCCTTCCTGTCAGATCAAAAATCACACCCCATCATTATATGGTTTTCAGAACATTACCAGCACCACCTCCAACAGAACCAACTCAGCCAGCTAGCTCAATGCTATCTCACAGAGCGTCTGAAATGGGTGCTCAATATCATAGCTCATTTGATTTTTATATCACTATATTTTGCACCTTTGGGAAATAAACAACTGGTATGCATGTCAAACGTATTCGGTGAAGTGGGAAGATTCTGGCCATTGGGCTGTGTGAGGCAGGCATGGTATCAAGAGATGGCACAGACAACAGAATTCAAGTTTCAAAGAGCTTTATTAAAATGTCAGGATGGTATACGGCCTAACTTGCCCTAAGGTAAGGAATGTCTGTGTTTATAAGTCCAAATCAAACGTTATATACGTGTCCAGAAACCTATGCTTGCCCTCCCAGCTAGAAATAAACAAAGTGAGTGACAATTCTTAACCAAAACAGTGTCTCAGCAGCTCTCAGCGTATGTGCTTCTTGGGCATCCACCTCAGGATCAATACAACTCCAATGCTGTTTGTTTCACCAATGTCTGATCAGGCCTTGGGGTTCCCTTCCTTAAGTTTAATATGTGACAGTTCACACAAAAAGAAGATTTTGAGATTTCCCTTCACCAAGATAAAGCTTCTCAGTTCTTAAAAAATCTTAGCTTTCCCTTCCCCAAGATTCCAATGTGATACGTTTTCTAAAGTCATTTGTTCAATGTTCAATGTAGGTCTAACGTCATTTGTTCATTTTTCAATGTAGGAAAATAAAAGGTTCACTTGCTCTGCCTTTTGGTTTGCCTTATCAAGTAGTTCACAGTTTTCAGTGTCTTACTGCAGTCATCAGACCACACAGTCCACCCATTACAGGTCACGAAACCAGGAACCCTATGCTTCTGCCCGTCTTTCTTCAGGATGACTGTGATCTTTATAATAGAGAGCTCCCTGGTCTAGGCACATTTGTCAGACTGCACGGTGCACCCATTACAGATCACACAACCATAAGTCTCTCCTTGTATTTGTTTAGCCCCTCCTAAGCTCTTCTGCCTTGGGCTTGGGTTTTCCACATTTGTCTTTCCTTTTGGCCAATGTCACCCTTTTCTGCACCAGTATTTGCTTTGCCATAAGATCAAACATCTTCTTTACATTTGTAATTCGAATACTTATGTATTTGTTCAATACTTATATGCCTCCTCTTCTGCTCCTCCTTATTCTTTGGACTACCTACTTCTCATCTCACCCCTCTCAAATCTATCTACCATTCTGCTGTCCGTACCCTCTGTCTCCTTACCTCCCGTGACTCAATCTCTGCTTCCCTCTCTTCACTTGACTGGCTCTCATTTCACTCCCAACTTAAATTTCACTTTCTCTGCCTTGTCTTCAAATCTCTCCATGGACCTGCTCCCCCTTATCTCTCCTCCCTACTCTCTGTCTACTCTCCCTCCCGCTCCCTTCATTCAGCTGACCATTTCCTTCTCACTGTACCTCCATCCCCTTGTGCCCCCTCCCGTTTCCGCTCCTTCCAACTCCTAGCCCCCCTGCACTGGAACTCTCTACCTCTCTCAATCCACTCTATCCTTACCTTCTCCTCATTCTGCACCTGCCTTAAATCTCTCCTTCTCCATTCACCACCTTGAAACCCCTTCCCCTTCTTGCTTCCCCTCCCTCCTTTATCTTTCCCCTTAATTATCTCCCCCCACCTCCCCACTCTCACCTTTTCCCCTTCCTGCCTCCTTCTCCTCCTCAACCCTCCCCCTCCCACACAATCCAGCTGCACTACTCTCCCTGTTCCCTTCAGTTAATTGCTCTTCTTACTGTTTTGTTGACTGATTCATAATTGTAATTTGTTTCTACCATTATATTGTTTATGTTTTATGTATTAAGTTGTTCAATTGTGCAGCGCTTTGGTGTAAAGCGCTATATAAACAAATAAATACAAATACAGATACAATACAAATTTGCCACTTGCTGTAATTTGAATACTTAAGCATTTGTTGAATGTGTCGCTTGTTATAATTCAAACACTTAAGTATTTGTTCCCTTGTGTATAAACATTTTGACATTCACAAGTTGTTAAGTTGACTAACAAATGTTAGCTTGATTCTCAATTTCATTTATTCTTAATCACATAGGAGTTCTCATTTAGTTCGGTATTCAATCTGGTTTACTTTAATTCAAAAAGCCATTTTCATTTAGTTTGGTAGTGAATAGAATTTGCACTGAATTGTGTTTATGGACTGTTACTTATTTGTGGTCTCTTCGGAGTGCTGTGGTTCCCCCAGTGTAACCTGACACTTACCGGGTATTCGTTGCTCCTTACAGTTGCTTCCACTGTTCCTGCTTGTCTTATCTGGAGCTGAGGAGCAGTTCACCGGGCATGCCTCCTCATATACGCAGGTTTCTTTGCTCTGCACATTCAATGTGGACCGCATTCGTTCTGCTCCTGGTGGCTACAGCATCTCCAGCTGCACCCAGTCTCGAGTGCAGCCAGCTTCTCTCATTCCTCTGCTGAACAGCAGCACCTGCTGTCTGCCTGCAAACGTGGAGGCTCCTGGTCATGCAAATTCCCTCTTACAGATTTCCCGGGATTGCTGCCGGCGTCTCAACTTTCTAATCTTCTCCCAACATTGCGGTTCTCCTGCTTCTGCATGGCTTTAGGCTCCACCTTTTATACTCTTTACTACGATTAACGGGCTGCAAGTGCAGGTGTTTAGACTCAATTGCCTGCCCTTGTATAAGAGTGTTAGTGGGACATGCCCGATTTTCAGTGATAGATGCCTCCAGGCCCTGCTTCCTCATTCCTGAACTAGAGAGCGGTGTTGGTCATAGGAAGTGTGCTTTGCTCCTAGTTGCCTCTTCCACTTCTCAGTACTTTGTGGACATTTATAAGGAAAGATGGGGTATGAGTGAACATAGCCCATAAAGGCTGAGTTCTTTGACTGTGTTCCAGGCCTATTGTGCTCACTTTATCCACATCCATCACCCTCCGCTATCAATGACACTTTGCACCTGTGGGCATGCACTCGCAAGGGGCTGTACTGGCAGGATCGAGGAGGTCAAACTTTGTCATAGAGGCTATGGTGGGTATGAAAAAACATGCCAGACATTCACATAACCCACTTCTGCAATCCTTTATAAACACTGTGGGAGTTAACAAGAAAACATCTGTGAGATCGACAATGGATATCGCCAGCTCTCCACTTTTTGCCTTGCTTGATGAGTCGGCCCATTTGTTCTTCTAAGTAACGGTTAGTCAACTTTTACTATTGTTTTCTGTAGTGTCAACGTTCTCTGCTAGGGCACTTTCTATTGCTTTATACTAAATGTACACCCTATTCTTATTTTATTTTATTAAAAATGTCTACACATTTATCAACTTTCCTAAGCATTTTTATCTCTGTAACTAGCACATAACATTACAGAGTATTGTTTCCAGATGTAATCTTTCATAGTGTATTTTTAATAGTAATATTTATTTAAATTGGTTTAACAGATCATAGGGACAATCCAACAGTGCCTTCTTGTATCGTTTTGGGTTGTACTAATAACTGCCATGCTAAAAGTCAGAGTACAGTCCTGTATCTATTTTCAAAGGATTTAAATTTAATAAGAATATGGCTCTTGAGCTGTGGGCTTCCAGTGTCTGAAATTGAAAGCAGGGCCAAGGATTTCTTAGATGACGTGAGGGGCAATTGATTGTGCAGCTGTAGCATGCACTTCTCAGAAGATATGTACAAACAATCACAGTACACTAACAAGCATCGCCCCAGATTTCTTTGCAAATTACTTTGTAATGCATTTCCAACTAAACTTCGCCACACGCGACTCAGGTGAGTAGTGGACACTGAATTTTGAAATGCATTTTACCATTTTCTAAATTTGCCTGTATAATATCTCTTATAAATGACAATTCAATATATTAAAATAGTCTTTCAACAGGTAACATAATGAACGGTTTTCAGTTTTTGGGGAGTATTTCCATTGATATTTTATTACTCAAGTTTCCTTTGTGACGTGATGTGCTGTGGTTTGTACATTTTGAACTTTAAATACTTTGTGCATCCCTACTTTTGAGATATTGTAATAGTTCAGTGCAAAGGGAGCCTTTCCAAACACGCACTCACATTGTGTCCTTTAAAAATATGTCATTTTAAAAAGAAATTACCATGTTTGTCTTTACATAGACTGCAGTGATGGAATTACAGACCGTTTCCATGGACGAAACCACAGACACATCCAACATCCAAATGGTGAGGCCAGGCAACTTGCACACAAACAATCCTTTTTGATGTGGTTTAAATTATAATAGTAATATCCATTTTCTATTGAACAACGGTATGAATAAATACATCAATTAAAGGACTGTGATGCCACATCAACCATTATTCCAGAGTCAACAAGAGTCAACATCAATCTCACTCACCTTTCAAGTATTTGTTTTAGAATATTCCTTTAGATGCGACTATACAAAATATGTATTTGTTCAAGTTCAACATAAAACATACTGATTATTGTTATCTATAATATTACATTTTGATACAAAATGGCTTGTAGTTCTCTTTGTCAATATGGACCATATTTTACATGTAATGATTTTTTGATATTACATCTGTATTATTAGAATTACTGTTATAAGGCAGAGCCTGGAACGTCTACAACATATTATTCTTCTACTGCAACCCATCTGGAAGATGAGGGATGGGAAGTGATATTGTATTGATGTATACAAATAGTTATTGTTTAAAATTTTTTAGACATTTAAGTTAACTTTTTTTTTGATAATTTTCAAAACTGTCAGCAAATTGCAAAGCATTCCATCGACATATCACAGAAACATATGCAATAATGTAAGTAAACCTTCAGAAAAATGTACTTTGTCACTGAATAACATAGAACCTTTCACTACATGAATGGTGTATGTTTTTGTTTATAAACTTTAGCTTCTAACTGAAAAATGAAATAGTTGAAACAAAATAGTATTAAAGGGGCCACAATGTAATCAATATGTTTTGCAGTATGATCTCACATCAACTCCCTCTGACATCTCTAAGGTTTATCAGGTATACATTTTCAAATGTGTTTTTTTAATAAATGTTACAAGTACACAATGTTCGACTTTATGTTAATACTAATTTACAAATTTGAATCAGACGATTAACCCTATCTTTTTACATAGTTCAACTAAGGTCGACAATCATTAAATCAACTTTCTCAAGATGTACTTTGTGAGATCCATGATTTTAACATTAAATTGTTTAACATTTGAATAAATGTTCTGTAATATAAATGCAAGTTCAGTGCGCTATGGTGGAACGCACTTATCTAAGAGAGTAGAACTATAAAAGGGGAAGAGGCTCTTTCTGATATATGGGTAATTAAACGCTTAATAAAACTAATCTATAAATGCTGGGGCATAGGTATGCATAATCATGAATAGTAGTAGAATGAAACACATTAAATAGGCCCTAAAAGGCTTACTTCAGCTTTAAATGTGTGCAAGCATTTTGTTCGCGGCAAAGGCCGCTGCATCTGGTAAATTAGTGCAGAGTGTGCGATCCCAGGCTAGGCTTAAGACAAGTACACAATGGTTGTTATTATTCAAGGTCAACAGATTAGAGCTCCCAGGTGTCATCACCGAAGACTGAATACATGACCATTTTATAATTCAAACTATGAAATGCGATTTTCTAGTGGAGGCAGCAAGAACCAAGCAGTGCCAAATTGCCCAATAGAGCATTTCACTGGGAAAAGGCTTAGATTGTCCCCAATATGCCACATTTTGTGCACCAGTATGTCTATGATTCAAGGCTCTGATGATGACATGGTGGATAGCCGTTCTCATGTGAATCAGGATGAGGTGTACAGGGCAGATCATTAAAGTGCTGCAGGTTTCCACAAATGGGTCAATGACATAATTTTGTGTTGTGGATTTGGGGTGGATTCTGACATCACAGGGGATAAATGAGTGCAGTGTTGGAAGGTCCATGAATCCAGTCATTGCTTGCAATATGTGTTTTTATATATTGGTTCAAAGTGCAAGATCCAATCAAACTTGTGTGGGGAGATTTTTTTTTCATGTCGTACGATCGCAAATGCTAAATATTTTGTTTACTATAAAAGTTTGTATTGTAGGAGCGTTCTTTTGACATCACCTTTTCACGCAGTTCTGTTCTGTGATCTGTTTGAATTTGCTGTCCCTGCTGTGTCGGGCGCACTGAATAAAAATGTGTTACTTCTTGAACCGGCATACACTCCTTTTTGGCTACTTTTGTCATTTCTACGAGGCTACCCCCGATACAGTTCTTTGAATTTGTTATGTACAAGGAATGTACTACTGAAGCAGTCGGAATTGAAAGAACATAGACAAGAGGTATATATAGGGTATTGTAAAATATCAGTTATCATCAATTTTAACTGTGATGTTATATTTATTATGTTCTAGTGGTTTAAAAAAGTGACATTTTGTTATATATGTATATATGTGTATATGATTCTTTATGCGGATAAGCACATTTCAAGGTTTATAAAATTTCAGAATGCTGTTTTTCAACTTGGTCTGGTGGTTGGTAAATCCAATTTGGCTTTTTCACAGAAAATTCAGAAAAAGGGTACATAACAGAACATTTAAAAAAATAAGTTGTTTATCAGTTATTTCATTGATATTATATGTTCATGTTGTAATCTATATGTTCTGTATGTGTGTTATAAATTACACTTTTTTTTTCTCTTCGATTACAGGCCTAGGAAGTAGAGGAGCATAATGACTCGGACAACTACACAAAGTAATGATATTGCTTGCCAAACCGTTGTCACTTGGGAGCATCTACATGTTGATGCTCATCATGGTCCTCACAAGATTCAGTGTCGTGATGCAGATGCCCAGTGGCCAGAATTTGTATTGAATATTAGCAGTGATCCATGGAAAGTAACCCTGCATCATTGTTACAGCACATAAGGTCATCCAGAAGAAACAGACAACACAGAAGATATTTCAGAATTGCTTGAAGTACTGCTTACACAATCCACACCCAGTAATAAAAAGCTTTCTAAGAAACAGACAATGTTCTTTGTTTCCCCAATACACGTGGACAAATCGGAAATATCAATGGAAGAAATAACTGAAGCATCTTCACTACTGATTGACGATTGTGCTTGTGATGTGGACTTCACTCTTCCTAGTGTTGAGGACTTATCCACCACCATAGAACTGTAAACCAGTATTCTTCTTGAGGGTTGGCTATTAAAAGAACTAAAATACATTGTATTCGACTGCTGCCTGATCGAGATTACGAAAATGGGTAAATGTGATCATAAATTCTGTAGGAGGTTTTGTGAGGAGCCATTGGCAAAGATTACTCATGTATTCAAAGGCACTAACCTGAAGATCAAGGATAGCTGTATACACCATCATAACTCATTGTCATTGTCTGCTCAACCTATACTTGGAAAAGTGCCTGCTGGAAATGTACTTTGTTCATCTGCTTCGTTGGTTAGTGGATCAATGTACAGTACAATTTCAAGCTTTTCCAACTTTCCTTTAAACAACCGAGCACTGCAAATATCAGAAGGACTTCTTGTTCCTCGATATTAGCCAGGCATGGACACTCAAAGAGATGTCAATGGATAATGCTCTTGCTGGCAAAAGGCTCTGGCTTTTTGTTGATGTGACAGTGTGACAGTCCATGTTTTACTGCTAAATACTGCACTTACCACTTCCAAGACAGGGAAAACCAAAATAATTTTGAGTTCATTCGTCTTTCAAGTATCTGAATGTACATCTTCTGTTGCCATAGATAATATGGTTTCATTAGATCCATTCAACTTCTGCAATCCAGAGGATAGCAAATAGACCTGATAGCTACAGCCCATCATGTTTCAATAGCCAAGGACATGTGAGAGACGTTCCTAGACATAAAGCATCAATGTGATGTATGGCATGTCACAAACATCAATTTTGAAACAAAATAAAGCTGCTGGAGAAAAAAAGGCCACAGAAAACATTTTAAATTGGTCACAGTCTATAAGCATCCATTTTTGGTGGATCTCAAAAACTTGTGATGGATCTGTAGATATACTGCTTGAAAAATGTCATTAATTGATGCACCATTGTTCTAACATACACTCTTGGAAAGAAAATGAACAATACTATGAATGTGCACATGGACCTTTGAGCAAGGAGCAGGAGCATAAGAAAAGGTAATTCCAGGCTCACCTCTTCACACAGCACTTGAGAAGATTGTGTTTGACAAAACACTTTCAAGAGACATGAGGGGACTATCCGCGTCCCACCACACTGGAGATTTGGAGGTGTTCTATAATGTGTGCCTAACGTACAGGACTAAAAGGTTGTTTTTTTGGCATAGACAGTATGAAGGCCAGAACCAGACTGGCTGTACTTGTTCAAAATAAGAAGGTAAAAAGGGAACAAGCCAAAACTGCAGGAATCTTCAGGATGCCTCGTTACAACAAGGAGTTTACCAAAAGAAGCAAACAGAGGGTGGCAATGCCAATCTTCCAGCAGATGGATATTTAATTTGTGAAAGATCTGACATTGAATGTGCTGGCCATGAAAATGCATAGAATTGATCCAGATTTTGTTTCCAGGACCCAGTATATACCACTGAACATTGCAAAAGAGGTTTACCCTCCCAAACTTCAACTCTTTGAAGGATTGACTTCAAGATTCAAATGATGTGTCCCTCTCTACACGATGTTTAACAAAGCCAGTTTCACGTTTTTGCACAGTGTTTGGAAACTGTTTTCATTGTACAATGAATGGAATGGTATGCCACTTGAGAGGTCATTGTAAAATAATGTATTTTCAATTAATTACTGTTTGTGAACTAATGTCACTAGATTGGCCTTAACATTTCTATTTTTCTTTGAATGGTGTATTACCATCCATATAAATGATTTATATTAGAAAAATAAATGTCAGTCTATTTTCAAAAATGTGACTCAAATCAAATCAAATGTAGAAGAGACTGGTGAGCTTAAAATCAACAGTCATCAGGTGCTACTTTTGGCTCCCCCAGGCCAACTAATGTAATGCTATAAACTAGCTCTTTGTTCCATCGTGGTATCTCCTGCTGACCGGTTACTGCTGAATCCCCAGGCAATGCTTGTAATTCCTGATTATCCAATCATAATTTTGAGCCCCGTTTATAATGAACTGACAAAAGTTGAACAATATGAGAAGAAAATTGGAGCAGCAGACATAGAGAAACTCAAAGTCTTCAGAGTTCTGGTCCTCATCAGGCTCGACTACTGCAACATCCTCTTCTTCAATCTGCCTAAATCCTCCCTTTGCCCCCTTCAACTAATTCAGGATAGGACTGCGAGACTTATCCTTGGCCTCAAGCCCAGGGACCACATCTCTCAAGCCCAAAAATATCTCCACTTGCTTACGGTGGTTGCAAGGATCAAGTTCAAGACCCTCCACATCATCCACAAGGCTATCTGGGGCCAGGAACAGCACTACATCTGACTCCCTAAGTATCTCCCTCTTATAGACCCTCGGCCATCTAGCTGCAATTCTCTCCAGATCAAATGCTTTTCCATTCAGAGAGTGTGGGGTAGATCACTTTCCTCGACAGGAGCATCCCCCTTTAATGGCATCCCTGCCCCTCACAGCCTTCTGCCTAATCGCCTTAAGTTCCAGAAGATTCTCAAGACCCAACTTTTCACTTCTTCACCCCCCCTGCTATTGCCTCCCTCTGCCACATTGACTGACTGCCTGGTCCCTTCTGAGCTCCACAGGGCACCAGGCCCTCCTCATGCAGTGTACCCCGCACCCTATCTTCCTGACCCCACTCCCCTCAACCTGCACTTGACCTGCCAGGCGCCTTTCCCCTGACAAGCCTGGTAGGGTGTGCATCCCTTCTGAGCCTGGTCCACCCCGTCCTTGCGCTACACATATGGTCCTCACTCCCTGCTTCCCCTGGCCCTTGCGCACCTGGCCTCCCTTTAGCACTTTCCTAGTCCTGTTCGCCCTCTTCTTCCCTTCCTCCTCCCCCTGGTACTTGTATAGCTCCTCTTGCCCCACACCACCTCCCATCCTAGAATGTTCCCTTCTGCCTGAACTACATCCCACTCCCCCACCCTTCCCTTGCACTTCTTGTATGATCTAAATGACACAACGCCTTGTAGGACCGTTATTGTTTTTTTCTTCCCTGCCCCCCCCCCCATTTTGTCCTGTAGAATCTTGAAACACCTTTTTTTGTATAGGAGCTTTACAAATAACCTTTAAATATTTGAAATAAATGAAGTCTAACCTCTCTGGAAAGTAAGAATCGTGATAAGTGTCTGCAGATAGCAATAGACCAAAGGTTTGTGGGCCACAGTGTTAGTCAACATTTAAATAATGAGCACAGGAATATGTCTTGTCAATGTGTACTATGAACATGCGCCTACCTTTGCACTGTTCCAACCCACTGTGGAGGCCCACATGAGGAGGACAACCAGGAGCACATTCATCAATGCAGAAATCCATGTGATTGTTGGAATGGATATACACAGTAGCCAGTAACCTTTTCAAAACTTGGAACAGGCTGGAATTTTAGTGATGTAAACTTGTTTTTCTTTTTATTGTAACTCCTTGCACGTGTTGCCCTTGCTGCAACAGTCCACACAGCCTGGTGGGAAATCGCCCCTCCCTTCCCAGTCAGTTTGTGCCATCTCTATATATTAACCCTCCGCATTTGTTTTCAAATTCTGTTTATTTCAGAAAAGAAGTGGCCCACTTTGACCCCAAAAACTGGCCCACACAATTTTTAATTTTTGGTATTTTTTTCAGGCAATTGCCTATTGAAGTATAGGGAAATCTGAGCCTGTTTGAACCTCACCTAGGGTCATCTTTGAAAGAATACATACATGTTGTGGGACCAGGCACATTGATACTGTACAAATGGAAGTAAATATTTTCATATGTGGGATACTTGAAATATTTCGTTGTTTTCCACAGCACAGATTGCCATTAATATTGTTCAATTTTGTGGCATGTGTTCCCAAAACGAAACTCCCTCTGACATGCTGTGAATGTTGAATCAAGGGTTGCATTGTTATGTGTCCTTGAATCCACAGCACAGACAATTTGAAGGCCAAAAGGTGTCCAATATCCACAAAGAAGTGATAAGATTCAGTATATTGAAAGCCTATGTAGGAATGTTAGTTTATAACATTGAGATCTGTCTTTAAAACAGTTGGTCACGCGTAACATAGGGAGAATGAAAACACAAAACACAATGTAAGCAAAGTGTTGAATAATATTTATGCAAGTGAGGATGGCAAGTGTACTGTATGGTACATGATTTATGGTGTGATGGATGAATGTCCAATTTAACTCAAGTAATAGACATTGTATGTGTTAATTGTAACTTCAATTGATAGTTAACATAAATATGTACTGTGTATATACAATTATAAATTGGGTACTGAAATATATTTTTGCATTCTCCATTTTATATAGTTATATTTAACCAATGTGCGCCTGTCACATGTACAGTTTACTGGTCAACAGCTTCTTTAACCTCAATTGGACAGTGATCACCAGACACCAATCTGGCCTTTTGAAGTTGCAGTAATAGGGAGCAACATGAGAACCTATAGGTTCTGAAAACCTGCTGATGTGAAAGTGTTGCATTTGAAATTGAAACCACTAATTTATTCTCTGTAATGGAACGTTATGTGCCTCGATCAGAAATCAGAGATGGAAGATAATAATTTTCTGTGAAGAATGCAAAGACTGGGATCAATCGAACGCTGAATGGAATCAGTATTATAAGATCATTGTTCAGAGTTAAAAAATGAGAACCATGCAATGTTCGTTAGCTGTAACCTCTATTGGTAAACGTTATCCATGTTTTTGTGGATTTAATTTCATCTTGTCAGCTTTATGTCAAAATTAAAAGTACTTGTTATGCTCCCGACTACTGCTGTTTTCTTCAAAATATACTGTTTTCATCATTTTGCGTTAATTGAGGATGTGTGTGTTTATGTTCCTAGTTCTATGTTTGATAGCATTATGACATTGGTGATGACAGGGTACGTTGGGCTACGCTGCCCTTAAGCCTCATTAAAATCTTTGGAGCTCATTGTGAGCATCTAGTGATGTCAGCGTTAGGGGTGTGTGATCTGAATTAGCGCTGCAAAGGTACTTGAATTTTCGGCGATGGATCAACTGACAAGATTAGCACAAGATGGTGTTACCTGACCCGTTGTTTTCGCATGTGTTAAAGTGAGAAAAACTCAGGTAAGCTGCATTGGAATTTTGTTTAAGAACGATCAATGTATGCTCTAAAATACACGCTTTAAGACCAAACATTTAAATGCACATGATGCTTCATGGAGATTATTCTGCACTACATAATAAAACAAATGTAGGTTCATTTACATTGATCATTTACATTTCTCATTTTACTGCATGCGTGCCAACATGCACAAAGACGTACTGGACGTGCTTGCCTAGTCTTATTTTTTTTTCCCTTTGTATTCTGTGAATAATATTTTTGTCTTTCATGTTATACAAACACGACTATAAGTCCCTGAATGCAAAGGAAAAACTGTGACTTGAAAATTGTGATGTTTTTCGATTCTCCAGCGTCTTGCTTGTCAAGTTGGGGACCTGACAGACTGTTGTTGGATTGGGCACACATCAGTCTTTTGGATTCAGTTCACGAGGAACATGTGTTATGCTGATTGGGATAAAAGTATCAGTATGCAGTGATTGTCACATGTAGATGCAAGTTGTTAAAGAGTATAACACATCACGGACAGCATGTCCTGGGAGGGTAGCTCAGGTGCACACCTTGGAAGCACGATGACACAGAGCAACATAAGTTCGATCCCCAGGTCCGTGCATAGAAAGCTCTGGGAGTTTAAGCGCATTATAAATACGCAACTAAGACAAAAACAATTCCGCAACTAAAATAATTCCTTTAACAGCGCCTCGATGCCCATGGGCTGTGTGAGCGCTTTAAAAATGCTAAATAAATGTAATAGAAATACGCTGCTACATATGATTTAAAAGCATCATCAAATCCCTTAGTTCTGCCTTTTATATAGTGAAAATCTTTTCTGTATTCTTGCACATATACAATTGCAAATGTTTTTCAGTCCCCACGCACCACACGCTATTGCAGCACATTGATTCATGCATGATGAAGCACAACGCTAACGCTCACTGCACCTCCGATTGTGGCACTGAGCTTGAAAACAGCCCTCACTGTGTTTTCGCTCTAAATTACAGTACCCTTGTTAATCCTGTGCATTGCTTCTCGTGCAGCTCTGCCAGTGACCATCAACCCTATTCGACCACTCCTGCTTTGATTCCAGTTCTGATATCTGCATTCAGCTCTGTCAATGCACCTCGATTCCATCCTGCGACAACTCATGTTAAAGCATCACCTGTAGACACATACGAATGAGCCAAATCCTCATAAACTTTTCTTGCATAGTCCCATGTTATTCTAGTACTGCTAAACTGAGCTGTGATCATTTACCAGAATCTTGTTCCGCAGCTCCTCCTTTACACAAACCCGCAGACGCCCTCATTCCTGAATTGCAGCACCTCTTGCCTTTCTACTTTTGGGTCTCATATAGAATTGTTCAATTACATTACAATAATTATGGCTTGCTGCATGATTAGTACTGGCAACAGAAACTGCTCTTCATATGAACCTCAATCCTGACCCGCATTATCGCCAGCTTTGACACTACTCAGACCAATAACGAGCTCTGCCATTGCATTAACACCTCATGTTAATGTTATGTTAATGAATTTTATAAAGCGCATGCATGCAGATGCATCTTGGCACTAGGAAGAAACCGGGGGCAAACAAATTATACTAGCATACATTTCAGAACACATACATTTTTAACAGCCGGTGGAAATAAACAAGTTTCTCTGTGGCCCTCAAGGGAGAAGGCAGTGGGTTCCATAACTTTGCTGCCGCCGCAGAGAATGCACAACCATCCACCCATTCACGCTGATAGCGAGGAATCACCAGCAAACAAGCTGGATAGCAATTTTTGGACAGGCACATAAGGACAGAACTTCTCCTGGAGATACTGTGGACCGGAGCTATAAAAAGCCTGATGGCCTCTCACCATAGATTTGAATCGGACTCGCTTAAGAACCGGAGGCCAATGTAGAGAGCGAAGAACAGGAGAAAGATGAGCACCATATGGAGTGCCAGTGCAAACATGTGCAGCAAAGTACTGACGAAGTTTTAAACGATGAAGGAGATACAGAGGTTGGACCAAGAAAAGAGAATTGCAGTAGTGCAGCTGACTGAAAACTAAGGAAGATGTGACTAACGGCCTAAGTTGAGCAGGAAGAAATGGCAAAACCTTACGAAGGACCCGAAGCTTGCCTTTCCATTGATAGGGAGGCAGAAAAAATGACTCCCAAATTCTTAACCCTTCAAGCCGGGGAGAGGCATGGGCCAAGATCCATAGGCCAAAAGGCTGAAATCCACACACCAGCAGGCACGGAGATGGCCACCCAAGGGTCACACGGGGGGACACCACCAGGAGCTCAGTCTTGTTCCCATTCAATTTCAGCCAGTTACTGCCCAAACACTCCTAAACTGAGAAGCAAGGCCCGGCTGGGAAGAGTCCAGGCAGACTATGATTTGCATGTCATCAGTATAGGAGTAACACCTAAAGCCGAAGGAGCGGATGAGCAGAACAAGCAGCTTAATACAGATGTTGAAGAGAGCCAGGGTCAAGGTTGATCCCTGGGGCACCCCACACAACAAGACTGAAACGGCAGAGAAAAAAGAGGCCAGTGTCAAAGTTGGGCTGCATTTGGCCAAAAAGGAGGCAAACCAGGTCAAAACCTGACCTGACAAACTATCTGCAGCCAGACGATCCAGTAGTACCAGGTGGTCAATTGTATCGAATGACGCTTATAAGTCTAACAAAATGAGGGCTCAAATACCCCTTTTATTGGCCAGCAAGCAAAGATCATTGTGAACCAAGACCAGAACACTTTCCGTGCCTCGGCCCGGAAGAAACCCTGACTAGAAAGGATTCAAGGAGGAAGATTGCTCCAGAAAAGCAGTAGGTAATGGAGAAACAAGAGATTCCAACAATTTCATGAAGCAAGGGAGCAAGGAAATAGGTTGAAAATTAGCCGTAATAGACGGGTGTAAGGAAGGCGTCTTCAGAAGCGGGATAGCAGCCACTTGTTTGAGCTCAGATGGAAAAGACCCAGTTTGACAAGAGTTGTTTACCACTTCTGTTAGCCACATGGACATCTCTGCAGTGATCACCTTCAACAGACTTAGAGGAATGGCATCTGAAGACGATGCAGAGTTTAATTTGCCAATTGCAGACTTAACCTCCTGAGTTGAAAAAAGAGGAAACACTGAACAACACTGATCAGGTGAGCCAAGAAAGGGCTGCCTTCCCCAGTTGGAAACTCGGCCAGACAAATCTCTTCATGTATCAGATTGACTTTATTATAGAAAAAGGCTGCCAGATCATCACAGAAAGATTTTGAATGGGCAATCCGAGGAGTGGCATCCAAGGGAACAGAAAGCGCTCGAACCACAGAAAACAATTCTCAAGGTTGATTTAAAGTATTTTCAATCTTACTGGTCAAAAGGGCACTTTTGGCTATCTGAATAGCAAGATGGTAGGTACTAGAAGCCAGAGAAAAAGCAGACTTAGCACAAGCTGAATAAGTTCTCTACCACTGCTGCTCAGCTTGTCGCCTTTTTGCTCACAAAGCCTTAAATTCCTCCATGAACAAAGGCTGAGAAGGGCGTCCCCTGAGCTTGTGGAGCGAGGGTGGGGCGAGATCATCAGCCAACTTAACAAAATGTTTTGTTAATTTTGAAAAAGTCATTGGACTTGCCTATAGGCAGTGTGCCTGAATATTGGAAACAATATCCATGTCAGAAGTTTTTTAGCCAATTACGGCAACATTGGTACTTGCCAACCACTGAGGCGTAAACAAACTATGCCTGAATCAGAAATGGCACAACTAAATGGTCAGACCACAGGACAGGGAAAGGGGAGAACACAATTGCTAGAGTAGCTCTAGCAAAATTAAGATCAAAGGTATTTCCTGCTAAATGAGTAAGGGCAGACCCCAAATGACTCAGACCCACGTCATTCATTGTCTAAAAAATCTGTTTCTCTGCCCTTGTTGCAGATCAGTTAAAATGAAGATTGAAATCACCAGTAATGACTAAGTGCAGATAACGTAGTTCTAAATCAGTGACAAACTCAACAAATGTATCTCAAAAGGTGGCATCTGCTCCAGGAGGGTGATAGACCACCAAAATATGTCAACTGCCGTGAGTAGAAGTAGCAATTTTAAATAAAATAGCTTCCATTTTTACAGAATGCATCAGGGTCATATGGCTGGAATTTAACCCAGATTTAACAATCACTGCCATCCCACCCCCAGCTTATGTTGTTGGTCGGTCCATCAGAAAAAAATGTGTAGAAGTCAGAGAGAAGTTGGACCGGTACCGGACCAGAATCGGCACTCTACCAGGTCTTGGTGACACACAGCACGTCGGGGGCCAGGTCGGTTAATAAGTCTGAAGAGGCTGCTGCGTGTTTAACCAAGGACCAGGCATGGACAAGTAACCCTGTTAGTACACTCCCGGATATATCTGAAGCAGGAGAGCCTCGGTCACCTAGGACAGGCAACACTGTTTCCGTCGGTGCTAAGGCCAGCAGCTCGTCCCTGGACCAGGTGGTGTGGCCCCCATTAACCAGACTATCCCTCCAAGGCGCAGACTGTGCACGGACGAGCCATTAACCTCCACCATTCTCTTATAAGGGAGGGCTATGTCACATCCAGCTCTGCAGGTGTACCTCAAAACTGACCAGGTGTGCATCTTGGTTTCCCAACACTGAGAACCCCATAAACATGGAAGTTATTCTCAATACTTCCTGATCCTCAGTAGAAACTGCTATTTCAGTATTTGGAGCAACAAGCTGCTCAACTAGTACACCTATATCATAATATGCAGTACTCGTAGAATTTTGTCTACTGGGAAACAAACACAGCTTCTATGAACTGAAACTCTGTAATAAAGCAACAGTTGCTAATACAATACTCAGACCAACATGCAACTGAACTAGTGCTCGGCCCGTCATATACATCATGCTTCACTCCATGTAATTAATATGCTATGATATGATAAGGCATGTATAATGCGCCTATACACAAGTGTTATTGTAATATGGCATCCCACATTCAGTTGAGCAGATGTGTGTTGGTCTTGAACCAGATCACTGCTATGGTAAAATGGTTAAAGGGGAATAAACCACTCATGGCTACAGAGCCAGACCTATTGAAAAGTGAGGTAAAGGAGAGTCATCCCTCCAATCAGGTGATATAAGGACTTGTGTGATGACTGTCAGGGGTTAAAGGCGAGGAAAGGAAATAACAGCAGGGTGTGACAGGGGTGTCAAAAGGCAAGCAGTGAACAAAAAAGCTTTGCAGGGACAACATTTTTTCCTTGGGTGAGTTCTAGATGGGACCTGTGGAATATTTTGTGTAATTTTGCGGTCTGGTGGTATTTTCTTATCGCCAAAAGAATAGTGGTAGTTTGGTAATCAATTATCCTTGTATTTAGATTGGGTTTGGCCTCACATCATTCTAAGGACCATACTTTGTAACACTATCAGGCCGATTCATGGAATTAATGTGCGCTGAAATTAACAGCGCAAGCGTGCAAAAGTTTTCGAAAGCGTGCAAATCGCAGTGCCAGTGCGTAAATCGCAGCGAAACCCGCGCACAGCAATTCATGGAAGTCCGTGCGCGTGTAAATCCCAGGATGTGTGCCAAAATACTGCGTGGCGCACGCTGGCGCACCAGTCTCCAGACAGCGCGTGCTACGTGCACAGCAAAATCGCACATAGCGCGGCGCACACAACAAAAGTAGGAGGAACAGAGGGCGTGACACACGGAATGGGGAACAATGCATGAAAATGTGGGCATCACGGGGGAAGTAGAGGAGGCAAATGCGCGGAACGCCCACACGCACGTTCAAAACACGTATTCATGGATTCGAATGGGGCTAACGCGTGCACCAAAAAAGACGCGCTAATCCGGAAACACGTACGCCAGCAGGAAGCAGGCGTACGTCGACCGGTGCTGCATAAAAGTGCACGCAAACAACAAACAAGCTCAGACGCCAGGATGAATATACCGTTCCTAGCAGCAGTGGTCGTGGGATACCGCAAGAGGAGGAGGAGGATAGTCAGGCCCAGAATTTTCACACCCAGAACCAGCCTTTTTGGGATGCCTGATGACCAGGTGTATGGGAGGTACAGGTTTCCACCTCACATAATACCCGACCTGGTGAGTGAGTGGCAGGATGACCTCACATCACCCAGCCTGTGCTCCCAAGCACCCAGCCCCCTGGAGAAGGTCCTCAATGTACTGCACTTCTTGGCCACTGGATAATTTCAGCGGACAAGTGCTATAGTGTGGGGGGTGTCACAGGCCACGCAGTCACGCTGCCTACACCAGGTCTTGGCCATCATGACTGCACGCTCATCAGTCCACAGGCACATATACCTGCCCAGAACACCTGCAGAAAGGCAGGCTGCCGTCCAGGATTTCTACGGGGTGGCACAATTCCCCAAAGTCCTAGGTGCCATTGATTGCACCCATGTGGCTCTACGTCCCCCCAGGGCATCAGAGCACATCTATAGAAACCGCAAGCACTGGCATTCCATCAACGTCCAGGTAGTATGTGATGCCAAGGGAATCATCACCTCAGTATATGCCAACTATCCAGGGTCCACCTACTACAGTTTTATTTACAGAATGTCAACCCTAAACCGGGACCTAGAATCTGGGCGGCATGGCGATACATGGCTGCTCAGTGAGTATAAATGCCACAGCACAAGCATGCATGTCAGATACTGAGTAATGTCACAACCCCACTAATGATACGCATCACCACCTCCCCAGGGGACAGTGCCTACCTTCTGAGCAACCACATGATGACGCCAATTCGGAACCCCACCACGCCACCCGAGGTAAGATACAACACAGCCCACATTGCAACCCGGGGCATAGTGGAGCGCTTATTCGGATTACTCAAGTCACGCTTTCACTCCCTTGACCGTTCTGGCGGGCAGCTGTTATACGCTCCCCCAGTAGTGTGCAGGATCATAGTGACAGCATGTATTCTGCACAACGTTGCAACATGCCGGGGCATGCGCATGGACATGGTGGTGTCCACACATCCCCAACCACATGCACGGCCGCTGTGCATGGGAGGGGAAAGGGCACGGGGTGAGGCAGCCCGTACGCAGCTGGTGGCTAATTACTTCACCTAAAATCACACCCCTGTGAAGTGCACACAGCCCTGGCACATACCATCTGACAATCAATGATGATGACATAAGGGACAGACAACCGTCACAACCATACCAGCCTGAGACTGGTCACCTGGAAGTGTTACATTGTGAGCATCCCTACCTACACAAACACCACCAATGCTGTGTCATCAAAAGACACACTTCAATGCTGCTAAATTCATTACCCCCTTGCAAAATACAACATCACAACAGTGAATCAAAAAATGAGGGCTCCTGGTATAGAACCTATTCTACCCAGGAGGGTTTGTGGAAATCGATATAATATTGTGACCCCAATCGCATTGTTTAAATGTATGTTGGCCTACGCCAAGCTGTCTAAAGAATACTATGTACATAGGTTCCGCGGCAAGGTCTTGACCTTAATGTATCGTGTAAGCCGCCATCTTGGATCTAGCCGCCATTTTAGGTACTCTTGCAGTCTGGAAGTCATCCCGAATCACAAAATGGAGGCCGAATGACATTTCGAGTAAGACTTCGGCCATGGTGACCTCCGCACACGTGAATGAATAATATGTCCGCAGGCTACTTGTTAGGGTCATGAACTAAGACCCTGTCCTCTCTTTAACCTATGTGTAAATATGTAACCGTATCAGCGGAACTGATCTAATATATGGAAATTGTGTGTTCGACCTGGCTACGAACCCTAGCCATGGTTCCAAGAATGGTTAACTTGCAAGAGGGCTGGCCAATGCAGTACAAAATGTATAAAAACCCAAGCATCCCGATGATCGGTCTCTCCCACTTTCAGTGCGAACCTAACGTTGAAGGTTCGTGTGTTAGTCAGAGGGCCGAATAGCTATTCGCATGTCAATTGACTTTGGTAACTTTGTAACTTTGAAATAAAGCGCTTTGTATGTCCTTTGTAACCTGTGTTGGTGTGTTTCCTTTTGGGCTTCCCGGCCTCATATCAATTTCTCTGTTTCCACAGTTGGCGCCCGAATAGGGACCCTCAAGATTGATGCCGGATCATTGAAGGTTGACGCAGACTATCGAATCGGGTTCGGACGGTGTGATTCTGCGGGCCCGACCGATCGAGACGCGATACCTCGGCAGCGCTGCACGATCCGAACCTTGGGCGATAGTCGTGCGGTCTGACAAGGCATCTTGACGAGGGTCCAATTCCGAGGCAGGCAGATTTGCCGAAACCACCGAACGCAGGTAAAAATTCGTTAGTTGAAGTCCTTTGTAAACCGTACGGTCCTCCTTAGGTTTGGTCAGGTGTAGTCGTGACCCGGCTCTTAATTTAACCCTGACAATTTGAATTTGGCGTATTGTATCTGCAGACACAATTATTGGACCAGGTAACACCAATTCTTTGAGAAATGCCTGGGAAATTGTCTAGCTGCTTTAGGGTTCTGTTCCGCAGCAATCGACAATCTTTGGAATTTAGCCGTCCGGCACCACAGGAGGGGTCGCCGGCGTGTACTATGTACTGTAAGTATGGCATTGGTAGTATTGTATTTAATGACATTTGGCACAGACAGACCAGAAATGCCTCCGAATTTCAGTGGCCAATCAATGGTAGCTTTGAGATCCCCCGTATTGAATACTTAGAGTCGATCTTGCTTAAGAAGAAGGCTAGGCCAGCAGCCTTTGATGTGTTACAAAATTGGAAAAAGGAAGCATTACAGCAGCTTAAAAGTAGGGATAAACATGCACGACGTCATAAAACGAATGCCGAAAAGGCATTGTTGTATGACAAGGAAAAACGATTAGATGAAACCCAGAAGATGGACAGAGCTTTCTCGCTCGGAGTCCAGAAAATGTACCCCTCTAAAGATTTCCATGTTTCCGAGGAGTTTATTGAGAAAATATTAAACGAACGGAGGCCTGATTCTTCAGCGCCACCTCCGTATGCTCCCGTTGTGGGCACCTTGCCCGTTCCTGCTATTGCTCCTATCGCTATTCCTACTCCTCCTGCGCAGCCTACTGCCCCTAGTTCTTTGGTTGTCGCTCCTCTGTCTATTCCGTTTATTACATTACCTCTTTCCCCTGCACCCTTGTTAGGTTCACCTACACCTCCGATTCTGGGGAGTCCCGTGTTCACTAAATCAGATCCCGGTGCAGGGTCGAAAATTGTGACTCGTAGTACTGTTCCTGCGGGCAGGAAACAGGAACTATTTGCTTGGGCTAAACATTGCATGGAAAAAGGTGATCAAACTGATGTACTTTCGACATTATCTAATTTGCACGATTTTCCCGAGAAAAACGTTTTTATTGAAGGACTGGGGATTCATTTAGGTGTAATGTGGGGTAGATTGCAGACTTCGGATCTCCCACAAGGGGTGAGAGATCTGAACGCTTTGGCCCTCTCGAGGGATACAGAGCAGAAGGTATATGGGCATGTTGATAGGTTGTTTGAGTTTAGAAGGGATTTTGAAAGGTTACAAAACGAGGATGATGAAGACGATAGGATATATGTGCAGAAACGGTTCCTTTCGTGCCGAAGATCAGCACCTGAGGAAGTACGGATTTGTACCAGAGATGCGATTCGGTGGATCTCGGATTCATCGATACCGCCAGATGAGGTATATGACACATATAGTCAATACACGATAGAGATGCAAAGGAAGGTAATCCAAGTGATGGTACAGCACTTACAGGAGGAATGTATAAGGAAGAAGGTTGGTTGCCCCACAGAGTTATTAGGTATTTGTAAAAGAGCTTTTTCGCCCGACACTTCTACAGCTGCTTTAGCGCTCGATTTGGCCTTATTACTTAGTAAGCGGTCGGAGGTCCCTATATCTCAGTTGCCTATGAGAGAGGTCCCTCCGACCCTTGTCCCAAAAGTAGAAATCCCCGCCAATGTGGCGGCTGGTACTGCCGCGGTGGATATCCCTGCACATTACGTATCACAGTTTGTTCACGTCCCGTTCTCTCGACAGGAAGTGAACACGATTAGACAATCAGTTCCTGATATCAGGAAGAACCCGACAGGATTTTATAAAGAAATAGAATCCGTTTTGCAATCTTCTGTGTTCACCTTAAGTGACATGGATTTATTGTTTCCAGTGCTTTTGCCTGTTGATGTATGGAAACAGGTACGAACAATAGATGATGTGCCGGGGTTAGGGGATACATGGGTAAATCTGACTAGAATAGATGGGGAACGACCAGCTGGTGAGAAACCACCCCAGGTAATACTCACTTTACCCGATAGAATAGTTGCCAAATTAAAAACTATAATTCCGGAAAAAAGGATTATTTGGGACAAGCTTACGGCCTGCGTCCAAGGGAAAACTGAAGGTACTACTGAATTCTTTAATAGATTCGAACAGGTGTTCTCCGACTTCAGTGGACAGGATTTAGGTACAGAGTCGGGGAAGAGGTTGTTTGTGGACAAATTTGTGCGTGGATTGTTGCCCGACATCCAGTCACAAATTATGTCCTCAGAGAGCGCTTGGCAGGCAAAATCTCAGTCAGAGGTCTTGCATATGGCTCAGTATTACGAGAATCGGGTTAATAATGAAAAAGAGAAAATCAAAAAAAGAAGGGGTGACCTAAAGACTAAGGTATTGTTGCAGCAAATTGTCAGAAACCCCGGAGGAGGTACGACACAGACTAGAGGTCAGTACATTCCAAGAGGAAATACTCCTCCAAATTCTATAAATATTAATCAGTGTGCTTATTGCCGCCAGGAAGGTCACTGGCGAGCACAGTGCCCTGCCCTCCGTCAGAGGTCAGGAGGCACATTCGGAGGAATGGGTAGGCGACCACGGGGCCGCCCTGGAGCAGGGGGCCCTGATAGGGGTCAGCTTCTACAAGATCCCCAGCAACCTTTTTCACGGGAAAATCAGACTCTGAGTATGGACTCGAGAAATATATTTGATCACCCTTCCGCCGCCTATCTTTCTGAGGAACTTCCCTTTGATGAAGTTCTGCCTTATTAGGATTGCCCGAAGCAGCGTTTGGAAACTTTACCTATTCCCGTTATTCAGAAGGGCCCCTATGTTGAATTATTGGTGGGGAATAGGAAACATCAGTTCTTGATCGACACTGGAGCACAAAAGTGCTCCATCGACCATTCGAGGGTTCCAAACATCCCACTGTCAGGGCAAACAAACGTCTCTATAGGGTTCTCTGGTATACCAATTGTTTGTCCGGTTTCTGCGCCGGTATCCGTTTCTTTGGGTCCTTTTACAGACCAGTGCCCTTTTCTTCTTACTTCAAACTGTGGAGAAAATTTGCTGGGGTTGAATTTGTTGAAGAAACTGAATGCAGTGATTCATTGTTCCCCTGACGGAATAAGATTAACAGTTTCACCACAGCAACCCTTTAACTCCCAATACTTGACCCGACCTCTACCTCCCGAATTTGACATTGTCCCAGAATGTTTGTGGGCAATAGACGACAATGATGTCGGGATATTGCACATCGACCCTGTTAAGATAATATTGAAACATGGGGTTAAGCTACCGCGCATTCCGCAATATAAAATTTCAATTGAAGGTGAGCGCGCTCTGAAATGCATTGTCTCCGATTTTGTACATCGTGGAGTGATCGAAGAGATTACAGGTAGCTTATGTAATAGCCCGATCTTGCCAGTATATAAGAAAGGCGACAATGCAATTCCGTACCGGTTTATAATAGATCTTCGTGCTATTAACCGGGTGGTAGCCCCACAATTTCCAATCGTGCCTGATGTAACAACGATCTTAACAATGATCTCTGCTACGGCTACACACTTTAGTGTCGTAGATTTGAAAAACGCCTTCTTTAGTATTCCGATACATGAGGAGAGCAGGTATTTGTTTGCGTTCACCTTGGGGGGACGCTCGTTTACATTTACAAGGGCACCTCAAGGGTATACTGAAAGTCCTAGTATCTATAGTAGAGCCTTAAAAGAGCAGCTCGACACCCTTGAATTGCCACCTACTTGCACGCTGCTTCAATATGTAGACGATTTGCTCCTGGCTGCAGACTCTGAGAAAGCTTGTAAAGAAGGCACTATATTGTTGCTTGTTCATTTAGCTGAAAATGGTCACAAAGCTTCACTTAAGAAATTTCAATATTGTTGCCAGGAGGTTGCCTATTTAGGCTACCTCCTGTCAAAGGAGGGGAGAAGATTGACACCTGAACAAATAAAACACATTTCTGGCATGTCTGTCCCAAAAACACAAAAGGAAGTCAGAGCCCTGATAGGGATGGCGTCCTACTGTAGACTGTGGATCCCGAACTTTGCCCTAGTGGTAAAACCGATGTTGGCTTTGACGAAGAAGGGCATTTCTCTGCCACTGCCATGGGAATCGGAACATCAACGATCATTTGAGCTTCTCAAAGCCGCGCTGTGTTCAGCACCGGTTCTGGGTACACCAAATTACGATAAGGCCTTTGTGTTGTTTGTGCATGAATGTAATGGATGTGCTTTGTCTGTGTTAACGCAGGAACATGGAGGGAAGAATATGCCGTGCGGCTATTATTCCTCCGCCCTCGATCCTGTTGCATGCGCTTTGCCGCGATGTCTGCGCGCTGTTGCTGCTGCCGCTGCGTCTGTAAAACAGAGTGAGGGGATGGTCCTAGGCCACGATTTAATTTTGATGGTGCCTCACTCTGTCGATATTCTATTGAATAAAACTCAAACACAACACCTTACTTCTGCCCGGTTGACCAGGTACGAATTAGTTCTATTTGCTCCTCATATCCAAATTAAAAGGTGTTGTGTTCTCAATCCGGCTGAACTTTTGCCTCTCCCGCAAACTACTGCTTGCGGCGATGACGGATCACATGACTGCCTGTATGCCACCGAACAAGAAACAAAGGGCAGAATAGACCTCTCAGATACTCCTTTGGAGAATGCGGAAGGGGAGCTGTTTTGTGATGGCTCCTGTTTTAAACTTCCGAATGGCACATCTACAGCTGCTTATGCAGTTACTACTTTGAACAAGATCGTAGAAACTAAAAGGATTCTGCATAACTCCGCGCAGGCCGCAGAGATTATAGCGTTGACCCGCGCTTGTGAGCTCTCCCAAGGGCATAGAGTTAACATTTATACGGATAGTCAGTACGCCTTTGGGGTGGCTCACAACTTCGGAAAACTGTGGTCGGAAAGAGGGTTTCTGACCTCACACGGGACCAAGATTCAGCATGGTCCCTTAATAGTACAACTACTTTTAGCGCTCTCACTCCCTGAACAACTAGCGATCATGAAATGTGCAGCACATCGCAAGGTCATAGACGATGTGGGCAGAGGAAATGCCTTTGCAGATTCGATAGCTAGACAAACAGCCACAGACCTTAGCACAGACATGTATACCTCGAGGGAAGTGAGAGATGGTTGTATAATAGATGAAGGCATTGGGTCTGTGCGAGATATTCAGACTGATGCCTCTGTTGAAGAATCTAGGAAATGGGCTGAAGGCATGGGGAAATTGGATGACGAAGGGTGTTGGGTGGACGCATCTGACGGGAAATGGTTGCTTCCTGATTCTTATGTATTAGCAATGGTCACGATGGCACACAGTCCAACACATGTGTGTGCCCAGCAAATTGCGAAGATATTACAGCAGGTTTGGGTGAATGATAAAATTTTGGAAACTGCAAAAAGATATGTTCAGAATTGTATGATTTGCCTGCAGCACAATGTGGGTAAAGGGACAGTGACTCCAAGGGGAAGTTTCGGGCCCCCCTCTGTCCCCTTTGAAACCATTCTCCTTGATTTTATTGAAATGGAGCGATGTAATAACTTGAAATATGTTCTTGTTATCATTTGTGCTTTTAGCAAATGGGTCGAGGCTTTCCCCGTCAAAGATGCTACCGCCATGACCACCGCAAAGATCTTGGTAAAAAACTATTTTCCTCGATTTGGGCTCCCGAGGATAATCTGGTCGGACAATGGCCCCCACTTCATCGCAGCCGTAATGTTGCAAATATGTGTTGCCTTAGGGATAGAGAAACGTTTTCATTCAGCTAGGCACCCTCAAAGTGCGGGGTTGGTAGAAAGACACAACGGTATTTTGAAAAACAAACTTGCAAAAACATGTGCCGACACTAAATTAAAATGGCCAGATGCTTTACCTATTGTGTTGTTAGCTATGCGCACCACACCCCAGACTAGAACTGGGCTCTCTCCATTCGAGGTAGTAATGGGAAGGCCTGCTAATATTTGGGGTCTCCCTAAACCTAAAGCCCTGAGGGATGTGGAGAATGTATTGCTCATAGATTATTGTAATCAATTGACTAAAAATCTGTATTTCATTTACCACCAGGTGAATGCCGCCTTACCTGTACGGTTTACGGGCCCAGGACACGATATATTGCCCGGCAGCTGGGTCCTGGTGAAGGCCTACGAAAGGTCTTCCTGTCTCGCGCCTCGCTGGCGGGGACCCTACCAGGTTTTATTGGTCACCAGGACGGCAGTGCGGGTGGCAGGAAAGAAGAACTGGGTACATGCAACGCATGTGAAGAAGATCCCTCACCCGACGCCACACGTTACAGAAGAAACAGAACCCCTCGCTGATGCTACGATCTCTGATCTCGGAGTAGCAGGCAGCGCTGTGAGTGCGTCGGAGAAGTTCTCTGAGCCTGAGGAGCTCGGGGAGCCGTCCATTCTGTCTCCACACTCTCTTGATCAATCACTTCCGGAAACTCTTGTTTCAAGTTCTGCGACTTCCGTCGCCACCGACGCGACGCTCCCCTCAGGGAGCGACGATACTTTGCTTTTGGATTCAACAAACTTGGGTACCATCAGGTACAACCTTCGACCACGAAAATAGAATCGCCGCACGAGTATCGTGCATCTGGAAGAAAAAGGAGTGATTGAAATACTATTGTCTTTCCTTTTTTTGGAACAAAGAAAAGGAGGGTTCTGTTGGCTAGGGTTGGGAAGGACTAAGAAGTCGCGCGGCCGAAGTGCCGCCAGCAACGAACATTGGGGCCGTCGATCGGGATAACCATGATGCCTGCCGCCTTCACCGCTGCTCCTCGTATTGAACTATTAGATAAGGAGGTGACCAATTCGAACAATGGACAATGTGCCTGGGCCCTGAAAACGTACTGTTGTGTTCTCGTTTTGATTATTGTTAGTTTTGCAACTGCTGCCGTGGGACTTTGGTACTTTGAAGAAATCTATCCTTTGAAGCCTCTATTACCGACCAAAATTGTACCAACTGTTTTGACTCCCTCTGTACACCTTCACACTCTGTCCCCTAGGGATTCTCGGCATAGACAGAAATATCATAATAACACTCTGATGATAGTGATGAATGCTACGCATGCTATTTTTAATAGGAGTAATTGTTGGATCTGCACTCACTTACCACAACATGGGAACAAGGGACTGGGATGGTATATACATCCCTTACCTCTAACAACTTCTTGCTATGCCTCTCTTAGAGCACTCTTTTTTGGCCGATGGAATGATAGCATCTCAGGGAACTTCGATGGGACTAATTTGAATGAATTTGAAAAACGTGAATTGACTCCCCTGGGATGCTCGCTTTTCGCAAATAGGAGTAGACCTAATATCGCTTCTATTAGGCCGTCTGATAAACTTTCTTTTCCTTTTCAAAATCTAGTTTCTTTTAAGATGGCTCCGATAGGCAATAAGGATGCCATGCCTCCTTCTTATTCTGTAAATCACAGTCCTGATTCTGTCCCTTTCTGTGTACAAAGAAATGGCACTACGCCAATGGGAGATTTCGAGCCTTGTGTAAATATTGTAAATTTGACTGGGGAAAATAGGCCTTTGTATGTAGGGGGACCCGTTTATTTTGTTTGTGGTAGTTTAGCTTTTCCCTGGTTGCCCAAGGATTGGCAGGGGACCTGTTATTTAGGGATATTGTTACCAGGTGTATTTATAGCCAGTACCTTAGAGGTATCTAAGGCTCGCCCGCGACGGGATAATGATGGAGATACCCCTGGACAAGTGTTCGGGGATATAGCCAAATCAGTAGTCCCCTTCTGGGGACAAATAGCAAATTCAGAAAACATTAGGGGATTAGCGAGGGTGTTGGAGAAAACGATCAACCGGACCACGGACATACTTTACAATATGACCTTAGAGCAAAAGGCAATAAGATTGGTAGCACTTCAAAATCGAATGGCATTAGATGTCATTTTAGCTGAACGAGGTGGAGTATGTAAATTAGTGGGGTCCGCTTGCTGTGTTTTCGTACCAGATTCTTCACCAACAATATTCAAAGCAATTCAGAATTTACACACTCTTAGTTCTGAAGTCCATATCCCTGTAGGAGACTGGAGCCTTAGTACTTGGTTTTGGGATTCTCTACGATCTTGGGGGTGGAAGGTGCTATCTGTTATTTTAGGTATTTTAGGGACTCTGTTATTTCTTTGCTGTTGTTTTCAATGCCTCCCGAGTATATGCGGAATGATAGGGGGATGTTGTGCCCAGGTTATGAGCGCAATAGGGCGTAAAATATACACCCCGAAGACAGCATCTAAAGAATTCATGTTGCAAGAAGTTCTTATGAACAACTTTATGGCTATTGACATTTCAGACAATGATGCGGAACCTATGGATGATAATGCCTTCAAGTATTTTCAAAAGTATTAGGAAATGATGTTTTAGCACTTGGCATAGGCCAAAAGGAGGGTCTGTGGAAATCGATATAATATTGTGACCCCAATCGCATTGTTTAAATGTATGTTGGCCTACGCCAAGCTCTCTAAAGAATACTATGTACATAGGTTCCGCGGCAAGGTCTTGACCTTAATGTATCGTGTAAGCCGCCATCTTGGATCTAGCCGCCATTTTAGGTACTCTTGCAGTGTGGAAGTCACCCCGAATCACAAAATGGAGGCCGAATGACATTTCGAGTAAGACTTCGGCCATGGTGACCTCCGCACACGTGAATGAATAATATGTCCGCAGGCTACTTGTTAGGGTCATGAACTAAGACCCTGTC
The DNA here is from genome assembly GCF_040938575.1 of Ambystoma mexicanum. Taxonomy (NCBI): domain Eukaryota; kingdom Metazoa; phylum Chordata; class Amphibia; order Caudata; family Ambystomatidae; genus Ambystoma; species Ambystoma mexicanum. Next base: position 1,079,287,311 of record NC_090930.1, read on the forward strand.
CTCTCTTTAACCTATGTGTAAATATGTAACCGTATCAGCGGAACTGATCTAATATATGGAAATTGTGTGTTCAACCTGGCTACGAACCCTAGCCATGGTTCCAAGAATGGTTAACTTGCAAGAGGGCTGGCCAATGCAGTACAAAATGTATAAAAACCCAAGCATCCCGATGATCGGTCTCTCCCACTTTCAGTGCGAAGCTAACGTTGAAGGTTCGTGTGTTAGTCAGAGGGCCGAATAGCTATTCGCATGTCAATTGACTTTGGTAACTTTGTAACTTTGAAATAAAGCGCTTTGTATGTCCTTTGTAACCTGTGTTGGTGTGTTTCCTTTTGGGCTTCCCGGCCTCATATCAATTTCTCTGTTTCCACAGGTTAACTAGAAAGCAAAGCACACAAATGAATAGGTTCAAAGAAACACTATGCTCATAACAAGAAACTCCCAAGGTTTTTTTTATATAACCTCTGCAATTTTTTCAGAAAAAGAGATCACTCTTAAAAATTGTATCATTGAGAAAAATCTCTCAGATTTTTTTTATATTAGAATTGTGTGAATCAGAACATAGAGGCACAATTCAACAGGGACTCAGGCGTCAGAATGGTTTGCTGAACCAAAACAGAACAAAACAAAAGAAGTACATATGTTTACAACACACAATACCAAAACATTTTTTGGGACAATATCCAAATACAACTTCAGAACAGGATTTTTAAAACGACGTAAACAATTATAAAGACACAAAAAGAATTTGCTTGTGTGGACAGCAATTGATGTGCTGTAGTTTCAGGGAAGTAGTGCGTCTACACCAGGTGTTTCGGCCATTTTGAGGTGGGCTTGATGAGCCTCGTCTTTAACTCGGCCTTCATCAGGATGGATTTCTGTGAAAAATGACGTCTGTGCTATGGGATAATTTCACAGGCACTGTAATAGAGATCCGCTAGCTGCATTGGCTGGTCTCTGGGTAATCCTCTCACCGGAGGTGTCTGGATCAAGAGGTCCAGTGTGGTGTCAAAGCAAAGATGATCAACCACGGGATGCACGGCTGAGTGGCTGTACAAAAAGCAGCCCGTCTGCAGCGGAGTGCGTGCAGGGTCTCCTTTAGCTGCTGAGTCACTGAAGAGAGTGTGGAGAACTGGCTGCAAAGCGTTACTAATGTCTACACTTCCAACTGTACAGTGCTGCTGCCACGCAAATGTGTAAGTGCACTGCTTACAACATGAACTCCATCTTCAAAGTAGACGGCCTTGTGAAGACATGAGGAATGAACCTGCAAATTAGGAGGAAGACATGGATGCACAAGCACATATCAATACACCATGCAGTGTACAATACAACAATATCCACTAGGAATGTATACACAGTATTGACTACAGACTGCCCACACAGCTCATGGGAGTCCAACGTCACTGTGTAAATCACTGTCACTTGGGCACACCCTTTGCAAGCCCATGGAAACGGGAAGCAGGAGGGGTATGTGTCTCACGAACCCAAGCATCTAACCCAAACTCAGGACAAGCCTGCATGTGCCCAGCCGGAATACAGTGGATGCCCCCGGAAGCCATACGAGGCAACACACTGTAAAAAAAAATCAAAAATGGCCATGTGGGGGCCGGAGGGGGGCACCCAGGAGGTCCAAGGACAGGGTGTGCACCAGCAGCCACCTGTGTGGATGTTGGGGAAAACAAAAACACCTCCATGGGCTCATGGCCTGCACGGCTATGCCAATGTGGGAGAACTGCTGCTGTCGCTCTCATCACCCTCTGCTGCTGCCACAGGAGGTGGTGGTGCTATGGGAGGCAGCCCACGCAAAGCCCTGGTATGGTCCTCCATGGCAGCAAGCATGCGGGTGCGGAAGGGCTAGTTCTGGAGAATTATAGTGCGGAGATCCCCATGCACCACCTGACGTGATGACCGGATCTCCTCCCGAGTTGCCTGCATCTCAGCTGAGAGCAAACGCGTGAGCCGCTCCAGCTGCTGTTCTGTCCTCAAGTTAGTGGAAGCCTCAAGGTCAACAAGAGTCTCCCTGAGGTGATGGAGTTCTACCCTCAGGGCTTCCATGGGGCCTTGGGACTCTATTGATATCGATTGGCGTAGAGTCTCCAGTGCCGTCCGTCTGTCCCTGTTGGACACCAACATGTCCTCCCTGTGGGATTGGCAAATGGAATCTGTTGTCTGCTGTAGTTGTTCCATCTGCCTTTCAGGGGGGACAATGGAAGTGGCCACCCTCTCCATTGCTTGAGCCATCATCTCAACTGAAGCTGCCTGTTGGGTTGCTATACCGTGGATTGTTCCCATGCGGTATTGCCTGGTGGCGTATGGCCACCGCGCGGCGGGCACCACACCTGTTTGGGGCAGGGCGATCTGCGCCTTGCTGTGCCGGCACTGCCTGAGGCTGCAGGACTGCATTCCCTCTCTGATCTGCTGGCCCAGGAACAGGATCAGATGTTGTGGAGTGTGACCCTGCATCCGTAACCACCAAAGGCGGACTTGCGAACACTGACATCCCCATAGAGGGTTCTACCCCTGGTGCAGGTGGGTTGGACAGAACAGAATCCCTGCCAGAAACACTTAACTGCGACGGCACATAGGTCTCATCATCCGAATCAGCACCTGAATAGTGGTCTGGGGAGGTGCACCCAGAGACACCCCTGGACAGAATGGTCTTCAGCAAGATTGGGTTCTCACCCACCACCACACCACATCCCCCACTGGTGCCCGGTCGTGCCTGAGATCCCTCCTGGGTCTGCACCATCTCCTCAACCTCAACAGCATCAAGTGCATCATCCCCTGCAAAAACATGAAAGTCAAAAAATGGAAACAGGCATTAGCACCATAGCACACAAATAGGCCTGACAAGCTACAGAACCAGTACATGATTTACACATGTCCCACATGACTATAACCCTCCCATACATGCACTGTCATTTGGAAGGGGAGGCAAAAGGCAGACACTGATGACACCAACATGGAAGAGCAACATATTTTCTGCATGCTGGGTAGAACTGCCATCACACATTGGCCTGTGAGTGGCATGTCCAATACACATACATGACACATGCCATCGCACAGATGGCATGTACCATAGCCATGGTACATTCCACAAGTACATCCATATGTCAGTGAATGAATACTGTCAGCCATCCATGTGAGATGGACATGATGAGATGAAAAATGCTACATAGTATGACAAAATAGGCATGTGCCACATACTGCAACACATCCAGTGTACAAAAATACAGTGATTGCAGGCCGATGTACACATCAATGGTTGTGCACTTCAACATGACAGGAAACAACTATCATATTCCACATTCAAACAGGCCCCAAAAATGTATGTGATCAGGCTAATACTCAATCAGCCTGAATGGTCAAATCATTCACCTAACAAGGTAACACATGTGGGCCAATGTGGGGTTCATCAATGACAAAAGCATGTCACAAATGTGAAAATAGGGCTGAGGAATGCTTAGCAAAAGTGGGAGAATTGAAACAATCAGCCTGAACGAACACTGAAAAATACAAACAATGTTGTTGTAAGATGCCACTTCAAGGGCAACTGCCGTAATGTTGTGCTAAATTACTACTGTGGGCAGAAGGGATACTGTCACACCCAAATCCAAGGCTGCTGAATGTTTTGGATGAAGCACATGGGTGACCCATACCACTCAGGCACACACACCCTCACCTGGCACTTAATCAGAACCCGTCACCCAAACAACATACACATGCATTACACACACATGCATGGGCACTCACCGGACAATGCATCATAATCAGGTAGTTCTCCCACACCTTGGATCTGTTCCTCTGTGACGAAGGCCCCAGCAACAGACTCATGTTCAGTGAGTTCGATGTCCTCTTGTGGAGACCCACCGCCAGTTACCAGAGTAGCAGCATGATTTGAGCCCTGCTTGTTCTTTGCTCTGCGTTTCAGGTCATTCCACCGCTTGTAGCAATCATCAGCTGTGCGCCTCACAAATCCAAGGGCACTTATGCGGGCGGCGATGATCTGCCAGTGTGCCTTACGTTGACCAGTTGTGGTCTTGGACCCTGCAGTCACCAGCATTTCGTGGCTATGTGCTGACACATAGGACACAAGTGCATCAAGTTCCGCCTCATTAAAGCAAGGCTTCCTTGAGGTACCGGAGTGTGTAGCCGTGTCTGGGGTCTCAGCCTGTCTTCCCAGAGCACCCTTCTTCCTCTTCTTTAAAGGTGGAGCAGAGCCAGAGTGGCTTACGCCACTCTGGTCAGTAGGGGCAGAATCACTGGTGGACTGGGTAGTAGGAGTGTGGGAATGCACAATGACCATAGGTCTTGATGCAGGCATTGGCTGCAGGGTAATGTTGGCAGGGGGAACGTCAGTTTGATGGACCTGGACTGACACTGTCCTGGCTGGGAGAGTCAGAGCTGGGGCAGATGGAGCTGCAGCTGCCCCTGCAGCCTCCCCACCCTGTATACTTGGGGAAGCAGATGACATAGCTGCCCCAGATCCACCTGGCTTGGTGACAACAACTTGCACCGCCACACGTGGCCTAGACTTGCTGACCTGGAAGTCAGTAAGGGAGTAATCTGGTGCCAGGTCAGGTGCCACAAATGGCTGGTCCAACAGGGGCTGAGCTGGGATGGTGTCAGCCACGTTTCCCTCAACCATGGGGGGGGCATGGGTGTCCCTGATTGTTCCTCCACACATGGGGTACAGGGGCACCCTGCAAATCCCAGCCACGTCCCCTACCACGCCCACCATGCCCACCTTTTGAAGGTCAGCCACCTTTGCCTCCCTTACCGCTTGGTCGCCTCCCAACCATGGCACTGATGTTGTTGTGCATATGGGAGTTGGAGTAAAATATTGTCCTGGGCAATTGGGGGTGAAAGGGGTAGGATACTAGATGGAATTCGTACCCTAGTGCTCTAACAAGGCTGTCTGTGACCCTTGGGGGAAGATGACGGGTCACGCAACGCACAGGCGGCCCAAAATCAAAAATTAACATGCATGCAACCCCTTGTAGACCACATGCGTGAAAAAATGAACCCGCACTACGGTGTGGCACCAAGAAACACAAAAATAAGCGTCCACGTAATACATGCAGCCTACAATGACCTCTGAAGGGGAATGAGACACACGGGGCAAGCACAGTTGCTAAGTGCGTGCGGAACTCACCGTCTGCCTGGAAAAAGAACGTGAAAAATACGCGCATGTGCGCGTTGGCAACACCCCCGCCAAAAGAAGAATTGTACGCTGTCTGAGGAGACAGGACAAAAGGAGAAGTGAACTCTGTTTGAGGAAACAGGCCCAACAAAAATTCAGAAAAGAGCTGTCAGAGGTAACAGGGAGTACGAACTAGAAACGCTGTGAAGTAATCGCGTGTGAACCGACAAGAAGTACAGATTTCACCCACTCGCTCTCTACGAAAAGCACGTACAAGGAAATGGCATCCTACATGTAACTTTTAAACCGGCCCACACGTACACATCAGATACACGTGTACGCGGGCGCTTTCCTCCAATTACACGCGATGACATTTAGACGTGCAGTTTTTCCACGTGTGCTCTGTCATCACGTGCTATGAGGGAAACGCCCGTGCGCATAATGTAACTTACGCGCTTACGCGCTAAGGGCCTTTGGTCCAATGAAATCGCGTGCGTGTGCTGACGTGCTTACGCGCTAAGGCCCTTTCCTCGAATTACACGCTGACATGCAATCTTTTCACGTGCCAAGTCACTCCTTATCAAGCTGGCCACGCGAAAACACATGGAAGACCACGTTCCTGCCCAGAAGACTGAATTACTGCCCCCAGACCTCCGAGCACGCTCCCACCTGCCATCTGCCGCTGCCTGACTGCCTGCTGCCCACGTGCCCTGCCATTTGCTGCCTGCACGTCCGCCAGGGGTGTAGTTGCTGTGACCACCCCTGCTGGAACCGCAGACTCCCGACTGGGATTCCATCGCTCCACAGCCCAGCCCCAGGACCCAGTTGCCCACCCACTCCTGCCTCTGGGGTTTCCATGTCCAGCACAACACCATCTGGCAGCACTGGCAACCCCCAGCCAGAGAGGCAGAGGGCCACCAGCTTCACTGCCCCCGAAGTTGGTGTCCTGGTGGAGCAAGTCCTGGGGCAGTATGATGCCCTCTTTGGAAGTTTGCGCGCCGACAATGAAGGACGGACCAGGATCTGGATGGACATTGTGACTGCCATCAATGCGGAGGGGGTGGCAGTCCGTGACTTACATCATGTCAAGAAGCGCTGGGAGGACTTCAGGTCCAGGACCCTTAACAAGGCCAAGGGGCGCCGGGGCCAGCTGTCGAACCATCAAATGAGGGTCCTGGAATGCATATGCCCAGCGCTCTACGTCCAGATCCTTGAGAGGCAGACCCGTCTGGAGTCGAGCGGTAAGTGTACATGCATGTTGATAGTGGTGCGTGTCGTGGTGTGCCAGTAGTGTGCAGGTTGCACATGTGTTTATGTAGGGCCATGTAGGGATGTGTATGAACATGGGCGTGAGGCTGCCACATGTGAGTCCTCTCAGTTGTGAGACACATTGATGGTGTATGTGTTGGTAAGCATGCTGGACAAATGCAGATGTGGGAGCACACATGTTTGAATTTCTGTGTATGTACATTGGCATGGTTGTGGCATGGATGGTGGTTCATAATGCATGTATCTGCACTGTGTACATGCGCATGTATGTGTATCTGACAAGTGTGCAACTGTGATGCAACATGGATGCACGTGACACTGATATGTAGAAGGATGAATGGCAGATGTGACATGTATGGCGATCTCATCACTGCAACAGTTGGAGGAGGAGATCAAGAACTGCACCCCAGCCGGAGGAGGATGTGCAGGCAGCAAGAGCCAGGTTACAAGCAGAGGCACAGCAGCAGCAGCAACAAGGTGGGAGCCATCATTGCGCAGGGCCTTCTTCATCGGAGGGGCAGGCATCGGCCAGAGGGCAGGAGGACCCAGGACTGGAAGTGTCTTCCATGTGGCAGCGGTTAGGCCATGCTATAGATGCGGAGCGGCAGCGGGCAGAAGAGGCATGGCTCACGATGGTCACTGCAACAGTTGGAGGAGATGTAGACATGCATGTAAGTAAGGTGGCGTGTGTGCATGTCTAGTGCACTCCTTGTGTTTCATGTGATGTCAGGCTCACCTTTGGCTGTTCATGCTGTTGTATGTGTATGGATGGTCCTGCCTGGTGCAATATTGTTGTTGAAATGTTCATGTGTGTGAGTTAAAATGACATGTGTGTCATGGAGTGTGATGCCGTGTCTGAAGTTAAACATTGCCACTCATGTGCAACTGTCATGTGTGTATCAGTCCATTGTACAGTGCCCTGATGTGTGTTTTATCTCTCCCTGTCTGCAGCGTCAACTGAAGAAGAGGGCGGAGAGGGTGCTGTGGAGCACAGTGGCAGGGATCGTCCCGCCAGCCGGAGACGCAAGGCCCGGCTCCCCTCCGAGATTGTCATCTCGTCGGGGAGTGAGGAGTCTGGTGCCGCGTCCCAGGCCACAGCTGCCAAGGGTAGGTCCAAGAGGTGGAGGTTGGAGGTGGACTCCTCAGCAGCAGAAGGGGCAGCTGAGACCCCACAGGGTCTGACGGAGGAAAATGGCATGGAGTCATCCAGGTTGGTAGGGGGTTTGGTGGAGGAGGAGGCCGTGGAAGGGACACGCATGGGGTCTGGAGGTGGGGATTCCACTGGTGCTAGTGGTGCAGTGCAGGACCAGGGACAGGAGGCAGCACATGCCGCCACGGAGGTGCCTGTGTGCAATCCTGTCCCTGATCCTGTCACTGCATCATCTGGCACCAGCCAGGATGCCTACGTCCAGACCCGTTTTCAGGGAGGGGATGAGTGCAAAACAACTGGCCTTCCTCTCCCTGCGGATGTGGCTATCCAGGAACGTGTTGAGCCTGTCCTGGCCAGGTTAGCATTGCGTCAACGGGGCATGCGAGGTGACATGCAGTTTTTTCATGAAGAGACTGCACGTCATCTCGGGTGCCTCTTTGACCACGTTGACCTGCTGGGACGGGTCACCAGTGCTGAATTCCTCTGTGTGCTGGACCTCCTTGCGACCCCCTCCTCACCTGAACCCCCTATGCCCCAGTCGTCAACCATGCCATCTTCCCACCCATGTATCACCTGGGTACCCTGTGGAGCTGCCTCTGACCCTGCGGCCATGCTGGTGGAGGACACATTCCTGCCACAGTCGGGAGTCGGACGTCCAGCAGGGGTAGCCACCTCAAGAACTGCACCCCAGCCGGAGGAGGATGTGCAGGCAGCAAGAGCCAGGGCACAGGCAGAGGCACAGCAGCAACAAGGTGGGAGCCATCATGGCGCAGGGCCTTTGTCATCGGAGGGGCAGGCATCGGCCAGAGGGCGGGAGGACCCAGGACTGGAAGTGTCTTCCGTGTGGCAGCGGTTAGGCCATGCTATAGATGCGGAGCGGCAGCGGGCAGAAGAGGCACGGCTCACGATGGTCAGGACAGAGAACTCCATGCGGAGGGTCCTGAGGCGGGCCGAGTTCCTCGAGGCAATTCGCAGGGAGTTGGGAGGAGAACATGTCGTCGTCCCTGTGAACGCTCAGGGCCATGGAAGAGGACCGCCTCCAGGACATTGAGCAGGAGTTCAATGATGCCCTGGCCCGGGACATCCAAAAGTGAGCCGTCGGACTAGACCGCTGCCCCTGCAAATAGTTTTTAGAGTTAGGTTTCCTTTTCGTTTTCCTTTTATTTGTGGTCAATGGACAATGCCACACAAATTTGTATATAGTTATATTTTTTAGTAGTTTGTTAGGTAGGTTTCATTTGTTTGGTTGGGATCATGGACCCTTGGACAATGGATTGTATATAGTTTCGTGTATTCATTTTTTTTTTTTTTGCATCATGAACATGGAGCAATGGATTTATTTTTTCCGGACAATGGATTGTAAATAGTTGGACTATGGATTGATTTCTCTTTTTTTTTTTATTATGAACATGAAGCAATGGAGATTTTTTTTTTACATTTCCTTTGGATTTGCGTTGTTGGAGGGTGACTTTGGACTGTTTTTCTTTCTAATTTTTTTGGATTGATCATCATTTTCATTCAATCATCTTTTTCACATGCTTTTCATTTCATGTTTCATATTTTGTTATGCTTTCATTTCATTTTTGATTTTATGTACATAATACATTTTCATTTTTTAGTTCCGTGTGTGCGATTCGCTCATTGGGTTGATGCATGTGAAAAATTGGGTTTACACAAGCAATGCCAACCAGTGTATGTGTGTGACGGACATGTGTTGATGTGCATAGTTGACTTCTGGTTTGTTTCATGAGATCGACATTTCACTGCTGGGGGGTGAGGGTGCAGGGGGACATGACTGGGGGCCTGCTGGCAGGTGTCCCTCAGTGTTGTGGGGGGTGGGGGTGGAGGGGGACATGAGTGGGGGCCTGCTGGCAGGTGCCCCTCAGTGCTGGGGGGTGGGGGTGCAAGGGGACATGAGTGGGGGCCTGCTGGCGGGTGCCCCTCAGTGCTGGGGGCTGGGGGTGCAGGGGGACATGAGTGGGACATGAGTGGGGGCCTGCTGGCAGGTGCCCCACAGTGCTGGGGGGTGGGGGTGCAGGGGGACATGAGTGGGACATGAGTGGGGGCCTGCTGGCAGGTGCCCCACAGTGCTGGGGTTGGGGGTGCAGGGGGACATGAGTGGGGGCCTGCTGGCAGGTGCCCCTCAGTGCTGGGGGTGGGGGTGCAAGGGGACATGAGTGGGGGCCTGCTGGTAGGTGCCCCACAGTGCTGGGGGGTGGGGGTGCAGGGGGACATGAGTGGGGGCCTGCTGGCAGGTGCCCCTCAGTGCTGGGGGGTGGGGGTGCAGGGGGAAATGAATAGGACATGAGTGGGGGCCTTCTGGCAGGTGCCCCACAGTGCTGGGGGGTTGGGGTGCAGGGGGACATGAGTCGGGGCCTGCTGGCAGGTGCCCCGCACTGCTGGGGGGTGGGGGTGCAGGGGGCACATGAGTGGGGGTCTGCTGGCAGGTGCCCCTCAGTGCTGGGGGGTGGGGGTGCAGGGGGACATGAGTGGGGGCCTGCTGGCAGGTGCCCCTCAGTGCTGGGGGGTGGGGGTGTAAGGGGACATGAGTGGGGGCCTGCTGGAAGGTGCCCCACATTGCTGGGGGGTGGGGGTGCAGGGGGACATGAGTGGGGGCCTGCTGGCAGGTGCCCCTCAGTGCTGGGGGGTGGGGGTGCAGGGGGACATGAGTGGGACATGAGTGGGGGCCTGCTGGCAGGTGTCCCACAGTGCTGGGTGGTGGGGGTGCAGGGGGACAAGAGTGGGACATGAGTGGGGGCCTGCTGGCAGGTGCCCCACAGTGCTGGGGGGTGGGGGTGCAGGGGGACATGAGTGGGTGCCTGCTGGCAGGTGCCCCTCAGTGCTGGGGGGTGGGGGTGCAGGGGGACATGAGTGGGGGCCTGCTGGCAGGTGCCCCTCAGTGCTGGGGGGTGGGGGTTCAAGGGGACATGAGTGGGGGCCTGCTTGCAGGTGCCCCCCAGTGCTGGGGGGTGGGGGTGCAGGGGGACATGAGTGGGACATGAGTGGGGGCCTGCTGGCAGGTGCCCCACAGTGCTGGGGGGTGGGGGTGCAAGGGGACGTGAGTGGGGGCCTGCTGGCAGGTGCCCCTCAGTGCTGGAGGGTGGGGGTGCAGGGGGATATGAGTGGGGGCCTGCTGGCAGGTGCCCCTCAGTGCTGGGGGTAGGGGTGCAAGGGCACATGAGTTGGTGATCAGTAGTGGAAGGTGACATGTGGCTTGGCTGGGGGGCTGCCTGCGGGACATGACCAGGGGTGCAGGGTAGTCCCCTCTGGTGTGGGCAGCCTGCAGGGGCCGTGGAGGGTGTAGAGGGAACACCTGGGAGGACCCACATTGCCAATTCACGTGTAGGACTCCACGTGCACCCCCGAAATTCACATACCCTGCTCTGACAGCAGAATTGTGTGTGAAACTTCCCGCGCACCCCAGGAATACACGTACCCGGCACCAATCGCGTGTGAGACTTCCCGCGAACCCCAGTTATACGCGTACCCCACTCGCACAGGGCCAATCACGTGTGAAACTTCCCGCGCACCCCAGGAATACACATACCCGGCTCCAATCGCGTGTGAGACTTCCCACGAACCCCAGTTATACACTTACCCCACTCGCAAAGGGCCAATCACGTGTGAAACTTCCGGCGCACCCCAGAAATACACATACCCTGCTCCAATCGCGTGTGAAACTTCCTGCGCACCCCCGAAATACACGTACCCTGCTCCAATCGCGTGTGAGAGTTCCCGCGAACCCCAGTAATACACGTACCCCACTCGCACAGGCCCTTTCACGTGTGAAACTTCCCACGCACCCCCAAAATACACGTACCCTGCTCTGACAGCAAAATCGCATGTGAAACTTCCCGCGCACCCCTGGAATACACGTACCCGGCTTCAATCGCGTGTGAGACTTCCCGCGAACCCCCGAAATACATGTACCCCACTCGCACAGGCCCTTTCGCGTGTGAAACTTCCCGCGAATCCCAGTAATACACGTACCCCACTCGCACAGGGCCAATTGCATGTGAAACTTCCCGCGCACCCCAAAAATACACGTACCCTGCTCCAATCGCATGTGAAACTTCCCGCGAACCCCAGTAATACACGTGCCCCATTCGCACAGGGCCTATCACGTGTGAAACTTCCCGCGAACCCCAGTAATACACGTTCCCCGTTTGCCGTGATGGTACAGGTTTAGCGCAGCCCTTTGCGCTGGATTGGGGATTTTGATAACTTTTCCCTGCGTGAGGGGCGTTCTTGGGGGCGTAACTGGCGCTGCTGCATGGGCGCTGCGCCACTGTGCGCTACGGCTGGTTTTGGTAGCTAAGATCCATGAATACGCTGTGTGCGGAAATGGATTTTAGCGCACGTGGCTGGCGCAGAGATTTGCACGCGCACACTGGTCAGGGTGGAGAACTCCATGCGGAGGGCCTTGAGGCGGGCCGAGTGCCTCAAGGCAATTCGCAGGGAGTTGGGAGGAGAACATTTCGTCGTCCCTGTGAACGCTCAGGGCCATGGAAGAGGACCACCTCCAGGAGATTGAGCAGGAGTTCAATGATGCCTTGGCCTGGGACATCCAAAAGTGAGCCGTCGGACTAGCCAGCTGCCCCTGCAAATAGTTTTTAGAGTTAGGTTTCCTTTTCGTTTTCCTTTTATTTGTGGTCAATGGACAATGCCACACAAATTTGTATATTTTGTTATGCTTTCATTTCATTTTTGATTTTATTTACATAATACATTTTCATTTTTTAGTTCCGTGTGTGCGATTCGCTCATTGGGTTGATGCATGTGAAAATGTGGGTTTACACAAGCAATGCCAACCAGTGTATGTGTGTGACGGACATGTGTTGATGTACATAGTTGACTTTTGGTTTGTGTCATGAGATCGGCATTTCACTGCTGGGGGGTGAGGGTGCAGGGGGACATGAGTGGGGGCCTGCTGGCAGGTGCTCCTCAGTGCTGGGGGTGGGGGTGCAGGGGGACATGAGTTGGGGCCTGCTGGCAGGTGCCCCTCAGTGCTGGGGGCTGGGGATGCAGGGGGACATGAGTAGGACATGAGTGCGGGCCTGCTGGCAGGTGCCCCTCAGTGCTGGGGGTGGGGGTGCAGGGGGACGTGAGTGGGGTCCTGCTGGCAGGTGCCCCTCAGTGCTGGGGGGTATGGGTGCAAGGGCACATGAGTTGGTGATCAGTAGTGCAAGGTGACATGTGGCTTGGCTGGGGGGCTGCCTGCGGGACATGACCAGGGGTGCAGGGTAGTCCCCTGTGGTGTGGGCAGCCTGCAGGGGCCATGGAGGGTGTAGAGGGAACACCTGGGAGGACCCACATTGCCAATTCACGTGTAGGACTCCACGCGCACCCCCGAAATTCACGTACCCCGCTCTGACAGCAAAATTGCATGTGAAACTTCCTGCGCACCCCAGGAATACACGTACCCGGCACCAATCGCATGTGAGACTTCCCGCGAACCCCAGTTATACGCGTACCCCACTCGCACAGGGCCAATCACATGTGAAACTTCCCGCGTACCCCAGGAATACACGTACCCAGCTCCAATCGCGTGTGAGACTTCCCGCGAACCCCAGTTATACACGTACCCCACTCGCACAGGCCCAATCACGTGTGAAACTTCCGGTGCACCCCCGAAATACACGTACCCTGCTCCAATCACATGTGAAACTTCATGCGCACCCCCGAAATACACGTACCCTGCTCTAATCACGTGTGAGAGTTCTCGCGAACCCCAGTAATACACATACCCCACTCGCACAGGCCCTTTCGCGTGTGAAACTTCCCGCGAACCCCAGTAATACACGTACCCCACTCGCACAGGGCCAATCGCGTGTGAAACTTTCCACGCACCCCCGAAATACACGTACCCTGCTCTGACAACAAATTCGCTTGTGAAACTTCCCGCGCACCCCAGGAATACACATACCCGGCTCCAATCGCGTGTGAGACTTCCCGCGAACCCCGGAAATACACGTACCCCACTCGCACAGGCCCTTTCGCGTGTGAAACTTCCCGCAAACCACAGTAATACACGTACCCCACTCGCAGAGGGCCAATCGCATGTGAAACTTCCCGCGCACCCCCGAAATACACGTACCCTGCTCCAATCGCGTGTGAAACTTCCCGCGAACCCCAGTAATACACGTACCCTACTCGCACAGGGCCAATCGCGTGTGAAACTTCCCGCGCACCCCCGAAATACACGTACCCTGCTCCAATCGCGTGTGAAACTTCCCACGAACCCCAGTAATACAGGTACCCCACTCGCACAGGGCCAATTGCATGTGAAACTTCCCGCGCACCCCCGAAATTCACGTACCCTGCTCCAATCGCATGTGAAACTTCCCGCGAACCCCAGTAATACACGTGCCCCACTCGCACAGGGCCTATCACGTGTGAAACTTCCCGCGAACCCCAGTAATACACGTTCCCTGTTTGCCGTGCTGGTACAGGTTTAGCGCAGCCCTTTGCGCTGGATTGGGGATTTTGATGCCTTTTCCCTGCGTAAGGGGCGTTCTTGGGGGCGTAACTGGCGCTGCTGCAGGGGCGCTGCGCCACTGTGCGCTACGGCTGGTTTTGGTAGCTAAGATCCATGAATACACTGTGCGCGGAAATGGATTTTAGCGCACGTGGCTAGCGCAGAGATTTGCACGCGCACAGCCGCGTGCGCCACTTGTGTGCAAATTTCTATGAATTACCCCCTGTATTGGAGAATTTAGTAATATTTATTGTTGGCGGTATTTTGTGGTGGTAAATTACTTCGTGGTGCATAATTTTCCTTCCCTACATTAATCCCCATTATACACAAAATCTCCCTTCTATTAGAATACCTCCTAGTGATCTATAGAGAGCCTTCGACCTATGCAAAAAGGAACCAACAATTTTATGTGTAGTGCCACCTACAGCTTGTGGCCGGTATCACTGATTTATTTACACCAGTGAACTATGCACCCGTAGGCATCATTACTGGTTCATAGACCCCCAGTAATCTATATATTATATTAGAATTCCCCAAACAACATGCAAGGGGACACACATACATACACCTATTTATCACTTCTTAGTCTGTCTGTTATTCTATCTGCAGAAGCAAATTGGCAAATGTATTACCAAAGAACACAAATCTTCCAAAACTCCTCATTTGCAATTCCCACAACAGTAAAACTCTGACCCATTTGTTTTTTTTTATAAATTAGTTATATTGCAGACAATTACAATTCATGACACAATTCTTACCATTTACATTTCAGCAGCATTACCTATAATATAATAAGAAGAGAAAAGAAAAAAAAAACATACAGTGCAAACCAATTTTTTTTAAACAAAAGCAACAAGATGAATAAAATTGAAGGCGATTTTCTTTTTCTTGGCTACTCTGACTGCCTGCTATTTTTAGATCAGACCGTCGTCAAACCACAGGATACATTCACCGCACTTCAAATTTGGCTGCTTACCAAAGATATGTTGTCCTCTCCCCCAGACGACCTTCTTTCACTCGCCTCAGAAAAGCAGGCCCAGTCAGCATGGATTGCCTCTGTAATCTTGGATGTTTGAAGTGTGCGGTGAGAACTGAAGGTTCTCTTAGCCAGTGCTGAGTGAGACCATGCACGTCTGTCTCAGAGCTCAGTCCACCCGAACTAACGCTCCCTCTGCCAGTTTTCCCCCAGCAGAGCTCTGCACCTTCCCATTTTTCCTACGTAATATAACTGCAGATACTTTGCACCAATCAAGTTGAAATGCAACATCACCCTTCCTTCAGTACAATAGACCAGTTACACAGTGAGCAACTGTATCTAATCTCATTTCATGGTATGCAGGCTCTCTGCTTGCTGCAAACATAGGAATAGAATGAAGAAAAAAAAAACTCCAGTGCAAGTTTTAAAAACGAATTTCAGAATATGCATTTTCACCTCATATTTCACACAGAGATTACATTATAATGTTAATAAATTAGCTCTAGTAATTAGCAATTGTTAATTACGTCAGTTAGTTAGATGAACAATGTAGTCACCTATGCATGAGGTATTTCAAAGAAGAGAAAAAAAATCTGGTGCACTTTTAAACTTGCAGCTTCACATTCCTTTTTGTTGTATTATATATCCTGTACCTTGCATGTCTCCAGCCACATACTCACATGTTATACTGGCAACATAGGACTGGCTATATGTGTATGCCATATTATTGCTGGCCACAAAATGCCATCACATTCAGTGAGGTGCTACACACTACAAGGCACTACATATTACTACAGGTGCTACACACTCCAAGGCGCTATATATTACTACAGGTGCTACACACTCCAAGACGCTATATATTACTACAGACCCTGACACTAGATGCACCAAGAGAATAGCCACACCTGTATTATTGTGTAGGTTAACACCTCCCAGCAGGAGGTTGAGGGAGTTCAAGGGTCCAGCCACACCTGCTGGGTGAGAGCCCGGGAGCTACTGGTGTCAGGAACGGGGGAATGTCATGACGGGATGGAGAACAGCTACCAAGGGGGGTTGTGAAGAGGAGGAGATAACCTCTTGCTGGAAGGGTGCAGTTGAGTAACCTAAATTGGTGAGGAATATACACATACCACCCTGGCAGTGGGCAAGAGAGGAGAGTATAACCACCGGTGGGGATGTGTGAGCTGCAAAAGAGATGCCTTTTTACAGGGTTGTTTGGAAAAAAATCACATCAGTGGCTTTTGGAACAGTAAAGAATAGGGGGAGCAGGCGCCCCACAACTGTGACTGTCCAGGGCCCTTCGAAAGAGCAGAGACAAGGTGTGCGGCAGAGACTTGGTAGAGCACAGTAGTTCCCTACACATACTGTTGGATGTCAATAATACCTGCTATTGCCGAACTGTGATCTGAAAAGTACTACTGATGCACCCCAATCTTGCCCTGCAGCACCTCCTGATCATCCTAATGTGCTGGGGCTAAAAACAGGTCTCGCACAGCACTTCTGCCCTAACATGCAGTATCCCCTGATATTCTGCCACCAGAATACCCATGGAACTCTGCCAACTCAAATCTTTACTGATTACTTGGCAGACCCTGTTTTTTCCAATACTATGAACCGCAAGCAGCTTGATCAAAAACGCTCAATTCTGACATGCAGCACTTCACACGGCTAATACATATCTGAATCTCAAATACTAAGGACCATACAGGCATGTCAAGGCCCCTCACGCATCCAATGCAGCACCCTGTGCGTTTGCAGCACCGGAACCCACACGCAGCTCTGTCAATGCAAATGTATACCCACATACCACACCACCTGTTCTTCCAATTATGGCAACCAATGCCCTTCAATGTTGGCATACAGACACCCTAGCTATTGCAGTGTGAGAACCACACACGTCTCTGCTGGTTCACGTCATCCCACACCTGAAGAGCCACATGCCATTAAAAAATTGGGTTTACATCCAGCACTACCAATGCACTTTAAGTGTTACCTTCAGCACCACTTCCAATAATGTTAGTTGAGTATTATACTTTTCTTTGCAGGCCAATTTGCTCGAAGCCCATTTCCTCACGAAAATGTTACCGCATTTTACCACAAAATGTAGATCGGGTTTGGGTTCAGGTATTTAGAAATGTTGTGGGGGCGAGAGTGGAAGGGTGTGGGTCTTCCCCTACATTTTCCTGCAGTGAAATGCTGAAACATTTTTTTCGAGGGAAAGGCTTCATACAAATTGCTGCAAGTAACTGAAATAGATCCGCTAGTTCCTGATCCGACATATGATCTCTAGATGTTACTCGGATGTGACACTCACTATGAGTAACTCTTAAAAATCTTGTAGTGTGATTCACAAACAGATGCCCCTTAATGTGCAGCAACGTCTACTACTCTAGTACTGATACTGAATGAAGGCTATTTTAATGTACCTCAATATTGTACTGCAACACCACTGCTATTGCTTAACTTTGAAAAACACACAGCCGCCAGTGCATATCATCCACACTCTTCAGTAGCTGCCATTACTCTAGTACTGGAACTGTAATGTGAAATAGTGTGTGGTACACAGTGCAATAATCACACCGATCCAGAGTTGTGTATAGCCCTCTTTATTCACTTTCGCACTGGGAATCCCAGTGTGTGTCAAAAGACCTCTGCACAACTGTGCCCATTCTCATTTGATGCCTCAGTGTGACAAATAGGCAGCAAATTGTGTCTATGTTGCTCTGCTTGTCAGCATTCTCATATCTGCTCAAACAGAAACATAGGCTTTTGGAAGGCTCATGCGTAATTCCCTCTCCTCACCTTCTGCACGAGATTCCAGATCACTCTCTCCTTGCTCTGTTCACTGTCCTCTTTTTCAGCTGCCCTCCCCTTATACCTCTTGAAATGAGATACATTCTGAGTGATAACTCGATTGCAAGAGTGGAATGTTACCATCAACCGATTGATGTCGGATCAAATTGAGGGTCCAGCTCCCCCTTGTCTTCGATGGACAAGTACTCTGATAACCGCTTGTATAAGATAGACAATGGCATGTCTCAGTTGATCAGCATACCTTTTCATGCTCTGTTTCTTGATGCTATTCACCCTAGCTACTTCTTGATTCTGGGCTGGAGGAGGTTCAGAGAGACGAGGAAGCCTTGTCTTCAATCTTCTTCCAAACATCAATTTGGATGGGCACTTTGCAGCAAATTTCTATAATCTCTTAGGATATTGTTATGTTATGTTATGTTATGTTATTTGGCATTTATATGACGCTCTATATATCAGTGGTGCTTTTGCACAGTGCTTGGTTCAGTGACATGGAGAATAGCAAATGTTGTTGTAGTACTTTCTTGAAGCTGCTCATGAATTTCTCGACCATGCCATTGCCTGAGACCAAAGGAGGGTAATCTTTCTGTGACAAATTGCCATGTAATGCATGAATCGAGCAAATTTCAGACCACTAAATGGGGGTCTGTTATTAAACATGAGCACATTTGGGATACACGATGCAGAGAAGACGTTATCTACTAGTGGAACCACCGTGCCCATGGCCATAGAGGAGACCATCTGGACAATGAGGAATTGGGAATATTGATCCATGACTACCAGCAAATACTTGCCAACTCCGAGTGGCCCAAAGAAATCAATTGCAAATTGACTGCACACAGTGCCTGGAAATTTTAACATTTCAAGGGGTTCCGGATTGACTGGCCGTGTTGTGCTCTGACAAAGGCGGCATGACCTGACGGTGCCTTCAACCAGTGTGTCAATCCAGGGAAACCACATAGTGTCCCTGATTTGTCATTTACTGTTGGAGCTATGAGGGAATGAGCAATCTGTTGCCTCTCATTACATGTCCTTCAGCAGAGAGTTTATCCTTCACCTGCTTGAATGCGCACAGATCTGCCATGAAAAGGCCTCTCTCCTGAGGACCTCCTGGAAACACGGATCCCCATCTGCAGGATGCAATTAGCTCTTGTACTTTCCACAGAGTGACATTGCGCTGAGTATAATACCCAATGAGAGCTGGAGTTATCGGGCCATATGAAATAACGGGTGAGAAAAAGGACATATTCCTCTGCAATGTATATCTTCGAGACCTGATCAAGAAGTGGATGCAGTAACATGAAGTCTGCTGGATTGTATTCTTTGCCTGGCTTGTGGATGATCTTTAAGTAGAAGTCCTGTAGTCGGAAACCCAATCTTTCTATTGTTGGTAGCATTTTGCAGTGAAAGATCCCCATATATGGTCACTACGGCTTGATGATCTGTGATTATTGTGAATAAATTCCCGAGCAAGAACATTTGAAAATGAATGCATGCCCATATGACAGCCAGTCCTTTTTTCTCAGGTTGTGAATATCATCTTTCCGCATCTGACAGGCTTTTGCTGGCATATGCTATGACTTCCCTTGGGCACTCTCTCCCAGGATGGTGTTGAGTGAGTATCACCCCAAGCCCCACAGGCCAGCATCCACTGTTAATTCCGTTCATATTGATGGATCAAAGTACGGCATATATTTGGTTGAGACAATGTCTCATTTGATCTGATGGAATGCTGCCTCACACTTGCAGGACTATTGAATTGTAGCTCCTTGTTTAGTGAGTTTTCTTAGTGGTGTGCTTATGGTGCCAAAGCTCTTCAGATATCTGCTACAAATATGACATTACTGGATAGCACTGATGTCTTCAGGAACCAAAATCATTGAGATGGCTTCAACCTTACCAGGGTCGGGACACATTACCTTTTGCTTGAAGATGTGCCTGAAGAACTTCAAATTCGCATATTTGTCTGGATGTAGAGTCGGTCCTCTGTCCAGCAATGCAGTGCACACCTGCATCATTGCTTGATCAAGTTGTTCTTTCGTGGACCCAAAAATTTGTATATGATATATCACTATTCCAATGGTCTCTTGACATATTTCCACTGCTGGGGATATTCCAAAGCTTTTTATCTGAATACTCACACTTGGGTAGTAAATGTGATGGTGTACCTGGAATGTGTCAAGCACACAAATATTTTTCATCAAAATTTAGCATTTGCAGTTTGTTATCACAAAATATTTAAAAAATATGATTACTTATTGCAGTTCATTGCATGAGTATTTACTATTTTTTGCAAAAATTCAACATTTTCTAAATGTTCATTACATTTTAAAATTTTAAAATTTTATTTTCCTTCCATTGAGATTAAAGAAAAAAAGAATAAGAATAGCATTTTCAATTCATTAACTAGATAACAATGATTAGTATTTTTACAGTAGTTCTGAGGTACGGTTTTCAGAGAAAAAAAAACAGCATCCAAAATCTTGATGGTCACAATTCTGACTGAGATCTTACGTGTGGCAAATATGTCAGACGTGCTTTTGCGGCATACGAACTATGAGCATTAAATGTTGAGGCAAAAAGGTTTTACATTCAACAATAATGTGTTCAAGCATCTCTTTGTGTTATTCAATTTATAGAAGTGACAATGAGCTAATTCTTCTTTAATTAAGCCTCTTCTGGCTAAGATTTCATTGACCTACCATACATTGAGGCGAAATCTCAGAATTTTTGTTCTTAACTGGGCCGAAGGGCATTTAATGAGGTAGTCTCCCATGATACGCAACTTCTTGTGACCGAATAGATTTCTGTCAAAATCTTTCAGCCTAAGGCATTTTTCTTGCTTGGTATAGTTTGACCTTGGCTCTGTTTGGATTTGTAAGGAGAAGATTGATGCATATAGGATATGTGTTCGCCATTTCAGTGGGAAAGTCTGATTAGAAGTTAGCAAATTATTTGCTAAAATGGCAAGGCTATTTCGATCTGTCAGTCCCAGTAAACATTTCGCAGTATGGCACATATTTTCCAAGTTACTTGGACATGCATTGATAATAAACCCCGTTCCAACCTAAGCAACATGGATGGTGTGCCTTTTGGCAAGTTCAATACATTTTTCCAGAATTTTTGAGATTTTGGAAGAGCTCCTTCAGCTCCATAGGTCACAAAAGGTACTACTTTTTGCTGGTAAAAAAGACATTAAATGTACACAGGTAAACTTGCCGTATTTATGTAAAAGAATGTTCCCCTGAGATATTAGGGTAGTAATTTCGGAAGTCAGAGTCGCTTCAGGAATTTTATTGGTTGTGGAATTGCTGAACATCACTCCTAAGTATCTATATTTTGATACAATATTCAGCATTTGATTGTCTAATGTCCAGTTTATTTATTTGAGAATCTTAGTTTTGGTTTCCCAAATTCAATAATTTGTGTTTTGTCATGATTTATAGTTAAATTATTCTTGGATGCATATTGAGCAAGTTGGTCAATCAACTTTTGTAGTCCACTAGAGGTCTGAGACAGCAGCACCAAATCGTCAGCATAGAGCACCCATGCCATTGCCTGATTGTCTAATGTTGGTGCATCAGCTGCAATTGCGACAAAGTTCTCTCCCATATCCAGTATGAAAAGATTAAAAAGTGTGGAGGCAAGTATACAGCCCTGCTTAAGGCCCTGTTTGGTTTTAATGCTGTTAGATAGAAGGCCTTCCATATTAATCTTAATCTGTACTGAGGTGTTTGTATGGAGGAGTGTTATTATTCTTACGAGGGATTGTGGGCAGCCATATTTAATCAGCTTAGTATGAAACAGTTCCCTATCAATTGAATCAAACGCCACGCGGAAGTCAACAAATGCCATATACAAAGGTTGCTTCCGCGTGGCGTAAATTGACTTCAGGGTGTTCAATAGCGATATATTGACTGAAGTGCCTAAACCGGGCGCAAACCACGTTTGAAAGGGGTCTCTCCTATTAGCGGCTAAAGACCACTTGTTTAGATCTCGCAGCACCAAACGACAACAGATTTTTCCAGGGCTGTCTAGTAAAGCGATATGTCTGTAGCTGGAGGGATGCTGTCGATCCCCCTTCTTATAGATTGGGACTATGATCAAATGTCTCCATGATTGTGGTAGTTCTTGGTTATGTTGCATTAGCCTGAATAATGTATGGAGAATTGAAGCCCAAAGGTCTGGATGCTTGTTTAAGGTGGCATTAGATAAGCCATCCGGACCTGGGGCTCTTGATGAACTGGCTTTGTTAATATAGAGTAGAACATCATCTTTGTCAAAATACAAAGCAAACCTGGAAGTTAGTTCTGTCAGTCTCAACGAAGAATGAGAAAATGGTTATATCCCTTATTTAGACCAAGTTTTGAAAAGAACCTTACTCCACTTAGCAGAATGATCATGTCATCCAGGTGCACCCGGGGGTGTCTCTCTCTTCTGATTGCTTTATTGACTTGTCTCATGTCTATGCATATGCATATGCCATTGATCCTGCCATCTTCGGTACTGCTACGATGTGTGAAACCCATGGAGCTGGACCAGATGCTGCTTCAATGATGTCACTGGTTGGCAGCTAATTTATTTCCCTTTCGACTTGCGGCTGACAGTGTGGGGGTATTGCGAGGATTTTTTAACACCGGGGTGACTACGTCATCAGTGTAAAACACTACTGAATCTGCTTTGAGGCATCCCAGTCCTTTGAATAATAAGGGAAATCTCTGCATCATCAGAGAGGTGTATTACATAGCATATATTACTGCTGCAATGTTCATGATGATGGCAGTGGAGCAATTTAGCAAGTTTCTTCCAGATTCTTCACCTTGAAGAACATACATTTCAGAGGATACTTTCCTTCCTTTGTATTGAAGGGTTGTGAGGAATGTCCCATGTTTTTCCATGGGACCCTTTGCAACCCACTGAAACACCTTTAGTACGGACAGTGCCAGTAGTGGTGGGCAGGTCATTTTGTGAAACTCTGGCACACACACAATGCTTCGGGATTCACCTGTATCAATGACAAACTTGGCTTGGTCATCAGCCACGAGGAGATCAACATCACATGCATGGGGTGTTACCAGATCACTCATCAAGTAGGCATAGTCAATTCCATCCCTGCATCTGAGTGGCGAGGGTGATGGAGATCTTCCCGTCACTTTACGAATGTGGCTCACCAATTCTCATCTTGCATTCACATCCCTTCTCAGTTCTATAGATCCATAGGCAGGAGGCTCATGATTACATTTGGATTCATGGGCACTGAATTGCAGACAGCAGCTAAGCGATTCTCCCTATCACAGGTGCTGCATCTTTGCCAGGTCGCCAGTCACATCATGCCTTCCTCATGTGGGAACAACAGACTTTACCAGTCTCTATCTGAGTCCCTTGTGTTTCTGCTTTGGCTTCCATTCTGGCCAACAGTGTTATTATCACAAGTGGGAGAGCAGTTCCTGCAAACATTTATTTATAACTGAATATGAAAACTAAAATCCAATGATTCAGAGTCGAATGGCCTCTTTGCTTGTGAATTTGTGAAAATCACAGTGGGCTACCATTTTAGGAAGACTCATTGCAAATGTATCCATGGCTGACAGTTATTGAAGGTATGTCATTCATGATCAATGTTTCTTTGAGGGTAAAAAAAATACACACTAAATGCTTCTCTGAGTCCTGTATCGGAGTCATCCTTGTCTAGAGGGAAAATGGGAATTAGGTACTTCACATCATCCCCAACCAGATTCATCAGGAGTCTCCTGTCATATTGGTCAGATGCATTCTCAATATAGGCGACAAGATCATTCTCAAAATGTTTCAGCCAACGCTCACAGTGCGGGCCCAGTGCTTGCTGATCATTCATGTCAAATGGTACAGGCTGATGAAATGCAGTCACATTGGAGTTTTTTTTTCCCATAACTTCATAGTGAGACATTTCACTAGCTTTGTTGCAGGCAGCCACTCAGACAATCAAGGACGTTATGAGGGTTGTACAGCTCTTCCAACTTCAGATACCTCACTTGATCTGAGGAAAAGGAATGGCAGAAAACTCCTGGAATAATGATGCAGGAGAGGCCGAAATCAGCGGGAATAATGATGCAGGTGTGGGATTCCTTTAAGCAAATCCCATCCTCGGTGCCACTGTAGTGAGTAAAAGGTTTGTACCACACAAGTGGTACACAGAGGAATAATCACAAGGAGACAAAGTAGTGTATCTTCCTCTTTATTGGCTCTCGCGCCGGGAATCCCTGTGTGTATCAAAAACCTGCGGCGCATGCGCGATCCTTGCATTCTCACTGGATGCTGCAGAGTGTTGTGAGTCTTCATGGCCTGCTCTGGGACATGACAGGAACCTACTCAGAGCTCTGTCACTTCAACCTAAGTGTACCCTGCAGCCCTTCTTGCTATTTCTGTAACCAAGTACATTTTCACTTGACTTACAATGTTTGTAGGAGGTTGACTAATTTCGCAGAAACAATTGGGTACAGATTGCATGTTTGGGGTTTAGGGTTCTAACACAGGGACCACCACACAGCATGATTGTGTATATATCTCTGAGAGAATGGCCTCTGTAACTTAGTGCTCCGATATATACCTATTCCATACAGTCAAATCTCAGTCTATTCTTGCACACCCTAGCCCCATACCCACTCTCCAACCCCCGCTGTTAGAATTAAAATGACAAATGATTCCACAAAGTGTCTATTTACCATACATTTTAAAAAAAAATAGCAATTGTGCCAGCTGCCACTCTCGTGTGCAACAGTGAACCCAGGAATCACCAGAACACAAGTGTATGTTTGCGCAAGCAGTGGTTTGAGTGGTATGACAAATCGGGGGGATCATAACAAGTAACAACAATATTTATTTGGGTCCATGGCCTGCAGTGTGGCCAAAGATGCTTTGGCATCTGCTGGAGGGCTGAGACCTTGGGAGTGATTTTCAATGTTCCCCTTTTGTCTTCAGGGCCTTGGAATCTACAATACCAAATTTGTGACTGGGCATTGTGGTAGGGGAGCATTTAGGGTGCACAAAGGGCAGGGTAAAAAAGTGCTTGAATGTGAGCCAAGTATCAACCAGGGAGCCTCCCCAGGAGCTCCGTGTAGTGACCCTCAGCTCACCTCACCCCCTTCTCTTCTCAACCCTCTTATGCAGGCATCTGAATGCTTGCTAGATACATTTCTCACCATGATTGAGCATGCCACGCATATATGCTCTACAAACTAGATGGGTAATACAGTGTGCACTCAGGCTGTGGTGAAATGAGGCCAGGGAAATAGGTAGGGAATCACTGGTTTAAGAACACATTTCAGACCATACCAGGCCGAGCACCAAAAAACCCTGGTCCACTTAAAGCCTTGGGCAAAAACAATCTGAGTGAATACAGGAATGGGTTTGGGAACACCACTGGTCAAGCTTCAAGCCTCCCAAGCCCACTCCTGCATGCATTGTTTCAAAGTGACTGCCTGTTTCAGCTGCAGCTATGTTAGTTGTAAGCAGATCAGAGAGATACAATTAAATAGTCAACTAGATAAGTGATGCTGCTAACGTTTTACACCAGCAATTATGAAAAATGCCTTAGCACAATAATACAATAGTTTGACCAATGTGGCTTTTTTTGATGCTGCAACATTAAATAATAAAAATACAACAAAAGATCAGCGGTTGAGGTTAGTGGATTAGAAAGCTTACTCAAATCTGATTGAAGCCAACCTAAATAATGGGGAGGGGGGTAAGATTTGGCTCAAATGGTTTAAACCATCTGGATCTTAAACTAGAAATGCCTGAAAAGACCAAAACCAAATGTAAGATGTTCACCAAGATGCGCGTATTTGATTGCTCTACTAATCTCAATTAACACCTAGGGTGGGGTCTAATCAGGTTCCTTGGATCCCAGACTGAATCTACCAATCCAAGCCCACATTCCATGGAACCTAATGGTTGCTTCGCCGCCCCGTGCCACCATCTTCCCCCACCCTCCCTTTCCTTTAAAATGTCTCATCCCTCCCACTCCCATCCCCACTTACCTCATTTCCTCCCACCACACTGCTGCTCCCACTCCATGGTTGCCAAGGAAATGGAAGAGGTGCTCCGTATGGAGCACTGTGTTACTGGTACCTGGTGGTCAACTTAAGAAAGTATTTTGATTCAATGAATGGGACGCCACAAGGCATCCCATTCATTGAATCAAAACGATCTTAGCTCCCTGTGTTTCCGGATTGGATAAGCAATAACCACAGGCTGGGGTGGGTGGTAACAGCATTAGGGACCATCGTCAAAGGCCCGAGCGTAGCAAGGGCCTTTAACTTGGGCCCTGGGCCATTACCACCCATTCCAGCCCCTGGAAAGGGTGGTCATTGCTTAAATAACACTGTATGGTAATAGTGACTTCTGGATTACTGGCAGCTTAGAACATGATGCAGTATGGCCGTCATTTCCTTCTGGGAGCCATTGTGTTACAGGGAGATACAGAGACAAGACTAACCGCCGTGTGTGCTTCATTCCAAATACATCCTTACGACATTCTAGCTGAAAAACATTTCTTCATTTTTGTAGCCGAGTTATTTTTATTTCAAGAAATACGGTTTGTTTTATTTTAACATAACAGAAAATAAAGCAAGCCAGGTTCATTGAGCCAGTGCTCATTCAGTAAAGCGCTTGAGTTAAACATGACCTTTTCTCTGATGCAGTGCATTTAATTCCAGAACATTGTTCAGAGTAGGGATTTTTCTGATTTCAGTTGATTTCTTTTTCATCTTGTTTAAACTAAATTGGATGTTGTTTACCTTCTCCTTCAATGTGTGTGTTGTTCAACGGTTTTCTAAAATAGTGTATTTGTTCTGTTCTATTGTCTATTGTTGGTGTGTTTATTTTATTATCTTTCTCATTTTTTAATTTTTTAAAAATATTTGTCCAACACATTGTTTTGTGATTGATACCGCCCAGTTGCTGAGTTCAGTTTTCATTTGAATTACATATTTACTAGAACATTATCTTGTTGTTCTAGAAACAGGCATTATTTTGCAGTTTTCGATACAACCCTGTGATGCTCTTTTCAATCAAGTGTCTAATTGATTTCTTTAGCAAGCAGCTGATTTCCTTATCACATTTGTTTTCCTTTATTTCAAGCACCAGTACCACGTCCCTTGAAAATATCATTCCAAATAGGTTTGTACTGGCTAGCAAGATGTGAAAGAAAGGAGAGTGAGAGAGAGGTAGACAGAGTGAAAACAATGAGAGATCGAGAGAGGTAGAGAGAGAGAAAAAGAGAGAGAGAGAGAGAGAGAGAGAGAGAGAGAGAGGGAGTGTGCGTGTGTGTGTGTGTGAGAGAGAGAGAGAGAGAGAGAGACAGTTATAGAAGTCGTGGACCAAGAAAATCCTCATTTCTTGGCAAGCTGAAAGGCAAAAACATTGTTAAAGAAGACAGAACAGTTGCCCACAAAAATTGAAAAAAGGCCTCCAAAACAAAATGAATGCTTTAAAGTGCATGTGAAATTAGGGTGATGGCATTTCCACCGTAAATGTGGTATGTGACCAGGTCAGCCCTGTAGCCATTGAAGCATCTTTCATGTTAGTGCTATACCAAGTCATGCTGCAAGGGAATGTGTAACCAGAAATGCAGGTCCTACTGGTAAATAACAAACACAGATGGAGAGAGAATCTGAATCTGATAATTCCTCAAATGAGCAGTGGACAATGGAAACATAACCTAAAGGTGATCTAAGTGACAGCACGGAGTGATAAGACTCAGGTGTAGAATCTGCAGTTGCTGATCCCTTGACACAAAGTCAAATCCAAAGTGGGACAATGTTTCAAAAATGTTCTGAAAAATTAAATTGCAAAGGAATTCACCAATGACCTGACAACAAAAAAAGAAAACACACATTGTGATCACCCATGCCTGGGACAGATCTTGACACCAGTATCTTCTTAACAACCTAGGAACACAGGTTGCATGTTCCAGCATGAAATCCTCAACATCCCTTGTTTGGAGACACTTTCAAATCAACTCTGGAGATGCTACTATTTCTGAACTCCATGTACCTGTAAAGTGAGCCAAGGAAAGGATGCAGGGTGTTTCAGCACAACTTTACCTAAGCACGACCTTGAATAATGTTATCCAATGGCTCTTCCAAACCCTCAAACAGGCAGCACAAAGGGATGTGGCCTGAACACAATTGTGTTTGAAAATGAGAAGAATAATACTTTGAAAAGGGCTGTATCTTCAGAATACAGTAGAACATCACTTCACCAGTAATTAGAAGTGGTATGATAGAAAGGAGAACATCCTATGCCACAAATCACAGATCAACTATGGAAATCAACATTTGATTGGAGAAAGTATGGCCAAAGACATGCAGCCATTTGGTGTTATCAAAACAGTGGTTTGAAAGCACTTATTCAATACTTTACTCCATGATACAACATGAAAATCCAGAAGCACTCTCTACTGTTAAAGGTTCACAGTTGTACAAAATCTTGTAAAAAGTGTACATTCTGCTGTGTGACAGTGAAAGTCAAACTGTACATTTACACCCTGAAATGTGGCCCAGCTCCCAACCAGAACATTACATATGCATTACTGCCAATT
This sequence comes from Ambystoma mexicanum, assembly GCF_040938575.1. Classification (NCBI taxonomy): domain Eukaryota; kingdom Metazoa; phylum Chordata; class Amphibia; order Caudata; family Ambystomatidae; genus Ambystoma; species Ambystoma mexicanum. The sequence continues at coordinate 1,079,315,723 of NC_090930.1, forward strand.
GGGTGTCATTCCAACCTACAGTCCTCTTCTGAGGCTTTGCCACCTGTATGCTCCTCCATCAGCAAACCAGGTAGTTGTATGCAGAAAATGGCATTTCTCTGCATCCGATCATTTCAAAACAATGAAATTTCAGTCCATACAGAATCGCCATGGACACTCTCTTGTTTATAACTCAGGCCAGTCAATTGTACCTTATAACCACTTTGAATACCTTTTCTTCACTTAGATGCCTTATTCCTCAACATTAAGAGACCATGTCCAACAACAATTGTGTCAGAGGAATCCCATAAAAGGGTAGACCAGATGAGGCCACAAGATTGTTACCCTGTTGAAACCAGGATTGATCCTTAAACATTTTTCAATGAGCGGTTTTCGCACAAGGAATGACCCTTAAGAATTTTTCACAGAGTGTCTTCACTACCATAGATGCCTCTAAAAATAACAAATTTACCTTATTATCTGTACAAAGGGAGGATCACTCAATACATTCTCCAGACGACATAGAGGGAAAGCAATTGACCAAGCACATGAAGTGATTTGCCTGAAGGCTCAGACAACAGCTATCTATGGAACTAAGTTATGGGGCACATTAAACTGCAGCTGATCGAAATAAGTGAACACAAATTACTAAAATAAATGTTTGAACTTACCGATGAGCACTTCTAGTTTCCCCTTGTTTCTGGAAACTAGGATAGACAGTATCTGTTATGCAATTCAGTGAAGACCCTTAATATTCTGGTAAAAATTGAGGACAAGAGTCCACATGAGTTTGTACTGACACCCCTGCACAGATATGCAGTCCCTAGACAATCTCCTATGGGTCATGAATATTCAACTCCTGCCTATGTACTTAGGACAGGATAATCGCTGGGAGATTGCACACGGTTCAAACAGTTCTTTGCTACTGTCTTGAACAATAGTTAAGTCTTTCGAAACATGGTTTCATTATTGCAAACAGTCTGCGGCCTCCTCACGAAGTTTGACACTCAGTTACCTTGAAAGAAGAAGTTACATAAGGCAAGAGCAATACGATTCAGCGATAGACAATGGTGAAACAAGATTGTTTTTTCTCCAATTTCTGCTTGGAATCTTACGATTGGGGTCGTTTGTAATGAAATGAAAGGGATGTAACACTGATTATTAGCACCAGGGGGCGGGGGAGCATCCAATCAGGTTCATTAGATCATTGGCTCAATCTACCTATCCAAGCCCATGTTCAATGGTACCTGATGGCTGCTTCCCCTGCGCCGTACCCCTGTCTTCCCACCACCCGCCCTTTTCTTTAAACATTTCCTGATCCTCCCACTCCCAGCCCCAATTACCTAATTTCTTTAGAGGTGGCTGCACGCTGCAGCTCCCGCTTCGTGGCCGCCATGCAAATAGAAGAGGGGCTCTGTATGGGCACCGCCTTCCTGATCCATGCTGCCCATCGTAAGAAAATATTTTGATTCAATGAACGGGATGCCACTAGGCATCCCGTTCATTGAATCAAATACAATACACTGTATACCCTCATCAATGGCCCTTTCTATGCTCGGGCCTTTAACTCGGGCCCATGTGCCGTTAGCACACATTGTAGCCCATGGAACGGGTGTTTATTGCTTAAATGTAAATATTGCACATTTCGTGAAGACCTCTATCATGTGCTATTCTTCTGTTCTGTTTATGTCTATTTGAGAAATAAAAATCTCTTTCCTGTGCTTAGGCTATCCAGTATAAGACCAGTGGGCTAAGCTTTAGAATTCTGTTATCACACAGATTCAAAGTCTGAAATGTAGGCAATTAACCTTCAGTTTAAAGCCAGCTGGAGACCAAGGAGGGGCAATCACATGAACTGTGAGAAGTAACATATAATGAGATCAAATGCAGGATATTTTTTTTAATTTTATTTTATGAAAATGTTTTAAACACCTAGAGAGATGTAAACTGTCTATTTTGCTAGTGTGAATGTAGAGTCTTTATATGTTGTTTCTGTTTTATCATTCGTATTCTGAATTGCTTCTGATATTTTAAGATTTCATAACCTAATATTTATTGACCTGCAATTTTTAGAGGCACAGCTTTGCTACAATAGATGACCTTTCACATTATAAGAAGCAGCGTAGCTGCAAGGGATGATCATTAACTTTTAAAGGGGCCGTGCCGGAGGTGCTGCATGGTATGATGATAGTGGTGGGATTGGTGTTTGTTCACATGGGGCTGCAGCTCCTGCACAGCCTGAACACTGTTATTTTGTCAACGAACAGCTTTCGCGTTATGTTGCAATGGATGATCCTTCATTTTTTAAGGAGTAGCTTTCCTAATAAGTGTGGCACTTCATTATTCAAGGACCAACTTCGATATAAGGGATGAACTTTAATGTTTTGAGAAGCTGCTTTGCTTCAAGGGGTGACCCTTCATTTTTCAAGGAGTGGCTTTGCCATAAGGTGTGAAGCTTAAAAGCTTTTCAACAACAGCTTTGACGCAAGAGATAACCCTTAACAATTTTTCAAGGAGCCACTTCACTATGAGATATGGCACTTAAAAAATGTTCTTATTTGGAAAACATAATTGTTTTTTGGATTATATGTTGTATTATATATTTTTTTAGGTTTTTTGTTGTTTATATGTTTGTATATTTTTATGGGGGGAAAACTGGAAAAATGGAACATGGATATACAACCCGAAATGGGAACAAGATAAGGTGAAACTGCCTCATTTTGCATGCTTCAGAAGGGCCTGCCATGTTGCAGATATGCACTGCTACATGTTTCAGATGTGTCAAACTAGCCACTCTGCTATCATCCGGCATGGAACCAGAGCCCCCCCAGAGATCGCAACATGGCAGATACTGCACACTAGTGGAAATAACATGCTGTCCTGTAGCTCTTGACAGGGCTAGGGAATTGCCCAGCTGAAAAATCACCTGATGAGAAAGCAATCTTTATTCTCTCTCTCTATGTGGCTTGGTGTGGGGTTTAATCAAAGCCCCACCAGATATAACTGAAAGGCCAGGTGGATGAAAAGCCTGCCTTAAAACTTCAATACTGATAAATGTGCGTAGCAAATCTAAATTCAGGTATTTTTTTAAATTGACACAAGGAACATTGTAACATGGAAAAGGCACAACCCTTTGTTGGCTGAGAGACAACAGCAGCATTTAACTTGCCTCTGCCACAGAAAAATGAATGGTTCATTCTCCATGGGAAAAGTGGCACAGTCCAGAAATGGACTCCATGTAAAGGGCTTTAAATGTGTATTTGTCATTAAATCAAGGCATGGAAAAAAAAATCTCATGCTAAAATACAAATATCATGGAAAAGACTTGGGGACTCTTTACGAGTATAGAGGTAGACATGCCGCTTTTAGCGGGTACTGGGTCCGGGTTCCTGGAAAGGGGAAATACCGGCCATTATGACCTTGGAGGGCCCGGTATTCCCCCACTCCAGGCACCAGGACCCGGTACATCCCCATTCCCATTTGAGCGCCCATAGGGCTCAATGGGAATGGGGAGGATGCTAACAATGGGCCCATTAATGACGGGCCTGTTGTTAGCATCCTGGTCTGCTAGCGGGTCCCTCTACCGCATTCGTTGTAATGAGGCCCTAGATATGTGACCATGAGACACATCGTAATAAAATGAATAATAGGCTTCTCATGCAAAATGCATGTCACAGCGTAAACCGTTTTTTTTTTTTTATTCTGGTGAAATGAGAAAGACTTTTGTGGGCCCAGGATGGCTTTCATTTTCCACTCCTGAACCTGTTGCTATGCAGAAACCTTAAGTAAGGATCAAAGGATCTGAAGGCCTTGGTCTCTGATAGGAACAATACAAATGACCATTAGCCCTGGACAGAGGAGAGCTAATGGATTAATCTTAGACTATGTCAACATTTCAGCCGAGCAGACTCTGAACTATGTGGTTTCAAGGAAATGAAACCAAGAAATGAGGACTGTGATGTGAAACTAAATATTCTATATGTTAATCATGTGGCCATAGACTTACATTGGAAATGGTATTTTATTTTGTAATTGGTGAATGGTTACACTTACCGACTTGGGACTGGTCTCATTTAAAAGCTAATTTCAAGGCAGTTCTGTGCGGGTAATTTGCATTAAGATCCACATTTTAGACCTCTCGTACGATGATGAAAAGTGATCACAGCTTCCCATAAAGTGGGAGAAAGCAGAAACTCAGGGCAAGGGTGGCTAACTGTATTACATAACTGGTGGTAAAGTTTGAAGATAATCACTGGTTTTCATGTAATTGAGGAAAAACCACCATTTGCGCATGCAACATGGTGCAACCATGGGAGTCATTACATCCGGACCACTATGATTTGCTGAGTTTAGAAATATATATATATTACTACAGGTAAATGGAAATAGTTGCCATGTTGGGACTTTTTGGGTGAGAAATCTGCAAAGTCTAAATGACAACTTTGGTGGGTGGATTCATCCTTAGTATTGATTCCACTTTAGTATTCCAAGGGTAGAGAGGGCCTGGACCTTGGGGAGAAGAGAATAAATGTCCAATGAACATTCACTAATAAGTAAACACCTCCTGACCTTAGGTTTTCGGGGATTTGGCTTACTGATTAAAAAGCCCTTGCAGAAGTGGAAAGGAGAGAACTGGGGATAACTTGCCTAAAAAAACATCTTGGAAGGGGAGCTTCCAAACTTCTTGAAGGAGAACTGCCCCTGGGGGTATCATGAGAGAGCTGTCTAAAACCATTTTGGGTGCAGAGGCCTTAACATTGAGTTGCCTTAAACTTTGACTGTGAGGGAGAAACTGGGAAAGCCAACAGCTGAATGAAGTGACCAGACCGGTGGGTTCACAAAACAGCCAGGCTTTCCTTCCTGAGCGCCCCAAAACAGAGGTTCATCATAAGTAGAATTAATACATTTGAAACTTATTGTGTGGGGGGTTTTGCCGGCCTTCATCTTTTACTCTTAGAAGTAGGTGGGGGGCAAATTGGGGGTGGGGAACCCTTAGCATATTTGGCAGAATATTAATTTCATTAATTCCTAAATAGATTGAAGTGAACGGTGGAGCTTGGAAGAGTTTGAAAAATCTAACAATTTTTTCTAGTGGGAATGGGTGTCCTTGCCACAAAAACAAAATTGATAATTGCCACCATCCCAACCCCTGCCTTTAGTCATTGTCACAAAAACGAAATTCCCAATTGTCACCATTCCTTCAACATTCTATTTAACAGAGGGGTGCCCTCGGCCCAAAAAAGGAAATTTCTAAACTGTTCCCACTCCCTAGACCTGGTCTTCAAACATAGGGGTGCTGTATGTAATTAATGCCTTGGTTTTCGGTGCTGGGGCGGGGGTCAAGTGCTTTCAAGTGAAACTAGTGCAATTTCCATTGAACAATATACACTCTCTCTTGAGAGTGAGTAAGTGACCGTTAAAGCAGAACAAGTTTGTCCTGCATTTGGGTGACAAGGAAACAGGATGCTATTTGCCACACATATCTTTAAAAATCTGTGTTTTAAATACTGCAAGCATTGGATTTGCGAGTGTGCAGAGAAACTGCATGTAGCAAGCCTTGTGCATGTAATGTGTAACTTATTTTCAAAATGAAATTGTGCCTGGTGGCGTGTTTAATAGTTTAGTGCAAGATTTATGGAACCTACACTTTAAATAAAAATACATTCTTTCTGTTCGCCAGCCTGGTTCTTGGTTCATTGTTGGCACAGGGGGGAGGCATCCACAGGGCTCTATATGAGTCATAAGTAGGGCGTATTTGGATCCTAAACTCAGAGTATTGTGGGCGCTCTTAAGTGGGGGGAACTCCCTAAATTGAGCATGGTCTCCCTATATATTGTTACATTGGCATACCTGTGGTTTTAAAGTGTTGCCACTTGCCCTGGCCCATAATATCCCCACTAATAGTGCATTTCACTTTTTCATCCTAATTATATCTATTTAGGACTCTGAATATTGTATTACTTTGCCTACTGGACTCTTACACTTCCATGGGAAGCAGCAGTGCCTGGAGAGCAGCCTGATGCCGTTATACTTGTAGAGTTGCAGCTGATTCACATTGGACTGCAGCTCCTATGCAGCCAGCACAGAGTTGCTGTGGGCTGCCATTTCTTTTAATGTATTCGCTGATGGGTTTGTGGTACAAAATGTTCTCTCTTAATTTCACATGCTCTACCATGCTCTTCTGCTCCCTCATCTCCTCTCTGTTAGGCAAAGTATGTATGCAGTACCCTCTCGGAAACACTACAATCAACTATGACTCCATGTATAGGCAACCCAACCTTTGGTATAAGCTTGTACTACACAGTTTTGGTAGCATGTTGAGCAACCAGGCTTATCTCAAGAGGGGAGATGTGAGCTGTAGTGGAGCTACACAAAGATTCACAGTTACAGGTATTCAAATAAATCCTTAAACTCAAGGTTTCTTGCATAAACAATTAATAATTTATTCATCAGTCAGTTATAAAGCCTTCTGAATAGTGCTAGAATAGTAACACACACATATAATTCACTACTGTATACTCTAAGTTTCTGCATTTGGGATGGCCCACAGACACAACCTACACCCACAGGTGACTTCAGTAGCAACAGTGCTGGGAACATTAATACTTTACTGTTGGCATACAGAATACTCTTTAAAAAGTAAGTAAAAGACAAAATTAATTAGAACACAAGAAATACAAAGAGTCATAAGCAGGGCAAATACTTTAAGGTAGCTCTGAGAAGAGTCATTCAATTCAATAGGCTAAGCCAACGTCAATAGGCCAAAGTCTTTGTATAGGATGCAGCACTTCAGGTAAGGAAATGGAAAAGTCTTTGCACACGTTCTTAGGAGTCTTTGAGAACAAGAAGAATCCAATGTAGGGCCACAAGCTGATTAGAGTGCAGAAGTTATAAGCACTTCCACAGGAAGATGTAAATTCTCTTAGGCTAGTTTTTGCAGTACCTTAGTAAAGAAATAAAGGATGCACCTGAAGACATCTGTCCCTGTACAGCTCTGCAGATTTCACTGTTCCTGGGTCTAAGTCGTGGGGACACGAGGGAGAACGTCGGGGGACTCCTGCACTGTATTTGCACTGTCAAAGCTGGCAACCAGCAAACTTTACTTTCAGTGGCTGTTTCGCGTTTTAGGTCCTTGCGGTACAGCAAATAGCAATAAGCGTGGTTCCTGGCTGTCAAGGTGGACTTTTCTCACATCTGAGGTCCTGTACTCAAATCGGCGGGGTCAGGCTTGGTCAGTCCTGCTTTGTGGGAGTCCATAGGATCTTTCAAAAGCTTTAAGCCAGCTTACAAGAAACACACACAATCTGGTGTCCCTCTCCCTGGCTCTACGGTTTCCTGCAGCAACTCTGAGGAACTTCAACCAGCTCCGAGATGAGTGTCCAGGTGGCTTACTTGGGAGTTGATTGGTCCTACCAACTCAAAGGGAGAAGTCGTCCTTTGCATGGCTTCTCTGTCGATGCGAACTTGGTGATTCAGACCTGCAGCAGGGCTTCACCAGGCAAACCAACGGTCCAGGAGTTGCAGCAGCCGTCCTCTTCAAGCTCTTCTTCGGTTCCTTCGTCCAGTGGTCGACTCTGCCTTCCAAGTCAAGAGACTCACCTTTCATTCAGTTATCTCCCATTAATTCCAGCCTAGCTGCCACTCACCCAGCAGTGTGGCTGTCCTTGCCGGACAGTCAGCCAGCCAATCACCAAAGAGTGCATTTGGGTCTGCTAGGAGACTAAGCACAGGGAGTTTCGGCACCTCCCTGACTTCCTGCCTACCCCAGACACTCTGGAGCCAGTGGCGGGTTTCACGCCTGAAGCTCGCCAAAGGCGAATGAACAAAGAGACCAAACCTAGCTTGGCGCACAGAGAAAAGCTTGAGAAGGACCTTTCCAAAAAGAAATATCGAAAAAAGAAGACCGGGACCTGTTTTAACAAAGGAGGCTCAGGCACCATCTTGAAAAACATGGATCCCGCAATTTAACGTTACGGGAGCTGCGAACAGTTCGCAGTCGTGGTAAATCATGGTAGTTCATTGTAAAACCACTGCCACCAGCTATTCTGAGAGGAAAGGGTAACAAATGAATGCTACATGAGTAACTAGACACAGGGGATACTAAGTAACCCCTCCAGCACTCTATTGTAAGATAGGGTGTGCTCAGTCTAGAATTGTACAGGACTAAGTGTAGTCAATTCCACTCTACTGTTCTGGGAAACAGTAGTTGATCCCAGAGAAGGTATTTAAAGCTTGGGAAATCTGAAATAGTTCCCTGTGTCACTTCACTGAAGGTGCTTTGTGACACAATTGGAAAAGATGATGCCTATGGAGTTGGTTAGACGCCATAACTAAAAGAAACAAACACAGAAAACACATTGAATTGAAAAGTTCAAAGTCCCAATGTTTAGCAAAAGAGCTGCAGGGCTCTAAGGTGGGAGGAATTGGCACATTTTTGAGAATTCTCCCTGACACTCTCTGCCCTTCGTTTTACATTTGTTCCAATATATCCATGTCTCTCACTGTTTCTTCCTCTCTGTGAGTCAACGCAAGCTCTGTCTTCCTCTCTCTCTGCTTTCACCTCCCAGCCACATGCTGTTTCCAAACAGGAAACAGGAAGTTTGTCAGTCAGTGACTTTATAGCAACCTTGATCCAATTTGTCACACTTTGAGTAAATAGTCATTACTTAGCTCTAATCATGTGAACCCCACCCAAACTAATATGAAATAAACTTTATGTGATTGAGTCGACTTGTCATGACTTGAAACGTGTGTTGAATCATGGTGAGCTAGCATCAGGGAATGAAGGCCTTCCTATGACTTTCTTAGCTCGAGCCGATTTAACACTCTTCAAGGTCATTGGTTCCTGTTGGCTAGAAAACTGTCGTGTAGCTCTGGTTAAGGTGTAATGTGTCACCAAGGCGGTTGAAAACAACTGATTTTTTTGGAGGGGGTGGATGCGAGCCCATTGAAGTGAATCAACGTATCGTGCCTTGGCGAGTGAGACCCGCCAAAAGCGTGTGAGTTGAGAGCTATATTGTTGAATGAGCTTGCTCTCGTATAGCCACTAAATGACATTCATTACATTCAATTTTTGTCGAATCGGCTTGCGAGTCCAGTCGTAAACGCAGTCGAGCAAAGACTGAGTCAAGCCCATTAAGGTTCGCCCATTCCTAGTTGCAGTAAGAAACCCACAATGGTACAGAAGCTGATGAGATCAGACAAATCTCAAAAGGAGTGCTTCTTCCTGATGGGAACCCAGTTTTTTTCTTAGCACTGTTATAATGTACATTTTCCTTTCCATGCAGCACCAAATAAGCATGATTTTACTGTTTCACTGAGCAATCTATCAATCTAGAGTTTGTACAGAAGGTCATCAGGTAAACAGAGTCTACCTAAAGCGATTCTTTGGTACGTAGCTGAAAACACACGAATGACTTCTTTATTTCATGAACATACAAACATTAGCGAGAAGGTGAGTGTTGCAGAAGGTTGCAATGACAGCCATCTTTGAACACTGTAGGCATTATCCGGTGGGAAGCTTGCGCAGCAGCATGGGATTTATCCTCGAGAAGCAATTACAGAAAAAACGAAAACAGGCTTTCCAGTGAGCTACCATCATATGTCAGAACCGCAGTAGGCAGTGCCACCTTGGACCTCACCTCATCATTCAGCAGTCAGACCGCGTCACCAATCTGAGGCATTATTATTCTTTCGAGAAGGCTTTGCACATCATCTGGATAACCTTCAGCGGGTGAAAGTCAATATCCCACTGGCAAGTCATACACAGTTGATAGCTTGTTAAAAGGACAATACAACCAGATATTAACAATATTAGAAAGGAAACATTACTATGAAACTTCTCTTCATATTGTACAGAAGTCCAGCTTAGCCATTATTCTTGAAATGTAACTAATCACTCTGAGGATGAGTGATTTCATTCTGTGTATGTATATATAGCTCCTAACTTGAAGACAGCATTCATTGACCACATTATACCAGTTGAAAATCTGTAATTCCCATGGTAGTATATATTTGTTTATGGAACATTTAATAAGATTGTTGTCTATTTTCTGGGTGAACGTTGTTGGGCTGCCCAGCTCCCTGGAATCAGAGTGTCACTCATCCTTTCCTCCATGGCAACCCTGTTTAGCTCCAGCCCCGGGAGCGGTGTCGGAATTGCACTGGGAACAGCAGTGTGTCCACGCAATACCTTTCAAGCACATGTCATTCACTCTGTCAGTGCCCATCCTTCAAAACAGTCAAAAGGAAAGAAAGACAAGCTTATATTCTCGGGAATGTGTCCTTGTTCACGACACATACGACCTGGATTTATGGACTCATAACTCACAGTAGTGCCCATCCATGCCGGCAGACACAAAGCCCTGGAGTGTGCAGCCAGAGTGTGCACCAATAGGAATTAAAGTAGTCAGTAAAGGATAATATCAGATTTAGATTGAGAATATGGATGGTTCGATAAGACTTGGTGCACGTTTTGGTGGTTGCACACAATACTGATTTTTTTTTTAACAAACTTTCAATTTCATTATGTATTTATTTAATCGTGGATTGGGTTCCAGAAGCATATTTACAATAGAATAAAGAATGCAATGCAAAAGATAAAACGGATATATAGTTTCAATAACACAAGCTGTACGTGTCTTTCTTACTTATTCAACATCCTTTAGGATACTTGCGGAGTGGTGCACTATATAAGGGCGTTGGGGCTAGAGGGGGTATGAGCTTTGTAGTAAAGCCCCCTAGACACTTACACCATACAAAATAGAACTCGCTCAGGAAAAAAAGGCCAATACACCTCATACAAGGATAACACATTTTTATTTCCATACAAAAGGAAAAGCGCCAACAAAGAACTCGGCTGCCATGGAACGCTCTGCCGAAATCTGCATGACTAACACAATAAGAAGGTCTACAGTCTCATCAGTGACATCATTATATACAGTAAGAACCGATGCTGCTGGTTGGGGATATTCTACACATAGGTCAACTGCTCAATAGGGGATGCCAAGAAATTGGTTCCAGCTCTGTCCGTCCATCTTCTTCAACTGGGGCAATGTTGCAGTCGTCATCAGTTAGCAGGTGGACAAGTAACAATTATATTACTAACTAAGACAAACACATCTACATCTATGTAACAGTACACCTGGTAAGAGCAGACAGGGGCCCAGGGGTAAAGTCAAGGTCATACTAACTCAGACACTTCACTAGCTCCCAGACAGGCCACCACTTCTCCAAGATCTCCCACCCTTGTTTGTGGGCTATAATTTCACCCCTCCCAGCACCTCGCAGCACAAATCGTGTGACCTAGAAGTGAAGGCAGGAAGGCCCTGCTTTCTAATCTTTTGATCGATGGGGGGTCCATCAGGTTTATGGACAGTGGTTTGGGGTTGTCTGGTACATTGGAATTCAGGGGTCCTAAAGCAAGGACATTTGAGTGCTATAACTTAGGATTGGTACTGGTGGGGGTTGGAGGCCCATGCCCTCCTTCTCATGGGATCGCACTTTTTTATAGACACTCTGCTCTCCTCCCGTGGCCTTGCATGGCACATTATTCCCAAGGCGCGAAGGGGGGCAACATTTTAAGACAATTAAGGGTTTTATTGATCTGTGGCGCTCTGGCCTTTTTCCTCAGTGTGTAGGACACAACCTATTCCCTTGCTCATGTTCGGAGCCTAGGCCTGGACTTCTGACTGCTGCGCTACGTTTAAGCTTTGTGCCACAGTATGGCTGCTAGTAGCTAAAATGGCTGCTATTCTTGCATGTGCATTACACCTAAAAAATATGCAATAATATGATTGTGTAGAAGACTGTAAGGCAACCCCCCCCTGGTTTCTTACATTACCGATGACAGCCTTTGCCTTAATTTAAAGCACACGGGGGCATGGGAAAATTGTGTCCCCTTCACAAATTCCCGCCTTTTGTTAATTCTAGATTAACAAACTCCCCCAGTGGCTCAACTTGACTTGTTCTCTGGTATTGTCCCTCTTCCAACCTTTCAGTCTCCAAATAGGTGGTGACTCCTCCTTTGGAACCCATGCTCTAAATACATGATGTGAACTTTGGTCTGACTGGGAGTACTCCTCAGTGGTGCAAGTCATGTATATACATCCACCATCTCCTACTAAATCAACCCAGTTCTCTGTATAATGCTCAGGGTCTGGAGGGTGTGTAGTGATAGTACTGGGAGGGTGCAACTGCTGCTCTACCTCCACCATGTGTGGTTTGTTTGGGTCCTTTGTTTGGACAGAACTATCTTTTGTACCACAAGGTGCATTTGATACCCCAATTGAAACCATCATCATGGTACTGCTAGGTACTGTTTTGAAACAACATCCAAGTCCCAATTGGCAGGTGCAAAAATGTACCAATAGAAACACTACAGCAGGCACCAGCATCTTCATGATCACCGCTTCCAGGACAGTGCCCAAGCGAAAAGTCCATCTAACCAGTCATCTTTTTGTATGCCGCTGCTGTTTGCATGCTTGATCCGAGGAAGTGCAGTGCTCATATTATTTGCATCAGGGAGCCATTCTCTGCATCATTTGCAGCACAAATCGTCAATCGTCCGGCAAACCCCTCCTTGCATTGCCGTGAGCAGGTCAATTAAATATCTGTTCTGAATTGTCATCAACCTTATGATGCGCATCTCAGCCTTTATTGCTTTGAGGCCTTGTTCAGTGTTGTTCGCCAGCTGTTCGGCCTCCCATCTGACAATTAGAGCTACTTGGCATTCATCGCAGTTTGGACCAAAGGCAGAAGTAGAGATGCAAAAAATGTTTCCTCTTTGCTAAACTGTCTATATTCATTAGGTATCTCTTTGAGCAATTCGGAGGAGTCATGAGACAGATAATTGGATCTTCTTTTCCGGCATAACTTGCTGCTCTTTTCTTTCTCAGGCAAGACATGGAAGATGGGGTATGGTAACAGGTTTCTGGTGGGCACCTTTGTGGCTAGAGCTGGGGTTGGGGCAGGCAAAGGTTTTGATCCCACTGCAAGGTTCTTCAGGGATCCCAAGGAATGCTGAGTGCAGCATGGCCAGCGAGCAATAGTCTATCCATGATGGCAGGAGGTGCAAGAATGCCTGCTGTCCATACATGCACAAGTAGTCCATTACTGCAGCAGTGCCTTTTTTGAGGTCTGGGAAAAACAATGTCTTATGACATTTGATATTTGCCCCTACAAAAACAGTTCCTTTGTTATAAAAGTTCATGAGTTTCTTGTGGCAGCACGTTGACTGGCTTTTTCATTGCTTCAACCCACGTTAGTTTTTTTGTGACATGTTCCTTCCAGAATTGTGCACATACGTTATTCACTTGAGCCAATACTTCATCTCTGAGTCCCAGTTTCGCTCCTGCTGCGCAACTCATTGATGTGTCGTGCCACCTGCTGTCTACGTATTTCACTTCTCCTAAGTTCAGGTATGGCCTCCGCAGGCACTGGGTGCTTTTGGAGTTGTGCTTGCATTGCAGCTGATCAGGATCCATCATTTCTAATTGCACATTTTGCACCTTGAATGTACCGTGCAGCCTATACAGTGCAAGATGAACCAGGCATTGAGCCTATAAAATTGGAGGTTCTTGTGATATCAATACCTTATATGCCCCTGATGCATGCAGTATCAATGAACAAACATAACAGCTTCCATTCACCTTTCCCTTTACCACCAAACTCATGTCTGCGTACCAACTATTTGAGAATTCTGGATGAGGCATATCTATTGTATCTAGGCTGAGTCCATTATAATTATCATAACTATATTTTCTAAGTTGCCTTTACTTACATACTACACTTATGTTATATACATTTTCAAGAGACCTTGGGAGATCAGAGGGTATGGTGAAGGGGCACTCAAATCAGTAGTATTACGAGCAAGACTGTCACTTCTCAATTGATCATCAGCATTGGTGTCTGTGGGCACAGTGTCATGTGTGTAAACGTTTTTGGTAACATTTACATCTTGAATTCCCCTTTTGGTGAAATTAGCACCCTGAATAGACCCATTAATGGTAGAATTTGTTTGTATATACCCCCCTCTTTTATATGACCTCCCCATATAAAAGTGCAACCCAAATATATTCCTAAGCCAAACATAAATATTGCAAATAGTCAAGTAATGTAATGCATTGCACATATATATGAATAGGAAAACCTTGGCATAGCACTATACACATCACTTTTCCTAATATAAATAGAACTGTTGGAGCTCGCTGGATCCATTGCAATGGCCACCTAGAAAGCAATATTTAATTATAAGAGGTAGATGAGAGGAGGAGGTAGATTGAGCAAGAGAGAGAAATAGATAGAGCAATAGAAAGAGGTAGAGAGAGATGGAACAAGAGAGAAATAGAGAAAGAGTGAGAGTATGGGGAACTGCCAGAGTGCAATTGTGTGCAAATGTAACACATAGCAGCGTTATGTGTGGGGGTATGGAGTGATGCTTTTTTTATTCTTTGAAAAAAGATGCTTGTGCTTTCATGGGGGGTAGACCTTCAATATCGTGGGCAAAGGGCAGTTCAATCCATCGATGCAGGTTGGGGAAGAGGTGCCTTTCGGACATCAGAGAGGTGCACCCAGTAAGATAGCTTTTTCACATTGAGGCAAAATGGACCGTTATATAGGGCTGGTTCCATCAGCGAATACAATTGCTAACACAAATTAGATCACCACGGAAGAGATGCAGAGGGGGTGACGTTGCAGGCGTGTCTTGTGCAGCGCCAGTTGCTTCTTTTGTCCGGGGGGGCGCAATCTGTTGGGAGACACATTTTATTGCCTTTGTTAGGGAGGACAGGTAGCTATTAAATTCTTCCTCCAAAATGGATGCTGCACTATGAGCGGCGAGTGCATGCAGCGCCCTGTGACCACTTCATGAGTCATAAATGGTGCTTGTTACAGGGCTGTGTGCGCAAACTGAATAATGTGTGCGGTAGATAGTGCAGCCAGTTATTTTTAATGAGGTGCACAGTTTTTACAGCTTGCTTTTAAGCAGGCCGTTTTTCCTCTCTATGACCCTGTTGGCTACTGGAGGTATTTCGTGCATGTCCGATGCTTAATGCCCAGCAATGTTGAAATCTCTTTGAAGAGGTCATTGAAGAAATGTGTGCCGTTAACGGACCTTAAAACTTCGCGCACACCCCATCGAGGGAACACTTTCCACACCAAAAATGTGTGAGTGCACTTAGCGTCTAGATGCGCACAAGGTCCCAGCTCCACCCATCGCCAGAAGGGACAAACTACTACAATGAAGTAGCGAGATCCATTACACCTTTTGCCTATGTCTGATAGTCCTTAGTGTGAGACCTGTGTTATAATGGCACATAGTGCAATGTGTGGTCATGTTCATCATTTTTTCTTGTAGGTTGGGAATGAACCAGTCTTCCTAAACGTCTGCTGCAATGTGTTGTTTGGAAACAAGTGATGGATGATGTAACTGATCGAACGCTATTGATGTATTTATTTATTTACTGTGCATTTGTTAGGCGCTTATACAGTAAATCAATTCGGTTTCAAAGTGCTCACACGGCAGCAGGGTGGGAACATGAAATTGAACAAACAATAAATACAGTGGAAGATAAAGACACACCTGCTATGCCTTGTGAGCATTCAGAATGTGCAAGTGCAGTGAGGGGAGGGAAGTGGCATTGGGGTTAGGTGCTGGATTGTCCATGCTCATGGGTGAGCAGAACATGAAGTGCATAGTATGGTAAGTACTGTTGGGCCAGGAGCTGCATTGGGTAGATAGTGCAAGCCTACAGGATGAACGGCCGTGGCTGCAGAGGCAAGTGCTGAGAGGTAGGAAGAGGCTTGGGCGATTGGGTGTGGGAAGCGAGGACCCAGAAGGATGCATAAGGGCCCTAGTGACCAATCACAGCCACTGTGAGATTAGTCAAGGAGAGAGAAAGGGAAGGAGGATGTAAAGAGGAAAGTCTTGAGGAGCTTCTGGAATTTTAGGAAGTCCTGCTCAAGAAGAAGGGGGAGGCTGTTCTATAAAAGGGCGCCAGCTGAAGAAAGTGATCAGCCTCCAGCCCTGTTTGGCAAAATGCTTTACTCACAGAGAGTTGGTGCCAGAGGACTGTAAAGGTCTAGGGGGAGAGTATTTAGAAAGAGAAATGTGCAGATAGCATGGTCCTAGGCCACAAATAGCCTTATGGATGATGCAGAGGGATTTGAATTTAATCCATGCAGCAACCTGGAGCCATTGAAGAGTTTTTAGGGCAGGAAAGATGCGGTCCCTGGGCTTAAGTCCATGGATAAGTCGTGCTGCCCTATTCTTTATTAGATGGAGGGGTCATAGAGTGGAAGAAGGTAGATTCAGGAGACGGCTATTGCAAAAATCAAGCCTAGAGAGAACCACAGCTCGGGTAACACTGAGCTTTCCAGGGGACAGTGAGAAAAGGGAGAATTACTTTGAGAAGGAAGAGTTGAAAGTTAGCACTTCTTGGCAATGTCCTGAGTGTGAGGGAGGAAGGAAAGGGAGGAGTCGAAGATGACTCCCAGGCTTCTGGCTTCAGAAGGAGCCAGGGGAGAGCCCATAGAGGATGGCCAGAGTGAGGGGAAAAAAGAGGGAGATGGGATCCCAATGGGAATGATCTTAGTCTTGCTGGCATTGAGGCAGAGATCATTGGAAGTGCACCAGGCCTGGATGGCAGATAGGTAGTCAGGTAGTCAGAGATGATGGAAGATTCAAGAGGGTCAGCAGGAAATTTGAAAAAGAGTTTAGTGTTAGCTGCATAGCAGTGGAAGGTGGCAGAGAAGGAGGAGATGAGGAGTGCCTGCTGATCCAGGTATGTGTTGAAGAGCCAGGGGGAGTGGTTTGAGCCCTGGGGTACACTGCAGGTGGAGAAGGAAGTAGGTGAGGAGAAGGTGCCCAAAATGACTTGTAATGATCAGTCAGTTAGGAAGGAGTTCAGCCAGTCCAGTGCCCGCTCCAAGATACCAAGGGTATCATGGAGCCATTTTATGAGGATAGACTGGTTAACCGTGTCAAAAGAAGAGGAGAGATTGAGTAGGATGAGGACAGCTGGAGAGTTAGTGTCCAGAGTTGTGGGCAGTTCTTCATGGGTGTTCATAAGAGCACTTCCCTTGCCTCTGGATGCTCGGAATACAGATTGATGGTCATGGAGACCACCAACAAGGTCAGTGTGTTAGAAAAGTTGTGGAAAGGCCAGTGTCTCCCACAGTTTCCCAAGAAAGGGGATGATAGAAATAGGACAATAGTTGGCTGGGCAGGTAAGGTCTGCTGTAGGTTTCTTCAGGAGGGGCGCACAAGGGAGTGCTTGAGGGAGGAGGGGAAAGATCCAGTGCCAACAGAGTGGTTGCAGAGATCACTGAGTGCAAGGGCAAGAGAGCCTATGTTGACCTTGATCGTTCTGGAAGAGCAGGGGGAAAACTATTTGGAAGAGACCTTCATTGAGCGGACAACCCTGGTAACTTGTTCAGGTGTGAAAGGGGAGAAGGAAGAGAGAGAGGAAGAAGGAGGGTGAGAAGCCATGGGCGGCAAGGGAGTGAGGGACGGGTTGGGCAGGAGGGTAGCAAGTGTGCTAAGGATATCCAGAGTTTTAGTGGTGAAGTGTGTGGCCAGTGTGTTGCAGAGGCCCTGGGACAGAAAGGGGATAAGGAGATTGTGGAAGGGTTGGCTAGCTCCCTGCAGATTTTAAAGAGTTCAGCCGTGTTATTGGATGCACCAGATACCCAAGCCTAGAAGTGGGCCCCTTTCTTGGCACGGATGGAGAGTCTGCTTTGCCTTTGGAGCAGGCAGCAGGTCAATTTGTCAGAGGGGGAGTCTGAAGTATGCCACTTCCATTCTGCAGCTCTGCATTTTTGTTTCAGGTCTGCAAGTTCAGAGTCGTACCAGGTGTTACATTAAGAGGCAGGTTTCAGGTGGATCCTCATGACTGGGGCAAGAATTTCAAGGGTGTTGGTAATGGCCACATTAACGTTGCTGAGAGCAGAGTCAGTGGTAGAGTCGGAGGGGGGTGGTGAAGGTGGATGCGAAGGCAGCAGCTGACACTCGTTTCATTGCATGGATGTTCGTAAATGAGTTTAGCAGGGCTTTTGGAGGTGCAGTCAGAGGGCCGAGGAGACCCAGGTGAGAGTAGAGGAGAGAATGACCTGGCCAAGAAAGTGGAGTGCCCAGAGAGAGGAGGGGGAAGAGAGGTCAGAATGGATGAGGGCATCCAGAGTGTATCCAGCCGAGTGGGTTGGCCAGAAGGGAGAATGGAGAGGGATAGAGAGGTGCAGAGGTCAAGGAAGAGAGGGAATGCTGTGATAGCAGAGTCGAATTGGATGTTGAAATTGTTGAAATCGCCCATGAGGAGGAAGTTGGTGGTGGTTTATTGTAGGGAGGAACAAAAAGCAGCCCAATCAGAGAGGTACAGGTTGGTAGCGCCGGGAGGCTTGTAGATAGTAGCAATGGTCAGAGAGGAGAAGGGAGAGATGACCAACTTGAAGACCAGGCTTTCAAAGGAAGAGTAGAGCTGAGTGGGTATGATGGAAGAAGGAACCCACTCAGGAAAATTTAAGGAGACCTCACTGCCGGCACAGTGAGGTTGTGGCTTTGAAAGGATCTTTAAGCCATCAGGGAGAAGGGAGTTTAAAGCAGTGACCATGCCTTGGTAACAGCGAGAATGTTGAGGTCAGTGTATTCAAGAAGGCGGCAAATGTCAGTGGAGTGTTTGTTGGCAGAGGAGGTGTTAAGAGTAACCAGGTGAAGGAGGTCTCCGCCTTTGAAGGTTTTCTGAGGTGAAGTACTGGTGCGTGGTACACCAGTCAAAGAGGGAAGGGCAGAGAGATTGGTAGGAGGAGAGGCAGGTGAAGGAAGGAGTTTGATGATGGATGGCAGGCACCGGTCAAAGAGGAGGAGGTTGGGTTGAGGACCCTGAACCAAGATAGTGCCTGTGTGATAGACATTAATGATGCAGCATGATGATGAGAAGTCGGCCAACAGGAATTTGCACTTGGTGCCACCATTAATAGGAGATCATGTGAAAGGGAGGAGAGTGGAGATGAAATGAGGAGTCCGTAGATCTGTAGAAGGGACAGAGAAAAGGATGTCAGTGAAGACCTCACTGGATGTTGCACTGACATAGGTGTCTGCGATAGGTAGGCCAGGGTTGGCTCTCAGTATGTTTTTCTTATGCTTTTTCCTACCAGACTTTGCAAGAGAGGGAGGATAGGTGATAAAGTAGCAGTTGGAGAAGATAGGAGAGATGGTGAGTGCCATCAGGGTGGCGGAGGATAGTTGAAGGAAGGAGCAGAGGCTGCACTGCATGTTCAGGCTCTGCTCACAAGGGGCGTAGCAGTTGCAGGAGGGGCTCAAAATGCAATGCAATCTGGGGTGTGCAGGATGTTTTAAAACATAGCACCTAAGCTTGAGATTCAAAGGCAGGGCACAACATGCAATGCAGTCTGGGATGTTCAGAAAACACAGCACCTAAGTTTGAGAGTAAAAACAGGGCACAAAATGCAAAACAATCTGGGGTGTACAGGATGTTAAAGAACACAGCACCTAAGTTTGAGGGTCAAAAGCAGGGCCACAATGCAAAGAAATCTGGGGTGTGCTGGATGTAAAAACACAGCACCTAAGTTTGAGAGTCAAAAGCAGGGCACACGATGCAATGCATTCTGTGGTGTACACAGCAGCTAAGTTAGAGAGTCAAAAGCAGGGCACAAATGCAATGAAGAAGTAGAATATGTGGGGCAGGAAGAAGTGAGAGGCACAGATCACGTTCAGAATAGATACTGGAAGTGGCAGTCGAAGAGATCAGTCATCACTCACATGAGGAATTTGCAGATAGCGTGCACGTCCAGTGGCACAGGAACATGTGGGTGCCGGATTCATTGGGAGACTATTTCAAGATCCAATAAGGTAAATGGAGGGGGGGGGCTTTCCAGGCCCAGACAGGCTCAGAAAGGGCCTTTTCTGTGGGCCTTTCACCCTAGCTTCTGGCTCCCGATAGACTGTTAGTAGTGGATGGCAGCCAAGAAGTGTGCAGGCGCCTGCGTATTTATGGTAACCCCTGAAAGCCAAATATTTACAAGGAAAGGGGTGCCCATAGTGATGTGGGGCGGGTACCTTTGCGCTCTTTTCTGTGTTTAAGGGCAAAATAAGGAAGCCTAGATGCCCGTTGCTGCTCAGCGCAGAAAAACAAGGCAGATTGCAGAGAGAACGCACTTTGCTGGTGATCACGAGTGCCTGCTCAAGATCAGCCTTGTGTCTCACCAAATTCATGTAATACCCTCAGAGGGTGGGGAGAGGTGACAAGCGCTCCCTAACGCACCTGTAGCAGTGTCCTTCTAGTTATAGTAATAACTATAGCACCAGTAATAACTCATGGGGCATCACTGCTTTCCCTTACATTTCCTGTCTCCATAAGAGATCTGTTGGAGACTGTTTGCATCCTCTTTTCACCCAAAGTTGCTTCTCGTCTCGCGGGTGTCCCTGCAATTCAATCAACTACACAGTTGGTAAGGCACTGTGCAGTGTAGGCAACTGGTTAATGTTAGGTGTTAACACGGGATACTCCGATACTTGGTACCGGAAGGTATGCTGCTGTTATTGCTGCAACTTCGGCGGTAGCATTACAGCATGAGACCTCATCTGTGTTATTAGTGTGGGCCGTGCATTTTGCGACCGCCACTACAGATGGCTGGGAGAGTGCATGGATGAGCTTGTCCAATAATGCAGCGTGCTGCCTGAGGGATCCGTCCGCACTCCTGAATACACTTCTCTTCCACCGTGCAAGACCTACATGTACTGCGGTGGTAACGTATGCTGAGTTGGAGTAAATGGTCATATGAGACACCCATGGGACTTTTATAGTGCTTCAATAAGTGCTATGAGCTTGGCCGCTTGAGCCAAGAAATGCATTTGTAATCTCTTCTGCACAAGTGTCAATGCATTCCCCATCCACTAGGCGAACTGCTGCCACACCAGTGTGTCACAGGCCTGTGTCTTGGTCAATTATTGGTAATCCATCAACAATGAGGAACTGCCCCCCCCTTCAAGTGGTCTGTCTTGTGCTTAAGGGATCTAATCTTCCACACCCTCAAACATTACACAGTCATGATTGGCCAAGTCTTTGTCAGAATACATTTCAGTTAGGAAATTGGCAGGGTTAACAGTTTTACATTGTACAATGTGAATGTTTCGACTGGATAGAACGATCTTGTATGCAGATGTTCACTGTTTGGTCATTGTAGATTTTGAGCGCTCTAAGATGGCAAACAGTGCGTGATCAATATACAATGTTACACAGTATCCCATAACGATAGTCAAGCTTTTTTCAATGGTGAATGACACTGCAGCAAGAGCTTGCTCACAGGAGAATTGCCCCTGCATCACTAAATCTAGGATACCACTGTAAAAGGCCAATGGTTTGTGACCCATGGAGCATTTCTGCTTCAGTAATGCAGTCAGCAGTTGTCCGTTAGAATGGGAGAATAGGTAGAACTCTTGTGTGTAGTTTGAGTTTACTAACACTGGTGCAGTTAAAATGGCCTCCTTGAGGTAATTGAAATTGGTACATATATCTTTTGTCCATATTATTTTGCTGTTGCCCCTCTGAGCTTCCTTAAGGCCCTGCAACAGTGATCTTGTGTAATCTGCTTAATCAAGTATCCAGGCCCTACAATAATTGCAGAGTCCCAAGAATGTGTGCATTTCCTTCAACGTTTTGGGCTGTGAAGTGGCATGCATGGTCAGGAATTATTATTTTGCCATTGACAGAAATTATTTGACCCAAGTATAGCATCTCGTGGAGGTAACACTGTAGTTTTGCCCTGTCAATTTTGTGTCCCTTTGTGGGACAGAATTTGTAGTAGTATTATGGGTCCTGTCTGCATTGGTGCTCACTACACAGTAGTAAATCATCAACATATTGAATGATGGTACTAGGCACATGAGTATTACCTAAATCAGCTTATAGTATTCTTTTGAAAATGCTGGGGGAAACGCAGTACCCATGAGGCAATCTTGTATGTTCAAACCACACCCCCCATGCGTAAACGCAGTGAGGTACTGTGAATCTGGGTGCAGGGGAATAGAGAAGAAGGTGATTTTAAGATCCACCACACCACCACAGTGAAGTGAGTCACCTCTTTGGGGATGTTGCACAGTATTGTAGCGGGGTTCCGGACCACTGGAAATTCTGCCTGGACAATGTCATTAAGAGGGCTCAAATCCTGGATCATCCTCCAACTTCCCCCTTTTGCCTTCATTATCCGGTAGATAGCTGTGTTGCATGGGGAAGGAGAAGGTACAATTATCCCCTGATTTTGTAGGGAAACTGTGGTGTCCCTTATACCTTCACCCGCTTCCCTTGACAAAGGGTACTGTCTTACTCATGGTAACACCACTTCTGGATTGAGTGTTATCTGGACTGGGGTCACCCCTTGCAAGAGCCCGACATTGTGACCATATATCATCCACAGTCTCTGTGGGACCTGTTCTAAGTCTGCATCAGTGAAGTGGGGCAGTGCTACAAGGGCCATTAACCCTTTAACCGCCATGGGTATTTCCCCCCAGTGCTAAGGCCTTTTTTGGTGATTTCGGTATGTCGTCATTCAATGCTTTGTAACTGTTTTGTTACATGAGATTTCTTGGCCAAATTTTGCCCCTTTTTTCCCACATGTATTTGGTCGTAACGCCACCCAGGAATCCTAGGTAGCTGCAGGGGGGGTGAGAGAAAATAAGCAAAAAGGGTGAAAATTTTGTGTTTTTCAAAAAATGCCAATAAAATGATGTACAAAGAAGCCTGTGGTTTTTACCTTCTAAGAGCTGGGAACAAATGGTTTGCTGTGCTGAATTTCCCCAATTTCCTGGCTTTCAAGAACAGGTTGACTGGAAACGAAAAAAAATATATTTTGATGTGGTTATCAACCGTTTTGTGAGAGGTATGCGATTTTGGCCATTTTGGCCAGTTGGACATGCATGGACGGAATGGAAGAAAAGGGTAGAAAAGCCGAATTGTAGGAAAGAAAGGCATACATTTCTAAAAAGTAGACAAAATTCCAAGTTTAGGAAGGGGTGATTTGCGTAGGTCGGGCAACAACTACGTAGGGGAAAATGCCATAGATTTGGGGAAAAGCAGGAAAATGACCGAAAAAAAGGTATTTGGTGGACATGGTTGGCTTGGTACGGCAATGGCTTCTATGAATTTTGAGAAAAGCAATGCTCCGCTACATTCCCCCGACTCTTGCAGTTAGGAAAGCACACATGTCTTGTAGTTTTTTACAAAACAAGCAATACCACAAGCCAAACACTGAGCCATGGTACACAGGAGTGTTATGCTTACGGCCTAAGCAGACGCACTTAGCATGTGTAAATCAGGAAAACCAATGTGGTGAGGAATGGCAAGCAAACATTTTTTGAAAGAGCACAGGCAGACATTTTAAGAGTAGGTGACTTGTGCAGGTTACAAAAGTGTATGGTGCCTAAAGCAGCGACTAAATGTATGGCACATTTGGAAAATGAAAAGGTTGTGTGACAAAGGGCACCAGCAAATGGGTCAAAACGTTATGAAAACCACACAAACACAACAAATGTTATACCTTCCCGGGTTACCCCAAGTCTGTTATGACAGCTGAATTTCACACTTTGTCCAGACAGGCACACCATAAAGATATGGGCCTTGGGTCTCCAAGCCACCAAGGAAAACAGGGAACCCCATGTATTTCTGAAAATAGGACACCCGTGGGAATCTGCAAAGGTATGATTTGTGCAAATCGGCCCATAATTTATTACCCAGACACCCCCACAAAGTCGGAAATGTGGGGAAGAAAAGGCATTTTCTGAAATTTCACTCGGCTCACCCATCGAAACACACTGCCAAAAACACATAGCCTACTGTCCCGCGTTCCCACAGGTGTCCCGATGAAAAGTGTACCTCACATGTGTGGGTGCACCTACCTGGGCGCCAAGAGGAAAGCCTAAAACACAGGTAACCCCAAGTCTGTTATGACAGCTGAATTTCACACTTTGTCCAGACGGGCACACCGTACAGATATGGAAATTGGGTGTCCAAGCCACCAAGGAAAACAAGGAACCCCATGCATTTCCGAAAAGAGGACACAAGTGGGAATCCGCTGAGGTATGATTTGTGCAAATCAACCCAGAATTTATTACCCAGACACCCCAGCAAATTCTGAAATGTGGGAAAAAAAATTCATTTTCTGCACATTTCACTCGGCTCACCCATCGAAACACGCCGTCAACAACACATGGCCTACCGTCCCGCATTTCCACAGGTGTCCCGATGAAAATGGTACCTCACATGTGTGGGTGCACCTACCTGGGCACCAATGGCAAAGCCTAAAACACAGGTAACCCCAAGTTTGTTATGACAGATGAATTTCACACTTTGTCCAGACGGTCAAACCATACAGATATGGGCCTCGGGTGTCCAAGCCACCAAGGAAAACAGGAAACCCCATGCATTTCCGAAAAGAGGACACCCGTGGCAATCCGCAGAGATCTGACTTGCACAGTTCGGCCCAGAATTTATTACCCAGACATGCCTGCAAAGTCCGAAATGTGGGGGGAAAAAAGCATTTTCCGCACATTTCACTCAGCTCACCCATCGAAACACTATGCCAACAACACATGGCCTACCGTCCTGCGTTCCCACAGGTGTCCCGATGAAAACGGTACCTCACATGTGTGGGTGCACGTACCTGGGCGCCAAGGTGGAAGCCTAAAGCACAGGTAACCCCAAGTCTGTTCTGACAGCTGAATTTCACACTTTTTCCAGACGGGCACACCATACAGATATGGGCCTTGGGCGTCCAAGCCACCAAGGAAAACAGGGAACCCCATGCATTTCTGAAAAGAGGACACTTGTGGGAATCTGCAGAGGTATGATTTCCGCAAATCGGCCCAGAATGTATTACCCAGACACCCCCACAAAGTCCTTAATGTGGGGAAAAAAACACATTTTCTGCACATTTCACTCGGCTCACCCATCAAAACACGCAGCCAACAACACATGGCCTACCATCTCGTGTTCCCACAGGTATCCCAATGAAAACAGTACCTCACATGTGTGGGTGCACCTACCTGGGTGCCAAGGGGAAAGCCTAAAACACAGGTAACACCAAGTCTGTTCTGACAGCTGAATTTCACACTTTGTCCAGACGGGCACACCATAGAGATATGGGCCTCGGGTGTCCAAGCCACCAAGGAAAACAGGGAACCCGATGCCTTTCCGAAAAGAGGACACCCGTGGGAATCTGCAGAGGTCTGACTTGCGGAAATTGGCCCAGAATTTATTACCCAGACACCCCCGCAAAGTCCGAAATTGTCATGACCACAGTTAGGGGGCATAAGTTGTGCCACAAGCAGGCTCCCACCAGAACCCTGAGGGCCTTATAACCACTGTAAAAGGGCTCCTGGAGCCAGTTCTGGCGCCTTTGGCACCAGGCTCATATGTAGGAAGGAAGGGCTATTCAAACTAGGTCCCATGTATGTATGTGGGCCTTTAAATCCAACATGGAAGCACCCACAAAGCCTAGTTCCAAGAATCAAGCCATGAGGTCTAGTGTTTAGGGTGTGGCAGGCCTGGAACTACTTTCCCTGGTACTACTTTACCTGGGCTATATAAACCACACCCTGACTGCAGAACACGCTTCGCATTATTCTGCAACCAGCAGTGTGACACTCACTGTGTCCAGTTCCTGGTCTTCAGCATCTTCCTGTAATCCTACAAGAACAAGAACAAGATTATTCTGTCTTACCTAAGAAAACACCATCCAGCACTTAGCATCACACCTGGGCTGCAATCTGTGGAGAGAAGAAGAACATCATTCACCTGTGAGTACTAGCTCATGGACTTCCGGCGAACCGCTACCACAGCTGCTACTCGAACATCGCGACCTGCAATAGCGAGAAACGGAAAAACAATATAAGAACGCCCGCACTTCCAAAACATCGAATTCCATCAGTCTTACCTGAATTCTATCGGGCTACGCCATGTTTCCATCCGGAGCACCACAGCAACATCTGCAAAGGAAAAGAGACATATTCAGGTTTGCTTACAATATTAAAAAACTGCACAACGCTGTACTTACCTTAAGGGATTCTGGGGGCCTGTTTTTCATTGCGCTCTCATCCACTCGCAGCACCACAGCGGCCTGTGAGGAGAAGAAGAAGAAAACACATGTTAGCTTTAAAAGACAATAAAGGCGCTGCGCTTCACGCTTTCTCTTACCTAGGAACATGCCTCTCCATCCGGCAAGCCAGCATCAAGACCTTCGCACCTGAAACGAAGGAGATAAAGACATTAACGGAATCCCACCACAAACAGAACAAAGACTTAAAATTAACAAACCTACCTGCCAAGCAGCAGATTCGGGGTCACAGCAGGCCTGGGCCCAAAGAAGGCAAACTGCACCAGTGAAGCAACTCGGGCAGCCTGCCAACAAACATCAAGCGCCCCTGCACAACAAACGCAGAATGGATAGCTCACCCTACAAATAACTAAGATTCATTATTCAGCACTGGGCAACTATGCATCCTGGGTTCCAGATCTCAGAGCCTTCCATACGCCCCCGGGGATATCAGGTGAGCATAACAGAACGCAAAGCTTCTAAACCCTATTCCCCTGGGCATCATGGAGACATCTGAAACTGATCAGTTATCCCAGCTTTTGGGACAATTATGCACCGAGGTACATGCAGACCGGCAGGAAACCAATGCCTTAAGACGAGAGTTAATCGTCACAAAAGACTGTACTGATGAACTAAGCAAACAGCTACTACAAACACAGGCGGGGCAGGCTCCATTGCCCGGATTCGCCCCATCCATTGCTACTCCATCATCAGTCAATCCAGTACAGATAACGTTGCCGGGAGCAGTACCCCTGGCACCACAAAAACAGTTTAATGGAGACCCCAGAAGGTACGCAACATTCATGAACCAGTGCCGTCTCCATTTTCTTTGTAGGCCTGTGGCTTTTCCGAATGACCAGGCGAGGGTGGCCTTTATGTTATCATATTTGAGAGGAAGTGCCGCAGACTGCTCGGTACCTTAAGTGAGCCGAGATGACCCATTGCTGCAGAACTTCAGGGGTTTTCAATAGGAGATGGAAAAGTTATTTGCTCAACACTTGCATGGGCAAGCTCTTGATAACAAACTCCTGTCTTTCCGCCAAGGAAATCAAGATTTGCTGATTTATATTGCCACCTTTAATAGACTGGTTGTAGAAGTAGGGTGGCCAGAAGATAAAAGAACCACTTTGTTTCATCGGGGCCTACGAGGAGACCTGAAGGATGTCCTTGCTCAAGTGGTAAACCCATCTAAAAACTGTGCAGAGTTTATCAACCTGGTAGTGCAGCTGGACCATAGATTACAGGATCGAAGAACAGATCAAAGTAGACTCGAAAACCATGCCATGTGCGTACGTTCAAAAGATATGTTCAACATCCATCAGAAAATACCACAGAACTCATGAAGATTGGAGAAGTATGACCCCCTTCTAAAGAAGGTGGAAAGAGACAAGAGGAGACGGCTACAGTTATGCCTATACTATGGTAAATCGGGTCACTACCTCAAAGAATGTCCAGTGAAACCTCCAAGGAAGGTAGTAGGCGCTACAGAGAAAGAAGATGATGGCAAGGAATTGGAAAACTACCAGGCCCTGCAAGCATAGAGGTCCGCTTGTCGACAGAGAAGGATGAGTCACATACCTCACATGTCGCCCTACCAGTAACCTTGATCAGTCACCAAGGACTGTTGCGGGTGCATGCCATAGAGGCGTATATAGACAGCGGAGCAGTTGGTAATTACATAGATCAAAACCAACAACTGAAAAGGTAACTACTGTTGACGGTACAGAAATTGCTTAATGCCAAGTAACTCAATGCACAACAGAATTAACCCTTCTGTGTCAAGATGGACATCAAGAAGTAATCACGTTTGACCTCATCAAAGCTCCTCAGATCTGGTTGATCCTAGGGATGTCATGGTTAGTAACTCACAATCCCCACATAGACTGGCGTGTAAAGTGACTGACCTTTCCTAACGAATGCGCCCACACTCGCTACCCGAAAGCTATACCGCAGCCTAACCTAAAACCGGTTCAAGGAATAGCGGCGGGGATCGCTGAACCAATGAACACCTTACCAAGAGAGTATCAAGATTATCAAGATGTCTTTCAGAAGGAACAGGCTAACACATTACCGGCACATAGGCACTATGAGTGTCAGATCGACCTGATACCTGGTGCGCAGGTTCCTTGTGGTTGAATTTATGCACTTACGGAAACCGAAAATCTCCAGTTGAAGTCCTATCTGGATCAATATCTGGCTAATGGGTTAATCTGCCCGTCAAAGTCACCGGCAGCATCCCCCTTATTCTTCGTGCCAAAGAAGGAAGGAGATTTGAGGACTTGTATCGATTACCGCACACTTAACCAAATCACAGTAAAAAAACGCTACCCTTTGCCCCTTATCCCAGAACGTTTGGACTAATTCAAGGATCCCGAATCTACACAAAACTAGACCTCAGGGGAGCATACCACCTTGTACGTGTAAAGAAAGGGGATGAATGGAAAACCGCATTTCGCACCAAGTGTGACCATTACGAATATCAGGTAATACCTTTTTGGCTGTGCAATGCTCCTGCAGCATTCCAATACTTTATGAATGATGTACTACGGGAGCTAATCAATGTCTGTGCCCTGGTCTATATTGGCGACATCCTGGTGTAGTCCCCCTCTGAAAAAGATCATGTTGAACATGTTCGCTCAGTCCTTGCAAAACTTTGTCAGCACAAACTGTATGCTAAACTCGAGAAATGCTCCTTCCATGTCACCTAAATTGAGTTCCTCGGTTTTGTTCTCTTGCCAAAGGGGGTCAAGATGGATGTAGACAAAGTTGATGCCATCCTTAATTGGCCGTCGCCTTCTTCACTTAAAGAAATCCAAAGCATGCTCGGCTTTGCAAAGTTTTACCACCAATTTATTCCTGATTTCTCACAGATAGTACACCCAATCACATTGTTATTGAGACAAAAACAACAACAAATTCCAATGGACTGAAGAAGCGGAACAAGCCTTTAAAGAACTCAAGAAAAGATTCACCTCTGCGTCAATACTACGACATCCTCGCCCGGACCTCCAAAGCTATGGGAGCAGTTCTCTCTCAAAGAGATCCAGAAACAGGCCAATTACACCCTGTGGCCTTTCGGTCACGTGAATTCTCGCAACCAGAACTAAACTATGCAATTACAGACAAAGAACTGTTAGCAATAAAATCGTCCTTCTAAGCCTGGCGGCAATACCTATTAGGTGCCAGGCATACTATCACAGTAATCACTGATCACAGAAACCTTCAATACCTGAAATCAGCAAAAGCGCAATCATCACGATAATTACGATGGGCTTTATTCTTCGCAGAATACGATTATGTGATAACGTACCGACCAGGAGTTTGTTATGGTAAGGCCGATGCCTTATCTCGTATCAGTGTTGAAGAAAAAACTAACAGTACCCTGGACCCTGTTGCCATAATTCCAAGTGAGAAACTACTTGGACTCACTACCACATTGACTCTAAGTGAACTTCAGGATAAGATTCGATCCTTAATGAACCCCGATACCTATTAGGTGCCAGGCAAACCATCACAGTAATCACTGATCACCGAAACCTTCAATACCTGAAATCACCAAAAGCGCAATCATCACGACAATTACGATGGGCTTTATTCTTCGCAGAATACGATTACGTGATAACGTACCGACCGGGAGTTTGTAATGGAAAGGCTGATGCCTTATCTTGTATCAGTGTTGAAGAAAAAACTAACAGTACCCTAGACCCTGTTGCCATAATTCCAAGTGAGAAACTACTGGGACTCACTACCACATTGACTCAAAGTGAACTTCAGGATAAGATTCGATCCTTAATGAACCTAGAGGTCCTGCAAAAATTGAATTCCCACAATGAAATCACACGGTTCTGGACGGATTACCGTACTTCAGGGAATGGCTATATCTACCAAATAAAGATCTGCAAATGTTGGTCATGTCTGGTTATCACGATACCCTGATCAAAGGCCATCCTGGTATTGCTAAAACTCTAGCCAATGTTAAGTGGAATTATTGGTAGCCAACCTGGCATAAAGACATTGCTCAATATGTTCTGTCCTGTGAGGTATGTGCACAAAATAAATCACAAAAACAGAAACCAGCTGGTCTTCTATAAACACTGGACATCCCACCAGCTCCCTGGCATACTCTGTTCTTGATTTTATTACAGACCTAACTCCCAGTCAAGGATTTAATACCATTTTAGTGGTTGTAGACCTGTTCTCTAAATTGGCACATTTTATTCCGTTCAAAGGACTTCCTAACGCTACTGGTTTGGCCACTGCATTTCTTGAACAGATTATAAAATGGCATGGTTTCCCGTCAGTCCTGATATCAGATCGTGGAAGTCAATTTGTATCCAATTTCTGGAAGAAATGCTGTACTATGGCACAAATCGATGTCCAGTTATCCACTAGCCATCACCCTCAAACGGATAGACAAACTGAGAGAACAAACCAGACATTAGAGCAATATCTACGTTGCATGCTGCATCAAATAGAAGAGAGCTAGAAGGACTTATTATGGATAGCGGAATACACATATAACAACTCTGCACACACCAGCACAGGACAAAGTCAGTTCTACACAATCTACAGGAGACATCCACGTACCTCTGAACTAGATCCACCCACGACCTTGGAAATGCCAGCGGTAAAGACTCTGCACGTAAGTATAACCAAAGCCTTCAAAAAGGCAAATGAACACTTACTGCAAGCCAAAGACAGAAAGAAAAATTCTCGGACCAGCATCGAAAGAAAGCTCCCGATTATCAAGTCGGAGACGAGGTCTGGTTAGCATCAAAACATGTGCCCATAAAAGGTACCCGGACCTTTCGCCCAAGATATCTAGAACCCTATACCATCAAATCGGTGATAAATCCTGTGGCCGTCAAGTTAGCCTTACTGCCAAGTATGCAAATTCATCCAGTGTTCCATGTATCTGTTATAAAAAGTGTAAAACCAGGAACCCGAGTCTGAACACCACCAAAACCTGTGCTGGTTGAAGGAGAGCCTGAATTTGAAGTTAAAGATATCTTGGATTCAATATGTATCAGATCTAACCTATACAACATAGTGAACTGGAAAGCAGACGGGCCTCAAGACAGAACATGGGAACCAAGTGAACATATTCATGCACCAGGTCTGATTAAGTGGTTTCATCTCAGTAACCCCACCAAACCCGGATCGGACAGGAAGAATACCCTGAGAGGGGCCTTGGGGGAGAGTGCTGTCATGACCACAGTTAGGGGGCAGAAGTTGTGCCACAAGCAGGATCCCACCAGCACCCTGAGGGCTTAAAAGCACTGCAAAAGGGCTTGTGGAGCCAGTCCTGGTGCTTTTGGCACCAGGCTCATATGTAGGAAGGAAGGGCTATTCAAACTAGGTCCCATTTATGTACATGGGCATTTAAATCCAACATGGAAGCACCCACACAGTCTAGTTTCAAGAACCAAGCCACGCGGTCTAGTGTTTTGGGTGAGGCAGGCGTGGAACTACTTTCCCTGTTACTACTTTACCTGGGCTATATAAACCATACCCTGACTGCAGAACACGCTTCACCTTATTCTTCAACCAGCAGCATGACGCTCACTGTGTCCAGCTCCTGGTCTTCAGCATCTTCCTGTAATCCTGCAAGAACAAGAACAAGATTATTCTGTCTTACCTGAGAAAACACCATCCAGCACTCAGCATCGCAACTGGGCTGCAATCTGTGGAGAGAAGAACAACATCACTCACCCGTGAGTACTAGCTTAAGGACTTCTGGCGAACCGCTACCACAGCTGCTGCTCGAACATCGCGACCTGCAATAGCGAGAAACAAAAAAACAATACAAAAAAACAATATTAGAATGCCTGCGCTTCCAAAACATCGAATTCCATCAGTCTTACCTGAATTCCATTGCGATACGCTGCATTTCCATCCAGTGCACTACAGCAACATCTGCAAAGGAAAAGAGACATATTCAGGTTCGCTTACAATATTAAACAACCGCACATCGCTGTACTTACCTTAATGGATTCCAGGGGTCTGTTTTTCATCAAGCTCTCATCCACTCACAGCACCACAGCGGCATGTGAGGAGAAGAAGAAGAAAACACAGGTTAGTTTTAAAAGACAATAAATGTGCTGCGCTTCGCGCTTTCTCCTACCTAGGAATGTGCCTCTCCATCCGGCAAGCCAGCATCAAGACCTTCGCACCTGAAAAGAAGGAGATAAAGACATTAACGGAATCCCACCACAAACAGAACAAAGACTTAAAATTAACGAACTTACCTGCCAAGCAGCAGATTCAGGGTCACAGCAGGCCTTGGCCCAAAGAAGGGGCACTGCACCAGTGAAGCAACTCGGGCAGCCCGCCAACAAACAATAAGCGCCCCTGCACAAGAAACACAGGACGGTTAGCTCACCCTACAAATAACTAAGATTCATTATTCAGCACTGGGAAACTACGCATCTGGGGTTCCCGATCTCAGAGCCTTCCAGACACCCCCGGGGATATCAGGTGAGCGTAACAGAAATGTGGAGAAAAAAATATGTTCCATAGGGCATGGGCATAGGGTGTTGAAGCCAGCAAGGGAAACAGGGAACCCATGCATTTCTGAAAAGAGGATACCAGTGGGAGTCCACAGTGGTCTGCCTTGCGCAAATTGCCCCAGTTTTTATTAGCCACAATCCCTGACAAAGTGTGATATTTGGTGGGGGAAAAACACAATGTTCACTTTGTCTGGGGTTCTGGGTAATAAATTCTGGGCCGCTTCGCGCAAGTCAGACTTCTGTGCATTCTCACAGCTGTCATCTTTTGAGAAATGCATCGGGTTCCCTGTTTTCCTTGCTGGCTTCGACACCCTAGGCCCAAATCTATGGGTTGCCCACATGAACAAAATGTGCTGTGCCGAAAGGCTTGGGGTTACCAGTGGGTTACCCTTTTCCTTTTGCACCCCAATAGGTGCACCCACACATGTGAGATACCGTTTTCGTCGGGACACCTGTGGAAACGCGAGAAAGTATGACATCTCTTTTTGGCGACCTGTTTCGAGTGGACACAGGGAAATGTCTCTGAAATTGCCTGGAAATTAAGACAATTCTCAGACATTTCGCTCTAGCCACCCACCGAAACACACCGCCAACAACGCATGGCCTACACCAATGTGCCCCTCTGCGCCAAGGCAAATTTGTTAAACAAAGAAAATAATTCAAAATGGCAGCTGCCCTTTAGCGGGGGCTGAGGGTCACCCTACGCTGCTGGGGAATTTTCTAATGTGAAGGGGGCCGCACCTCTCCACCCCCACCCCAATTGGAGGGCCGGTGCATCTCATGTAGCCCTCCCTGGGGCAGATAAGGGGGGGCTGTCCTGCACTCCCCCCTGGGCTCAGGCGTCCCTTCCTAGGAGCAGATATGTGGTCCCAGGGAGGGCTGCATGACATGGCACCCACTGAATTGCAGTTGGGTGGTCAACGCCCCATCCCATTAGAAAATTCCCCATCCCTTTGGGGTGCTCCACAGCCCCCCATAAAATGTTTTCCACCATTTTCACTTTTTTCCTTTGGTAACCCAAATCCCCTTGGTGCAGAGGGGCACATTGGTGTGTCAATCTGGCCCCGGGGTGCCCAAACATTACTGCCCCTCCCACTGGGAGGCCTGTCCCACAACTTTTGGGTGCCCTCTCCCCTCTCACCCCAAATGGGTGGGGGGGCACCTCATGCAGACCTCCCTGGGCTTCTTACAAATGGCTGAGTGAGGTACACCCCCCCTCTATTTGGGGTGGGGGGAGAGGGCCCCCAAAAATGGTGGGACAGGACCCCAGTGGGTGGGGCAGTAAGGTTTGGGCCCCCTGGGGCCAGATTGGCACATAAATGTGCCCCTCTGTGCCAAGGCAAGTTTAGTAAACAAAGAAAATAATTCAAAATGGCAGGCTGCCTTTTAGCAGGGCCTGAGGGGCCCCCTACACCGCTGGGCAATTTTCTAATGTGAAGGGGGTGCACCTCTCCACCCCCACCCCAATTGCAGGGGTGTTGCATCTCATGTAGCCCTCCCTGGGGGCAGATAAGGGGGGGCTGTCCTGCACTACTCCCTGGCCTCAGGCGTCCCTTCCTAGGAGCAGATATCTGGTCCGAGGGAGGGCTGCATGACATGGCCCCCACTCCATTGTGGGTGGGGGAGACGGGGTCACCACCCCGTCCCATTCAAAAATTCCCCTTCCCTTTGGGGTGCCCCACGGCCCCCTAAAATGCGTTCCACCATTTTAATTTTTTTCTTTGTTTACGAAACTTGCCTTGGCGCAGAGGGGCACATTGGTGTGCCAATCTGACCCTAGGGTGCCAAACCCTTACTGCCCCACCCACTGGGGGGCCTGGCCCCAAATGGGTTGCGGGGGCACATCATGCAGGTCTCCCTGGGCCTCCTACAAACAGCTGCATGAGGTACACCCCTCCTCTATTTGGGGTGGGGGGAAGCGGGCCACCAAAAATGTGTGGGACAGGCCCCCAGTGGGTGGGGCAGCAAGGTTTGGGCACCCTGGGGCCAGATTGGCACAGCAATGTGCCCCTCTGCACCAAGGCAAGTTTTGTATTGGATTACAGTTTTGTGCGATCCCTTCTGTGCAGGTATCGCACAAAACAGATTGCCAAAAAGGACAAGGTATCTCGCCCTTGGCAACAGGGAGGAAATCCCAAGGACGAGATACCTCGTCCTTGGCACTAATAAGGTTAATGAGCACTGCACTTTCCGATAATGCACCATAATGTCGCAAGGGATAGAAAATGCCAACACAATCTCACCATCACCTAGTCTATCTCCAAACAAACCTGTCACTTCTTTGAGGGGCATTGTAAGGTCAATAGACAACATTGTACACCACACAAGTCTGTTCCAATTACAACAAGCCATTTCACAGATACAACCATACCCTGCAAATGTAGGGACAATATTGTTCCTACTGCCAGTTGTAGGGACACCACAGCTCGGAAAATGAAATCAAACGGCACTCAACAGCATGCTTTAACAATTTGGGGCACAGCTTTGGGAAGCACTTTTATGCCCTACACAAACAAGGCAGGGTGCACAGGGACACCGCGACCCACAGCCTCCCCTCCCCTTGCATGTATTGTGATAATGATGTGTTATTTATATAGCGCCTTAATCCAAAGCGCTTTACAAAGCACATATTTACATACAATATCACCCAACCGAAATTGGTACTCATTTATCAACCTCGGAAGGATGAAAGGCTGAGTTCGCCTTGCCAGGATTCGAACCTGCAACCTGCAGATCACTCTCAGATCACAGCAGCGAGCGCTCTAACCGCTGAGCTATCTGACCGGCTGACCATTGCCCTTATAACACACTTGCTCGGTGTGGCGCAAACTATCCCTCCATGTGTGAAAGAAACGGTCATGTTCAATTTACTCAACAGGTCTCACCCCAATGAATTTATCAGGGAACTCTCCGAATATAACAAAGGTGCACACACCACTTTTCCTCCTATTTTGATTTCAAGTTCTTTTCTATAGCTTAATGTGCGACAGCCCGAGAGAAGCCCTGCATGTCTAGAGATTCACATGATAATGGGAAGTTTCCCTCACTGATGCATGATTTTGTGGTACCTGTGTCAACCATGAAGATGAATTGCTTGTTACCTATCTCAGCGCCCACCAAGGGATCCTCATCAGGGTGGACTGTGATGGACAGGAATGGGCACACAAGAGATCTCTGTGGCCTGTTCTAGTCGGGATATGTGCTGTTACCAGGAAATGTGAAAGGGTTGTTTCCCACTATGTTCACTCATCAGTAGGGTACAATGGTACCATTCAGCACAGTGTCAGTCTTTGGCATATTTCTCCCACACATGGCCTTCTATTTGGGCACTATTGATTGTGTCATTTGTGGGTGTTCAACTTGTGCACCTGAGTGTTGTGGTGGGGGTTGAGTGTAGGCCTGATGTAGCTCGGAGGGTATGGAGGTTGGCCTGGGGGTTGGCAGATGTGATTGGGGCAGGGGTGGTGGGCAGAGGTTGCTATCATGATAGTGTTTTTAATTATGATTTGCCCAATATAATTATCAGGATTATTTGCTGATTGTCTTTGTTTATGGATTTTTTCTGCTGTTTGTTCACTTTTATTTGATTGTTTGTGAGTTTCTGTTTCATGTAGCACTTTGAGGCCTAAGGGCGAGTAGTACTTTATAAGAAAGAAACTAAACTAAACTAAAATGTCCCCACTTCCCACAGCTCTAGCATTGCGAGAGACCCATAGCTGCTTCTCTAGGACCCATCCCTCCAAATCCTCCTCTTCCCCCTCTGTACCTATCCCTCACTTGTTGCTGACCTCCTTTCTGCCAGTTCAGATAGGGGCATTGAGGTCTACCTCCCCACTGTCCTTGTCCTCCTCCTGGTCAAAATGCCACCATTCTCACCATTCTCATTCTCACCAATACCTCGTTGGCACTGGTGTTTGTTCTGCCACCTCCGTTTGACCATTTGATGATACTGCCCCTTCAACTGCTATCTTTGCTAGCTTTTTCTGCACTCATTTAGCTTCCCCAGCCTGCAGCCTCTGAGCCATTTCCTTTTCTCACGCTTTCATCCTCTTACAATGATGAATAATATTTGTTTGGGTCCCAGCCCACCCCTTTGCTTCAATGCCCACTATTTTGTCTAATGCCTTCTGTACTTCCTTGAGCAAACCCCTCTTGATGACAAAATAGAAAAGAGGAACTGATCGCTGCCACTGTTCCCCTGTCTATGTGCGTCACATCTCCTGAGCCTTACTAATGTATTACACAGGGTCCTCATCTTCTCACGTGGTATACTGCATAATAGACTGCACGTATGGCGTGTCGAGGTATGTTTGCCACAGAGCGTCACACACCTGCACTCTGATATTGTTAAAAGGTGTGCCATTGTGTGCCTCATCTATTTTTACTCCTGGGTTTCCTGCTTTAACGCATATGTCCCCAGCTTGGTCCCCCACAATTGCAAGAGGGCAAACATTTCATATCCCCACAGCCAGTTGAATTCCTGCTGTCTGTTTTCAGATGCATAGATTCATTCAGTGTCTGTGTTCCTCCCTTCTTAACATACTACACTTCCCTTTTTCCCTGCTACTGACACTCAGCAAAACCTGTTCTTTAACCATGGTACACACAAACTTTCCACCAGCGGCGTAATCTCCAGTGTCTGCTCATTTCCTTCATCATCCTCAAACTCATCTATTTTAAATCCCATTCATCTGCCCTTAACTCCCTGTCCATACCCCTGTCTGTCCTCACAGTCCCGTACCCCGTGCTTCCTGGTCGTCCGTCGCCACCACCTCCTTCTCGATGTGCACATCCTTAATTGCCTAGCTGTGTAAACTGAACAACATATCTCCTGCTCCCCATTCATCTAACTCATTCCCCTTCTTTCCTTTCCTGGGCCGCCCTCAATTGAGCCAATTCAACGAGTGTAGCCTCCAACACCTCCTCCAGCTCCTTCTGTACCTTAGTGTCCTGGGGCGGGATAGCACTTGGTGTTGGTATATAAGGAGGTTGGGTAGTGGCGGGGGTAGGCACATAAGTCGGGTTTGTGTACCCCGTGGCTGGGTGAGTGGTGGGTGGGCAAAGACCTGTGTGTGGGGGCATCGTCCTATTCTCCTGTGTTATAATGGACATTGCATCTAGGGCGGCCCCTTCAGTATTCTAAGCCCCAACCCCATTGTGTCCTCCACATCCTCTATCATCTTCCACAGTTCCAATATCTCTTTTCTCTTTTGAAGTGGTTTACCTTTGTCCTTAGAAGCTAAAAACATACTCATGTGATCTAATATCCCTCTGTTGTGGGTGCCACAATCGCAACACAATATGAAGGTCTGCAGCATCATCAGTGACATCATGATATACAGTAACAACACGCGTTGCTGGTTGGATAGACCCTATACATAGGTCAGCTGCTCCATAGGGTATGCTAGGCAATTGGTTCCAACTCCGTCCATCCATCGTCTTCCATGTGGGCGATGTTGCAGTCGTCATCAGTCAGCAGACAGCCAGGTAACAAGCATATTACTAAGACAAACACATCTACATCTACGTAACAGTGCACCTGGTACGAGCATACAGTGGCCCAGGGAGAAAGCCGAGGTCATACTAACTCACACACTTCACGCGCTCACAGACAAGCTGGCACTTCTCCAAGTTCTCCCATCCTCGTTTGTGGGCTATAATTTCATCCCTCCCTGCACCTCACAGCGCAAACCACGTGACCTAGAAGTTAAGGCAGAAAGGACCTTCTTTCTGATTTTCTGATCAGTGGGGG
The DNA here is from genome assembly GCF_040938575.1 of Ambystoma mexicanum. Lineage (NCBI taxonomy): Eukaryota > Metazoa > Chordata > Amphibia > Caudata > Ambystomatidae > Ambystoma > Ambystoma mexicanum. The sequence continues at coordinate 1,079,354,063 of NC_090930.1, forward strand.
GCCCAGCAGGTTTATGGTCAGTGGTCTGTGGTTATCTGTTTCATTGGAATTCAGGGGTCCTAAAGCCAGGGCATTTGAGTGCTATAAATTATGATTTGAACTGGTTGGGGTTGGAGGCCCATCCCCTCCTTCTCATGAGATTACACTGTTCACAGACACTCAACCCTCCTCCCATGGCCTTGCTGCATAGCTCTCAACTCACACGCTTTTGGCGGGTGTCACCCGCCTTGTAAACAGCTGACTCACCCGCCAAGCCTCCTGCACGCCCATTCGTTTCAATGGGCCTCTCACCCGCCAAAAATAAAATCGGGTGTTTTCACCCGCTTTTGCAACCCAAATGGTTGAGAGGTATGCCTTGCTGGGCACATTCTACCCAGGGCACAAAGGTTGGTAACATTTTAAGACAATGAAGGGTTTTATGGATCTGTCCAGCTCTGGCCTTTCTCATCAGTGTGTGAGACACAACGCATTCCTGTGCTCATGCTCGTGGCCTAGGCCTAGAGTGCTGACTGCTGCACTACGTTTAAGATTTGTGCCACAGTATGGCTGCTACTATCTAAGATGGCTGCTATTCCCACATTTGCACTACACCTAAAAGATATGCAATATATGATTGTGTAGAAGACAGTAAGGGCACCCTCCTCCTCCCTGGTTGCTTACATGACCAATGACAGAGTTTGTCTTATTCTAAATCGCCTGGGGGTGCGGGAAGATCGTGCCCCCTTCCCAACAGCTTGTACAAACACATGCAGCCTGATTTATAACGTGATTTTCTATGGGATTTATCCATTGAAAGTTCTTTTGTTAATCAGGCCCATTGTTTTGCTACATCTATCATTACACCTAGTCTATGAAATAAGACCAACACATCAACATGATAGTTATTCTAGTGAGCGTGTGCTATGATCTTGCTATATTCATCCCCATTTCGGTTTTCTCACCTAAATATTTAGCAGGTGACTTTTTAGACTGCAAAGAGGTAGAAAGCGCATGGAGTGGTCTAATATGTGAATTTTGTTTCATTAGGCAAGCAAGGAAAACACTGCTCTAGGATACATTCTGATGGAGTTGGGCCATGCCAGATGGTGACTGGTTTAATACTGTGAATTGTCCCATCCGCAAAAATATTGAGACTAAACTGGAGATTTAGCATGACTTTATTTTTTACAATTATTTTTTATTAGCATTTTGATAAACATAATAATGAACAAACGTTCCCAACGGCCCTCCCGACTCTTCCCTCCACCTCCCCCCAATGAAGTAGTCCATAGCCCCCTCCCAAACCCCCTTCACTTTGCGCCCCCTTCCTCCCAACTCCTCCAACCTTGATGCATAAGTAACCGAGAAAATTAAAAATAAAGTTGACGCACAGCCGGTAAGGATGGTGTAAACGGTCAGGTGCACATGATTCGTATCCAGAATGTGCAATATAATATTTGGAATGCTGTGATGAAGACAACCATTTTCCTACTTCTCTCACTGCCCCGGTTGGTTTCCGCAGACATCTCATCTGCCATCTCACAAAAAGGCGTTATATCCCGCTCTCCTGCAAGTCCATGAATTCAGCCCACTCATTGACAGGCTGAAATTGCTGTGGCCACACTCTGCAGGAAAGGTCACTCCTGCAGAGTAACAGGTCATTCCTCTTCCACTGCTTGGCACCAGGGATTTGTGTTCTGCAGCAAATGTTCTGCAGGACTTCAGAACTGTTCTCTTTACGGTTGCTCGTTCATACTTTTCCTAACAGGCATAGTGGATTCTGCCATTTTCTTTTTCCTTGGGCATCTGTTGTGGAATAGTCATTAGTTAAGCCTGCGTACTGCATTGTTCTGTCACCTGTCCCTATTACCATTATTAAAAGTCACGCATGAGATTATATGATATGATGTGGTAAGATATGGCATTTGTAACAGGCCTAAACACAAGTGTTTCAAGGCGCGACGAGGCAAGGGAGGGGGAACAGAGGGAGGACAGAGACAACGATCATTCTAGGCCAAGTGACATTGAGATTGTGCAAGTGTAGGGGAGGGGGGAGGGAAAAGTGCCAGGGGAAAGGGGGAAGGGGGGGGAGCAGTGTTCTACATGGGATCAAAAAATAACAAGAAGTGCAGCCAGCAGGTGGCAGATGCAAAGGTAAGTGCAGACAGTAGGTGTCCAAAAGTACCGGAAGGGGGGCTGTAGGGTTACAGATACCGACCCAAGTGCAAGGGTTGCCAGAGGTGGTGCGACTGTGCAATTGGATGGGTAGAGACCTGGGCCCAAAATCAGAGGGTAGCCAGGTGACCTGTGTAGTATCATACAGGAAATCAGCAGGGGAGAAGAAGAGAGAAGGCAGAAGCAAAGAGGAAGGTCTTGAGGTGCTCCCGGAACTGGAGATGATTCTCCTTGAGTTTCAGAGAGTCAGGTAGGCTGACCCCGAGGGAGGCCCCAGCAGAAGAAAGAGATCTACCACCAACTCTTTGCTTGGAGAAGCGACAGACCCTGAAGGAGTTGGAGGTGAAGGAGCGAAGAGCTTGAGTGGAAAGGTATTTACGAAGCGAGAATTGGAGGTCCACAAATATTGCCATGGGCTGCTCCATGGCCCTCTTTGTTGAGCATGCCCTATTTGCTATTTTAGAGAAACGTAAGGCTACATTGACATCCCAAAGAGCGTCAGCTTATGAGGTAATGATTTCCAACCCAGCGATTAAAATTTTAAGATGTAAAATAGTGAACCCAGCCACATTCATAGCTGAGCCAGTAGAAGAAGGTGATCATGTGGATGACTGTGCCAATTAAGTTGAATTGTATGATGATATATCCTGTGTGAAGGAGAATGCTTTAGCGAGAGGGGAGATTCTTTTTATTGATGATTCTTCAAAAATTGATCAGACTAGTGGTGAGAGGCATTCAGGCACAGCAGTAGTAAGACACAGATTAAATGGAGAATTCAAAGTAGTAGCAAGTGCAAGGCTACCGTCTAATTTTTCATCGCAAGCAGCAGAAGTAGTAGCATTTATTGTCGCACTTGAGAAACATGAAGGGCAGGAAGTGATGTGTACAGTGACTCCACCTACGTGACTCCAACAGTACATGCAGGGTTGGCACATTGGAAAAGGAGGGGCTACCTCCGCGCAGACGGCACTCTGGTGCAACATGTGTCCATATCGGAGAGACTCATCAAGCCACTACAAATCCCATTAGCCATAACAGTCATAAAATGTGCAGCACATACTAAGCAAACAGATTAGAACTCTTGTGCGAACAAAGCCGCAGACATAGGGCCTCATTCCGAGTATGGAGGTAGTCATGGCGCTACTACCTCCAATACCGGTCCCGACTCCGACCTGGTGCAATGGGGACTTACCGGTCCATTCCGACCATGGAGGGACCGGTAAGTGCCCATTGAAAAATCCATTCCCCATTCCCATTTGTGCACCCATAGGGCTCAATGGGAATGGGAAGTAGCTAATAACGGTACCGCAATTTGTGGTACCGTTATTAGCTCTCCGGTCCCTTAGCGGCTCCCAATAAGGGCGCCTGGTAAAACCAGGCGCCCATAGCGGAACCCGCTAAGGGACCTCGGAATAGGGCACAAAGGGGTTACCGGCACCGATGTCCTTAACTGTGCCCAGTATCCCTATGCGCCCACCTCGGAATGAGGCCCATAGAAGCCAAAAGGGTTGCATATTCCCCAGAAATGTTGAGTTTTGATACCAAAGATATAAAAGGAAATTCAGTTACAACCATGTCGGTAAAGGAAGGGTTTAACAAGTTGTCAATAACCCAATTAATGGAGATTCAGGGTAGCGCACCACAGGAAGAGCAAGAATTGTGGAAATGAAGGGTGATAGGATAGCACTGGAAAGCCAGTAATGCCAGTAATTTTATTAAATGTTGCGCTTGAACAGCTACATTACCCTGCACATGTAACTAGAGAAAGTCTTGCTGCTAGTATTGCAGAACACTGCTATATTGGAACACGTTGCACTATTTATGGTGAATTGCATTGTGTCTCAAATGTTTACTGCTGGGCATACACTGAGAACAATTGGAGGAGTAATACCTCGACCGAGTGGTCTGTTTCATCATTTAGATATAGACTATGTCGATATGCTGCAGACATGCAATGGATATAGGTATCTATTAGTGGTGGTGTGTAACCTTTCTAGGTGGATCGAGGCAGATTTGTGTACACAAGTTGATGCCACTTGCGCAGCACAGTTTTTAGTGTGCAAACTGGTTTCGAGGATGGGTGTGTGTGAAGTGATGAGTTCTGATAATGGGCCACATTTTGTTAATGAGTTATTCGAACAAATGGGGCTTCTATTAAGCCTAAAACACAAGTTATCTTCTGTGTATCACCCGAAAGCAAACGGAAAATTTGTGAGAGACTCAACAGCCTCCTCTAAGAAAGGATGCCAAGAATAAAGTGACTTTGAAAATGGGATGGCTCTATTGCCTACCCAGGCCTTATTTGCCCTTTGGAATCAGCCAGGATCAGACTACCAACTCACCCCGCATGAACTAGTGACAGGGCATTGAATGAGAAAACCCCAAACACCTCCATATAGGATTAAGAGTGATGCCCAGAGTGTAGCAAACGCGTTAGGTGTTGAGATGAGTGATTTTTCAACATGTATGACCTCTAGTATTTCTTTCATTTCAGATCAAGTCAAGTATCAGGGGGTTTGGTCTAAGAACATGGAAGACGATAATTCGGCAACCAATCCAAGTGACCTATTACCACCACCTAAGTTATATGCTGGGTACCTAGTGATGATTAAACATTTACCAGGAAGTGGCATGAGCCATGTTTCCATGGCCCTTTTATTGTTGAGGAAGTGTCCCCTTCTGCTATTAAAATACAAGGGAGAAGAGCTTGATTGCACCTGAGTGACTTGATGATTTATAAAGGTAATACCTTCCCTCCCACTGTTACCGGACCAGAAGCAAGACAAAAAGAAGAATTTCCATGTGTGCAGTCCCGGTCAATGACTAAGAAGAAGGACAATAAAACAACGAGTGATTAATGTGTACTTTTTTGGACTGGAATTCAATAGCCACTCTTTAAACTAATTTTGGCATGGAATGCAAGGACTTGCAGAGAATTCCAGGAGTTTTGAAATGAACTTTTAGAAATATATTGAATCAGAGAATAATAAATCAGAGTTATGCCTAATGTCAGTTCTTGATCAGAAATTGGAAACAAGACCAGAATCCAGATTCATTTTGTGGGTAATAATTTGTTTTAAGTGATCAAAACTTATCGTACCTCCCGATTGTGATGTTCATCGGCTTGTAGGTTGCTGTCTTTGTGTTCATACTTCAATCTTACCCTGCTCTTATTAAAAGAGACATTAATATTCACACTTTCTTACAGGATCCTAAAAACGGTCCAGTGATAAGAATACTTCTTATTGCTGTAATTGAACACATTTTACAGTTGCAAATAGAAAGAAACATGATGACTGTATTAAACATGATTAATGAAGGAACTGGCATTGTGAAAAAGAATGAACAAATTCAACAACCAGTAGGATGGCGCGAGAAATGGATGCCCAGATTTGTATGCATGATATATATTTGCATGATTGTTCTTGTTGTCTTTCTGTTCCTTATTTTTCACAGGCTGTATCATCTTAGTACTTCTGCTGAAGAAGGAGTTCCTATGGTTCTCCTTAATGTGAAAACACATAAATACAGGATTTTTTGATTTCTATAAGTATATTGGGAGACACAAATGAGATGCAGAGGAAGATAATGAAGGGATAAATAGCTAAGTAGATAACACAGCTTCACCTGCGGAATAACATGTGGTACCAACAAATGAAAAAAGTGGTGGAATAAGCATCTAAGGAGGGTTGCTACGTCTGCTCTCTCATCCCCTATGCCATGAATACAGCAAGGACTTTCATTGCAAAAGAGGTTCCGGAGCACGATGCAAAGTGCCTCAGTCATCTTGCAACATGTACTAAACAAGGAAAATTCTAAGGAAGTTGGGCGACCTTGCGATGGAGATCAAAATTATCATTTCCATACCAGGATGAGTACATCAAAACTCTCCAAATGGAGAAGGAGCCTGGATGGAAAAGCAAGATGTGTATCCTGCTGCAGTTGATCATTGAAGAATTCAAGAGAATGAATTGCCCTGATGTGACAGAAATAGCAGGATCACCTGGATGTTTGGAACAAACTCAATTATTAATCTATGGATAATTGAATTCCAAGAAGGGATGGGAAGAAGGAATGATGTTCTCTACAGCTCATCTGCTGAAAACAGATTACGTACAAGAGGTGCAGAAGGTGAATGATGACTGTTTAAAGTCATGGGCCAAGCACTCCAAACTATTGACATGGGTAGAAGATGAATTAAGCCCAGTAGTTGTAATCCCATTGGTTAATGGGACATTATGCGTCCGAAGACACAGAAAGAACCATGTGGGATATAACAAAGAATCAAAAACCACAAACGACGTTCCCAGGATGGGAGAAGGGACAGCCATCCTTATGGACTGATATTGGGCTTGTGAATCTAGAGCTTACATGAGGTTGCCCAAGGTTTGTGGCGGAGTAAGTTCTTGGGGATCATCTATGTTCCAGCATTAGTGATTCCACACAGCAATTTGAACATTGGAGAATTTCCAAAAGTAGATGCGCACTTGAGACAAAGAAGATTTCTTGAACTTCTCCGATGGACAAGAAGAGAGAATTATTTCTCAGCCAAATCGATAACAGTTTATGACTCAATTCCTGAGCAAGACTGCTGACTATATTCATGCCTGGGATCCAAACAATGGTGAACGTCAAGGGGTTACAAATCACAAGATGGGAGCTTCTGCAGACAATTTATGCTACCATAAATTGATTCAACGCTATTAAGTAAGAGTTGAAGGCCATACGACGGATGACCGTCCGGAGCAGGGATGTCCTTGATAGGAGCACAGCGATAAAAGGAGGAGTTTACATCAAAATCAGGCCCTCATGTTGCACATTCATACCTTCTCACCATGAACAACATGGAACCCTGACAGAGGCCATAACGTTGTTGACAAACCTGCATAACAAGATGGAAGATGAGACTGATGACATTAAAGATGACAGTTGGGTTGCCACCCTGTTCTCATAGATTCCACAGTGGTTGGCAAATATATTCAAAATTCTTGGAGTAATATTGGTGCTGGTGATGTTTGGATTCTGTGTAATCAGGATAGTGATTGTCCAATGCACGAAAATGGCAAAAAAAGTGTTAGGGATGAATATCATGATCGATGTCAAACCTGAACCAAACACCAAGGAGCTGACTGATGATGCTGTCTGGAGATACACAGAGGCCAGCATTGTAGCACCTGAGTGAAGGAAGTTCCTGTAGCCAAATAATCATAAAAAGTATGTGCGATGATGTGTCTATGTACCCCGAATGTACAATGTAATTACATGACCTGGAGTGTAGATGAACATGTCAAATCATCAGGCACCCTAAAGGGGTTGATGAAGAAATGGACACCAAAGAAACAGTTCTTCAAGAGAAAATATCAGGATGAGTAAACAGTTGAGGAGGTGGTTGAGGACTCGACCAGATGGGGGAATGTTGAGGAGCAACTGAATGCCTCTTCAGGAAACCCCACCCACCTTCTACCCATATGCTGGAAACCTGAGATTGTGCCATGTTTGACACCAGAAGTTGTGCCAATAACGCAACGTATGTTCAAAAGAAGATAGCAATTGAGACAACCCTATTAAATGTATCCCCAAAGGGATGACAATTTGAGGGAGGAACATAAAGGAAGGAATATAAAAAAGAGCAAAGAAAAAAGCCTGTGGCGTCATAAATGTATAAACGATGTCTCGAGGTAATGGCTGAAGAAAACTAACAACGAAGTAAAGACTCAAGTGAACTTTTAAATATGAAAAAGAAGATGAAACATGCACAAAGTGCTGCAGAGAATTGACTGTTCAATAATTATACAGATGCTGAAATGCAAGAAGACTGAGTCATCTGCCTATATGTAGTGTATAGAATGCAGGCAAAGCCACCATTCTATAGAGGCTGGACATTGGTATCATAAATATTAGTAAGCCAGGACCCATGAACAGGGAAGAAGAAAAACTATGCTGCAGCAGTAAGAATAAGCTGAATCGTGGAGCTGCATGCCAAGGCTGTTTGGCCTGAAGTCAAGACTGAAGTAGCCAAGGTTGGTTATCTATTTTGAAATGGAGCGAACGTGCAAGGATGAATCATCTGTTGTTAAGGTGCAAAGAAAGAACACCAAGAGTGCCAAGTTCAAGACATTTAAAACCTGCAAAATGGACCAATTTGTGGTCTCCTGTCATGTGAGCCAATGATGAAAATAGAGTTCGAATTTGGAGTCCTAGAACACTGTAGTGAGTCTCCCCCACTCCCATCTATTCTCAGAGACAAGGATACTCTGGAAGGCCAAGTTCAAGACAATCTTCATGGCAGAAGGCTTGGATGATGAGATATTCTGCGCTAATTGGGTGAGGAGGTAGAGTCAGGCCAATCTCCTTGCACCTGGGTCTGGGTTTATGTGCTGCTAAGTGAACCGAATGTTCCAGACATGGCACAAGCGTGCAAACTAATTGTAGTGGTACATATAATGAAGGACCTTATAGTTTAAAAATCAATAAAAAACCTGTGTATCGAATGTTCCCAAAGATTACATGTTTTAGAAGTAGGCATATATTGTCCACCTGACAGTGGACAGCCAATCATAATCACAGTTCATTTAGAATAATAATCCCCTTAAGCCTATCCTGATCCCCAGTAGGATTTCATTATTTGCAACGTACTATGACGTCACCGCTAATGTATTTTGGATATATAACCTTCGTTTTGTGAAAATATCGCTGAGAGAAATCAAGTATACGTCCGTTGATGTACGTTGTAACTCCCTGTTTTAGATAATTGTTAATAAAACTGTACTTTGCCATTTTCCTGAGTTGGTTCAGTTATTTGGACTTGGAGTTAATCTTTGTGATCCCATCCATTACATGCACGTTCCCAAAGGGCCCTAAACTCATTCCCAAATTTTCTAGCATCACATTTTTATTAACAGAGTCCTAGCAAGAAGGGTGCTGAGAAGGAGGTGCTGGACTGTCCCTTGGCATTGGAGGGAGTAGCACCCAAATTTCATAGTGAACAAAAGCAGCACCTTTGCTGTCCACGCTTCTGACACATCAGACCCAGTATGCGTTGGATGTTCTCCAGGCTGGAGGATCACTGAAGGCTTTTGGCAAATGTTGTCTCATCCCCCATATGCATTCTGTTTGAGGAAACCCTGCATATGGGAAGTGCAGTTTCTGTCTAACGTCATACCGTATAGAGTGCAGAGTGGTGAAGTTACTTATTCTTTTGGTATATCAGTGACAGAAAATAGATATAAATAAAGTAGAGGACGATTGATGAGACAACAGGTTTCGCACTGAGACCAAGGCTGTTTTGCATGTCCGCCAATATTACAGCACTCAAGGACAGGTGCTACTCATGACATTTCACAACCCACGGCAATTCTCTTATGTAATGAAACACGTCAGTGGGATATGTGGATCTATAAATGAATTCCATATGCTCTTGTTATTTTTGAATCCTTTGGTCACACTTATCAATTCACGAATACTACAGAAAAATAGCAAAATCATGATTTTTTTTTAATCTGCACGTTTGAAGCAATGTACTGCTGTCCAATAAATCTTCCTGCTGTTGAGAACCTGGATGAAAGACCTCATGCATTAAATCTCTTAATTGTTTCATGGCATGTTTAAAAAGGTAATTTTCACTTCTGTTTCTCTCATGCAAAAGAAAGTTAGGAGAGAAGTAGGAGCTATATATGTGTTCACATGGGATGAGTGAGTGTGGGATTACCAAAGATGTACTTTTTCATTCTACAAAGGTGAGGAAACAAAGAAAGCATAGACAATGGTCCTCATTCCAAGTTTGCTGCTATTCCGGTGGTAAATCTGCCGGAATACTGGCAAACGTTATTGCTTTACCGGCACTTTGTCTGCCAGAATAACCGTCAGATTACATGGAGTCGAATAGGACTCCATGTAGGGGATTTTGCTGCTATTACCGGCCGTGCCGGTAATGAAGGCAGTTTTTGGCTGGTCAGGGTCAGATTCACCTCCAGCTCTTAGCTGGAATTAAATCCTTGACCCCTACCGCTGAAGTTGTAGTTGGCCGATCCAGTAAAAGTGCTGGTAAACGTTATTACCAACACGTTTACCGTGTTCCGGCCAACTTGGAATGAGACCCAATGCTTTTTTAATCCATTTTTACAGGAAAGCCTTTTGAGTCCTGCTTCTTTGGTGACAAATATCAATCTCAAAGCTGCAGGCACATCTAGCAAATGTATGTATTGTTACGTTCTGTAGATCTTAAGGAATGTATATTTATAAAGAAAAGACCCCCTTCTCCAAGAGAACTCAGGAAACAAATGGCCTTTTTGTTTTTTTCATGAAATGTCCTAATGAAAAGGTATTTTTTCGTCTGCCTCCATCCCTCAATACCATGTCACTGGGGATATAAACACCAATATGCATTCCTTTAAGTCTTCCAACCATCACAGTGTCCCCCCACATTTTCAAACTCTCCATTTGGTCCCCTTGAACCCTCCCCACATTCTCCCTCATGTCTGCACTCTTTTGTATAATGATTGCACAAGTGTGTTTGTCATATGGGGAGCACTAGCATCACAAATGCTGGTGATATGATATGATCGTTTATTTGTATAGCGCGTATACACAATGTGTTTCAGAGCGCTTCAAGGCAAGGGAGGGAACAAGGGAAAATACAACCACATTCTTACAGGCCATGAACAGTAAGGATGTGAAATTAACTATCGTACTCGGCCTGACGACATTTCAGATAGTGCAAGAGCTAAGACATAGATAAGGAAGGGAGGGGGAGAGTGGGAAGGAAATGGAAACAGACAGGCGACTACCGTACTAGGCCTGACGACATTTCTGGTAGAGCCGGAGAAAAACAAAAGGTGAGGGAGAGTGGTGCAGAAAGGGAGGGGAGGAACAAAACAAGGGACTATCATACTAGGCCTGACGACATTGCAGATAGTGCTGGAGGTGTGGTGGGAAGGAAAAAACAGTAATGGGAGGGTGGAGGAAACAGACGAGGTTGCTATCATATTAGGTCCAGGGACAATTCTGATAGAGTAAGTGCATAGAAGAAAGTAAGGGGTGGAGATAGGAAAAGGGAGAAGGGAAAGGAGGAGAGAAAAGAGAGTAAGCAGTCAAAAAGAGTGGAGAACCAAGAGTGGAGAGCGAATACAATTGCAGAAGTCATTAGTAACACATAATGTTGCAAGCCAGGATACAAGATGAAGATGGGAACAGCATGATTCAGGGCCACCATGAGTACAAGATGCAAAGGAAGTCCAGCATGAGAGTTGAGAAAGAGTGACGCACTGTGAATGAATGAAGTCCATAAAAGTCAAATCCAGCATTGGCCACAAGACAGTGATGGTGAAGGAAGCACTAGGTGGGCGGGGCTTGCTAAGTGGTGAAAAAGAGCCGCAGGCCGGAAGGTACCAGGTGGGCGCGGCTTAGGCCAGGTGACCTAGATCCACTTGCACCTGCTCCCCATCTGCAAAGGAAAAGAAGCTGGAGGGCTCCTTAAGTAGGGAAACAGAGTGGCAAGCAGGAAGGCACCAGGTGGGCGTGGCTTGCTAAGTGGTGAAAAAGAGCGGGAAGCAGGAAGGCACCAGGTGGGCGGGGCTTGCTAAGTGGTGAAAAAGAGCGGCAAGCAGGAAGGCACCAATTGGGCGAGGCTTGCTAAGTGGTGAAAAAGAGCGGCAGGCAGGAAGGCACCAGGTGGGCGGAGCTTAGGCCAGGTAACCTAGATCCACTTGCACCTGCTCCCCATCTTTGATTTTTGACTTTGACTTTGATCCCCATCATTGATTTGTCTAGGCGGAAGGTTTGGGTTGGCTCAAGTGTAATACTAGAATTTCTAATATATATACACGTATTCAATCTTGAATAGGTCACGGTGCAGTTATTTTGTGGTGAGCAAGATTATTGTATTTACACACCTCAATAACATCACCTGGGTCTTTTGGATGTTAATCAAAAAATTCTTCTTACAAAATGCTTCAAATGCTCCCACTGTTAATCCTATGTGGATAGGCTTCCGCTCCTATAAGTCAGAACCCTGTAATAGGTGTTAAGTAAAACAGGGGGCAATATACACCCTTGCCCAGCCCCCCTATTGATGTGAAGGTGGGGATGATGCTCCTTTTTGTCCATACAGGGTTTCGCTTTGTTATACTAAAATATCGAATTTAGTAGAACATGTAATCCTCTATCCCTCCCAGCAGCTTCTTGCCTGACCTGTAGTTCTGTTTATCTAATCATTCAAAGATAAACTTAAAAGCTGTAAAGAGAGAGTAGTGGTCTGCAAGTAGTGCTGTCCCATTATTTCTTACACTCGTAGTGTTGGCAACAGAATGCTTTATAACATCCCATGTGGCTGAATGGACCAATGGACCCAGTAGGTCTCTTCTCCTGAGCCGAATGCAGCAGTTACTTGATCCAAGGGTATTTTTCTATTGTCTTGCCATTCACAAGGTAATAGTGTGCCAAGATGGCTCACCTTTAGAGATTTGTAGGAAAGCTTAGTGGCCATCTAAGCCACCACATTGTCTACCTGCTCCATAGGGGCGTAAAGGGCTTTGACTTGTATAAAAGCACACCAGTATGACCAGGCCTGACAAATGGAAATGTAAGCTTTCATGGAGCTTGGAGCCCAGGATTCTTTCAAGACGCTCTCACATGACTTCAAAATATCTTTGGTAGCTTCAGGCACCCTGAGATCCTCCATGCCATAGGCTTTGGGGAACTGTACAGTATCAGAGGGTGAGCGGCCCCTGATTGATCTGAAAGGATTCCTGGGAAAAACAGAAGCTTCTGAGATAACTTGATTAGCATCTGGAAGACCCATTGCCACACCTGAGTTGGCCAAATTGGGATTATGAACACCAGGTGAGCATCTTTCCTAAGACTTTCCTGAATCAAAGCCTAAAGGTGTAATGTGTTCCTTGAACTCCCAGGGCAACGTTGATGCTGTAAATGTCTAATGGAGGGAAAGCGCCCCCTAGTCCTTGACCTACAACTTCTCTGTGTGTATTTTCTCTATGTTTTCTCACACTGAGGTCCAGCTGGACCTCTGGCAGTGCAGCTCTTCAATTTTTGCTTTTGGTGAACAACACCCATTGGATACCCATATAGCACCCAAGGGTGGGAGTACACCCTTGTACCCCTTGTGTGTGTTTTTGGGCACCTGTGTGTTGCCCACCTAGCAGGGTATGGGCTGATGGCAGCTATATAATGGCTTGGCAGTGGCTCTGAGTGTCCTCCATTCTTGAACTCCCAGAACCTACCATAGGAATCAATGGATTCCTGCAGGAAGGCAAGATGCCCCCTGTGGCCTCCTGGTTGCTATTGCCATTTACCTTGCTTCACAAAGTCCTGGGAAGCCCTGACTCTGTCCCTTCCTCCTGACTGACTGTTGGGTGGAAATACCATAGATGGCTCTGGGGCTGTCTCCTGTCAGTCTGGCTGGAGCCCTCTCAGAGGCTTCATGTTGCGTGTAGACCCTATTAATGGGACCTGTATGAATGGAGTCTGAAATGAACTCATATTCTGTGTTGCGGGTGTCTGGTTTCTGTGTGTGTGACACAATGAATGAGTCAGCCATGACTGAAACTGACATGAATGCAGTGTAGTGTGCTGAAATACTGGCTGCTTACCCCAATCCACATTCTTTGTTATGGGTGTCTGGGTAGAGGGAATGGCCTGAATGCCTGTGAGCCTGATTGGCTGCCTGTCTGCATGAATGCCTTTCTGCGTGATTGGCTGACTAAGCCTTGCTTTGCGAAAGTGAATGGGGAGCAGATGTATACATCTGGGGACATCTCACTTACCAATTTATTCAGTAGCTGAAGTTGAAGTTGAAGCAAGAAGAAGCTGTTCCTTGAAGGCTAGCTGGAGCAGAATTCTGCTTCAGCATTTGCTTCATGTAATCCAAAAGCTGCAGTGTTCTTCCAAGGACTGATCCAGAGAGCACCTGCAAAGGAGACCTCTCCCCGAGCTATGAGGGACCATTGTGCAAAGTGCTACTCTTCATTAGAAGTACCCAGGAAGCCAATCATGTGTGCCTGCCTTTCATAGAACGCGTCTTTGTGAGTCCTGAAGAGGAGTGCTTGGACATCTCGAGTCAAAGAAGTCCATTGTGTCACCCAGGGTCCAGAGGAGCGTTTCCTGAATGGTGGAAGCCATTGCTATCTACCGCCCAGAAGAAGGACTACCGTAGCATAGTGCTGCTAGACACCCAGAGATGCAAAAGTTCCAAACTGTCTAAGAACATTTCAAGCGAAATCCTTGCCATCGTCACTGACCACCTTTCCCACCGGAGAGTCCAGAGTCGCTGAGTGCAGAGGAAGGTCCTTTGGTGGGTGTCCCACCACCAGAAGCTAAAGAAGATGTCCCAATGGTCCAGATTTGGTGAGGGTCTGAGGTCCAATCTAGTAAGTGAGTCAAGGTTGCCAGAAGTTGTCCAGAGGCCCTTGCTACAGCTGCAGCAACAAAGAACTGTAAGTCGGAAAAACGCAATATTCCAAAACCTGACACCAAAAGTGACCTATGCACACATCACCACCAGAGCTCATTGAAGGGTCCCATGAATCTTACTCTCATTTGCCAAGTCTTTAAGGCGAGCACAGCAAGTTAAATCTTCCAAGGACTTCTGTGGTCTGAGAAATCGTCGACTAAAGGAGAGCACCGTAAAGAGCAATACTGCTGCACTTCAGACATACTTCTATTTTTCTCCTGAACTCAGCATCACAGTGGCTTCTTCTTCGAAAGTGAGTACATCCTCAGAGGGAATTGTCGAGTGAAACTGAGAAACTCTGCCACTTCACCTGCCAAGGCATCAAGGCACTGTAATGAGGAAGAGCATCTTGTAGTCTCAGGAGTCATCCAGGGGTCCCAGATTCATCTTGGATGCTGTCCTCCTGTGGCCCCTTGGGTACTATGGGACGGCAGAACCTTTTAAAAGAAAGCAAAAGGTTATTGGACATTACTGGACTGGGCTGTAAAAGACAAGATAAGTCACTACTTTTTCCCTTACAGGTTGCCCAGGTGGGGGACTCTTCACACAGAATTGTATATCTAGTCTAAAGAAAGCATTCTGCCACTGTTCACAACTAACTTGCCTTTCTTCCATATTCTATGCTGATACACCTCACTTAAGAATTCACATGACTATTTAAAATTGTCTCCAGTTACAAACTCTAATAGTAGATCTGAGAAAGAGCCATTTATGGCCCTGCTTCCACTGACAGATGAACCTTGCGTGCATATGTCATGCCTTGCCTCAGAGCCTCTATCCTGAGTCCATGCAGGGCCCTGTTGTACAGTGCACTGGGAAAAAATATCCTGGATTGAGGAATATAGAAGGCCTATGATCCTGACCATGAACTGAAAGGTGAGAAGTCGAAGCTGCAGCACTCATCTGAGCTTCCTCTTGATGGAGTGGACTTTTGAAGGATGGAGACAAAGTGAAACATGTAGGCAGTGGATGTGAAAACCCCAAAACTCTGTGATCTGAGGTGGACATGTGTCAGACTTGTCTACATTTACAACTAGCCCAAACCCCTCTGGAGATTCATCCCTTGGTACACATTCCTAATGGCTTCCTGAAGTAATTGAGACATGATCAGGCTGTTGACCAGATAGATAATGAACTACATTCCTTGGCTGTAAAGAGCCACATCCACGAGGTGCAGCATCTTGGTGAAGCACCATCGGGCTGAGGATGGATCGAATGAGAGGAAAGCAGATTGATATGGCTTCCTGCACCATCTGAAATGAGGGAATTTCCAAAAATGAGGATGGCTGGGGATATTAAAGCAGGAACCCATCAGATCCAAAGAAACCATTTAATCCCCTGGCACAGTTAATCTTGCAGGAGAGCAATGATCTCGATTGATAGCAAAAAGAAGTTGCTACACATTTCTTTTAAAAATTATGTATTTTCTCTGTTGCCCTTATTTTACCAACAACAACTTCCAAATGTCCTTACTTGTGAATGTTTTTGGTAAAAGAGGCCACCATTTAAAACCTTTATAATATCTATGCAATGCCACTGCACCACCGAATAGACTATCTATCCTTGGCAGGGTCAGAATGGGGCATAAAATTGTCTCGGGCACCAATGAAAAAGTGCCCCACAGTTTCAAATGGCAATTCCTTCCTTTTGTGACAGACTGTTTGAGAAGTACCCAAGGGGAAGGTTTTTGACAACATGTGATGCAATTGGGGAATTTTGAAGAATATTTATTCAGTTACACTGGTCAAACTACTAGCCGCATGGTGAAGTAACTTATCAAACTGGCCGACTTGGGCCAAAAAAGTGTCTCACTTTGACCAAAACAACTGGCCCACACTAGCATTTTGTGCTTTTGGTTCAGGCATTGCCCTATTGCCCTATAGGCCAGTCTGACCTGATCCTTGGTCATTGATGACCAGTTGTGCACGAGAAAAAAAACACTCTGTACTAAGCCTCTGCACGACCTGAAGGACCTATCTGTCCTTGGTAATTAATGACCAGTTGTGCACAAAGGAAATCTCTACACTAAGCCGTTGCACCACCTGAATGATGTATCTGTCCTGGGTAATTAATGACCAATTTTGCAGAAAAATCATTATCCACACCATTACCTTTGAAGGGAAGAAAGGTCTGACTCACTATTAAAGCATCCTCCCAACATCTCTGTGCCAAACCCCCTATGAAGTATTGTCCACACTGGGGGAAAATGGTGTTTTACCTCTTAGATATCTGGCATAGTGGTAACAGTCTGCACAAAGAGGTGCCCTGTATGGAATGACATCCCTACTTTGACTTGTCCTGGAAGAAATCCATGAGAGAAAATACTCTGCATGGTTTTTTGTATCTTGTAAAGAGAAGGAAGCCAAGTACATATTCACTGCTATAGAGAGGTCTGCCTACAGGAGTGCAGAATTTCAGAAGCTAGGAAGCAATGAACTCTGACCTAGCTAAAGCATAATTTATTATATTCTATGAGGATTTTGGAGTTCCTCTTTCATGCATGCTCCTTGCACCGTGGAAGGCCAGCCCAAGTACTGAAAATGGTTACTGCAAACACCCATGATGAGGTAAGATGAAATTCTCCTTCCTGCTCCTCAGTGAACAGAGGTCCCTGATTGCTACTAATGTCAACAAGCCTGACCCACTGCACACATTGTCTGTGCAGGCAGATGGCCCAGTTCACAGAATGAGAGGGAAGCGGAACTTGTAAGTGGCAGCCTGAACCGCTCCTCAAATACAGACAAGAATCACCCTGATCCAGGCCTGGCTCCAGCAGGCCTAGCCCCCCCAAAAAAACCTCCCCCCATGAAAGGTGGCCATGCCAGTGGTGTTATACACCACTGGGACCCGAGGGAGTGGGGGTCTGGAGGGTGGGCTTCACTCTAAAGCTGCTGCAACAGTTGCAGTTCAATCTCAATTGCAAGGCCATGTTCCCTCTGCACTGGAACATAAGCAACCACACACGATTTTAGATCTTGTCGTCTAACCGTTTAGGAAGGGCTTCTCACATTAATGACAGGGCCAAGGTTGATTTGCAAACAATGGTATGGAAGGCTGGCTAGAGCAACGCTGGCGGTTATACTTGATTCACAGGCGTTTGATCACTAGGTACAACCAGAATACAGTGGGACACAGATAGGATGGAGATAAAATGTGAAGAGAAACACACATTCTATGGGTGTGTTTGGTCATGTAACCACCCAATGAATATCCATGGCTATGTTAATGTCTATGGCATTACCATTAACTACCTGCCCCTCGCCATCAAAATGTAACCTTTCTGGAACACTTTGAGCAAGCTCTATCACAAAGTAACGCCAAGCGTGTTGCTGTATAGGGCCTGCCAGTGTTATATCTCAGCATGGTTTTGAGTGTTCGATTACTTAATTGCCTCTGCTCCTGGTGTAATAAAAACTCGCTTAATTTGTTTCTTTAGCCAGTTGATTTTATAAGCAATATCTTTGTCAATGCCACTGTTCCTTGCACTGAAGTCCTGTCTTAAACAAGCAATCATTATCAAGTTTTAGCTTTGGTATAGGTATTAGACAGACATTTTCCAGGCAATGCCAACATATGCCCAGGTACTCATACCATTTTCAGCTGTCACCATTTTATGTCCAGGTGGTACCTTTATGGCAGTACCTGGCAAATGCCTATCCATGCTTAATCAAAAGCCTAAGATGTTGGCTTTGCAAATGCATGTTGACTTCAGGTTTTCTCCCTAAGTGAACTTGTATATGCCCAGAAGTGGGTACCTGCTTTATACGCCTAGGGAATCAAGCTGCACCTCACTGAGTTGGTCCAACAAGGCTCTAACTAAAAATGATAAGGCTAGGATGACATATATGGACTAGTTTCAAATCTTCTCATGTGTAATTTACCAGTGGGGCTCCGACTCAATAGAATGTATCTTTGTCTGTGTGGAAGCCTAGTCCACTCTGCCAGAACATTTAATTATTCTATCATTCTAGTACTGACTTGATAGCCTCATACTGTTTGAGTACCTTTCAGAGTTTGAATGCAAACAGAATACATCATGGGCCCGATTCATTGAAAAGTGGTCTTTGATCCCGCAGAATTCCCCATGATTAGAACGACTTTGCTTGTCCCTACGCAAAAAGTTTCCTATGCGCGCTCACCGTATTCATGGAATTTAGACCGCAATGTAACCATATGTGCAAGTTGCGGTCTGAACACTCACGAAACGCCCCCACTCAAAGCACATCCAGCCACACATTCCTACCTTTGCGTTCTCTTCGGCAGCAACAGTTATGCATGACGGTAATACTGCGTGGGTTCCCCCGCAATCAAGCCAGCACCCCGGCGGCACTGCATGGGTTCCCCAGGAAATGGTACAAGCACCCTGACAACATGTGTACCATTTTCCGTAACTTGCGTAATTCTCCAATCAATCTACGTGCAAACCCTGTAAACCGCAGCTGCACCCCGCTACTCTGCATAAGCACATCCCTGACTGGGAACAGCTCCCCAAATGCATGCAGGCATCCCTAAATTCCTGATTAGGCCTTACTTTTGCATAGGGATTCCTATGCAATTGGGGCTATGCGCATGTCTTCATGTGGAGGTGTGAATGGGAGCTTTGCATGCTGATTTCACAGATGTGATGTTGCACAGTCAGATGTATGAATGTGCTTGGTTTCACGCAATGCTGGTCATGTGATTTCCTCATGCAGCCCGTCCCTAGACACACGCATTCTTTGTTCTTCCTCATTCTGCGTGGAGAATGGGGACTATGCATGTTCTACCCCCCAGTTAAAACTATGCGCAGGTCCGACCCACGCTCGGCGTGGAGTCTCATGCAAGTCCTGCAATGTCGATATGTCGATTCCATGAATCGACAGAGGGTTGTTTGCATGCAAAATGGCCAGTAAAGTCACTATTTTCCCCACAAAGAATTCCAGCAATAGGGCCCCATGTGCATTTTGGGTTTTGTTTGGAAAGCATGATTTATGATGTAAATCCTAGGTGCTGTTTGTTTAGGCAGTGCCGGAAAGGAAAAATGAACACCCACAAAATAACATGAGAGAAGAGTGTTTTCTATAATGTTGCGGGCAAAGTATAAAAGGTGCACATCTTTTAAAACTAAAAAACAATATTTAAATATTTCCTAAAGATTGCAATCCGAGGTGGATTCAACATTTGGACAAGGGATACATGCCCAGGCACTCCTGCACTCTCTTTCCTCCAATACAAACAACTAGGCCCTTCCATTGAGGTCTTATCTGTTTATCGTGTCTCAGGCGCAGATTATTTACAACAGGAATTGATTAGAGATGAGAAATGGTAACAGGCAGTGACCATTGCTGTAGCATTTTATTCTTTAAATTATACAGGGTTTTTAAAAGCTATTTAAATATCATTGTTGGGAGATTAGACATTAAGGTGATAACGAGCAAGTAGTGTGGAACAATTACCTTGTCATGCATTTTATTTCACTTTTTGTCTGAAGGAGATTTTTGGTAAATTCTCATTCATTTATATTCTGGAGCTTGTAGGCTTCCATTCAGGATGGGGGAATTAAAGCTACAATCATAGGGGGTCAAGCGCAGTGGAAGAAGTGGCACTAAATGCATTTATCGCCACTTTTTATGAGCTGCAGGATTTTGTATAATGTGGCAGGCGAAGTTGGAGAGCTGATCAGACTTAACAAGGTCCCCCTGCCCAATCCGATTGGTTTTCCACCAGCATATATTTTTTAATGGAGGCAGATTCCAAAGGAATCCATTATAGATGGCTCCCACGATTATTCATTGTGGAAGTGATTTACACTTTTCCTCACACGTAGCGGAAAAGTGAAGAGCAAAGGTGATTTTCGCTTGTGTTTTACTCTTTACTTTTTCAGTACTTGGTGGAAACAATTAAAATTAATGAATGGCCCTTTTCCAAAAAAGGGCAAACAGGAGTGGTCCACTCTGTGCAATTTAGGATTCAAAGCAAAATGATCCCCTTACTCAACAACACGTTTCTACAATGCTGAATACATTGACAGGTTTATTTATCGTGTGACTTGTGCATTTTGAAAGTAATCTGAATACAACTGAGTTATTTTTGGTATTCAAAATCAAACTTCAACACATATGTGTACTGATCTGAGCCTGGAAGATATGTGGTCCTGTATCTAAATTTCAGACTCGGCTCAAAATCTCACTTTGCCACTTAACCAAAGTGTGTGTTCATCGTCAAATCACTTAATTTCACTATGCCTTACCTTTTTGGGTGACACTAGAAGTGATTCAGTTTGCATTATAAGCTATTCAAAAAAGCCCCACTCATGGTTTGATAGATGGGCAGCACAGGCACTATTACCCACCAAGAACACACACACATCTTTTATTGAAAATATTAGGCCACATTTATTTTTAATGTTAATGTTAATGGATCCTGTACCGTGGTCTCTTGGCGCTCTGGGTTATCTGCAATGGAAGGATGGTTGGGGAGGGGTTTTTAGTGTGATTGAGAGGGAGAAGACCAAGAAAGCTTTGATTGTGCTGTTGGCAGCTTCAGTTCAGAGAAACCGGTCACTGAGCGTTGGTGCGTTTTTGGTTGGTAGCTGTTATGTGGTGTTGAGGTATGATTGTGTATGGTTTTGTTTCGTGTTGGGTGTTGTAAAGTGTGTGCGGTCTGTTATGTGGTAGAGGTGTGGTTTTGTTTTGTTCAGAGTTTGAGTGAGAGTATGCAGAATGGTGAGTTTTTAGTATGGTTATTTAGTAGTAAACACATTTTCTACATCCAAAAATCCATCTAGGTGGAACACATTTCCTACCCCCAAAAATTCATTGAACAAAATGGTGTGATTCAATAGAAAATCAAAGTAAACACATCAAACAAAGAGTCATCATGGACAATTGCAAATTACAACCAGTATGTAACCAGTATGTACCAGACAATGATGTCCAGGGGCATGGCAGGGGAGCAAGCCACTCTCCTCCCGGTCACACCTCAACTTGACCAACACCAAGATACCGGGAACCCCTCAACCAACACCACCTGTTTCCTGATGCAGCTCTTCCAGCCCTAGCACTCTCTTCTACAGGCTAGCACTCCCTCACACCCTCAACTCGATTAAGATGTGCGCAAAAATTCAAACAAAAATAAAACTTTGTGTTTAAAATATAATTTTGTAAGAAAGAAAATCTCCTATTCCTGGCTTCAGTATTTTGGAGGGGGTGGTCTATCTTTCACAACAAGATGGAGGGACCAGAAGCACCTCCTCTGCTGCCTACTAGGAGTAGCCACAGTGTTCAGGAATGCATTTTTGGATGAACACCATCTGAGATGGTACAAAGATTGGTACCTCACTGATTTCTCAGAAGAGGAGGGATGTATCACCCTAGATTCTCTCCAGCCAGGCCAAGAAAGGCATGCTGTGGTCTGGTGGGAGTAGGTGGGAGTAGAGGTAAATGGGAATGGCAGTTAGGGGAGCTGAAAGAAGGTCATTGGGGGTGAACAGTGAAGGAGGATCGGATATAATAGAAAGGTGATAGCAGATGGGACGGGAAGGTAGGTAGACTTATGTTGAAACATAATTTCCTTGCTTCTCTTTTGCTCTCTACTGATTTTTTCTTTATAGAGGGGTGTTTTCCAGATCTTGGAAGACTTTTTTTTGCTGGATGACAGATCTAGAAAATCTGGATCAACCCCAACACTTTTTTTAGGGTACTCCTAGATCCAAACCCAGTGGAATTTGGGCCCCCCTGATCACAACCCTGTCCCACCCAGATGAAAATTCCTGCAGCCGGGCATGCCCTGATCTCTAATTTAGTGCAAGCAATATTTATATTGAGGTGCCTAGGTGGGCAGCAAGAAAAGAGCTGGTGTGGAGCCAGAGAATATGAAAGGACGTGGGTCCTGGAGAACTGAAAGAGAATTACGGAACATGTAGCCCTGTGTCTTTTCATTGTTTTTCCTGTTGCTGTTCAACATAAAACAAAATAGTGTTCCATAATAGGCATCCTCTGTGCCAGCCATGACATCTGAATGTTGTACATGCGTTTGCAGGCGGCAGTGATGTCAGAATAGGCTTGGTATGTGCATCTAGTCAAAATTTGAAATGTCATAAATACAGGTAAGCAATCAGAGAAGATGATTGCTGAAGCAGAAATCACAGCTGGCAAGAGTGTCCTCCAGATGTGTGCGTTGCTAGTTTCTCACTTGGATGGATGGACTATCATTACAAGGGGAGAGGGATCAAGGAGGCATTTCATGGACACAGCAAAAAGAGGCACTTGGGGATTGGAGATTTTAGGGGCATTTGTGTCATGAATCTGGGCTGACCACTGCCATGTGCATGGCAGGGATCATCAATGATGGCCACAATCAAAATATGTTGTTATTTGAAGATGCATGAAAACCAAGTGCAGTCCAGTCAAATCATATGATGAAACTGGAGTGCTCATGACTTCAGAGAAGTAGTGTTTCCACTGGAATGTGGGAGGTTTTCTGCACCTAAGTGTGAAAAAATAATATGGGAAGAATTTGGAAGAAATCGAACATGGGTGTTTCAATGTGAAAAGCATTTCCCCTGGAAGACTGAACCAAAAAAACAAATTGAAGCCCTTTGTATGCACAGATTGTGACCAAAATGTAGACTTTTGAAGATACCTGTTAGCTTTATGGAAGAGTCTAGTGAGTAAGGAGCACGAAGCAGAGTAATCCATAGAACGTTGGTGAGTCGTAGGGAATGGTCAGAAAGTATGACAGGCTTGGTTAAGAAATATGATGTAACTGTATGTGTGTAAAAAAGATCAGAGTTCTAGCATTATTAAGAGATATGTACTGAATGTTGATGTTTGATTTAGAAATGAAACTATATAATGCATTTCTTACTAAGTGCAAACATTAAATAACAATTCTGAAAAAAACAGGATCTTAGAAAATGCACAAGAGTGATAGGAGCTAAGGACACATTAAGTATTTTTATTGGTCTGTGTCTAGGGTATCTCTGAAATACTAAAATTAAAATTAATATTATTGCTGTTATGAATCTTTTTTTTCTGTCAGCCTTTAGATAATAACACATTGATGCTGCATCTTGACAAGGGCTATCATTTATAATTGTTCTCAAATTAGAGTAAATAAGCTAATTCAAATGGATATATTGTAATGGACTCGGATCAAACCAGGAACTTGGAAATATGCTTCTTTACTTCACAAACTGTGCTTCACGGCAGGGAGCTCTTCGTTTCTTCTCTTTTTAGTCCTAATAGTAGTAGTCATTTGTAGTAATATAGTATGAACAACTGAATAAAGGCTAAAAGAATAGAACACAAGTATATGTCTAGTGTTTTTTTTTCATAATTAATAAGTGCTCAGCACATCGGACTCTTGTTCATACACTAGTGTTAAAAAAAGGAATACTATGGGCCTCATTAGTCAGACCAGACGTTGGTCAGACCAGACATTGGTCAGACCAGACGTTCTTTGCAGATCCCACGAGGGGACCAGCATGCTAACAACGGGCCAGTTACTAACGGGCCCGTTGTTAGCATCATCCCCATTCCCATTGAGCCCTATGGGGGCTTGAATGGGAATGGGGATTGGTTCCTTGAATTAGGAATTACCGGGCCCTCCTAGGTCGGAATGGCCCGGTAATTGCCCATTCAGGGAACCCGGACCCGAGTTTGGAGGCACCCAGGCCCCTATTAAGGGCATGGCTACCTCGAAACTCGTAATGAGGCCCAATGAATACAAACAAGGACACACTAAAGTCAGTGAATAACATCAAAAGAAAATGTAAACACTAGACCTTGATTGCCATTTTGAAGGTAGTGGTAAAACACTTTACTTAATTTTGAAAGCTTATTTTTACAGCTGGTTTAGTGTGGCAAAGAGTATGCCACACAAAAGCAGCACCACATGTGGTGGTAACTGGGCGAGGCCTAACCACATGACATACTGTGTTAAGCCAGCCATATATTGCATCTAGATAGACTGTGCCCCTTAGCCATATAGTGCATCTAGATAGACTGTGTTAAGCCAGCCATATACTGCATCTAGATAGATTGTGCCCCTTAGCCATATATTGCATCTAGATGGACTGTGCCCCATTAGCCATACATTGGGTCTAGATAGAGTGTGCCCCTTAGCCTTAAATTGGATCTAGACAGACTCTGTTAAGCCATCCATATACTGCATCTAGATAGACTGTGCCCCTAGATATATATTGCATCCAGATAACCCACTTTGCACTCAGCTGGACTATGCCCATTTCACACTTGGCCTGAATGTGAAGATTAGCCTGCATCATGTCTAGAAAGGATTGTGAAGATTAGCAGTGCACCACATCTAGACAGAATTATGGAAATTAGCATTACTTCACAGCCAGTCAGAATTGTAATACTGGCTTGCCTCATAACAGGACATAATTGTGTGAAAATTAGCTTTAATCATATGTAGACGGAGTTGTGATACTGGCTTGCGTCATATCTAAACAGAATTATGACGATTGCCTTGCGAAAATTGACTTGTGTTACAACTAGACAGAATTGTGAGGGTCGGCTTACATCACACCTAGACAGAAGTGTGAGGGAAAGCATTGAACCACATCTAGACATAATTCTGGTACTGGTGTGCGTCATATCGAGACGTAGTTGCAGGGATTGGCCTGCGTCACATCTAGGGAGAAGCCCGGGCCTTCAGCCCACTATATATGAGCGCCAAATCTAGGTTTTCCCCCATTATCAGCCTATTGTATTGTAGGGTGAAACCTAAGCCTTTGTACCACAATACAGGAATCTCAAACCTAAATTTCTCCCCCACATACATCTATTGTATTTCATTCTGAAACCTAGGCCTCTCTCCCATTATACAGGAATCTCTAATCTTGCTTTCTCCACATAATCCGCCTACGGTATTGTATTGTGAACCCTAGGCCTCTCTCCTACTATACAGGAACCTCAACTCTTGTTGTCTCCCCCAATCCCCCTATGGTATTGTATTGTGAAACCTAAACCTCTCCCACACTATACAGGAATCTCAAATCTAGGTGTACTCCCCCCCCCCCCTTAGGTGCCTATTGCATTGTAGCGTGAAACCTAGGCATCTTTACAGCTGAACAGGAATCTCAAATCCAGGCGTGTTTCTCCTTTATCAGCCTATTGTGTTGTACTGTGATACCAAGCAAACACCCCACCCACCCAGTATACAGAATGTCAAATCTAGGGTTCTCCACTCATATCTTTATCCTGCTTACAGGAATTTCACATCAAGGTATAGCCACTCCTGTGTGGCATCTTGAAACCCAAGTACTCCCACTGTCCTGGTTCAGTCAGCTAACTGCTGGAAACTACCTACAGCTACGTCACCACCACATTTAAATACACACCCTTCCTACAACTCAAGAAACCCAGAGTCATACCTACTATGCTACTTTCCACCAATGATTGGTACACAGACACTGTCCTGCTAAGAACCTCCACCCACGGAAGGAAGAAAGTCAGGACAGTAATCCATCACTAGCCCTACCAACCGGAAACCCTGAGCTAGCTACCGGCAGCATAGAACATCCCACCCCAGAACCCCTCCAACATCTGCAACTCATTATTACGCAGACACCTCAGCCAACCCACATCAGCAGCCTCAATATTCAACACCACCTCTGGATCATAACTAACATATACAACAGAATCCCGCAGAATGTCACTCCTCTATCACAGCACAAGAGGATAAGGATTAAACCCAACCCAACGCATACAAGGTCAACATTCACCACCACCTCCGGATAACCAACAGATAAGACAGAAGAGGCTAAGAATCAACACCATCCAAAACATAAAAGGACCTGCAGGCGGGCTACAGCCCTTTAACCCAAATTCAAAACTGTCCAACCACAAGGAACCACAAGATGTCCCAACACAGAGATGGATGCTGACAAAGAGAACCCGAACAAGGAACAATCCAAGCAGATACACACCCTCTGCCAGCAGAAATGGCCTCACATTCATAACACACCCCTAAAAACACTCCTGCAAACAGAACAAACACCACAAGAAGAGAAATATCCCTACACATGGCACTTTACCTTCCAAATGCCTCACCACCTCAACACCTCATCACCAACGACTTGTCCAGGCACGCCAAGAGAGCAGTAGAACCCTGTCAAAAAAGAAGAGAATTCCAGAGAGGAGAAAGGAACGAGACCAACGCTCTCACCCTGTATACCACAAAAGCACAAGGGCAGCGACAGCAAAAGCATCAAAACACAGACGATGAAGAATCAGAAGAATTAATTAACCCAAGAATTGATCTAAAAGATCGCTTCAGTAGGAAGTTGAATACATGGACCACCGACCAATTTGTAATAGCATCACAGAAGAACTACACCAGAAAAACCACAAGAGAAAACTAAAAAGAAACAATCCCAACCACGTAAAATAAAATAAAAATCCATTGCAACCAAATTAATGCTACATCAATGTCCAAACATGCCACAGAGTTCTTTGACCTTTGTCCGACGGGGGTATCGACATCTTATTGATAAACGAAACATGGCAAAACAACAATAACAAAATCACACTTTATAACTGCATCCCTGATAACTTCAAGTGGTCACAAGCAAACAGGAAAAACAAATGAGGAGGACTGGCCGTAACATACAAGGAACACCTAAACATCTAAACGGATGAACAACTAAACATCAAAAACTGCGAATCCCTAATCATTCACCTGTCAATTAACCGCCCAAAAAATCTCAAATTTGTTCTGGTATACAGACCATCAACATACGATGCAACCTTCGTGGAAGCCTTCACCAAAGCCATCACCAACCTAGCCATCGAACAAGAATAACTGATAATCCTAGGAGACTTCAACATCTGGTTTGATGCAGAATCAGCTAACTCACAAAAATCACTGGCCAAACAACTGAAGATAATGAAACTACACCATCTAGTCAAAGGAGCAACTTTCACGGTGGGACATATGAGATACGCAATCTTTGCCAACAAAAACCTCATCACCACAAGGCCACCACTACCGATCCTCTGGAGTGACCATCTCATCATCCCCTTCGTAATCACGCTACCCACAACGACAGACAAACAACCTGACAAACTGACAACCACCTCGAAAAGGAACTGGAGGGCCATCCAAGACAGCAATTTAGCAGAACTAAAAATCAACAAACCTCCCACAGCGACCCTGAACGAAGCTGATGTCGACAGCAAAAAATAACTAATTCATAACTGGATCTCCGGAACAATCGACGAAATCTCCAAGGAAAAACCCTTCACCCCATTGTGTAAAAGAGCTACAGCAAAATGGCTTACTCCACTACTCAACACCATGAAAAGAAAGAACAGAAAACTTGAACTAGAATGGAGGAAAAATAACAATCAGGCGAAGAAATTAAAACTCCAACGACAAATCCGCTCACATAAATAAGGCCAAAAAGAAATACTACGATAACAAAATCTCCAAAGCCACCAACACCCAAAAAGAACTATTTTATATCATAAACGAACATGAGAAACCCACCTAGATGCAAATACATGCCAATACCCTTCATGAAGCTATGCAATAACCTTGCAGACCACTTCAAAAACAAAATCTGGATCATACAACAGATCATACAAAGCAGACCAAGCAACTGCACAATGCAACCCATCCAATCACCCGAGCCCGACTAGAACAATCTCCAAAGATTCCCGCAAATATCAGTGGAAAAATGTGTCAAGCTGGTAAGCAATAGCAACAAATCAGGCTCCCCCATGGATCCATGCCACCCAGACATACACAAGTCAATCATCACACAAGGAACGCCCATGGAATACTACAGAAATCTGTTAAACCAATCACTTTCAACAGGGAAAGTACGATGATCTTTCAAATCGGCATAAATCAAACCACTCCTCAAGGACACAGCAGGAAACTTGGAGAACCTTGCCAACTATAGACCCATTTCCAACATCCCCTACCCAGCAAAAATACTTGAAACATACATCTATAGAATAACATAAGAATTCATTAGAAGAGCACAAACTGCTGGACCAAGCACAAGTAAGCTTCAAACCGATGAGAGGAATGGAAACAGTTCTGCATTAAATCTGGAACGTTCTTAAGACTAATGCAGGCGTTAACAAAAACACAGCTCTAATACTCCTGGATCTCTCTACAGCATTTGACACTGTCAACCATGAAATCCTCATCAGGAGATTGGAAGAAATAGGAATCACCAACCTAGCCCTACGATAGATTAAATCCTTCTTAACAAACAGAAACGAAACTGCATGGATCAGGCCTTTCAAATCCACTGCAAGGGAATTCACCTGTGGAGCACCACAAGGATCCTCCTCCCCACTGCTCTTGAACATATACCTGATGCCTCTAATAAAGCTCATTAAAAAACATGGCCTCACTTGCTACAATTACACTGATGACACACACATTGTGTACAAAGTACAAAACACACCGGAAGGATACACAACCCTGGAAGAATGCCGACAAGAGCTCTAAAGCTGGATGAACACTAAAAGCCTCAAACTCATCCCAGACAAAACAGAAATAATTATCATATCTAAAACAGGGAAAACAATCACTACATCCCATGGATGACGGAACTGGGAACAACACCAACTCCTTCAACGACAGTAAAGAACTTGTGAGTGTTTATGGTCAACAAACTTACACTGGAGCCACAACTAAATGCAAAAATGCTATAATCAAGAAATAATTAACTTACCATTCCTCTCTTCCACCGACAAAACACTCACCATTATCACACTCATCATGCCAAGAATAGACTACGCCAACAGCCTATACATATGCCAGAACGACTATTAAAAAAACTCCAGCGCATCCAAAACGATTCAGTGAAACTGATGCTCAAACTACCATGAATTGAAGACATTACCCCAGTGCAGAAACTGCTCACTGGCTACTGATAAAACAGCTAATAATGTTCAAAATGATGTGTATAAAACACAGAGCAATTCACGGCCAAGGAGCAGAGTTCCTAAATGAGAAAACAACCGTCTTCCATCCAACAAGACTGCTCAGATCAAGCAACGACATTAGCTTAGAACCAAAACCATACAATAAAAGAAAATTATGGGGATCATCGTTCTCTCACCTGGCAGCAAAATCCTGGAATCAACTACCAAAAAACATTTGCAAAACAAAGGATCACTTGAAATTCAGAAAACAATGTTAAAACCTGGTTCTTTGCTCCGAAAACAGGAGGAAACAACTAGGAAACATAGACCCACCAGGAAACAAGATTCCGAGGGAGAGAAACATGACCCCTAAATCAATTCCTCACTGAAGCATAAGACGGACGGGATGCCCCAACCACCTATGCCATAATGCTAACCCACAGAAGAAACCTATGAAGGTAAGATGCCCACACGGGATGTGTTGGGAAGGACCAGAGTCGTCTAACCTAAACATCACCGACCCAGGATGAGGGAGCGCAGGAAAGCAAGGACAAAGAGGTAAGAGAGGGAGAGAGACAGAACAATAAAAGAAAAATATAACAACAAAAAAACGCTAACCCAATTCTCAACTTTACTCATACAACTCTCATACAGAAAACCAGACAACCACCTCTCTGCACAGCAATCCACACACACTTCACCACATTGCAACAACAGACTAACAACACATAACCAGGCACAACAGCACATGGGTGTTCGCACGGATGAGTTAACCCCGCTTAAGCACAGCGAACGGTGCAAACCTATCTGAAGCTGCCAACACAACATCACAAATCTCACTTTCCTATTCCCACCTACATGCCACTAACCCTCCACCAAACTCCCTTTTTCCACACTCTTCTTTTCAGATCCGCCAGAGCGCTTGCGGACCACTTCGGTGGTGACAGTGCGCGGTACAAATACCTTTAACATTAACAACAGCCTGTAGGGAACACTAAAATGGTTGGCCAACAATTTCAAGGTTGGTTTTAATTTAAGAAAACATATACTGTACCAGGGCCTTAGACAGCCACACGTGACAATGACAAATAGGAAGTGCTATTTCAATTCCTGCCTGATCAGCGGCAGAAATGTTGGCTAACATCCGATGGGAGCATTACAAACTCAATTCAAATTAATTGCACCATTGATATTTTCATCAATGGTGAAGGAAAGAAAGTGGTCCCCAGTGAAAACGACGGTGACATCCATGATTGTGTTAGGCGAGAGAAATTAACTGCGCGCATGAACGAGGACTTGGAAATATTGGGCAGTCTTCACTGGCAGCGCTCAGAGTTCAATCAATAATGAGAAAATGGAGTCACTCCTTAAATTGAATACTTGATTGTTCCGGTGATAAGAAATAGCGGGCATAGGATTCTCTGACTGAACTTAGTTTGTGTCTCGCGGGTCTCGTTTAACGACACGTTGAAATATGACGCACTGTGCCATTGCTCATTCAGGATTTCGAGCGTTATTTGTCATATCCTGCTAATGTGTTTTATCACAGAGCAGAACCACGCAAAATAGCTCGTTGATTACTTCAGCCACTAAGGGACTTGAGATACACGATGGCTAGCTATGAGCTGGTGTTTCTTAAAGAACCCGCACCCTGAAAGTAGTTTACAACCTGAAATGGGATGCCGAGCTCGTGCACGGATTTATGCTGCATCTAGCAATGAGCTTTTTTGTGGTGACCCCATTTTCTTAGGACGAAAAGTGCGCCCCCTAGTGCCGTACTGTTTTGGTATACTGCTTTGGAGTACAAATAAGAGGTGTGACGTGAGGAGAGAACCACATCGTGTGGATGTTGTTAACTTATTTTACTATCCAGTACCTAAGCACGGCTGTACAAATCCCTTTAGCCACTCCTAACCACTAACTGCTCCTGCTCTGCTCGACCAAAACATATCCTCGTTGGATGTCTTTGAGCTAGCGATATTAAGCCGTAACATCAAAGTTTGGCCTGCCAGTATTGTTTCTTTGCAGTCTTCTGAGAGTTAATAAAAAAAATTAAAAATTGTGTAATTGAAGCTGTAAATGTGTGACTGTTGTAAGGCTCCTAAAACTGAGTCATAACTTGCTTTATTCTGTTCCTTGCATTGAAGTTCTGTTAAAAAACAGCATTGACAAAGCCAACCATGTTTGGCTTCTGTATATCTTTTAGGTAGGCATGTGTAAGGCACTGCTGTCTTATGCCAGATTTTCCAGCTGTTCCCAACTTACTGCCAGATAATACTATTATGGCAGTGCCTAGTAAGTGCCTACACAAAACCAACAACTATTAACTTTGTCAATGCGTGTTTGCTAATGGCACTAATCTGCAGCTGGTTGTAATGATTTACCTTACATTCGGAAAACATAGTTCGAAATTCATCTGTGGGGCACCAGGGCACCACTATGACTAACGATCAATTGGATGTCCAACTGTGGTACCTGTTTTATTTGTAAGGTAACTAGTTGGGTAGCACACAGGGTTTCTCTAAACATGTATTTATAAAATAGGAGAAGCGACTTTTTAAAACACGATTGGGCTGGCACCATTTTTGTCAAAGTAAGAAAGATGTTGAAAGAAAAATACTTTAAATAGCGCTTTTGGGATTCTCTGCAAATTATACATGTGCACACTGAGCTGGGATTTAGCAGTAATGGTCCATTTGAAAACACAGTGCCCAATTCATTGAATTATTTGCGTGGAAAATCACACCATTCTGCACATGAAAACCCTGTTTGTCTATTCATGGAAACACCATGCACAGTGTGGGTGGGGCCTGTGCAGAAGGCGGCATAGGGTGTGGAACTCGGAATATGAGGAAGAACAAGAAAAAAAGTGGGCGTTACGAGGGACGGGCAGCAGGCAGGCAGTCCATAGCACGCACACAAATGCGCATGACAAAGTGTATTCATGGAGGTGAGTGCGCAACATCTAGCCTGCGAAATGACCACGCAAACCCCTCAATCTCTCTGCTACCCGAAGGCAGGCGCAAAGACACTTGTGCATAGGAATCGCATCACAGAGGTGGGTTTGCATGTCGGATTTAGAATTACATGTCCGCAGCGGGGATCCGATCAGACATAAGGGTGCGCGTACGCATTGTAGTGTGGTTCAGGAACAGTTTTTACAGGGGTTTGAACGCAGATTTTCCAAGTTTTACCCGAGTTGCGATAAATCGAATGCATGTTGTGGGGGACCACATACACTGTTTAAAGGGTGCATGTATTCACGCCCAGGGGAGTATGCAAAGTTAGCTGTTCTGGCTGTTTTGCTTTGCGTGGTGGTGTGTCGGGGGCATTTCACACGCTACTTGTGTATGCGCTTATTTTACACAGAAAATTACATGAATACGCAGGGCACACATATTTTATTATGTACGCAGGCTCATGCATTGTCATTCTCGCACATGGCAACTACGGGATAAATCTGCACTTTTCCATGAATCGGGCCTACAGTCTGAAATTCTAAAAAACAGAACAATGCATTTTGCTTATGCACAGAGTTCACAAATGTACTGAGAAACCTCCTTCTCTCTACCTGCTAACACACTTTATTCAACTCTGCATGCAAATAGTATTATGATTTAACCAATAAGAGCTGCTAATATCCAATGCAATACTAGACAAATATTTGTTTACGTTGCATAAGCACAAAACATAAGCAAGGAAGACAACCACTATTATGTTCAGTAACCATAAAATAGACAGCAACACATAAAAACATATCTTGACCTGCACCATTCACTCTTATCTCAAAACCTCAGATTGCTCCTCTGTACAGATATGTAGTGTGCACATTTATGTCACTACTGGTATATGTAATACTCTTTAAAAATTTTAAAAACATATGTGGTACAACTTGTTAGGGATATTGCTTTTCCCAAACAAAGAAATAGTTTAACTATTTGTTGGTTCTTCCACAGGTGGATGGCCTGGTTTTTGCATAATTCCAACACTTGTTTTATATCCTCCTAATTTGTAGACTCCCATATGAGGTCATTGTACACATCTGTATGTGGTCATCATAATTAGAGATTAAGAGCAGGCAGTTGCATAATGTGACCTACACGTAGTAATTCCCTTTTGTGTGTGTATATTTTTCAGAGGGACAGATAAGGTGCTCTCCATTGTCAAGATTTGAGTGGTTATGAGAATGTATCCATTAAGTGAATCCAAGGCCGAATTCCTACTCCTCATCAACAACATTGAAGACCCAGACATACAGACCTAGCTATCAACTATGAACTCTGAGGGATTCACACCAGAGCTCACCTCCTGCGCCAAATCCCTCGGGTTCCACATCGTCAAACAACTCTCCATCAAGATACACATAGCTAAGAGAATTCAGATAGCTTGGTATCAGCTCTCCCACCTGCAAAACGTCAAGCCCTTCCTCCCTCTGGACAGCTTTAAATCCACCGTTCAAGCACTGGCGCTATCCCATCTAGATGGGGGCAATGCACTCCCCGAAGGCCTCCCATCGTCCTCCATTGTGTCCCTGAGAAGTGTCCTACATGCAGCCCCAAACATCATCAAGCGTCTACGCATATATAATCACATCATCCCGTCCCTCATCGACCTTCACTGGCTCCCATTTCATGCACAAATCACCTTCAAGTCTCTATAAGGCAGCTGCCCTCAAGTCACCCAGCTACCTTGTGGAGAAACTCAGCTTCTCCGTAGGACAGTGTACCACCAGAAAGAAGCGAGGACACGTGCAGACTTGAAACCCGCCACTGCAAAAAGGAAAGGACTAGAATAGAAGCCTTCTTTGCCTACACCCCACGACTATGGGACCTCCTCCCCATCAGCATCAGACTGGCCCCCACACTCCTACAATTCAGAAAAGAACTCAAGACCCAACTCGTGAAGGAATCTGTCCGCCTCAAAACCTAGGCCATCTCATCGCACCTTGTGCCACATGACTCCCTAGACACTGCCGCCACTCTCTTCCATGCCACCCAGTACAGCTGTACCCCTCCTCTGTGCCCCTCTGTATCGCACCCCCCAATGTACATCTGTTCTGTTGTTACCCCTGAAAAGCACTCCGTTATGCATCTGTACGGTTGTATACCTCTGTAAAGCATTCCATTATCTATCTGTATTGTTGTATACCTCTGTAAAGTGCTCTGTTGCTTCTCAAATCTAGTTCCGCGCTCAATAAATACAATAATAATAATAATAATAATAATACAAATTGATTTGATGACTAATTTCTCCCCCTGAAGAATGCTCTAAGTATTAGGAAACAGAAACATGTTGGGGTGAAGGGACTGTGAGAAGAAGAATATACACAGTGACCCAAAGAGGTAGTTTTAACCATTGTTGTATGTGTTTTTCACACTATGTCACTGGGTGTAGTGAATGATTTATAGTAGAATGGAAGGTAGTATGCGGTTATTAGATGAAATGTATTTATGTGGCTGTGCCTTTGCACACATGCAATTTTGTAAAGATGAAATATTACATTGTTTTGTATGCATGTTTTTAATTATAGTATGAATATTAAATAAAAAATAAAATTATGTTGATATAATTATGATAGATTAATTCCATTACTGGATATGTTTCATGCCTGCATATGGAGGGGATTTGATTTGAATGACTATTTTAGTGTTTAATCCGGTCCAGTACCCCCTTAGTCTGGGTTCCACCCTTTTGTGTATAAATATGTGGAACTGTATACCATGCAGTGTTAAAAGCGCGATGGCCACTTAGTGAGACAATCAACATATAGCAAATAATGATCTCTACGACACCAAGTATTATATTTCCTAGGTGTCCAATTCCTTCAACAGCGATTCTCGAATTCAAAAGGTTCAAATCTCGTTTCAAGAATCCTTGTTCGCCCAGTGTTTTACAAAACGATGTCCAAATATGTGACCAATACAAAAATCCAAAACCTTACTTGAATACGTCTTTAGTCTCATGTCTCTCCAAAAAACACAAGGTTCTAATTCTGAGCAAACAAAAGAATGTATCTATTATATTTGGTTATTTCCAGTCCTAGTCCAATCCTAGTCTAAAACACAGAAGAAAGAAATCTCTCCTGGGAAGTGTTTGCAGGGTGACTAACAGCCTTGCTGTTCTTTGGTCTTCCTCCTTTCACAACATCCCAATGCACCTCTGCAGGTCTCTAGATTTTCAGGTTTCTCTTTGAAAATTCACCTTAGTGTCTTTGGGCCTCATTACAAGGTTGCCGGTCCGGTAACAACGGTACGGGTAAGCTTGCTGGTACCTTGTTACTGGACCGGAAAACTACGAGGTCTGCTCGTGGGTGCCTGTCAGCTCAGCAGGTCGGACCTGCCGGGCTGAACGGCACCCGTGAGCAGACCTACACGGTAGCACCGGCACCGTTACTAACGGTGCCGGTGCTACCGGCCTCCCCATTCCCATTGAGTCCTATGGGACTGAAATGGGAAGAGGGAGTCATTTTTACCAGCACCCGGCAAAGGGGAATTACTGGGTCCACCGGGGCTGGAATGGCCCGGTACATCCCCATTGCCGGGTGCCGGTAAGAAAATGACTCTGGTTACTGGCACGGCTACCGCCAACCTTATAATGACCCCCTTTGTCTTTCAGTTTGGAACCAGAGCTCCTTAACACTCTGTGCCACACTGTTAGTTTTTTCTTCAACCTCTGGTAATTCACACAAAAATAACAGTCTCTTCTATACCTTAGCATTGGTGGCAGGTCTCATCCAGACCTCATGGTTTCAGCATTCACTTGTTCAAGTCTCCATAACACTTGGGGTTCTCATCATTCACTTGTAGAGGTTTGTCTTAGACCATGGTCCTCTCAGCATTTATTTGTGCAGGTCTCCCCAAGACTTCAGATTTCTCAGCATTCCCTTATGCAGGAATCTCCAAGGCCTTGGGTTTCTCAGCATTCACTTGTATACATCTCTCCAGGACCTTGGCTCTCTTAGGCGTCACTTGAGCAGGTCTCTACTAGACCCTGGTTGTCTCAGCATTGACTTGTACATGTCTCTCCTGGATTTTGTTTTTCTCCGAAATTCACCTGAAGAGGCCTATCCTCTCAACATCACTTAATCATACCTTTCCCAGACATTGTTTTTTTTTGCATTCACTTGATCAGGTCCCTCCCACAACTTGGCCACTTTTAGCATTCACTTGTGCAGGCCTGTCGAAATCTTTGCATTTCTTTGGTATTCACACTCAGGCCTCCCCGCAATATGGTGGCCTTCAAACCCAAGTAGCAAGTAGTATCTTCAGCAGAATGGCCAACTTGTTCTGAGTGGCAGTCTTCCAGCCTTGGCAGATAGCATTGAGGAACCACCCTTTTCATCTGGGTATGTTGCTGATTCTGCTGGGGTCACTGGGTCTTTTTTATAGTGCTATATGCATTGTGCTATTTGTATCAGCCCTCATTATTGGCTGGTGACTTGAGGGTATTACCATGAATTTAATTTTGTAATAATGTGCCTCACCGCATTGGTAATTTTAGTGTACTTCTCACGTGATGTTTCTGCTGCTTTATATGCATTGTGCAATAATGGGGCCATCTTGAATACTTGCCCGTAGTAGCTCTTCAGCCTGTCACATTTTGGCAAGCAGACTTTTGTTGCATCTTTGCCTGACTTTGTGGTTCACAGTTAAATTTGTGTCTACGCTCTGCTCAGTGGGCAAGTTCAGTGAGTTTTGATTTTGGAGTTCTTGAACTCTGCATGTTTGTGAGCAAATGGAGAACACTTACTGACAGTCTTCTGTTACAACACTCAAACTATTTGGGCCCAACTGGAAGGATTCTGCCAGTTGCTCTTTGGGATGGAAGTTGGGGTCCAGATGGAATAAAACCACATTTTGTTGGGGGTGGAAAACCTGTGGAACGCCACTAAATCCTCTCTCTGGGAGAAAAATCACATAGCAAATGGTCCACCCCCTTTTGGATTGCGCCCTCATACCTAGGAGTTGGGAGTTGTCTCAGCTCACCACAGCATGCACAGATATGATTAATAAGTGCAAATGTTTTAGTGCCAATCCAATTGCAAATGTGCAAATATGGTTTCTAATTTAAAACTCGGTTCATCTATCACTCTCACCACATGGTATAACGCCATGGATTGGGCATGCTTTACCAGGGGAAAGCGTTAGTATTTGTTGATGGTCACTGGCAAATAGCATCCTTCTTCTAGAAGCCCATAGAAGTCCATTGATACCCTTTGCCAGGATCCTTCTGGTAATGGTACTGTTTGGAGTGGGCATGGGGATCTGTTTGCTGCTGTCACCTGGTACAGTGTGCAGTGCCTTAGTGTGTCCTCTACTAACATGTCCATATACGGGACCCACAGTATTTGTTTCTGTTGACGACCCCCCTGTGGCCTTCATGTGCAATAACAACCAGGGCTTTTCTTCGGGTCTTTGGGGCCACTAGGCGGTTTCCTTGCAGTAGTTTCCCTTGGTCTGTCGTGGCAAGTTCTTTTTGGATCTTTGCCATTCTCTGCAGGTCTCTTCTGTCCACCTCCCTGCTTGCAAAGTCTTCCGTCGTCAAGTGGAGCCACCTGTTGTTATTCCTCAGCTTGATTGCCGCCTGAATGGTGGGGTCTATTCTTCTCTTGTCGGCAAAGAGATTTCTTGTGATGGTGGGGTAAGGCAATGAGGGATAGATAGGCAATGTAAGCTTCTGCCTTGTGCTCCATGATGCTTTCCCTCGGACCTTTGGGGTGCCGTGATAAATAGTCTGCTCGGTTGGCCTTGCCTCTGGGTTTGTGGACGATGGTATAATCGTACTCTTGTAACCTAATGCCCACTGTTCTATGCTTGGTTGCATCTTGGTCTTGGGGTTTCCGAACAAGGAGAGGATTGCCTGATGGACCGTGATGAGGAGGAACGTCCATCCAATGATGAAGTGGTGACATTTTTCACACACCCAAACTGCAGCAAGGCTTTCACGTTCAACCAGGAAGTACGCTTGTTCGATAGTGAAGAGTGCTCTGCTGGCATACGCAACTACCCTTCTGCCGGTTTTGTTGTTTGGATCTGTTTGGGCGAGTATGGCGCCTAGTCCCATGGGACTGGCATCAACGTGATCTCAGTGTCCCAGTTGGGGTTGAAGTATGCCAGCTGACGGTTGTTGGCCAGTTCCTGGTTGATGGTGCAAAAAACCCTTTGACAATGCTCGTCCCATTCGAAGGGGAAGTCATTTTTAATGAGCTTCCAGAGGGATTTGGTGAGTGTTGCATAATGGGGCAGATAGCAATTACAGTATACCACCATTCCAAAGACGGACCGCAGCTCTGCACATCTTCAGGTTTACGATGGTGATTATCTTTTCGGGGTCGGCCATGATCCCTTGGTCGGTGAAGATATGACCGAAGAAACGTAGGCTATGTTTATTGATGGTGCACTTTGGTCGATTGAGGGTGAGGTCATCTTTATGTAGGGTGTTGCACACTGACTTTAGGGCATCATTGTGCTGCTCCTGGGTGATGGCAAACACTAAAATGTCATTGCTATAGTTGAAGGCATTCGTGACGGATGCAATCAATCTTTGTATTGTCTCCTGAAATATCTCAGCCGCGGATGACATCCCAAAATTGAGCCACTTGTAGCGGAACAATCCTTCATGCTTTGTGAATGTGGTTATTGGTCTTGAGGCCGGGTCAATGATTAGCTGGTGATAGCCTTTGTTTAGATCTAGCTTGGAGAACCGGGTGGCCTGGTTAAGTCTTACCAGCATATCTTCAATGATTGGTCCTGGATGTCTCTCCCTCTGGATTGTGGTGTTG
This sequence comes from Ambystoma mexicanum, assembly GCF_040938575.1. Taxonomy (NCBI): domain Eukaryota; kingdom Metazoa; phylum Chordata; class Amphibia; order Caudata; family Ambystomatidae; genus Ambystoma; species Ambystoma mexicanum. Next base: position 1,079,393,355 of record NC_090930.1, read on the forward strand.
GGAATCTGCATGTCCACGAAGAGGCGTAATCGACAGTCAGATTTGGGCACCACTACTAGGGGGGCAGCCACAGGGTGGGCCTGTCTACTCTCTCAATTAAGAAGTTGTAGTTCATGCGCCACCTGGGGTTGTAGGTGAAACCCTATTCTCCGAGGGTGTTGTGGTACCGGTCTCACTGTTGGGTCAATGTGGAGTCTTATATCAGTGTCTCTTCGCTTTCCCATTCCCTTGAATAGTTCCAGGAACATCACCTCAGCTCGTCGATGAACAATTCTTGTTGCAAGAGTATCTGTGGGGCCTGGGCGTTTGGAGGTAGGCCCTGTATAGTCTCAGACTGATCATACTGGATGATGATTAGCGGTAAGGTTGTGGCAATCTTATAGTTGAGAAGACATCTCACCATCATTGGGCTCTGTATGACGTGGATCATGGCGGGTATGCATTGTCCTCTGTGTATCAGATCACAGCTGAATTGGCCTTTGGATTGGAGAGGAACTGTTGCTCCCCATTGGTGTGTGCTTGCGATGGTTGTATTGGATAGGCGCTTGCAATGGTGTTGTAAGCTCTTTCATTCATGACATTCACGGTGATCCCTGTATGAAGGAGAAATGGGGTGTATAGTCCTCCCATTTGGACTGTCACTTTTGGTGCAGCACTGTCATCCGAGGTATTATATATTAGTTGGATGTATTCTTTGCTGTATCTGTCATATTCATAGTAGGGCTCTGCTGCTGAAAGTTACTCTTCTGCCAGAGGGTTTTCGTACGGGTCACCCATAATGTATTATCGTCCGAATCGCTGTTCTTCTGCCTGATTTAGTTGTGCAGCGGAGAGGTATTCTGGTACCTCAGGGTGTCTACTCGGTAAATCGATGTTCAGATTTTCTAAACCTCTTTTGAACCCTGGTTGGGGGTATATGTTGCAATGTTCCAGTTCTGGGTGATTCTCCCGCTGTCTCTCTCTGGGTATGGTCGCAAGATAGGTGTTCTCGGTGGGTCATATCTCTTGTTGGGTGTTGGCTTGGAGGTGGCCTATGTGCGGGCAGCAGTGGTGTTTTCTCTTGGCACATGGCTTGGAAATGATTCTCTTGGCCACATCCCATACACATCTGTCCGATGGCTTTTTTAAATAGGTCTCTTCAGAACTGCAAGTATACGCATCCTTCTATTACTCTCAGCCTGATGGCTTTGTTGTCATTGAAATATGCAAAATCACAGTATGTTATCTTTCTTTGGAGTCGGCGTATGAATTTGCAGATGGTTTTGTGTGGTACTTGCGTGCACTGGTTAAAAGTGTATCTTTTGTATTCTCTGTTGGGAAGGATGACTAACTTTCCATTGATTGCAGCTGTATGGCGTTGGTATGGGTTTTTCTCTTGAGGCAGGATGGTTTTTATGATCCCTTTCATCTCCTTAACAACGAGATTTGTAAAGATGTCTATGATCTTGGTTTCCTACCGCCCTCATGAAATCCTCAAATTCCTCCATCCACTCCTCCCATCTCTGACCGTAGTCCTCTTGTGGTTGTAGCGTGAATAGGTTAGGGCATCGTTGAAATGTCACTGGAATTGTGGGGTTTACTCCTGCAGCGACTTGTGCTCCTGCGTCTGCTGTTACTCCTTGTGAGATTTTGTTGGTGGCGTGTGTTCCTCCTGCATGCTGTGGTGGGTAGGGTTAGGTTGCCTGTCTCCCTTGTGATCCCTGCCCAAGTTTCTTCTCTTCCTGGAGTGTTTCATTATATTGATTCTCTGTTTATAGTTGTGGGTGTTTGCCCTTTGGTTTATGGGACCTCGCACGTGGGCGGTGTTCACTGGCTCTTGAACGCTGATGCGTAACTCTTCTGTTGCTGCGGCACATGCTACCATAGGTACCCTTTTTTGGGTTGGTTCACTCCTCTGTTTCTTATGGTGGGGCATGTGCTGCTGATGGGGTGCTGCCTCCGCAGTGGTGCTTGGACTATCTTTATCAGAGTTGTGCCTTTGATACTGTGGTGGCATGGTGGCTGGCGTGTGTTTTTTTCTTTTTTTGTTGATCTTAATTAAGGCAATGCTACGTTTCCTGATCCGCGTGTTCTAGTGGTATATGCGGGCGAGGCTGAATGGTGCGTGTGATGCTCAGTTGTGTTAAGGCCTGTGCCATATGCTCAGTTCCTTGCACACCTCTGGATCGCTTTCTCTTGCTGGCCCCTTGCTCCTGCCTTCCACCCGCTCAGTTGTCCTCCTTAACGGTAAAGCGGGCGCATGCGTCGACACGCTGGTCACTGCTGTCTTTGGCGTGTCCCTTCTCGCGCGCCAGAACAATTGCTTACTGCTGAGCCCTTCAGATCTGATTCTCCCTCTTTGCAGCATCTCGCCCGGCCTCCTGTCGTGAGGTGTTCTGTGCATCAGCCTCCTCCGCCAGCCATGCTGCTCCCTCTCTTCCAATGCTGGCCTCCTCCTTCCGCTGCAGCACACCCTATGCTGCACATGGGCTGGCAGTGGTCCCCTTCCTGGTCTGGCCTCCTTCGACCACGCCTGCCTCCACTCCTCGTACGCTGGCCTCCTCCTCTGGCCTCAGTGGTTCCCCTCATGGTCCGCACCTTCTCCTCCTCAGAATTGTGGCCAGAGGGCACTGTGGGTCGTGGCGCCTCATCGCCAGTCATTGCGGCTCATTCACAAATGCATTCAAGGAAGACACGGGACAACAGCTCTGTACATCTTCCTCATTTAATCTCCATACAACTTGTGTCCCATCCCTCCCATGTCCCCTCCACTTCTCCTCTCCTCCTTTTTAAAGGGGCTGCGTCCTTCTCCTCTGTAACAGAGCTGCAGTAGTAAACACTTCAAGCATGTACCATGTTCAAGATAGCCTGCAACACCTACAAAGTAACAACAACCAAAATGCCAAAACTGGCTGCAAAACTCCAAACGACGCAACATGGAATAGCAAGAGCGAAAAACGATGAGCTCCCCTTTTCCCTCTATGCACCTGCTCTTTCGAACATTTATGAGTTCATAGTGGACTTTCCATCATAACCTTCACAAAAGACTTTAAAAACGCATCTGATCACTCTACTACACCTTACTTCTCCCCGTCATCTTCTCACTAGCCATCCCAAATATAGCTATCCTCGCATGCTAACTCTGGCCCTGTGAGTGCATTGCATATGAACAGTGATCTTCTGATTCTTAACTAGGTTCACACCTTCTACATCCCAATATTACATATATAAATACACACATACATTGACTCACAAAATCTGCACATTTCACACAGTCAATGCTTTTCTTGATGACCAGATCTCTGTGTCCAAGAATGTGTCTTCACCTAGTTATTTAAAAAACATCAGGTAATGTAGCACACATGAAGAGAGCATAAAACATAGGTTGTTGAGTGTTTCCATGTATCAATCCTTCGCAGATAGCATGTAGGACCACATTGAACATATCTAGTACAAGGCTGCCATGTACCTACAACTCATTGCAGTTGTATAACTCACTGCATTGCAAGCAACCCATTTCAGGCAGCCAGTCATAACTGGTATTTAGAGACAAAGAAGTGAAGTTGAGTTTTACACTTGTTCACTTTTCAAAGCACTCACTAATGTGCAACTTAAAACACAATTGGCCAAACGGAAGGGTTAACACTGAAATCCAATACTAAGTGGTGGAACACATTTTGCTCCAAACACAGACTAGAAAAGGTGACCATGATGGATGCAAATCACAGTATCATCTTCATTAGTACATTGGGGCTTCTTGAAGACTTTCTAGATAAAACAAGAAAGCAATACTTCAAATAGAATATATTTTCACCACCCCCAGATATATGTGTACCCCTTGCTTCAAAGGCTATTGTTTTCAAAGTAGCCCTCCTAGCTCTTCATCTTCAATAACTTGCTGATATGCATGGGATGCTCAGTAAAAACATGTAATAACCATGTCAATGAGATGTGATATGATCTTGACGCCTTTCAAATGTAGGCATACATGATAGGCTGAAGCTACATTTGAAATGGTTGTAACTAATATACTTTAATGTGATGTATTTATAATATTGTCTTCATTGTGTTATCCCCTTATATCATTGGGTTGATTTGAAGAGTTGTCAAACCGACTGTCGAACTGATATTTGGCACTGTCATACCTGTGTGTTGATTAGGAGGGAATTCATTGATTCACACTTTATATTCATTACTTTGACATTACCTTGTGATGCTGTATTACATATTCGTTGTTTCTAGGCCATGTCTGATTTCAAACAAAATAAAGGATTACAAAATAAAGAAAGTGGAAATGCCTTAAACAATTGAACTAATGTATTCCATTCTCTCCTCACAGATTTATTTTATTGGTTATTTATAACATGCTTAATACCCAGAGGTTTCTAAGCACGTTGCTCTGCGTCGTCCTGCTTCCAAGGCGAGCACAGTGCTGAGCTATCCCCCTGAGACTGATTTGATTGAACCAGACGGTGAGTCATCTGTAAAACACATTTCATAGCTTGAAGTGCTTTTATTTATTTATTTTTGAATTTTGCTGTCTTCTGGACAACACTGATTCCCATAAATGTGCCGACTGTATTTCACTGCTTAAATAAAATGTGTTGTTTACCTGTTGTGCTGTAAAAATATGATTAAAATATGACATCAAGGTCAGTAAGTCATATTCCAGTGTTCACTCAATCACCCGTATTTTTCTTACATTTTTTCAAACGTATTGTGATATTATTTGATAATAACCTGCTTTTGCAGAAAACAATATTCACAGACACACTAACATTACGTTACTAGAAGATGGTATTTTTCCAGATACAATTCTATTTCTAGATGTTTTACATTGAAGTAACCAAGGTGAAAACTGAGGTGATTTTTGGCAAGCAAATCAATCCATCCCAATACTTTGAGTGTAAATGCATGTATAAATCCTATCACAAATTTAAAGTGTTTGTGGTTAATCGTGGCATAGAATAAGTATACAATGTTTTGCTAACTGTAGCACAATTGTGTAAAACCTAGCTGAAAATACTCAACTTTTGGTCGAACTCACCTCAAATAAATGTCCATTAGATATCAGAGTTTAAAAAAAGGATGAAACGTTCTTAGCAATACATTGCCTTTAAGTATTCTACTAGCATAACATATTTAAACATCTTCAAACAACTTCTATCCAGGTACTTCAAGATTTTCATGAATGGAGGTAAGATAGAGATAGTGAAAGTCCTACACCATGGCAAATGTATGACATACGATTCCTAAATATCTTCCTTCTCGAACTCTTTGCTCTTCCGCCTCCAACTCCCTCAGGGTCAGTCCCTTCACCAAGCAGCGAGCCAGTGGCAGATCTCTTTCTTCTGCTGGGGCCTCCCTCTGGAACATTCTCCCTGCCTGTCTGAAACTTGAGGAGAACCATCTCCGGTTCCGGAAGCACCTCAAGACCTTCCTCTTTGCTTCTGCTTTCTCTCCTCCTCTCCCCTGCTGATCTTCTGGCTGAAACTGAAACTGCACTGGTTTCATGGATACCCTTTGATCTCAGACCCAGGTCCCCTCGCCACCAGTTGCACACCTGCACTGCCCCCCTGGCAACCCTTGCACTCAGGGAATGTTTCTGTATCCTTTCAGCCCCTTACCATTATTTGACACCGGATGTCTGCACTTACCCTTGCACTTGCCACCAGCTGGCCAAACATTTTATTTACTGTGTTTATTAATGTAACTGTTTATCCTATGGACTACACTCCCCTTTTCCCCCACACTGTTCCCCTTCCCCCTCTCCCCTGCACTTGCGTGATCTCAATGTCACCTGGCCTAGTAAGATCGTTGTCTCTGTCCTCCCTCTGTTCCTCCTCCCTTGCCTCGTCACGCCTTGAAACACTTGTGTGTAGGCGAGTTATAAATGCCATATCATATCATATCATATCATATGGCATTTATAACCCGCCTGTACATACGTTTTTCTAGGAGCGATATAGATGACCACTTATGTTTTAATGATCATAGGGAGCTACAATACCTATAATATTAGCAACATGTACCCTCATCCTAAAAGTGGGGAATGGCAAAAAATCTAGATGCATGAATCCTTGCACCAGGTCTGGCTTTGGATTGGTTCGCCTAAGATAATTGTAAGTATTGACACCAGCAGGAGTGTATGATGTGCGAATTTCCTGACAACATAACAGGATCAATAAGAGGCACATGATTAGTTGCTCCATGCAATAACAACATTTACAATCTACAATATTGTATGTCAATAAATGGAAAGTGGCATGGATTATCATGGCAGGTGGTAAACATAGTTACTTTTCACAGCATTGAACACTTTGAGCACTGAAAAAGGTGCCAACAAGTGTGACTGCACATCGTGTCACTCATTCAGCAAATACCATTTACTAACCTGACTTGGCCCTGACCAGAAATCCTTTAGAAAAGCCCTACAAAACTTCCTTTTTAATTAAGTAGACTCAGTCCCACTACTGATCTTTTAGCTTTGCCCGTCCCGTCTTGAGTGTTATGTCTACTGTGTCAGTGTTGCGCCTTGATGCCTGCGGGCTGTCGGCGCACTATATATAAACAAATAAAAAATAAATAACCGGGGAATACAGATTTGGAACTAATTTCAGGGCAGTACTCGTTACTCATGCAGCAAGCCAAAGTACTCTCTCTGCAAATTGCTCAAGCTTAGTAGAAACTGCTCCTGTGAAGATCTTTGCTGGATAAGTCAAGTGCAGCATTGCTCTTGATGTACGGTGAAGATAGTGAAATGACATGAGTGCAATGACACACAACCTCTGAAATGCAAGAAAAATAGGATAATTGGCACAAATATTCACTGATAACGGGGAGAAGAAGTGCTGTCCACTTGGTTAGAAACAGGCCTTTTGCACAGCCTGATGCACTGCTATTCAAAACAAGCATTGACAATGCCAACCGTTTGGGAGTTTGGGTAGACACGGGAAAGGCACTTGCCAGGAACATCTCTAGTGGTATTAACAGGCCATTGATAGCAGCAGGCGCAAAATGATGCGGGTACCTGGACATCTAATAGCAGTTCCTAGCAGCCAAGCCTAATACTTATACACAAGCCAAAAAGTTTGGCTTTTCCAATGCTTGTTTTTAACAGGGCTCCAGTGAAGGACATGCAGAGTGCTTATAAATCGAGTGGCTCAGGGCAGATCTGGTAAGACATTTTTATTACACCAGCAGTGGATTCACAGCTCCAATTAATTCATTAACTGACAGAACACTGCTTTAAAAAAAAAAAAAACTGGAAGCACTTCAGCAGAAAGGTTTGATAGTAAGGCTTGATTAAAGCGAGCTGAAAGAGTGCCCATGACGAGGTGTTTTGGGCGGGGAGGGACAGGACCTGTGTGGGAATGGCCCTAGGGATTAGCATGAACATGAGCACTCAATGGGTGGCCAAACAACACCTACAGGCTGTGTCCCTCCTCATGTGTCATCGCTTCCTATCTGTCCTCATATGCAATAGTTGGGGAGTACACCTAATAGTCCAAACTAACAAAGTGGTTTACTTCACTGCTTTAAGGGTTTTGAAAGTAATAAAGCCTGCCAATTTACTGATATCATATTATATATATAGTATTGGAGAGTGTTCCGCGCACAATACCATCAGGATGAACCATATGCACCCAAAGTGTGTGTGTGATCTTCCTGACTTGGATGCCTGTGACATTATAAGCAAATAAAGGGCAAGTGATGGCACCCTCATTGAACCACCAGCATATCCCCAACTACATAGATGTCAAATTCGTGGCTATTTTATTCTGAAACAAATATAATTTCCCCAAATGCCTTTCAAATATCAATATGTGCTGACTTAAACAGTGTACCCCTGAAATCCGCATTCCATGAACTGTGTGATATAGGGGGTCATTTCGAGTTTGGAGGCAGCCATGGTGCTATTAGCACCATGGCTGCCTCCAAACCCGGGTCCAGGTGTGGTTAGTCCCCATTCAGTAAACCATTCCCCATTCCCATTTGAGCCCCCATAGGGCTCAACGGAAATGGGGAAGGCGCTAATAACGGCCCGCAAATTGGTGGGCCCGTTATTAGCTCCAAGGTCCTTTAACGGGACCCGCAGAGAACGGGTGGTCAGACCAGCCGTTCTTGCTGGGATCCGCTAAGGGACCTCGGAATAGGGCGCGAAGGATTTACCCGCACCGGCATCCTTACCGGTGCCCATAAACCCTTACCGCCCAATTCGAATGACCCCCTGGTCTTTTTCAGTAAAAGAAGAGACAGTGGGTGAGTGTTTGGCTTTCTCCTGGGTAAGCAGGAAAGTGTCCTCTCCTCTTGCAATGGCTTTCCATCACTGGAAAGAATGACAATCGTGAGGCAAGAGGTTCCACTAATTCCTGTGTGCCCTCACACTGATAACGATGTTTCAGACATTTGGGCCTCATTACGACTTTGGAGGCAGCCATGGCGCTATTAGCGCCATGGCTGCCTCCAAAATCGTGTCCGGGTCCGGTCTGGTGGAGTGGGGACTTACCGGGACATTCCGCCCTAGGCAGACTCGGTAAGTCCCCATTCCAAATGCCATTCCCCATTCCCATTTGAGCCCCCATTGAGCTCAATGGGAATGGGGAAGTAGCTAATAACGGTACCGCAATTTGTGATATCGTTATTAGCGCCCTGGTCCCTTAGCAGGACCCGTAAAGGACGTGTGGTCAGACCATACGTTCTTTGAGGCTCCTGCTAAGGGACCTCGGAATTGGGCGGTAAGGGATTACCGGCACCGGTCTCCTTACCGGTATCTGGTATCCCTTACCGCCCAACTTGTAATGACCCCCATTGTTTATCTCAAATATTAATGCTACTGTATTTGCTTCATATGAGTTATTTGATAAAAGAAGATTAAAGGAATTCCTACATAAATGCAATATTTCCAGTGGTGATTAAAGAGAAGAGCATACGAATGTGGTGAACACCACATCCCTCCACACATCGATGTCTTTATCCAACATGTCCATACCCTATTCTACTTCACGAATTTCCATACGGGTCATCGGGTGCTATGGTGACAAGATACGCTTGAAGGTTTCACAAGCAATGTCTTTGTGATAGATGAACAGATGAAGGCAGCAGTGGCGCCAATATGCTTACACAATCCCGAAGCCTGCCTGCTCAGCCTTGCATTCACTGTCGATATCCTAAAGGGAAAATACTCAGCACAGGAGGTGCTGAATCCACAATCCGGGGCTATTACTACATACAAAATGGTTCACAATTCTTCTTGCTCCCAAGACCTTTGGAAATGTGTTTGACCTAAAGCAGCAGTTCCGGCCTGATGAACCAAAGCAGAGTTTTCCCCAGACTCAAATGTGAATGCAACAAAGGAAATGTGTCGAAAAAAATGCCATTCAGTGGTTTTAAATTGGAGCATACCATGCCCCGTGCAGAAATGCAGAGCAAGGCAGACATCGGGCCTCTGTCCTATGAACCCAGAGACAGATTTCAATGAAAACGTCAATTGCGGTTCCCTTACAAATGTATCTGGGACTGTAACTTTCAGCTATGAGACCTCTGCAATGATCAACAATCACCAAGGATGACAGGTTAACAAACTGTTTTCCTATTGGCTCCATTCATTTATAACAAAACACATCTATATAACGGTATCCTTAATTTAATATTGGGTTCATGCAAACACATTAAAATATGCTGTGTTTGAGAAATTAAATAATGTATTTTATATTAAATGTAAAAGGTTGCTTTATTTGGAGAAATATGTGCACCAAAGCTTTTTTCAATTGGGTTTTCCTTTTCCAAAGTCCTTTTCTAAATCAGGCCCGATGATCTTAGATCTATTTATGGAAAAACTGAACTTACAATACTTACAGGGACTGGCTTTTACATCTGCTCTTCGAAAAAATATAAGCTCAATAATTATGGCGCTGAAATACTCGGGACTACCTTGTCGTAATTGGATACTCTAACAGCGGCTTCAAAACCATACATATGCTTTAGGATCAATGGATTTTGTGCTTGTGCTCCTGTGTTTGCGCCAGTGTAAAGTCTTTGCACTGGCGGTAATACAGTTTTGCATACACGTACACCATTTGTGCATGCTTGAAATCCCTTTGATACTGATATTTGGTATTAACCCTTTATCAGATGGAATGATCCTCTTCCATCAGGAATCATGTAGGTGAGTATTGTCCCCAAAGGAGTCAGGTACTAACTGCACTATTCCCATGACAATCCCTCGCAAAGTGATGCTGTGCTTTGTGCCAGGGGATGAATAAAGTGGTCTAATTAGCTGTGCACATTTAGGGCCCGATTCATGGAATTACCTGTGTGGTAAATAAGGACTTTGTCTGCCAAACCGTGTGCGAAATCCTGTTTGTCGACTTATGGAATCGACTCCGCAGGACTTTTTCGTACAGTTTGGGGACTTCGCGCAGGCTCGGCAAGTCTCTGAGAGCGGCTCAGTGCCTTGCGCGAGGCACCTCGCAAAGTGTGCACGTGGCCTGCTCATAGACCGGAGTAGGGGGCCCAACTCGCAAAATGGGGAAGAACAAGGGAAAATGTGGGCGTTCCGAGGACCGGCCCACGCAAGGCGATCGTACGCCTATAACTGCACAGTTAAAATCATTTTCATGAATCTGACTGTGCAAGCTCACTTCGGGGACATGACCACGCAATGCTCTTCATATAACTGCCAACCGAAGGCAGGCGTATAGACACATGCGCATAGGAATCACTGCGCAGAGGTAAGATCGCGTGGTGTATTTAAGGGTGTGTACATGCAATCGGGTTACGGAAGAAGTTAGGAGTGCGCACAAGCAGTGTAGCGGGTGCAGGAATGATTTATGGGCGTTCGCACACATATTTTCCAGAGTTTTAGCAGAGTTTCGGAAATGTTTAGGTATGTTGTCGGGGTGCCAGTAATAGTTACGTGTCACCCCGCACAGCGTACCTGAGGTGGAGACCCCAAACACTGTTTCTAGGGTGCATGTGTTCGCACCCGAGGAGCACTCAAGCTGTATCTGGCTCTTTCTGATTTCCGTGGGGGAGTGTCAGGGTCACTTTGTGCGAGCAATCCCATGAATAGGCGTAGCCCGCAGAATAACTTCTGTGTGCAGGGTCGCGCAGAGGCGTTCTCGGCACGCAGCCTTTGTGGGATCCTTGCGCACTTTTCCATGAATCGGGCCCTTGCAATTTGTACTGCCATCTGAGACTCTTGCAAGAGTTATGCTAATAATGACAGACTTTGCAAGTCTTTTCATTGTATTTTTCAGACTTCGCATACATCTCCTTGTGCGTTTTTCTTTATAAGCTAACCCACAATACATTGGTTGTCTGTGGGTTATTTATAAATTGATTTTGTGTATTTTTATGTATTAACTTAAATTATTTTCTATAGCCTCATTGAGTTGGGGTGACTTGAAGTTGTTGCACATGTGCTGTAGTTTAGTGAACAGATGAGTGTTGCACATCATGCATAACGGATAAAGCAAGTGCCATATATGACACATGTTGGAGGTAGTTGCCTCAGCTGATTAAACAGTCTGTAGATCTCTGTATGTGGGTTAGAAGTGCTGCGTGATATTTTGGGATCTTTGGGAAGTGAGTGGGCTTACAAAAGCGAGGCTGAATTTACTACACATCATTCCTTACTTGTCACTGTTTTCTTCCGGTGGTACTTAGTTTGAGTAGTAAGTTGAAGGATTTCAAGGGGGTGCTGAAAACCATTCCAGATCTGTCAGCCCTGTATACTGGGAGTTGCTTTTACCACATATATTTTGTCTGGAAAATGTTCTGTATGTTGCTTGATTGTAGGTTCCTGATTGTCGTGTAGTGGTGGGCTAGCACGTACAGGTATGCTGGGAGGGAAGTGGATTTGCGCAATGGTTCAGGAATTTTGAAATGGTCCATGAACTCTTTCAATACAAGATACATGTTTTAAGGTGGGATTCCTATGCTCATGTATGTTTAGTGTTGTAGCATTGTCTGTTGGCCAAAGGCTGCCCTCTTTGGAGCCTAAGAAGATTGCATGCTGTATGCCTATGTGAAAAGTCAATGTTCTACTTAGCAGCATCTCCCGATTTTGAGGTTTTCATTTTATTGTCAGTCTTTCTGAATGGTAGGATCTAAGACAACATGGATACCTAGACATGACCACTACAACAGTCTTTGGTGACAAGGTGAGTTCTGAGTCAAGATTACTGCCAAACCCTTTACTTTTACTCAGGCTAGGTAGGGCGTTGTCCCAAGGCTTTGGGCTAAATCACTTATCCTAACAGGTCCTGAGCATCAGCCAGGATAAAGACATCTGTTTTGCCACAATTACAGGAAAGATATATTTATCTATTTATCTTCATCCACTAATAGGTGCCTAGCTCCTAGCGTCAGTACCCAGGTTTATGATGGATCTGAGTATCATAGACAGATGATAGGAGGTGCAGTGGAAACTCTTTGATAACCTCACCAATGGCACATGTAGTCCTTGCAAGAATGAAATAGAAATATCCTAATGCATACCTCATGATTCACTTCATGTACACGATTTGTACTCATTGACCCATGTGATTGTCACATTTTCCACGAAAAATAACCACCAATGATGCCACGGTGTACGCCAGCTAGCAGCACACGTCATATATACTTATAGTTTGGAGTCCAATCTGCATAAAGAACAAACACATCACTCTCAATTTTCATTCAGGACATGTGTGTGCCCTTATTTAAGGTCCTACAGCTTTGATCCTTCTCTGTCATCATGTAGCTCAGAATATATTTCTCAGGACCCTAAAGGAATCATAGATTCAGCCATACTTCGACACGTTCTAAAAAATAAAAAAAATGTCTTGGAATTAGAGCAGGCAAATGTAAACCCTTAAGAAGTCGTATATAGGCATGTTTTTTCTTTTTTTTTTAATTTTTTTTATGCTGGACCTGGTATCCTTGATGCAGATGATCAATATTGTTCTGCATCCTCATTGTTGAGGGGGCAATATAACTCTCTTGGGGTCAAACATGTGGAGGAGTGTGAGGAATGTTCAGGACTGTTTGCTTCAAAATAGTTTAAGTGGGGAGGCTGAAGATCATTTGTACAGTTATTGATGCCTTTTTACATTATGTTTGGGTCTATCTAATGTATTCCATCTGTATAATTTAAGAGCTGATGTTTACAATTGTTGCACCGTAGTAAATATGGAGGGCAGCCAGCCTAAGACCATGATTGGAACATTTGACTAATGCTAAAAGAAAGAACTATAGGAAGGGTTTTCTTGAACAAAATAATAAAATGACCAGTTACATTGTTTTAATCATGGCAAGTTTCGCTGTGGCTATTTTTACTGTGGTATTTCACACCGACCGTTATTGGTGATTTAAATATATATTTATATATATATATTTTGCCCGCCACTATAGTTAAGGTGAGGCAACCTCCCATTGGAACCTCAAAAAATCCTATTGTTAATAACATTTGATTTGTCAATTTTAAGCTTTATTCTGAATAGTCCTTTAACACAAAACAACACAAAGGGCATAATTACGAGTTTGGAGGTAGCCATGCCCTTAATAAGGGCATGGCTACCTCCAAACTCGGGTCCGGCTCCAGTTCCCGCAAAAGGGGACTTATCGGGCCATTCTTGCCTTGGAGGGCTCGGTAATTCCCTTTCGTGGGTCCCAGAGCCGGTACGTCCCCATTCACATTTGAGCCCCGATAGGGCTCAATGGGAATGGGGAGGTTGGTAGCAGCGGTACCGTTTATAACGGTACCGTTGCTACCATCCTGGTATGCTCGCTGTGCCACTCTGCACGCCTGGTCTGACCAGGCATCCAGTGCGGCACCCGCGAGCAAACTCGTAATGTTGCGGCATGGCAACAATGGCGCTGGTAGCACTGCCGCCGCCGTTGTTACCTTACCGCAACAGTTGTAATGAGTCCCAATGTCAATTAATAAAATAACATTTACATAAAACGTTTAACAATCTAGTGCAGTAGGTTTTCCTTTTTAAATCATGAAATAAATACAATGTGGGCCACAACACATCAATATAAAAGATAAAAAAAACACACATGATTAAAAACCTTACAAAGTGGAAGTACAACTATGGAATAGATTTTTTACTTCGAGAGCAGAACAAGCTTGCAGCCTCAGAAAAAGTCTACAATTATAATAACACATTGCCCATCAGACTTACTTCTTAAAAGCCAGGCAAGATGGACATACCTAGCCGAAGCAAATGTGACTTTCCAATCCAGCGTGCTGGTAAGGAGATGCATTGCTTGTCTTAGGCTTCTTGTCCCCATATTAACTAAAAGAGGCCTTAAGTACCTTTGCCTAGGCTCTAGTAAACTTGGGCATATCAGCATAAAATACATTAGAGTGTCATTAGCTTGTTTGCAGAGTGGGCATACACCAGAATTGTGTGGTGACCATTCAGGAATGTACCAAGCAGTGTGCAAAAATCCCAGTTTGAAGCGGACATATAGAGAGCACTCATAGTGTGTATGAATTCCATCCAAAAAAGGTTTGCAATTCCCCAGCAAGTTTAATAAAAGGAATTTGGGGCCATTCTTCAAAGAATGCCTTTGGGACTTCAAATTCTGGAGAGTGTTGTACTTGGCAATCATCTTGAGGTCAACCTTGAGCGAAGGGCAGCGCTCACTTGGATTATCCCAGGAATATCTAGCACCCAGCCACATAATGTTGTTTTTACTTGGAGAACCCAGCACTGTTTAGTTGCCCCCTCCAATTGCATAAAGTCCCTCAAGGCATCTATGTATGATGCCAGTCTTGGGGAATACCACAGTCTTGCCTAATACAGGACTGACTTTAGGGAAATTAAGTCAGCTAGAGGCCAGATTTGGAGATCTGATTGAATCAATGAGGTCAGGGCATTCTTAGGCAAAAGCAATAACTTCTTAAGGAAGTTATTCTCGACGGGAGATCATGTTTTTGTATTTGCATAGCCCCAGATCTCGGCACTGTAGAGCAATGCAGGCAATGCTTTATTGTCAAATAGCGCTATAGCTAGTGAAATTGCCCTGCTACCATGGCTTGCAAAAAAGGAACGAAAACCCCTGCTATATTTGTTTAGGTTAGCCTTAGTCTTTTTTTTTATATTTTAATAATTTTTATTGTTTAAGATACTAATGATAATACATATGTTAGCAAGTTACAGACTTTGAGCGGAACTAATAACAATAAAAGATGAGCAGAAAATTGAACATATTAACTAGCAAGAACTTGATCAATACTAAAAAAGAACATGCATTAAATCAATTGGATAATTGTACATATATGAGCAGGAAAAGTAGATGGAAGTAGTACTAATTTAACATGGATTATTATAACAAGTCTGTAAAGATTAAATTAAAGGGGTGGAGGATAAAGAATTTGGGAAGACATACTAGGAGACAGACAACAGACTAACAAGAGACAGGTGGGAGAAGGGTAAGGGGGGGAAGATGGGTATAGTGAGTTATTTAATCCGACTGTTACCACCATTGCTATCATAATATAAAACAGGCATTTGAGAATAAATATAAAGGTTAGCCTTAGTCTTAACAAGTTGGTCGGACCATCCCCCCGCCCACCACACACCTCGTTAAACCTGATCCCAAAATAATCAAAGTGCCTAACTTGGTCCAATACAAGCCCACAGACCTTGATCCTTGATCTTCACCTGGCAAGGCTTGGTAAATGGGGTTTTAAAAACCATAACTTTGGTTTTAGTGTCATTAAGCAAATTTCATGCTTCTCCAAATCACACTTTTATGGCGTCACTCATCGTTGTTATACTTTGCTGATAGTGGGCCCTGCTTATCTGGATGTCTAAAATGTCATCTTGCGAAGTTTTATGCACTGTTTGTTATTTTATGGTATCCTGCACAATGTATATTTACATTTTGAAATTCCCTCAATCACAGTTTTTAGTTATCATTCTTAATCAGTGTACTTTGCACAAAGTGAACGTTTAACTTGGGGCAAACTCAAACTGTTTTGTGGTAACTCAAACTAACCATATTTCAGGTGGTTTCAAACAATTGTAGAAATGATTCTGGAAAAATCGGACGTTCACCCATGAGGACCATCTGAGGAAGAGTACACAGCTCCCTCTCCCTGAAGGCCCTGTCATATGTCAAAATCCTTTGCATTGGTCTGTTAAGTCCCAGAAGGGTTGTGGAGCATGTCAAACATTGTATATTATTTCTAGAACACTTGTGCCATAATAAAGAACCATTTATTCCAGAATTGTGGGTTGTTGTGAAGGCAGTCATGTGTGCTGTGGTGATAGGACAAGGAAAAAAGTTACTTTTGGTGTGGGGTTTTCTAGACCCATCCCAGCAAAAGTGCCACACTCATATTCATAGCTCACAAACGGTTTAAAGTGAAGAGGTACATTTGAGATGGTTCACCTAAGATTTTTGAACATGTTGCCCATTGTTGTGTTTTCTGTGCTTGTGATTGTGAATGGTTGCATTTTGTAGATTGCGTGAGGTTTATTTCTGGTTGGGTGATGCTTTAGCTTGCTGTTATTATTTTCAGAGGCCTGTGTGCAATGTTATGAGTTGTGGCCGATGTTGCTATATTTATTGTGGGTGATGTGCTTGTTCTAGTACTGCCTGCTGCTAAATATGTAATAGCTGTTGTAATGTCTGTTGTTTTTTGGATGTTTGTTTGCAAATTATTTGCTTTTGTGGTTTATGTTGCTGTTAGTCTTTTCAATTGGATTGTTAGTGTAATTTGCTGTGTGCATTTAGTGGCATAAGGCACTAGTGCTTATATTTTCCTGTTGATTTATGTATTGTTTCTTGTGCTTTGCTTTTTTGATGATCCAGTCCTTCAGTCTTGGTATGCTAGTGTAAACCCCATGTTATTGTGCTGGTGGGCTTTCATTGTGGTGAATGCAGTGTGTGTTCACGATTGTTTGAAAGTCCTGTTTTTATTTCTGTTGTCTTTCATTCATGTGGGCTTCCCGGGGGACATTGTACGCTCCGCCAGCAGGGGAGCGGCTGGCGGCTGAGGTGATTCTGCCTCAGTTTTTGTCAGAAGTTCCCTGTGTGCAGCCACCTATGGGCAGCACCAATCAGGAAAGAGGCTCCGTGAGTGGTGCAAACACGGCTTTGTTTATCTCTCTTGCATGCGGAACACGCAGGTCAGTAGGCTCTCCGAGGTGGAGGGACGTCCTATGAGGCTGCCCAATCTCCAGGTCACCAGTTCTGTCTTCCCTAAGAAGGGTTGAGAGGGTGGGCTGGCGCAATTCTGAGGGAGAAAAGTGGGATGGTACTGCCCGCTAGTATCAGCGTAGCTGTGAGGGACACAGCCAGGCGGCTCCCTCTCAGTGTGTTTAGCCACTGTCAAGGTAGGAGTGGGGAAGTGTGGGAGAGGGGTCATTTATACCACCTGTTGTAAATACTACGTACACGTGGGGTGTTGTTTACAAACCGGCCCACCTGAGTTGAGTACAAGGCCAGTCTGAGGGAACACAAGGAGGCCAACCTTACAGATAGCCTCACTGAGCTGCGGCCCTGCTATTTACCTCAGTTCAGTGTTGGGTTGTCCTTTTTAGAAGACCATTCAGTTCAGCACTTGAGGTTAGTTTAGAGGGTGGATCTGATCCCCTTTTGAGTTTGCACTCTCTTCTCTTGAGTGTTGTGGGCCCTGTGTTCTAGTGTCTAAATCACCTCCCCCGGACCCTTTCTTGGGTGCATTCTCTCCTTCTTTCATCGGGCAAAGGAACGCTAGGCTGTACAAGAGTCGTGAGGGACAAAAGAGGAGAAAAGATAGGCTATCACCCGGAAGCAGGATTGTTTTGTTTCCCTCGCATTAACCCCAATTGGCGCAGCCTGTGCTGCATAGCTGTTCCGCACCACATGTGGGGTATAACAAAGTGAGGGATAAGGACAAGTTTTCTGCATGTCATTTGTGTGCCTTGCTTAGACGTAACCCTGAATTGTATGAGTTAAGGCAAGCCGGGTGCTGGGTTTTTGTTACCCTCCTCTTATTTCGGGATTCAGCACATAGGAGGCGTCTCTGGCCAACTGGGGGTGCGCAGTCAATACAGACCACGCGCCTTACTGCCGAAGGAGTAGCAATCAAGTAAGGGCACGTGTAGCTGTGACGGTGTGGGCTTGTGTGTCTACGTCCAATGTGTTGTGAGCCTATGTGTTAGTCTGCAGCTACCCGTAGATCTATGGGGTTTTGGTGTTGCCTATTGTGATTAACATGTGAAGAGGGGCCAGCACTCCTAACATGACACAGGGTACATTACAAGTTATATGGTGACAGCAAGGGTAACTAGTAGACCTGCTAATTAATTATTTATTTGTCAAATGTGAATGAATTTACACCCTAAACCCAACCTTCCAGATCACAGGAGTAATGCTATTTAATTAATTATTTGTCAAATTTGAATGAACTCACGCCCAAAACCCAACCTACCAGAGTACAGGTGTAATGCTATTTAATTATGTATTTGTCAAATGTGAATGAACTTACGCCCTAAACAAACCTCCCATAGTACAGGAGTAATGTTATTTAATTATTTATTTGTCAAATGTGAATGAATGTACGCCCTAAATAAACCTCCCAGAGTGCAGGAGTAATGCTATTTAATTATTGATTTGTCAAATGTGAATTAACTCCCGCCCTAAAACCCAACCTTCCAGAGTACAGGAGTGATGCTATTTAATTATTTATTTGCCAAATGTGAATGAACTTAAGTCCTAAACCTAACCTACCATAGTACAGGAGTGATGCTATGTAATTATTTATTTAATATACCAGGGGCTTCATTACGACCCAGGCATTAACCATGGCGCTATTTGTGCCATGGTTGCCTCCAAAACCTCACCGATTCTGCCATGGTGAATGGGGCAATTACCGCCCCATTCCAAGGTTGGCGGTGGCGGTAATTCCCCATTCACCATGGCCCTTCCCCATTCCAATTTGAGCCCCCATAGGGCTCAATGGGAATGGAGAAGGCGCTAATAACGGTACCGCTAATTGCGGTACCGTTATTAGCTCCAAAGTCCCTTTGCGGGTCCTGTCCTTAATGCCTGGTAAACCAGGCGTTAAGGGAGGACCCGCAAAGGGACCTCGGAATAGGGTGGTAAGGGATTACCGGCACCAGTGCCCTTACCGGTACCGGTATTCCCTTACCGCCCGGGTCGTAATGAGGCCCCAGGTAATGGAATGATGTCATTTACGGAGTTGTTTATTTCTTGTGTGAACTACTAGAGCCCCCCCCCCCCCCGGCTCCTCAGGGGCCTGGTTGTGTAATATTACTCAGATGAGACAGAGAATCCGTTTTACCAAATTAATTATATGAAAAGGCTTTTCCAGCTAGTCAAATGAAATAAGGCTCTGTCTAGTTATTTACGCAGGTGCGCAAGTGTAACAGTCAGTCATCACAGCTGACCTGCTATAGGGGAGGGTCAACTCTCCTTCAGGGCAGCCTGCGGATACAGAGGTCTGCTATAAGACTTCTATGAGGGTCCATCCATCATCCTTCTGGGTTTTCATTTGCACACATGCGTGCAGTAAGGTGTACGTATCATACAGGTCGCTACTCTTTCATACAGAATCAAGGGGAGATACATTATACACTTGTAAAGTGTTTGCAGGAATATTTTGCTTATTTGAGTGTTTGTGATGTGTGTTTTTCAGAATTGCTTTCTGTATTTATGTGATGATGTGCTTTGCAGGTTTTGAGTTTGTCTTTATATTTACTTGTAGGATTATATTTTATTGGGGTTGAATCCCCTGTTTTTTTAAAGAAAATATGATTATAATATTGTAATTTATAATGTACGTGTTTAAAGGGACACATACGTATCAGGGATACTGTGATCTTTGCATCCCGGATGTAATATTTTGGCCCTCTAAAATATGCTTGTGACACAGCACCCACTGATTGGCATTGCCCAAGTTGTGAACTACTCTGGAACAATACAGATGACAGCGATTGGATGTCGTTTGCAATGAACAAACTTGTAATGCCTGTTATTTGTTTATTTACTTTTGCTTGTCTGTAGTGTGAAGTGTATGTTGGCCTATGTGTGTGTATGTGAATGACTAAATGTTATGTAGTGGTTGTATGACTTTGAGTAAGGTATTTCTGTGGCAAAGTTGAGGCAGGTGTTCATCCACTTCTTGATTTGCAGAGGATATGTTGAGTTCTGTGGAAATGCATATGATTGTGGGTTATGAGTGCATTATGTGTTATTTAAAATTGTTTGCGTGTTGAAGGGTGGGGTGTCAGTATGCTGGAGTTTGTTACTTGGTTTTAAAGATTAGGATATGGTAGATTGTTTCATACCGACGTGTGCCATACCATCCAGCTTACAGAAAATACCCATATTAAAAATACTGCCAAAAAATATGAAACAGCTCATTTAATTCCCAAATTGTAAAGAACAAATAGAGCGTAACATATTTCCACTCAAAGTCTTATCTTGATTCTTGAGTGGTTGCATGAACGTGCATCTTACTTTGTTGGATGCTGGGTTTGCACCTCTGGTTAGAAACGCTGTAATATCACACAAGGTACTTACATGGTACGAATGTGTATGGGCACGATTTGTAAAAAAAGTGCAAACTCCCTGCAAAGTACTATGCGCCTAAAACAACTATGCAATTCCTTGTGCGCAAACCTTTTTGTATGTGTTCTGCATATTCATGGATTTCTAAGTGCAAAGTAACCCGTGGTGCAAAGGAAATCGAGTTGCCCCTGAAACGCATAAAAAATGCCCCCATGCAAACAAAAACAATTGCCAAATACCAACCTTTGCGATTACCTTAGCCCCATCATCTAGAACCGAGCAAAACTGTGAGCCATTCCCCCATAACTCAAGGCAGCACTGCAACAAAACTGCGGGCCATCAACCCATACCTCAAGGCTGCACCCCAGCAAAAATGCATGCCGTCCACCTGTAATTCAAGGCTGAACCCAGGTGAAACTGCGTATTGTCCCGCGTAACTCAAGGCAGCACCCCGGCAAAACTGCAGACCGTACCCCCATAACTGAAGGCAGCACCCCAACTGTGTGCCGTCCCCGCGCAATTAAAAGCCTCACCCCGGTGAAGCTGTGTGCTGTTCCCCGTACCTCAAGGCAGCACACCAGTGAAACTGCATGCCATACTCCTGTAACTCAAGGCAGCACCACAGCAAAACTTTGTGCTGTCCCCCTGTCTCCTCAAGTCCTGACTTCACCCACCACCCCCACTTACCTCTGCCACAACCCCCAAATAGCCCCCTCAAGTCCTGGCATCACAACCACACCCACTGACCTCTGCTTCAATCCCCAGGCAGCCCCTCACACCCTGATATCACCATCCTTACTGACTTCCAATACAATCCCAAGGCAGCCCCAAGGCAGCCCCCTCAAGTTCTGACACCACCCACCACCCCCACTGACCTCTGCCAAAAGACCTAGGCAGCCACCTGCCGCTACTCCTCCCTCTCATCATCCCACTGACCTCTGCCACAACACCCAGTCAGCCCCCTGCCACTACACCCCTATCCCCTGACCCCACTGACAATCATCACAACCCCCAGGAAACCCCCTCAAGTCCTGAAACCACCCACCACCCCCACTGACATCCGCTACATACTTCAGGGAGCCCCCTCAAGTCCTGGCACCACACACCACACCCACTATCATCCATCCTTCACCTCTGGCAGCCCCCTGCCTGTATGCCCCCTGCCAGTCCAATGTGGAGCTGTAACTTACCTCAACTGCTCTGTCCTACCTCCACTGTGATGCATACCTGCCACATATCATCGTCTAATCCTCTAACCTGATCAACTGGGAGCAGTGCTGGTGAATCCAGGACTGGAGCATCTAACCTAATGGTAAAGAACTATATACTGCGGGAAAACAGAGGATGTCTCACCCGCTAGTCCCCAGGGATCTCTCTCTCAGATGGCCAGGGCATGGCTATCGCCTTTGGATTCAGACCCTGGCAGTGGGCGAGTGCGGGAGGATCACCTGGGTGAGGGGTCTTCGGGAGGGGGGTAGGGCAGCTGATGGTGAGACGCAGTATTCCCCCTTAATTTGTTTATCCAACCCATCCTATGTTTTAGGATGCTCCGAGGTGCCATCTCACCCGCTTTTTACACAAACACTGGGCCAAGGAAGAGGTTGACTGAGAGTAACAACATTAACTTTCACACATCGCACTGAACATGTCCTGCTAATCAGATCAGGCAAAGTCAGGCACTTGATCCCAAGTGCATATAACTGATACCAATTAGCTCTCCTCACACAAATAAAAGACAGAACCCAAAGACACAATCCGAGCAAGGCACAACATGAATACGAGCAGGGCTTCCGGGATGAAGGCAAACCTACTGGAGCAGAGCGACAGACCCAGGGACGAGTGCAGCGGGTCAAAAACCCCAATAGTTCCCTAATGGAGGTTGATGCCTCCGACAGGCCTCGAAACAGGGCTCAAGTCGAAAGTACACACGTGGGGCGAAGTCCACCCACTTTATTCAGAGGGTGGACTCAGTCCCCCCCCAGCTAAAAGAGAAACATTGGATGCCCTCTTTGAATTTATGAATTAAAGCCAACCTCAGGATCAAACCGCAGTCGTCAGCTTTGTAGGCTGGACACTTCCCACTGCACTATATAACCAGATACCCATCTTGATACTGCAAGACCCAGGGAAATAATTAGTATTGGTTCTTGGAGTTTAAAACATGCACACCTTTTAACGTTTTCAAAAACACTGTAAGAAGAAAATATTACCTGGTGTTGTGTGTGTGTTGATTTTATCAAAGGCAAATGTCATTCGTCCCGTTCAATTTGGGTGGTTAATTAAAGCCAATTTAATGAAATGTGCATATTTCACCTTGATATGCTTCTTTCTGGCATTGTCACATCCTATTGCAATTGTTGATGAGTCCCCCCACTTTAAGTTTTAGGACTTGACCCCTGCCGCGAAAGACACGTGGAGAAGGCAAGATCCCACAAGTGAAGACTGTATTGTGTTTCAAGGAGAAAAGCGACCCTCTCAGTTGAACGGCAGAGTTGGACAGGCGAGATCAAGCCTGAGGTACTTCCCTTGATTTGTGAATTGGGAATTGCAAAACCAAGAAATAGAGGCACACAGCCAGTGAGTTGGCAGGCGACCTGAAAGACTGGTGTGTGTTAAAGTTTGAAATAGCAACATTTTATCACAAGTGAAGGCTGCACTTGTCTGAATGAGACGCTAGGAAAGGCAGACCTGTGAATGAACTTTGAAGTAAAAGACAGCTGAGAAATCAGCGATAATAAGTAACAGAGTGGTCCCGTGAACGGAAGTTGCCCACTTGGAAATCTCTGTGAAAAGTAAATTGGTTGGAGCGATAAAGGGAATAAACAGCAAAAGTGAAATAAACAAGATTAACTCCTAGAGAAGGGGAAAGTGAAAGTTGAACTGTAAATGTTGAGTTAAAGTGGTCCTGCAGTGATCTGTAAAGAAAGCCACACACATTCTAAAGACTTCGACATCCGAAAGTTGTCCCAGCGCGACAGAGACAGACCCGAAGTGAAATAAGCTTGGGGAAGGGAACCCCCCCTTGCAAGTTTGTGTTGAACTTTATCATGAGAGGTTTAAGCCTGGCAGAGGTGAACTTGTAAGAACTGTGCGGTGAAAGGTCTGAGCCCGACAGAGGGGGACCGTTGTGAACTTTTTGGTTGAGACATTATTTTAGAAGTCGAGAAAAGAGACTTAAACATGGAAGGCCAGACGGCCCTCAATCCAGGTTTTGGAACTGTTTATTGTGTTGGAAGCCGGGCCAGAGTGTGTCATCCTGCCTACAGGGACAACTTTACTATGTGAGGTCTAACATGCAAAGGAGAGCTTGTTTAACCACATTTATTCATTTGAACACTGAAATTTCAATGTACATACATTTCTCCTGTTTATATTTTTTTCTACAAAAGATAGGGCAGGCATTAGGTTTTGTTAGCATAGGCCATGTTTGATTTGACAGACTCCACCAGGAACGCAGTATTTGATGGTCGAGACTACTCCCATCTTAGTTATAGGGCAGAATAGGAGTTTCTACAACCCCAACAATTTCAATAAAGATTTTACAAATTGTACCAATTTGTCAGTGTTATACTTATGACCCCATGCCTCCCCTACAATGCAAAGGCAGCGGGCTAGTCCTCTCCATTTTCTGATAATGTCTCCACTACGGTTGAGTTAAATTCTATGTCCTCCTCCCTTATGGGGTCCTCAGTTATTGGCTGGAGGTCTTGCAGGGCGGCAAACATCTGTTGCTCCACTTCCTCTGCCGACCTGCAAGTACCATCCAGAATGGCAGCCCACCTCCTTGCCCGTCTCAGCACCACCTCAGCCCTGGACACCATCACAACTGCTTCCCTTGCCTGCTGCCTCTCTGCCACCAGCTGCCTTTTGTATCTACTGAACACCAATGACAATGCCTGCATGCCCCCCCTTTGTTCCTCCTGCCTCACTGGTGCCAATTGCCTCCTCGAGGTGGAAACTCCTGATAAAGTCTGCCTCCTCACTGTCGCCACCTGCTGCCACTGGGCATAGGCCAAGCTCTAGTGGTACGCCCACCTACCTGATGACTGTCTTCAGTTGCGTACAGCACCTGCACTGTCCTGAAGTGCCTGCTGACCTTCCACTACCTGTGCCTGTTTCGTTATCTGGGCAGGCACAGTGACCACTTCATCTGCCTTCTCAGGGACTCCCACCTTAGGCAGGGACAAAGGTGCAACCAGACATGGCGGTGGTGGTGGGACTGATGCACAGGGGGTGGGGTGGAATGTGGCCCGGAAGGCACCCTGGAGGACGACTGGAGAACAGAGCAGGAATTGGAGGAGGCGGTCAATACACAGTACAGCCCAGGGAGCCCACCTGAGAGCAGTGCTGTTGCCAGCATGGCCATGAAATGGCACATCTCATTGTGATGTGCTCTCTGCGAGTAACATGTACATCATCATGAATGGAAGTGGTCCACCTCGTGAGACCAGCCAGCAGGGTCAGCACATGATCCCGGATGGACACATTGGCTAGAAACAGGTTACTTCTCTGGGTGGAGACATCCTGCAAGGTATTCACTGCCACAGCAGATATCCCAGTGACAGAAGGTTGTGCAGGAACCTCCATGGTGGACTGCATATCCTTATGCCCCATAGGCAAGGGAGTATCATGAACAACCTTCTCAATGCCCACACCTGACCCCATAGGCTGGCCTGCTATGGCGTCCTCCTCCACCTCCACTTTATCAATTTGGATGATTCTAGAGTGTTTACCCCCTCTGGATGGCCCTGTGTGGCTTCACACTGTTCCCCTTGACAGTGGAGCATCAAAATCCTCAATTAGAGGTCAGGTAAAACACAACATTGTTATGTATTTGCACGGAGGTGTGGGGGTTATGTACAGTGGGGCGGTGACTCCCATCCAGCACCTGTGCAAGACACTGCCCCCTTATGAAGACAAAATAGTGAAATATAGTATACAATGGTCCAAAAGCACAGAAGGGAAAATAGCAATACCATGGCCGTCTAATGGCAGTTTCTCCAAGGACGTGATGCAATAAAAACTGACCCACTTGCAGAGCACATACAAAGGAAAGAAGCTAGATAACCGTATGGAGATATTCTGTGGCATATGTTCCAGGAAGGCAGGCCATGGATGATGAGCTTGCAGGCGGTGGAGCAGGAGGGAGCGGACACCACCGCTCCACCTCCCGTACCACCTAGCACAACATCAGATGACATAGTTGAGGAGGAGCAGGGCATATATCCATTTATTCATTAAGAAAATTAAAAGCAGCAGAAGGATACTCAAACCCTACATACAAACCACCCCCATATGCCCAAAGCGATTAATAGCACAGCATGAGTGAGGCGGCCAACAACCCTGGCCTCAATGAGGAGGGACTGAGGCACGCAAAGGCAGAATTTGCAGAAATAGGTCCAGAAGAGTGGGTAGTGGCACAGATACTCTTAAAGTTAAAAGGGGTCATCACAGGGGAGGCGGAAGGTGCAAAACGGGCAATAGAAGGCTTGGAGCTGGGACACAGTTGCAGAGGAAGGGCAACGCAGGTAGAAGAGGAGGAACAATTACAGGGAGACAGGGAAGCAAAACTATAGGAGACAGATAGGGAGCGGTAGAGGGAGATAGTGAAAGAACTGGAATTACAGGACAAGAGTCGAAAGGAGCGGGTGCAACTGCTGGAGAGGGAGAGATGGAGAAGGAGAGGGAGGCAATAGAGAGCATGGGAGCAGGATGTGGTGTTATGGAAAAAGAAAATACCATTACAAGAAACACGCAGGTATGAGGAGAAGCGGCTGGAAGAGTTATGGTTGGCAAGGATGGTAGGAGAATGTGATCATGAAAACGAGGATGAGCGGGCAATTAAAAGGGCTATTGAAGCGATAAAAGCTGGGTTAGAAAGGAAAAGGAGAGATGAAGAAGACCGGGGAGGACAAGAAAATACAAACACGAGAAAAGGAAACCCGTAGCTAGTGCGAATACACTTAAGGTAAGTACAGCAAGAAGTGGCATCGCACACATAGGAGTACTGGAGGAGTAAAATATGTGTAAATGAATGGACATCGATCTTAACACAGTAATGGTACGCTACCCAATTACACGCAAATTTATTTTTTCTTTTGGATTCTTTAGCAATATGGACGAGGAATTGGACAAAGATGATAGCAACAGTGACAGAGAGAGGGAGGGGCCCAGTAAACTCTATCTAACACGAACAAGGGAAGGGATATCGTGGGAGTGTAGTTCCCAAGAACAGAAGGGTGCAGGGCAGGACACGGACAAACAAACTCAAAACAGAACAGAAGCGGTAGCCCCACAAATGCCATACAACACCAGGCTTAGGGACCTCCCAGGGCGCAGGAGAGATGGGGATGCAATCATACAAAACAGAGGACACTCATGCCCATGGGGGCGACTGGCAGAGGCACAATACGTCCCATAACAGACACACGCAATAGAGCCTATTGACATACCTATGTAACTTGAGGATGAGAGGGGACCCATTCAGATAAGGCAGTACAGACGGACACAACCACAGTACGTACCCTGGAAGCACACGGACAAAGAAAACATTAAGTGCAATCTGCGCTCATTAAGTGGAAGAGCTGGGAAATGGATTTATGAAATGGAAAAAATGATGGCGGGACGCAGGTTGGCTACTGGTGTCAATATTGGGTGACACAGCAGATGACATCTGGAAGAGGCCGGGGTTCCCAGGGGTGATTACCCAAAACACTGAACACGATGGATCTCGATTTGCGAACTATAGTGCAGCAGTATGCAAGCACTGCGGACACAGTACCCCGACACATCAGACATAGGGGCAAGATGTGTGACGATGAGAATCACGTTAATTATATTCAAGAGATTCAAGAGTTTTTATCATATCTTTATGCAAGGATTACCAGAGCCAGTACAGAAAAATTTGAAAAAAATTGTGGGGACGGAGGCAAAAGCATGGCCAGAAATACAACTCACCATAGTGCACCATTGTAGGTTATGACAAGAAAAGGTAAAGCAAAGGACAGAAGAAAGGAAGGCAGATGTGGCAAAACTGGTTCAAAAGAAAGTGTCAAAATATGCACTGAAAGGAGCATTGCTGACGAGCCCCGGCCCACAAACACAAACAGTGAACTCCCAACATCAGCATCAGGTTAAACAACAACCACAGTACAGCACCATGCACCAATATGAGGGGGATACATGGTAAGGGGCAGATACCAACAGAACTATCATGTCAGGGGAGGGTTCCAACGAGGATGGGGTTTTGGCTCACAATCACACCAACCCATGGGGGGCTTGGGGGATACACACAGCAAATGCCATAGAGTCCAGGTGAGGGAGGAGGAGGTTACGCACGGCAAGCAAGAGATCCGCCTTGTGCTGAACATGCAGGTAGTTAGGTCACATTTCTTGTACATGCAAAGTGGGATGCAGCAAGGTTGGAGGAGCAAGGGCAGCAAGGGTACTAGCGAGGGCAAGATGGGTATTACCCCCAAGACATGCAGCCACAAGGAAAGACAAAAAGCATACCACAGCAAATGCCGCCTCCAGCACAGATACAACCTCAATGCACACAAATGACAATATCCCAACAAACAACAAAACAGATGACAACACCACTACCATAGTAGTTGCAAGCAGCACAACAGCTAACTCAGATACAGGACCACTCACCAGAACCCATGGACACAATGGCAACTGTACCAGTGACAAGGATGGGAGGGGTGACCATAGTGGGGCACAACACAAACACAGGAAATGGACAGTCACTGTACCCACAATAGGTCAATCCACAGACAAACATGTTGTGTACCATCCTGTCAGTCACACTCAATCCAACGGAGGAACCTCACAGAAGGGTAGCGATAGGTGACAAAACATATCCCTTTCTTGGTGACACTGGGGCGACTAGGTAATGTATACATGAGGGGGCATTTGCGTTGTCAGGTGATGCCATGAACACTCAAGGATTCTCTGGGGCTCGAGAAGTGGTTCCCTTTACTGATAATATCTATAGGAGATCACAACTTATCTTTACCTCTACTTTACTCCAAACAAACACCTCTAAACATATTGGGACGCAACATAATCAGCAGACTAAACATGACAATCTCATATACAGACAAAGGCATAGTATGCACCATACCAGGGATACACATGCTCACTGCTAGACAAATCCTTCAAGCATACTGCGGACAATCAGTACAGAGGGGGGATCCAGTTCACCCAGAAATGTTCCAGTACGGGACAGACATGGCCCTTGCATGGCTGCCCAGCATTGCAGGAAAGGTATGGTGGAGGCCCAATGAGCACTTATTCTGACAAGAGACACCAGCATATGAGAAGGAGGGTGAACATGTGTCGATAGACATAGAGGGAATTGTGGCAAGAGAGGATTGGGTTGCTGTCCACGCATTGATGACATTGGTAAGGCATGGAGAGCGATCATTGCAGTGGATGAAGGATGTAGTTTAAAACAGGTATCGGATGAGGAACTGATTTCAACAAAGAAAGGGGAAGCAGAGATGATGCTGGAGATGAGCATTTACATTTGGTTGAATATAACATACAGAGAACTAGCACAGAAAATGGCCATGGCCTTGGAATCACCACCTCCCTTTTGTGAAGAGGACCTGGTAAAAGTACCCGTCACATTATGGACAACAAGTCCTTTGATGTGGGTGCAGAAAAAACATAGGGGGAGTGAAGGTAAATCTAAAAGCCGGAGCAATTCTGCCAAGGGGCAAACAATACCCTCTGACTAAGGAAGCAGATGAAGGTATTTATGGAACTATCAGTGCCCTCATTGACAGAGGCATCCTAGCACCATCAGAATCACCATGCAACACTGCAGTGTACCATGTCCGCAAGGCGAATGGGGGGGTTATGGCGTTTCATCCAGGATTTATTCCCCCTTAATAACATTGTAGAAGCAGAGTACCTGGTTGCAGCAAACCCCGCCACGATACTATGTGGCATCCCAGCTGAAGCAACATGTGTCACTTTTATTGATCTCAAAAATGCGTTCTTCTCAATTCTCTTGCATCCAGATTCACAAGATTTGACAAGTTTCATGTATCACAACAAGAAATGGAAACACACTAGACTCCCACAATGGTACTGTGAGTCACCATCCATCTTTAACAAAGTAATACAGTTGGACCTAGGCAATGTCCAGACAGAAAGCATGGTTTTACAGTATGAAGATGATATCCTCATCTGCAGCACTATTGAGGAAGAATGCAGGAAAGACTTGGTACACATGCTCACTATACTGGCAGAAAAAGGGTACAAGGTAGACCAGGCCAAGCTACAGTACTGCCAAAAGGTAATACTCTACATTGAACAATTGATATCCCAAAACGGCAGACACATAATGCCAAAAAGAGCACAGACTATACTTAACAGACAACAATCTAAAACAATATGGGAGCTGCAGCTGTTCCTCAGGTTATGCAATTATTGCAAAGCATGGGTCTTTGACTACAGCAACTATGCATGTCTTCTGCTTACAGCACTGAAGGTAGCACAGAGGGAAAGAAAACCACTAGGTTGGACTAGGGAAATGACACAATCATTTGACGAACTGAAGGAAGCCATATCTGCCGCTCCAGTTTTAGGGACCACAGACTATAAAAAGGAATTTTTCCTGTTTTTACACTCCAATGGTATGGTCATGAAAGCAGTACTGACACAAAAAACAAGCATGGGCCACAAGCCAATCGCCTATGATAGTTGGCATTTGGATCCAGTAATGAAAGGACACTTCCCATATGAACAACACCTGACTGCTGCAGCTTTCGCAGTAGAGTAGGCTTCATCAACAACCATGGGGTGAACAACCACCCTTTATTTTGAAAATGCCCTCTTTGTGATCCTGCACAAGCCTAAAAGCACACTGACAACACAAAGAGCAACTGGATATGAAATCATCCTATCGAGGGCAGAATTAAAGATAATAAGGTGCAAAAATATAAATCCAGCACAGTTCTTGGCAGATATCCACCAACCTGGAGAATGGGCTCACGACTGCACTGAAAGCATAGAGTTTTACAGTGAAACACAGAAGGTAGACTGCACACACCCTATACAACATCTTCACACTTCCACTCTTCAATCACTTGGACGATCGCGGTATAGTCTACACTAACTATGCCGATGACACCCAAGTCTTACTCCCTTTAATTGGCATCTATGAACAGGACTCAGTTGCCCTAGCCTGCATCTATGCAACCATCCAGATGTGGATGGCAGCAAATGGTCTATGTCTCAATGGAGAAAAAACAGAGTTCCTCTTGGTAGGCACCAAAGACACGATCAATAAACTCGACACCCAATACACGACCTTTAATATTGACAATACGCATATCACTGTATCACCAGCAGTCAAAAAAACAAGGCTTTTTCATTTATTCCTCCCTGTCCATGATGCACCAAGTCAGTGCCATTGCATCCTTGGCAGCACTCACAACTAAAATCATCAATGGGGTCAAACCGTACCTGTCAACCAAAACTGCCCTGCTATAGCCAGGGCTACAGTCTGGGCCAACCTCAACTACTGCAATGCCTTTCTCCTGGAAACTTCCTCTAAAAACCTCCACAGGTTACAAGTCATGCAAAACAACTCCCTCAGAGCCGCATTGAGCATCCCCAAAAGGGAAAACATCTCGGAGGCAAGACGAGATACACACTGGCTCCCAGTCAGAGATCGCATCCTATTCAAAACCTTGGCCATCACACACAAGTGCCTCTCCCGCGCTGCACCCTCTCTATCTGAAAAAATCATACCCATCACATCTACCAGACCCATTAGATCACACCTCTCCAACAAGATCTACGTCCCCTCCTTCAAAAGAGCTAAAGTTGGAGGCTCTAGCTTCCTATATCTAGCATCAAAAAATTGGAATGCCTTGCCCACAGCATTCAGAAAGGAAGATTCTTACACAGCCTCCCGTAAAGTGCTGAAAACTAAACTTTTAAGCTAATCATGCTCCCTAGACCTCCCAGCGCTCCTCTCTAATGTTAAACAGTTCTCTGCTGACAAATGCCTCTTTAGCTCACTCGACTCCACTGTAACCACGGACCCATCATGTGATCTTGTTTCACTGTAATCAAGGAACTGTTAATTTTTGCCTGTTTTTTGTTGTCTGCATCGTCACTACCCTGCACCCATCTCACAACTAAGTAAGCCTACTGTAACAGCGACACAATGCCCAAGTGCCATTTGTGCACTTTATAAATTTAAATACATGAATAAAGTATGTCAAGGTTACTGGTACATAATTGTGGTGGTCTGCCCCTTTTCAAGATGGGTAGAGCAGAAACATGTTCCCATGCCGACGCCCTCAGAGCCACCAAATTCCTGGTCCGAGAGGTATTTCCAACATGGGGAGTATGTGAGGTCTTACGGTCTGACAAAGGTCCTCACTTCGCCAATGAACTGTTCCAACACATAACGGTCCTGTTAGGAATAAAACACAAATTTGCCTCTGCATATCACCCACAAGCCAACGGAATGAGCGAAAGCCTCAACAGCCTACTGAAAGAAAGCATAGCCAAACTCAGCAGAGCACCAAAAATAATTGGTTACACTGCCTGTCCTTGGCCCTTTTTGAATTACGAAACAAACCTGGGTCCGACCACCATTTACCACCCCACGAGGTGCTAAGAGGATGCTCTATGCATTTCCCTTTGGCTGCACACATGAGGGCCATCAAACATTGTGAATCGGCATCTGATGTTTTTCTAAATGAAATGTATGAATATGTTAATTCACTTGTTTCTAGTGCTTCTTTTATCTCTCCCCACATACAACGGAAACAGGGGAGGACGTAAGACAGCATACAAGTAGACGACAATATCGGAGAGATACATAAAGAACCGCCCATTACAATAGGAGACCAAGTCTCTCCTAAAAAACTTTACAAGATGCTGGAACACCCCTGGTTTCACAGGTCCCCACACTGTCGAGGCGGTCACAGAGAGAGCTGTCAAACTACAAGGAAGCCGGTTTGGTACTACTCCCAAGACATCAAGCCCTACAAAGCATCAGACTCACCGCAACGTGCCACCACAGAAATCGACAGGGCCAGCGCTACAGCAATGTACAAGAAATTGCTAGTTCCCCAATCATTCCTGAACTTGATAATATCCCAAATACAAGTGAAAAAGAGACTACTGGCCACACAATTCCCTGATATTCCCACTGCAAAACTGGTGCAACTTGACCCGTTAAAGAACGAGGTCGCCATCCCCACAAGAGCCAATACATAAGAAGCAATATATTTCCCTACCCAGCATCTCTTCTACTGCCTCGCAACAAAGTCTAGTAAATATGTTGTAGCACCCTGAGTTAACTTGACCATTCAGCATGCACAGTTCCTATTGTTCACTACTCTATATTACCACTGTCTTAACATTCTTCTTATTCGCACATGTACGGTTCTGCGACTGTTATGTAAATAGTCAGAGATATTTGTCATTAACTGAAGTTGCTTGCAGTGCTCAATGTTGCCCCTTGTTAACCATCCCAAAGCATTTTCCAACCAACTTGTCCACGCTATCAGGAGCCCCAGACATTTTAGAGCATGATCACCCGAGATATACTACCTAGTATTCATGGAATATTTGGCACAAATGTACGAATAACTTGAGCAAAGTGCATATCCTGTCCTGCCCACACTCCGAGATTCCTCTATACAGAACATTTGGGAAGAGATGTTTGCATGGGCATTAAGTGATTATTTAGTACCCGCAGCTTAAGAATACTTACAAATACTAAGACAATAACGCTCCCTTATGGCGATTTTCAGGCAGGCAACCTTATCATCTCATCAGCTGCTTAAAAAGGAGAATAAGTACAAAATAAGAATGGCATTGTTAATACAATTGCATACAACAACTGTGTGGTACCTGCTATCCACTAGCCTCTTAGCTACTTCCCTCTGGCAGTTATACCTTGCTTTGCATGTTTCAGTTTTATCCAACACTAACATTTCCCCCACCCAAGCTGCAAGGACTACTGTGTCAGGTAGTACAGAAGACACTGCTGACAAGGTAAGGAGAGGTAAACGCAGTGGTGGCACAGACATTAAGGGCGTTGACACATACCTCACTGATTCTGCACACATAACAAACAACATGTGGTACAAGCACATGTCCAAAATTGGTAGGGACACTACAGGGGAGAGCTGCTTTGTCTGCTCGCTGATCCCATATGCCATGTGTACCTCCAGAACATTCGTAGCAACTGAAGTACCAGTGGCAACAGCACAATGTCTCCTATTCCTCGCAATGTTCCAGACACGAGAAAGGTTTCAAGGGAAGACAGCAACATTAAGAAGGCTGTCTAGGGCAACCTTCCCATTAAAACATTACTGATGATGAACAACGACTGGCAGCACACAGAAGCTCTACAATACATTAAAGATGGACCAGAAAAGGGATAAACAAAGAGTATCACGTTAGACTACCTGCCATGCACGTGGAGAGTGATAGAGACAGGAGGAGAACTCGGCTTCTGGGAATGACCACAGATATAGATATATGGAAAGGTAAATACAAAGGATAGATGGGAGGATGGAGTAGTGGGAATTAAAGCACTGACGGTAACAAAAGCGGCAGTGAATAAGGTGCAAGAAGAACATGGCAAGTGCCTTAAAGAATGGGACAAGAGTGCAAGTCTGCTGACTTGAGTGTATAAGGAAGAAGGACCACTCACTATCATTCCCCTAACAACACCAGCCTTGTGCTACCAACTTGACGGTGACAATGAAGTAGGAGAAAATTAAGGCTGCAGACGAATAGAGAAGATCCCTGTACTGAACCAGGAACTTCAGTGCTCATGGACCACTATTGGGCCTGGGATCCAAGGCATATGAAAAATTCCTGCCAAACTGGCAAACATCAACATACCCTCATTGGTTGTACTGAGAAAAAATGTGAAGATTGAAGAGTTCCACAAAATGGACAAAGGAAATAAGAGGAAGAAGGGGTCACTTCAGTTGACAGAATGTCCATGACACAACAACACTGACAAGAAAGAGGCGCTGACAATAGTGAAGAGAGAAGGGAATTACTTATGGGACAATCAGAAGATGCGCTGGATGACGTACCGGCATCACACAGACTATTTAGCAGGACACACATTTTCTTTGTATCACTACTACATCCCGGATTACAGACATTTTCAAGCACAAAATGGCTCCAAATTAATCGATGGGAGATGATGATGACAATAAATTCGATGGTGAATGGATTTAACACAATTAAAGAACAAATAAGAGCAATCAGATTAGTCGCACTACAGAACAAGTATGTTCAAGATCTCCTCACTGCCATGGAAGGAGGAGTGTGCGGAAAGATCGGAAGTTCCTGTTGCACGCTCCACCCAGCCAACGACAAGGACAACGGGACACTGTCAGAAGCAGTAGCACAATTGGCCCAGATGCACGCTAAAATGGAAGAAGAATCAAACGGATGGGAGTTGGCTCTCTTTCCTCTGGTCATGTATGCCTGTCTGGCTAGCTGACGGTTAAAGGTAATTACCGGAGGATTGATAATAGGAGTAGCATCATTGTGTGGGATAAGGATATGTGTGGCAAAATGCAAGAGGATAGCAGTAGGAGTGGTGGGAATGAAGTTGCTGATGGCAATGGAAAATGATGAGTCACTGGATGAAATATTGAGAGAACGACAGAGACTAAGACAGAAGATAGCAGAATCCAACATATTCCCACCAGGAATGAAGGTAGAAAATCCACGCAACCCCAAGAAGTATGTTGGAACATGGGTTTACTGCCAACCCAGAGGTGGATGTGTCTACATGTATTGGTCATTTGAAGATCATGTCAATTACTATGGACACTTAGCCGAAATTACAAAAGTGTGGCGCTTGGTAGACGATGGAATAAAATAATAGTGGTGTGGTCAACAAGTCTACCAGAGGGGGGCTGAAAAGGGAAAATCTGAGTATGCCTTCCATCCCTAAAGACACCCCAACTGGAAGAAGCACCAACAACAACATGGCGTTGATCATACGAGCTTACAACAATTCCCACTGCTCCCATGACAGATAACTACTATGAAAGATACCCTGTCAGCAGACCTTACAAACCTGAAGCAATACAAACTCTACCCAGAGTGGACGAAGACACACAAGACAGAACTGGAACCGGCTACATGGACAAGATCGACTAAAGCACCAAGAAGCAATGCCTTAAGTCGCTAGAGACATCATGATGGCATAGCCACATTATATGAGAAATAAAGAGATGCAAATTATGGAAAACTGTGTCCCTGCACACTGTTTAAAAGGCAAAAGCTTAAAGAAAGTAATGTAGAGTTTCTAGAAATGACTCTATTCAAGAATCCAATTGATGCATTCAATGTTGCAAAGTGACCTAAATCAATTCATATGACCATTTCATCAATTGGCATGTACAAACTATATGACACCATATTGTTAAAAGGAACAATTTTTTCTTTACTTGTTGTGGTCGGCCCAACGCGTTTCGAGTATACAACACACTTCATCAGGGGCGGCAAATTTAATAAACTTTGTTTATATCTACAAAGAAGGAAATTATTCAACATATATATTTGTTTTCACTTTAAACCTCAGAAAAATACTGGTCTCTTACATGTACAACGAAACATAACATTCCAAAAAAACTTAAAATATTATTGTATACATAGGTAGATCTCAGAAAAACATCCTGGCACTAGTACACATTTGATCCTAACAATGCACGACCATAATAATTATGTTGACATTCGCCTCTTTCAAATCAAAGTTTAATCTAACCTCAAAAAAAGGGACCATTTTAAATCTGCATGTTGATTGAAATGAAAGTTTTATAAATTACATAAAACCTCAGTTGGTCAAACTTATTGCCCGTCTATGAAGAGCTAGATCCTTACCTAAAGAGCGGGTAGGATGTGGCATTCCTCGGTTTGAAAGAATGAAGAGCATCAATTATTGTGGCTCAGAGAAACTATAAGGGTAATTAGACAGGTTATTGGGGGAATATATTTGCACTGTGTATTGTAGAGTATTCAGTTTTAAACGGTTTTAAAGAATTTGTAGCAAGCTTATTAAGGCTAAAAATTTTGCTCAATAAAAACAACTGTGTGTCTTTCCTAGAAGTCATCTAGAGATGGACTATACCTAAATATACTAAAATATGCATAGTTATTTGGACAAC
The DNA here is from genome assembly GCF_040938575.1 of Ambystoma mexicanum. Lineage (NCBI taxonomy): Eukaryota > Metazoa > Chordata > Amphibia > Caudata > Ambystomatidae > Ambystoma > Ambystoma mexicanum. The sequence goes on from NC_090930.1 coordinate 1,079,430,044, forward strand.
CATCTATTTATAGATAGAATTAGTGGCCAAAAGAGAAGAGATATGAAGGTGACTCACCCTATTCTTTAGTGAGACACAAATGGCGTTTTGAAGCGTAGTGAGGAAACAGAGTTACCTCATGCTATACATTTAGGCAGGACTGTGAAAAAAGGGGGAATCTATGTATCAAAAATCGTTTACTTATTGAATGCCTCAGCAGAAACAAAATACCCAGGAGTCATTGACTTAATTGTGTACAGAAAGGTCCTTAGGGTGCAGAAAACGGCCAGCTACCAGCACGAATTCCAACAGGACTCGTTGATGACTGCATTATCTACGATGCCTGTGTTTTTAAATGCTAAACCAACAATGATGTCACTTGCGCATGCGTGAGTGATGTTATATGGAATTTTGAAAACATGCATCTGCGTAAATGAGGTGTTGGTGTTGTCACGCTGTAATCCTAAGTGAATGTTGTCACGCGGGCTTGCGTGTTGGACGTCATTCACTTAATATACATCTTGCAACTGATTCAATAAAAATTGAATTTTGCGCGGACACGCGCATGTTGTAAAAATAACTAGATGGCAATTATAAATGTTGAGCTAAAGAGGTAAAATTGAGTTAGGAGGGGAATGATGTCACCCTCTCACGCGTGATAGGCGACATTGCTTCATACTATAATTTCAAAAGGAGCTTATGACAATTCAAGTGCGTCAAAAGCACATTATGTTCAAGGGAATAGATGGCACTTATTTATATGCAAAAAATATATAAATGTTAAGCTGAGGATATGATGCAGAGTCAAAGGGGGAATGACGTCACACGCGCTGTGGGCGTAATTTTTTCTACTTTGTTTCAAAAAAATAATTAATTTTTTTAAATTAAGCGCAAGAAAGGTACTGTAAAAAGTAGGTTTTTGACCTGAACAACTTAACAAGTAGCCGGGGGTTCATGTGTGCTCCTATCTAAATGTTACCTAAACTAAAAGAGATGAAATAAGTGGCATAGGAAAGTATTACTTTTAGAAATTACCAGGCCTAAAAACCTACTCTCAAACAAGAGGGGGGAAAAAAGGAGATGACCCATGTGTGTTAGATAGTTTGGTAGGGTATTCAGGTGGTAGACTCGCCATATGTGTTCTAAATGAAGAACATAGTTTGTATGTTGACCAATATTCACTGATAGTATGCTTCAAAACTCCATTTGTGTCTGCATGAGAGTGATTTCCTTTACAATCCCTGCAGCCACATATCTCACTAAAGAATAGGGTGAGTCACCTTCGTATCTCTTCTCTTTTGGCCACTAATTCTATGTATAAATAGATGGGTTGCCTTATGTCGAAATAACTATGCATATTTTAGTATATTTAGGTATAGTCCATCTCTAGACGACTTCTAGGAAAGACACACGGTTGTTTTTATTGAGCAAACTTTTTAGCCTTAATAAGCTTGCTACAAATTCTTTAAAACAGTTTAAAACTGAATACTCTACAATACACAATGCAACTATATTCCCCCAATAACCCGTCTAATTACTCTTATAGGTACTCTGAGACACAATAATTGATGTTCTTCATTCTTTCAAAGTGAGGAATGCCACATCCTACCCGCTATTTAGGTAAGGATGTAGCTCTTCATAGACGGGCAATAAGTTTGACAAACGTAGGTTTTATGTCATTTATAAACCTTTCATGTTTTTCTGAGATCTACCTATGTATACAATATTTTTAGAATTTTTTTGGAATGTTATGTTTTGTTGTACTTATAAGAGACCAGTATATTTCTGAGGTTTAAAGTGAAAACTAATATATATGTTGAATAATTTCCTTCTTTGTAGATATAAATGAAGTTTATTGAATTTGCCGCCCCTGATGAAGAGTGTTGTATACTCAAAACATGTTGGGCTGACCACAACAAATAAAGAAAAAATAGTTTATTTTAACAATAAGTGTGTTCATGCCAATTGATGAAATGGTCATATGAATTGATTTAGGTTACTTTGCAACATTAAATGCATCCATTGGCATTTCTAGAAAATCTACTTTACTTTTTTTAGGCTTTTGCCTTTTAAACAGTGTGCAGGGGACGCAGTTTTCCATAATTTGGGTCTCTTTGTTCCCATATATTTCCAGCCTAGATACCAAGGCTGAGTCTTTTTCCCCTGGCCCTAGCATTGACTTAATATACTAATTTGTTCACACGCTACTTTTTTACCGACTTGGGTGTGCAAGTGTTTTTGCCTGTTTTGTTGTTGGCATAGCCACAATAGACAGGAAGCACACCTGCAGTCCACTCATTCAGGACACTCACACACCCAACCTACAAAAAGAACACACACGTACAGCTCTATAAATTAGAGGACAGTAACATCTAAATACTGTCTGCACGTTTATTATTTGGTCACTTAGGCTTATCGCAGCAAAGCGGGAACGCAAGAAGCAAGAAGAGCTTGTGTACATGCTTGCAGATGCTTATATGCAACTAACCCTATGGCATGACAGGAGCACTTGTGGGACCTGACAAGCTATGATTCACTAATCTATGGACACTTCGGAAATCACATACTAAGAACCCAGACAAGGCCTTAGAAAATCCAGTTGGCCATGATCGTTTTAGAGAAATCTCACGCCTACAAGATGCTGTGCAAACAGAACAGCTACGGCAGGAGCGACGGCACTGCCAAGGCGACAATGTTGTGAACGACATTCTACATGCAGAGCCAAGGTTAATATTCCCTACAAAATACAGACTAATTCAAAGATATTGAGCTTGCAAGAGTGGTCTCCAAACACTTTACCCGGCCAAGCTGATACTGTGCCAGGACTCGAAGGTTGGGAAGGAGCAACCGTTCCACAACCAGACAGCGGGTTGCAACAAACTCGCTACTCTCCAGCGAGTCTTGTACGATGGGAATGGTGCACTCTCATGGCACACTATTGTAACCGCTGACACATGGTTGTACCTTGCTGACACATAGTATACATATATTACCAACAGGAGTCTTGTGGTCTGGGAAAGGAGTTTGTCCTGGACTTGGGGACCCGTGACCTGGCCAATCAGAACCCGTGGGTCTAGGGGCAGATGGCGAGGGTCACTGACCAATTACAGGGTCTGCTCACTGTAACAAATTTCATGCAACAGTTTACAGGGATGCTCCAAGTGTACCACCTGACACAGCCTCATCCACTCACATCACTTCTCTATAGGGTCCTATAGGGGGACTACCACTCAGTGACCTATCCTGAGTGGCAATAGGTTTTAGAAACAGCACCCAACTAGTGATGCCCATCGTGATGTCACACTTTAAGAAAACTGGCCTACGAGCTTGAATGCGGCTAGATGTGGCTGGAATTCCCTCCATGCATATGACCCCTGTGTGTTGTGTTGTCTGTAATAAAACCGCAGTGACATTTTGCTACTTGTGTGGACCTCGACTTCTTTGGGACGAGGGAAGGAGTTAGGGCCTTCCACGAGCTTGGTGTCCGCTGACTCCTAGCACGGCTCTGCCAGCCTCGGGGTCCCCCTAACACTCCCGAGGAATTTATGAACGAGAAACCGTACATGCAGCCATGTACATTGGTTACAACTTCCATGGTTCACTTGACTGCAACAGGATCACCTGTACAGGCGAAGATGAATCAACACATTGTGGTATATATCTGCGTCTACATGATTCCCTCCTATAACTGGTAAAATCCAATGTCCCATGTGGCTGCAGAGATCATGACTCATCCAATTACTGCACTTCTTCTGAGGTCCACCCAGCACCCTTTCACCTCCCTAGTCCCCATGCTCTCTGACGGATATTGGCCCTCCATTCACAAATGCGGAGGAACAGTGTTTGGTGGAGGTGATGAGAGAATTACATCAGGGCAGCTCTGCCCACATGTAAGGTTGTGCACCATGAATCATGTCAATGTCTAGTTAAGTTTGCACCACAATGTCAGCATGTAGTGGCGCATGTAGGGTTTTGATAGGTCATGTTATTTTGGGATGGTGAGTGTCAGTGCAGATCTGAGTTTGTCCACATGTTTGTGTGTGTTTGTCCCCTTGAACATCCATGCAAGTGCATTGGTTTTCTGGTTGCACTTCCACAAAGGACAGCAGACTCAGGAGACTGTGCATAATGAAGCCCCTTGAGCCATTGGCCGTCTTTGGCACATTCTCAGACTCAAATCTCTGGGCATCTGGACTCTGCATTCTATTCAGCTCTTGCCTTGCTGACCTTAAAACAAGTTTTCTTCTACCACCCCCCATTTCTCCTATGGGGTCCTGCAAGAGTTTTCCCTGCCCACCCTACTTTTCAACCTGTGCCAGAGCCTACTCCACATCCTTATCCACTCACATGACCTGCCCTACTACAACGACATGTCTTACACACACATCAATTTACAGATCACCAAGATGTTGGCTGCTCCACCTTTGTGACCTTGTCGCAGAAAATGCAGATCTGGCCGTATGTCTCTATGCACTCTACAGGACCAGTTTAGCAAACTTGGACCATCTAGGTTTGTGCTTGTTTGCACATGTGGACCTCTGACAGCAATATCCACAGCTCCAGTGTTAGGGATCCCAGACTATCAAAAGGAATTCTTCCTGTTTTCCAGCAACGATGGAGTGGTAATGACAGCGGTACTGACACAGAAGATAAGCCTAGGGCACAAGCCACTAGAATACTACAGCAGGAAGCTAGACCAAGTAATGAGAGGACACTATCCATGTGTGCGTGCTTTGCCTGCCGCTGCTTTCACAGAGGACAAATCAGCAAGCATTATCATGGGATGCAGCACCACTCTTTACGTGGAGCATGCTCTCTTTGACATACTGGAGAGACCAAAGAGCACACTGACAACACAGAGAGCATCAAGGTATGAGGTGTTACTTTCAAACCTAGCCCTCAAAATAGTGATCTGCAATGACATTTATTGCTGACGTTCTAGAGGAGTGTGACTACGCCCAGGACTGCACAGCAAACCTGCAAGAGTTCGGTGACACTTGCAAGGTACACAAGGACGCACTTGAGGGAGGAGATGCGCTCTACATTGATGGGTCATAAACAATCAACCAAACAGATGGGGAAAGACATACTGGGAGAGCAGTGGTGAGACTGAGAGAAGATGGGACTAGTGAGGTAGTAACACGCACAATACTGCCATCACATTATTCAGCACAAGCAGCAGAGCTAGTAGCCTTAATATTGACCTTAGAGTGCAGCAGGGGAAAGGAAGTGATGATTTATTCAGATTCAGAATATGTGACAACCACAGTGCATTCTGGGCTGTCATGTTGCATCAGGAGGGGCTTTAGACATGCTCATGGATCCCCGTCGCAGCACCCACGCCTATTGGGCAGATTGGTTGATGTCATACATCGCCCAGACCAACTAGCATTAGTGAAATGCCAAGCACACACAAGAGGGGGAGGAACCTTTCTCAAGGGGAAATGAAGCAGCGGACTTGGAAGCAAAATGCACTGCATATTTTGGGAACCTTCTAGAAATGGAGGCTTCATCACATGCATGTGATTATGCAAAGACAGTGATACTCATGGAAGGATACACTATATTACCAATGACACAAATTATGGAGCTGCATGGAGCTTCACCCAGGGAGGAAAAAGACTTGTGAATGTGGAGGGTATGTACAATATCCCCAACAGATGCCATACGGTGGCAAAATAACACAGGGCAAGTGGTTATGCCACTCGCATTATTGCAAACAGCACTGACACAGCTACGCTATCCAACACATACAGGGAAGGAGGTGCTTGCAGCTCATATTGGAGAAACATGGTTCTGTCCAAACTTGGCGCAACACATGGCCAAATTTATGCAGTTTACTGCAGGACATACATTGAGAGTTGTGAGAGGAGCCATAACTCTCCCAGTTGGTCCATTTCAACACCTCCACATCGACTACGTCGACATGATCCAGCTCTGCCAGTTATACCGCTACATGATAGAGGCTGTTTGCCCATATTCCTGGTGGTTTGGGGCTGGTCCCTGTTCTCATCCGACACTCTCACAGTGGTGAAATCCCCGGTCCAGGAAGTGTTCCCATGATGCGGTGTTAGTGAGGTCCTGCGGTCGGACAACAGCCCCCACTTCACCAATGAGATGTTCCAACACATCACAATGTTGTTAGGTATCCAACACAAATTTTCCTGTGCTAATCACCCACAAGAAAAGGGGTGTGTGAAAGCCTCAATAGCCTGCTCAAGGAATCGATAGCAAAGACTAAAAATAATAACAATTGGCTACAGTGTCTGCCTCTAGCCCTGTTTGCATTGCACAAGCCCGGGTCTGACCACCATTTAACCTTACACGATGTGGTAACAGGACGGTGCATGCAACTTCCCCTGCTCCTCCCACTCGGTCAATCAAAGATGCTCAGAATACTAAGAATGTCTTGGGTCAGGAAATGTATGAGTATGTGACATCCATGATTGCTAGTGCCTCTTGTATTTCTCGCAAGATACAATGACACCAAGGGTGGCCTGAAGCTGGCAGAGACAGCAATGGCGTCAACAGCATCAGGAACCCAGAGGACTTGCTGAAGCAGCCACCAGTATACCCCAGGGACAAAGTTCTCCTGAGGAATTGTACACTGTGCTGGGATGAACCTAGGTTTACAGGTCACCACACCATCAAGGCAGCGACTGAAAGCATGTTCAAATTAATAGGGAAGACAGTCTGGAATCACATCAAAAACATCTAGACCTACAAATATGTGGTCTCACCTGGCAACGAGATAGAAAGGGCCAACGATCCTCAACAAGAAGAGCAAGGTGAAACTTTGGAACCAGCACTGTCAAGTGGAGAACACCCGATGGTTACTCACTCACAGGCAGCAGAGTTAGGGCAAGGACTTCCTACGCATGCAGAGTGAGCATAAACTGTCTGTTATTTTTGTCTCTACATACATTCTTTGTGAAAAGGCAACTCTTCTTATTGCATAAAACTGTGCTCCAAGATCCCATCTTACCCCATGTTCAAAACATGGGGAAGGGAGATCCAAGCGTTCGCATCCAGACCTATTATTTGTGGACTCTTATTTATTTTCTTGAAAACCATCCCACATCCCTTTTGTATTAGCTGCAAGGTTTGCAATAGGTTTCTTTGTATAGGCTATTTTGATAGGCTATTTTGACATGACGCCACTAGGACTGCCTTATTTTCAGCTCCCATCTTATATTTAGGTTTAGATTAGGTGTTTTTCAAACCTGCATACAGTTAAACACCCTTTAGCTGCAATCACTTGTGTTTGTCTTTAGTGTTGTCACCATGAGTTCCTCACTATGGTGTCAGTTGTGGGATGTGACACAATTGAAACACATTGGGGGACCCTACAATTTCAAAAACTTGGTCACAGAGCCTCTAACCCTTCCATCTCCACCAAGGAATCAATAGGGTTTGATATATGTAGCAGTAGGGAAACTATTATACCCCCTGGGAAAAGAGGAATGATTCCTATAGACTTGCTGCCTCATCACGAGTTTGGCGGTAACCCTTAAATGCGGTGGTAATGATATAACCGCTGCATTTAAGGGTCAGCTCTCTGCCGGGGGAAAATCTGCAGCAATTTTGCCGATGTTTGTCACTATTACCGCCGCTCTAATACGCCAGTGGTAGTAGCGCAGAAAATTCCCCATTGAGCCCAATGGCAAATGGGGAATTCCCGAATGGGCCAAATCGGGAATGGGGACTTACTGTTACACCAAACCCGTTATCTAGCACTAATAGTTTGACGATAACGGTAATAGCCCCGGCGGTATTCGCTCAACTCGTGATGAGGCATTTGGTCTTGCTAACCCCTCCAGGGTGCTATATAAAATTTGCCTCAAAATCTAGCGTAGCATGGAAGTTCAGGATAAATGTTTTATCAGGCGTTATTGACCGCAACATCCAGGGAGATTTGTAGGTTCTCTTACAGAATCATGGCGAAGTCCCTTTTGAGGTACGCTGGGGAGACAACATTGTGCAGGGAATTCTGGAAAGGGCTCTGTTCCCTCAATTCAAAGAAAGCAAACCAGATAAAACAGAAAGAGGTAATTTAGGCTTTGGGGAGGCTGATAAATCTCTTAACATCGAAGACAAGAAAGGTGAAGGAGTTTGGACAGCTGAGTTGGACCGCAGTCTACGGCAGTCACCACTGCGATTTTTGAGTCTGTCTACTCTGTTTGCTATCATGGGGAGGCCCTTCAAAACCCCCTGCTAGACGCGAAGCGGGACCTGGAGTTTGGACCGCTGAGGTGGACCGCAGTCAACAGCAGTCCACGGAAGCCATGGACCCACTGGAGCAGACTGGCGCCACAAAGCTGACTAGGAAAAGGGACAAGACCTCTGACAAGAGTCTGCCCCTGGACCTTTCCAAAAGCCCGTCGGGGCGGGTTCTACGAAGTCAGCACGCCCACACTGATGGATCAAGCAAGGGCCGTGGAAGGCATATGTCAAGAAAGGATGATGCTTTTGAGACAGACACGCCCATTCCGCCAGACCCCCACGCTGAGGACTTTCCATCCCACTCTGCGACCAGCAAGATGGTCCCAGAACCTGAACTCTACCAGGGACACAGCTTGACAAACTGCTCGGCTGGGGTGGCCCCGCTAGGGAACCTGGCTTCTTCAGCTCTAGTGCTGCCCTCAGCCTCGCTCACAGAACGCGAGGGTCCCAAGAACACTGTTGGACAGATGGCCCCGGACCAGCCTTTGCAGCTCAAAATCACAGCACCAGCCCAGGCAGACAATGAACCCAGGGAGGTGATCTCTCCCGGATGGCAGTCTGCCGCTGCGGCGAGTGGTGTCATGGCCAATGGTGTTGGAGGATGCCATTGGCCTGATACCATTCTGCCGGCCGAGTTAAAAACCACCCCCTGGAACCCAGCTGCAACATCGACAAATCTCCATGTAGGTCTAACACACCATCAAAACCTACCTCTTAAACTCTGCCGGCTTCTCTGACCATGGACTTGGAACCCGGCGCAGCACCGGTCCTTATTCACGTACAAATACACGTTGAACCAATCCCACACAACTCCAATGTCTACACCTCAACCCGACACTCTACTTGAAAGCACTGTAGCAGAAACTCCACCTCTGCCTTACTATCCAACCAAAGAGTGGACCTTGGCAGGCCCCGAAAGAGAGACCTTGTCTGCATTACCTCATACAAAACTGCTACAGGCCGAGCCGTACCTGCAAAAAAGAGAAAAAGCAATGGCTTTATACAAAAAGAAAGTTCTCTACAAGAAAAGGGGTAAAGAAACAACGGAAATCACTAGCACAAGGGCTCAGCGAAGAAAACAGCTCGGCCCGGCTAGAAAAACAGACTCAGGGAAAGCTTAATTTCCAAACCCCTTAATGTCAACTGCCCTGAAAGACTTCTTCACAAAGCAATTCAAAAGAAAATTGGAAGCAGAGGCCGAACTATCAGATGCTGACATTTTGGATGCCGTTTTTGAAATTCCTCCTGCACCAAAACAATGCAAAATGGCAGAAAAAGATGCCAATAATTGGTAACACGAATTGCCTGAAGAAACTTCAACACCAGAACCCTCACACACAGACAATCACCCGTTGAAAGAACCAATAATTCTCAACTCGCCCAAACTTCCACCTTGATTAACTCCTCCCTCTGAGGAAAACTCCAACGAAAAGTCTACAAACCTGGTCCCCTCAAAGACGCTAAACGGTGAGACACGGAATCAAACAACAAAAGTAATGGACCTACCAACCAAACAACAAACATTGGACGAGGAGCTCCAAATACCTACAAACCTCGAGCAAAACCGAGTTATAAAACTAGACAACTCAGAGAAAAACACAAACAACATATTAAACAAAACCCATCTATGTGAAAGCGAGTTTCACGAAAACGCATTATCATCACCCGAGCTTTCTCCCACCTCAACATCTACAGAAAAAATAAAGGATCCAGAAACTGCACACGACCTCCCATGACCCCACCAGGACCATCGTAAAGAGGACAGCACACCGGCCAAAAATAGAAGATTGAGTGAAATTTTCACAAGCACGCACAAAGACTCTCCAACAAAAAAGCCAGACTTTCTGACAATTATGCCTGCTATTACCATTGGTCTGGCACCCTTCGGAAAGCTTTATGAGTCAATAAACGACTCCATGAAAGATTTGTTAACAGTAACAGCCATGATGCACTCGAAATTAATCTTCATGGAAGGATTTATAACGGCCCTAGAACAAAAAACTGCCGAGCATGATCGACGCTGGGATTCAAGAATCGCGGCACTGGAAGAAAAACTCAATCTGCAAACCATATTAACCACACCATGCATGGAACAAACAAACCCAGTCAAAGGGTCACAAACAGTGCCCAAAGAAAACTCCTGTCTACAGATAGAGCCTACGAAAAAAAACATCCAAATCCCCCCAAGGCCCACTGAGATTGCCAAACCATTGACATCAGTGCCACCGGGAATCACTTTCCAGAACAAAACACCAAGCTCTAAACAAGGAACTCAAAAGAAGCTAGCCATCAAAACTCCAGCTATAGTAAAACTTGCGAGACCACCGGCTCAAACCCAAAGACAACCATCAACCACAAAGCTAACTAAACTAACGAGTACCCCACAAGATTCCCAACAGGAGGACCCTGACGTGATCGACCTTGCTAAATCACCAGCAACTCCCAAAGACTTCTTGGTCAACTCCTCCCTGATGAACTTAACGCTCCACCTCGATCAAGAGGAACACTGAGAAGTTTCTTCCAGCTCAATTCAGTTCCTTGGGGCAACCACAAACCTGGAGCCTCACTTTATTGGCCCAAATCACAAAAAGAAACCTCCTTTGAGCACCGCCTCGCCTATACGACTAACCACAAAGCCAAACAACTTTGACCATAAGCGTATGGAACAAATAGAAAGAGCCAAGTCGGTCTCACCCAGCAAAGAAACTGAGAAAATTGACACACACAAGCAACGTAAACCAGTTCACGAAACCTCGGAGAAGATGGTGAAAAACAAGTCAGAAAAACAACAATCGCACCTTGGTACAACAACATGTCATACACAAACGAGCTACACCCTCACCTTCAAGATGGAGCAATTAGCCCCAGGCTGGAACTACTTGGTCCTCAACAGAAAATCAGTACTTGAAATACTAGGTAAAGTACCGAAACTTTGCATATTGAAAACCGAAGATTTCACCCTGATAGAACCGTATCACAGGGATAAAAAAGCCAAAGCCTACCTCCACATAAAAGCGTCGGCCCAATGCGAAATTAAACAAGAAGTATACACCGACCATGAACATCTGGGCTTTCACATATCAGAACTACTTAAACCACCTCCATCCTCCCAGATGTCTTCCGCGTCATCCGATACAGAAACACCAAGAACTCACTACAGGTCCAGAACGGAAGAACTTTATAAAAACAAGTGATGGTCACCAGGGAATGTGGGAAACAACACAACCAAGATATACTGGCTCAGCTCGAACCCACTACGAGAGACCCTACTACCACTAAAACGACAATCTTGAAAATGGCAGAAGAAGAAGAATAGGGTCAGACAGAAACCACACTTTTACAAAACCATCAAACGCTAGGGCCACTGAAGAAACTAGGACCAACTTGAAAGATCCCACCACTCAAACCCACCAAAAATCGTCAATATGGCAGAACCCATCTGAGGAAAATCAGAACAACAAACGTGGCCCCGTTGGACCATGGAACTGGCTGAAAGACACACTAAAACCTAATTTAACGAAATAGCAACAAAGGAAAACGGGTGATCAAGACAATAACTCCCCACCCAATCATCCCTACTTGACATTAGCAAAATCAGTAAGCATGGGCTCTTGGAACACACGTGGCCATGAACACTTAACAAACCCAGAGGCACACAATCTGGGAACCCTTGACATAATCTGTCTTCAAGAGACTTGGTTGCAGGAGAAGCTGGCCCGGGACGGTTACGAAATCCAGATATCACCAGCTGTCAAAGGCCTCCTGGGCCGTCCATCCTCGGGCCTCTTGACAGCCATCCGTTCAGGCTCAGGAATCACCATTGTAAAAAAAGTAGTAGAGACCTACGGAATCTTGGCACTCCTAGCCTCATGGAATCATACAAAACTGGGCGCGGAGAACTGGACCACAATGAATCTAGCAATAATAAACCTCTACTGGAACACCCAAAGAACCAAAAACGCCACTTTCTGTGCAGCAGTCGCTGATACGATAGACAAATTCCTAACTGAACCAGAAACCACCCACATCATCATCTGTGGGGACTTAAACTCTAACTGTGAAACAGTCGCTGTTAACACCACCATCACACACCCTAGTTCCGCCACTGTGGAACGAGGCAAGGCCTGGATGAACCTTATGAATTCAAGAAACTTCCACAATGTAGCAATACTTCGAGGACATCAGCCATCCCTCCCAACATGGGAATGAGCAAACACAGCAGCGACTCTCGACTAAATTTTTGTGCACACGCCCTGCTACCCTACATCGACCTCTTTGAAGTCCAACAAACCAAAGAAAGGGACCACAACCTTCTATGTATGTCATTGACCACTGTCTGCCACCAAAAAAAGGTGTACGAATCAAACGTGTAGCAAACTACACATCAGTCTCGCCTAATACTAACAGCGGCTGACATAAGTTGCATAACAACCAAATACACTGCTAAACCAACAACCATTATCACTGGTATAGCAGGGGCTAGCCCAACTGTAATAATGGTATTTCTGTACACATTTGTAGCTTATTAACATAGCTTTATTACAAGTTACAACAAGCTATTATGTAGGGAACCACTGGGTCCCATCACCCAGGCTCAACTGACTTGAGCTGGAACCTTCACACTGCATTCATGACCAAACATTCGACTGCCACACATCAGCATTCCATGCGTACAGAACAAGTACTTCACAAAACATCTCCTTCCTTTCCAACAACATCACAAACGCATAAAGCACATCGTAACACATCTCCTTCCTTTACAACAACACAATATACACAAATACTTCACATAAAGCAAACATCAATCACCCACACTGCATCACATACACCATTACAGACATCCAGGGCACATTGAGTGCACCAAGGATTTGTAAAAAGGGGTGGGGCGGTTCCACCTCCATGCAAGACAACAAAGGCAAGTGGAAGCCATATGTCTTCATCCTCTTACACAGCATGATAGCACCTTCCACCTACTAGTACTCCTCCCTGGAGAACCTCAACATGCAATATCCATGTATCATGGCATGCATCTTTTTATTGAGAGATGCAACTCATACATTTTATGGGGAGCTATCCCTACTTATCACTTCACTTCATGTTAAAAGGGACACTATCCCTACACTTCACCTCAGGTTGAAAGGGATGCTATCCCTACACGTCACTTAGGATTGGGGCGCTACCTTCCTCTATTGGAAACGCATTCCCTATACTTCACTGCTGATTGGAGGCACTGGCCTCCTCAATTGGGGACGTTATCCCTACTCTTCACTAAAAAGGGAAGGCACTACCTTCCACTATTGGGAATGCTATCCCTACACTTTACTTCAACTATCACACTTCTGATCCATTTGCACTATCACACTTCTGGTATATTTCCACTTCATACAAACCTTCAACATTGGCGACCCACTTCTAAAATAGGACATTTTGAATTTCAATATCTTATTACAGTAAAATCTGCAAATCTATGAATCTCTAAAAGTCCATGCAACCTTCTTGCAGCCTACCTTTGCATTATGTGCATACGCTTAAACACTATAAGTCCATGTTGCCTTCATGCAGCCTACTTTTGCTTTATGCGAATACCTCTAAACTTCTATAAGTCCATGTTGCACTAGACAACATAACCCTGAAAATCCTCAAAAAGTTACTTCTAGCAGACTCAGACTCTTTCTTGCAACTCCAGGCATGCATCATGCACCTCCAACTTTCTCACTTAAGACAATAACCGTATTCTATAAAGTACATAAGTCCATTTATAGCTGCAAACCCTCAAAAGGTTAGGCTTCAATCAGTAACTTTCAAACTCCAATACTTGTAGACCACATATGCATATTCTCACTATCATTTGCATCCTCATAAGAATACAGTATCTTCTTGCATTAACATAACCTTAATAACGTGACTCTACTGAAATACAAATCATCCGTAAAGTTCATAACTTTAAAGGATACATGCATATGATGACGCTTCATGTGATAGTGCTCCTTCTTCATGCCCATCACTTCTTTTAGTCTGGCCTGAGACAGTTTGCGGACGTTATACTGCACCAAATACCCCAAAGTTGTGTGGTTTCACTTCACTCCATAGCGCTTCTGCCAAAACAAAACAATTTCTCATTGCCCAAAGGTCCTTCCCACCTATTTTCTCTTCCCTTCACTATGGGAACTTCACTGGGCTTAACACTGCAGTTACTTCTTCACACCTTTGGTTACCGCGCTGCATCTGCTTTCCCAAATCTTCCTTTTGGGGACCTTCTTCCTCACTTTAGTTCTCCCTTTGCTTTGCTTCTACTTCTGCCCTTTAAAGCCTGCTTCTGCTTTAAGATATCAAAGAACAGGTGCTTATCTTGATCACGCTGCACCCTGGGGCCCACGCTGGGGCTTTCTCCACTTTACAACTGCCCTGACACTGCCCTTTGGAGCCTGCTTCTGCTTCAAAATATCACGACGCAGGTGCTTATCTTCATAGCACTGCACCCTGCCTCTGCTTCACACTTCACACATTTGGGGCCTGCTTCGCTATTGGGGCTTCACTTCACTTCCCCAGTTACTTCCCCATCCTGCAGCTTCTACTTCAAGCTTCAACACTTCTCCTTGGGGCCTGCTTTACTATTTGGGCTTCACTTCAAGACTTAACCCCTCTGCTTCTGCGCTGGGCTGGCCCTTCCTCTTTACTTGTGCCCTGGGCCTGCACTGGGGCTTTCTTTACTTCTAAACCCCTTTGCTTCTGCGCTGGGCTGCCCCTTCTTCTTTATTTGTGCCCTGGGCCTGCACTGGGGCTTTCTTTACGTCTATGCCCCTTGCACTCTGCACCCCTGGGTGATGGGATTTACTACTTATGTTTGGAGGGCAGTGGGTCCTTGTCTTCCTCTGCTGCTCCCCCCTCAGCAGTCTTCTTCTTTGCGCAGGTTCTTTGTTTCAGCAATCCTTATTGCCAGTGTAATAATGGTATTTCTGTACACATATGTAGCTTATTAACATAGCTTTATTACAAGTTACAACAAGCTATTATGTAGGGAACCACTGGGTCCCATCACCCAGGCTCAACTGACTTGAGCTGGAACCTTCACACTGCATTCATCACCAAACATTCGACTGCCACACATCAGCATTCCATGCATACAGAACAAGTACTTCTCAACACATCTCCTTCCTTTCCAACATCACAAACGCATAAAGCACATCGTTACACAAAATACCCCCCATTGTTGCTCGCCTACAAACTAGGAAGTGTGAAAGGAAAAAAAAAACTGATAAGAACGGTATACATGAGTACGACAAAACGCTTGTAATCAAAAGAAAAGAGCTAAGAAAATTAAAACGAACCAGCAGCCAGTCGGACTCAGATGAAGCTAAAAACACACTCAAGGCAGCAACAAGGATCTAGAAATCGTGGGTAAGTATTCACAAGGAAACTCTATATCAAAACGATGCAGAAAAAATGTTAAAAGTACTAAGCACCAAAAACACCCTAGATTTCTGGGCTTTGATAAAGAGCAAGGACCTACAAACAAACAACCAGTTCATTAACTCTGTGCCTGAAACAGAGTGGATAAGCTACTTCACTAACCTTTTTGCTCCTCTGGCAGCAAAGTCAAAGACACTGAAGCATCCGGCAGAAATAAAGTGGGTAGACGTCACAGATGTAGACAATATCAAAACAACGATCACAAAACTCAAATCATCGAGAGCCCCGGGCCCGGATGGTCTAACCAACATCGACCTGAAACAGCACCGGGCAGAATGGTCCATCTTCATTAGAAACATCTTTGACCAATGCAGAACAATAAAGCAGATCCCGTCATCCTGGACCGAAGCTGTGGTGGTCCCCATTTTCAAAAAAGTCAAGAGAGACAACCCTGTGAACTACTGCCCAATCGCGTTGCTACTGACAAGATTCCAAAAGTGGGCCAGAACATCACCCTGCTCAGATCCATTCCAAACTGGCTTCTTGAAAAACACCAGCACCGGTGTCAACATCATGATATTGAATATAATAAAAAGTAACATCAGAACAGGTGCGCCGAGGGTATTCCTAGCTTTTGTAGTCATGTCACAGGCCTTTGACAAAATAAATCGTCAAAGACTATGGTCCAAGCTAAACGCCTGGAAGTGTCTGCCCGAAGTCCTTGAACCAGTGATCGAACTCCACACCGACACCGAACTGCCGGTGCGGCTGAGTCAGCATGGACTGCTATCGAAAGAGATCAAATCGGAACGAGGAGTGAAACAGGGCTGCCCGCTGGCCCTGGCCCTCTTTATTGCTTTCCAGGGGGACTTCAAAGATACCGTAGAGTCAGTGAGAGCTTTCCCGCCGAAAATAGGCAAATGTCCAACATCTCGAATCCTCTATGTGGATGATCTGATCCTATTAGATCAAACCCAAATTGGTATCCAGCACCATCTATCCTACCAGGCTAAATACACAGAATAGAACAATCTGGAAATGAACATATCCAAGGCGAAAATCCTGATCCTAGACAAAAAAAAAAACAAACAAGAAAATGGAAAAAAGCCTCTGGTCACTTAATAGGACAAAAATAGAAGTAGTTCCGCACTTCAAATACCTGGAAATAATGGTGGACGCAACAAGTAAAATACGATGAAACAGGCACTGTGGAACAAAACAAAAATGCTAACTACACAAACCAGACTGGTAGAAAATATGGAAAATTCTCACTAACACTGGCAATTCATTTCTACATATCTAAAGTGGTGCCCTCTCTGACTTATGGAATAGACGCATACCTGAACATCCCAGCCTCTCTTTGGACGAAGCTCAAGGGTCACCTCTGGAAAGCAGTCATGGGACTTCCCAAGTCAACCTCAGTGGCAGCCATCAGGCGCAAACTTGGTCTCCTGTCTCTGCGGCGTCAGTCGACCAACGTCAAATGCAGCTTCTTAAAAAAATCATAACTCCAGACAGCCTGCCAATATACAAGATCATCTGTCTGGAACTTCAAAATGGTCGCTGCAAAGCACTAAATCTCTGGGAACGTAACTTGAACACGAAACTAAAAGATCTGGCCTGCACACAAGATGATCTGATTACCAAACCCGAAAGAGTAAAAGCAAAAATGGGTTTCCAAGACTTGATCACAAAGAGTGAAAAGGCTACAGCAAACAGATCATTGACTCACCTGCCTCCATCCACGAACAAACTAAAAGTACCGCTGGCATACTGCTCAAAATTTCTGGATAAACGCTTGCAGAAAACGTTCATGAGAATGCGCTTGAACCTACTACCAACACAAGAAATCTGTGCCATCCGAGCATTCAGAGTCTCGGACAAATGCAGACTGTGTGACGACTCAGAACAGGGAACCACAAGAAACCTATTAATGAAATGCCAAAAAACAAGCCACCTCCGCACAGCTTTCCTATCGCCGCCCCTTGGAGATGCTATTATCAGGGAAGAGGAAATTTGGTGGTGTCACCTAATAGCAGGGGATAAAACCAGATGGACCATAAAGACCGTCAAAATCTTAGAAGCAGCAATGAAAATGACAAAAGCCCTGCCAACGGCCGACCTCAGGGCTTAAATCCATCCCACTGAACAAGGAAGTCCAACGAACAGGGAGCACTCCCATGAAACCATTCACTGCTAGTAAATTCTGCATAAACCAAAATCGCCTCACCAGAGTTACTACTCCAAAGTAGGTGACTCCACCAGTGTCTTCCTTTTATTTATTTGTATCTTTTCTTCTACTCCAGTCAGCAACGAAGAACCTTGTAAAAATCTTAATAGAATATACACAAGAATAAAAAATTAAAAAGAAAGGTGAAGAACCCACCATCCATCCCACCTAAGCTTTGCCCAGGGAAATGATACAGCCCTCGCTGAGGCTTTCTTACAAACAATTCCAGAAGAGGAAGGCTTAGAGAAGAGAAGTCCCTTTTTCTTCTTAAAACTTGGTTTACTTTACCAAGAGAGAAACCTCCCCAGAAGTCTTTATAAAAACCCAACTGGTGATACCAAAAAGCCACTGAAAGGTTGTGCTAGAGATCGCATATTCCCACCTCACAAGAGGGCATTTGGGACATGTTAAGACTCAGGCGCATATTAGTGAAAAGTTTTACTGGCCAGGCATCCACGCTGATATAAAAATGTTCATACAAACCTGTGAAATATGTTAAAGACCAGCCCCCACATCGCAGTGTCTACCCCTCTAAACCCGTTGCCAATCATAGAAGTCCCTTTTTCTGGAATTGGTATGGACATAATAGTAACTCTTGAACCATCTAAATTGGGCAACAAGTATGCCCTGGTGATCGTAGATTATGCAACCCATTATCATGAGGCATTCCCAATGCAAAATAATACTACTCCGCAGTTCCTAAAACACCTTCTACCTTATTTCTCTAGGGCCGGTTTCCCTAAAGAAATACTAACTGACCAAGGTTCGAATTGAGTACGTTTATGGTCGAAGTCAAAGAGGAACTCCACATTACCACCTTGTGAACTTCTGTGTAGCATCCTCAAACCGATGGTCTAGTAGAAATATTCAATAAGAACTTGAAACTAATTCTACGGAAACTGGTAGACAAGGACGGGAAAGACTGGGATTGAATGATCCCATGGGCACTCTTTGCAGTGAGGGAAAGGCCATATATGGGAAAGGCCAGCGCCAACAAAAGGCCAACTATGGTAAAAAAGTAAATTTAAGATCCTTTTCTATTAGACAGAAATTACCAGGCCTTTTACCCACCTCAGAGAACAAACTTGTTTCCAAATGGCACTGATCTTACGAGGTAAAAGAACAGAAGGGAACATGCACGTATAAAATAGCCCAACCTGACGTAAAACAGAAAGTCCACTTCTATCACATTAACCTCTTATAAGAGTGGAAGGAGAACCCATCTGCCACCAATACCAAAATACTTGTCTGTCTAGTTACCGAAGATATAGATAATTTTGATTTAATTGCCTCAGAATGATCTATTCAACAACGAGAAGATCTCAAAGATGTAGTGGTCTCGTTCCCTGATGTATTCTCAGAAAAAAACAGTGCACCAGCTACATTCAAACGCCTTATGGATAACATTCTACAGCCATACTCTGATTTCTGTGGGGCTTACATTGAGGATATTGTCATTTGTAGTAAAACCTGTGAGGACCATCTCTTCCATCTTTATACCATCATGAAAGTTACCAGGCTAACTGCTAATCCAGCTAAATGCAGACTGGCCCAATCAGCCATGATATGATATGATAGTTTATTTACATAGCGCCTATATACAATATGTTTCAAAGCGCTTCAAGGAAAGGGAGGGAACAAGGGAAAATACAATTACATTCTTACAGGCCATGACCTATTAGGATGTGAAATTAACCATCATACCCGGCCTGACAACATTTCAGATAGTACAAGAGCTAAGACAAAGATAAGGAAAGGAGGGGGAGAATGGGATGGAAATGGAAACAGACAGGAGACTACCATACTAGACCTAAACATATCTGGTAGAGCCAGAGAAAACAAAGTGTGAGGGAGAGGGGTGCAGAAAGGGAGGGGAGGCACAAAACAAGTGATTATCGTACTAGGCCTGACAACATTTCAGATAGTACTGGAAAGAGCTGGGGGAGGAATAAAAACAAGTAAGGGGAGGGGAGGAGAGAGACGAGGTTGCTATCATACTAGTTCCAGGAACAATTCTGATAGAGTACGTGCATTGAAGAAAGTAAGGGGAGGAGATAGGAAAAGGGATAAAGGGAGAGTAGGAGAGAACAGAGAGTAAGCTGTCAAAAAGGGTGGAGAAGCAAGAGGGGAGAGCAAATCCAATTTCAGAAGTCATTAGTAACACATAATGTTGCAAGCCTGGATACAAGATGAAGATGGGAACAGCATGATTCAGGGCCACCATGAGAAAGGGTGACACACCGTGAATCAATGAAGTCCATAAAAATCTAATCCAGCATTGGCATCAAGACGGTGATGGAGAAACCAGAATGTATCAGGAAAGAATCCTGCAGAAGTAGGCTGGAGTGGGAGAGGAGGAGCAGGGTAGAAGAATCAAGCAAAACAGGCAACACCTATGTGCGGGAAGGGGGGTGCAAGGGAACATCACGGGGGGACCAGAGTGGTGGGGATGGCCTGTGGGTACAGAGGGAGTAAACACATGTTGGTGCATGCTTACCTGCTGTCTGAGCAGGAGTTTGGGCCCTGGATCCTCCTTGTCTGAAACAGGGCAAACAGGGCCAAACAGAAATTTCCCTTCCCTTTTCTTCGACTGCCCTTTGCTTAGGACACTCAGGCAAGAGACACCCTTGATCTAAGAGTTAAGAGCAGGAAGGAAGAGGTAGGGCTAAGAAGGTGGGTGGTGCTTAGGCCAGGTGACCAAGGTACACTTGCACCTGCTCCCCATCTGCAAAGGAAAAGAGGCTCAAGGGCTCCTTAAGTATGGAAAAAGAGCAACAACCAGGAAGGCAGCAGGTGGGCGGGGCTTGCTACGTGGGGAAAAAGAGTGGCAACCAGGAAGGCATCAGGTTGCCGGTGCTTAGGCCAGGTGACCAAGATCCACATGCACCTGCTCCCCATCTGCAAAAAAAGAGGCTGGAGGACTTCTTAAGTAGGGGAAAAGAGCGGCAACCAGGAAGGCACCAGG
The DNA here is from genome assembly GCF_040938575.1 of Ambystoma mexicanum. Taxonomy (NCBI): domain Eukaryota; kingdom Metazoa; phylum Chordata; class Amphibia; order Caudata; family Ambystomatidae; genus Ambystoma; species Ambystoma mexicanum. Next base: position 1,079,450,851 of record NC_090930.1, read on the forward strand.
TGGGGGGGCTTAGCTCAGGTGACCTAGAGGCACTTGCTCCTGCTCGACATCTGCCATGAAATACCTTATTTTTTTGTAGGGAATGTGAACATGCAACCCCAACATGAAAAGGTAAAAGCCACCTTGGATACTCCAACTCCCAAGACCAAAAATGTTCTTAGGGCTTTCCTTGGTCTAATAGGATATTACTGTAGGTTCTTCCATAACTATTCGGATAAAACAGCAGAGCTAACAGATAAATTAAAATATGCCGAACCCCAGGTAGTCGACTTCTCAAAAGAGTTTGTGCTTCCGATGGATGCCTCTCTTACAGGGTTAGGATCTGTCCTTCCCAAATCTGCGATGGACTAGAACACCCCATACTATACACCAGTCACAAGTTGTTTCCATTTGAAAACAACTACTCTGTGGTAGAACTAGAGGCCATAGCCATCAAATGGGCCATTATTCATCTAATATATTACCTATAGGGAGGAAAGTTTACTGACAACTCACCCTTAGTTTGAATTAGCTAATGTAAAGAGGCCAATCCTCGGGTAATGCGATGGTTACTAGACCTACAAACCTATTGTTTCACAGTGGAACATTGGAAGGGAAAAGACAGCGGAAACGTAGATTTTCTTTCCCAGTGGCCAGGACATGGTCATCGCTATTGGATCCAGTTCCTGGGGGTCGACCAGTGAGGGAGGATACCCGGGATGGGGGTCCTCAGGCAGTGGGAGTGGGACACCGATAGGTGAGATGTGGTATACCCCTTTCTCCAGCACCTTTTCCCCATCCTACCACGCAGGTCATTCAAAACCACTTCGCCCCTCCCACCCCTGCTTTCCGACACAAACACTTTCATATGATATAACAGAGAACAGACTAACACTAGAACTGTTTATATGATGTGTCCCATCACAAGGGTCAGGCAATTGAGCAGAAACACGCACACCTGATAGCCCTTTAACTTCCCCACAGGAATAAAATGTAGTGCAAGGTGCGCACAGCAGACAGCACAACGGCACAGCTACTAAGGTGCAGCAGTTCAAGAGAATGAGAATGGAACTACTGTCACCAAAATGGAAGATCTTAATTTCATATTTTCATCTTTTTTATTTTGTCTGTTCAGTAGTGGTCAATAGTGGTAATGTAGTATTCAATACTAAATGAAGACTAAAAGACTAGAAACAAACAATTCTTTAGTATTCTATTAGTAATCAACCAGTATTCAGAACGCTGAATAGGCTTCATATAGTATGCTGCTTAAAAAGAATACTATGGAATACTAAAAAAGACTAGCTTTGGTCTTCGACTACTATAAAAATACAAGTTAAATACTAAATGTAGTATTAGACTTTGGTAAGGGTACAAGAGTATACATGGTGCCTGGTAGGACCACGCACAACTAACCTATAGGAAACATAGCACAGTATAAGCATATAGAAATCACATTTTAAGTCTAAAGAACATTACAGAAGGCCTCAAGTTACAGGACACCAGACAAGGGAAGCAGGCTCAGGCTGCACAAACTGGAAGGCCGAGTTTACAGCCAAGGTCAGAGATAAGCAAACACATTCCAAGCTCCAAACGACAAGGGCAAATCGGTAGGGAAATGGAATAAATCTGCATAAATGCAGACCCAAAGAGCTCAATTTATAGTCCACAACCACGTGATGCGGCCAAGCTAAACAATGGGTATTTATCCATGGTGGGAAGATGAGCCATTCTCAGCAACCCAGACAAGAAGTGAAACAAATCTTGCAATGTGGAGCGCACTCTCATAGAAAAAGTTGGTCTACTACCAGATACATTTGGGGCACAAAGTTACTTCACATCACCTTGAAGAGCTGCACAGAGAGCTGAGAACCGAGTCGGGTCCCTGGCCTGGGGAAACCAGTTCCATCCAATTAGGAGACAGAAATCCAGGGGTGGACAGTAAAAGGGCAAGGGCCAATGGTAGGTCTGTGCAACATTGTAATAGAAAGTTTCAGGGTGAAGAGGTAGACTAGCCACCTGACATGAAACAGACAATCGACCCAGACACCTATAGGTTATCCATAGGTTATACTACTCTGAGCACCCAACCACCAACGAGGATAGGTTTTTGGGGGAGGGTCCAAGTGATGACACCACATGGCATCAAAACTGTGAAAAGCGCCTTATAAAATTGAGATGTACTATAGAATGGTGCTTGTCCTGTGTGGTCCCTGTTGTTTTTTTTGGTAATAAACAACAGTGCTAACTTGCAGTTGACTGAGTCCTCCATTATTCTGGGGAAAGGAGTGTTGAGCCCCTGGGAGCCAAACGAGTAAGCTCATAGCTAGCCCCAGACCTCGGGTACCTGGTTTTCTCACCAACAATCTTAACAAAGTGAAGACAAATAATTGATAACTTCAATAATTACAGATATTCTCTCCCCATTAAAAATACTCGGCCATAACATATCACAAGTAAGAGGCCGATAGTTCAAGAATACATGTTGTGAATAGAACTTTCTCTTATCAAGCAATATTGGAAAAACTATTCGCAAGTGCCTGAATGTTTCAGGATCCACAATATTATTGCATAATCTACACGTCCTATGATGTTATGGAGCTTTCGTCCTTTGACCCATCACTTGTCTCGTCAGCCATGGATTCAATCTAAAGCGTAATAAGGGTGTTCTATATTTCTGATCTGGAAACTTGGTTATATACAATTCTGGATTATTTAGACTTTTCATTGTGAAATTACTGTATTGTAATGTATTATATTTAGTACATTGTTGTCAGGTGAGGATCCAATCATGAGTCCATAATTTTGTTTTAGCCCGATCTGGGTTTGTTAGCAGGACATCTATTGTAATATCTGCTGACAACATTGTAAAGACCGGAGGGGGTCTACACTTCCGCTCTCTATATGGTAGAGGGGAGGCACAGAGACCCCTGCCAAGATTCTCTATTATGGTAGTTGTGGTCGAGCAATCAAGGCCTAGCTTCTCAGGAGGTGATGCGAGCTGGTTCTTAAGTACAGTGTGGTCTCCAAGCACCCACAAAGGAATGTCCACACACTGTATCGTTTACAACACAGTCTTTATACAATTAATATTCAAGGTTGTATACACGATCACGATAACTCACTTTGTACTCCGAAAATCAGCTATGGAAAATATGTGCAATTCTAAAGTGGTACCACTAACGTTATTAGATCTCATTAAAGTGCATACGGTCAGAATGACACAAAGATCAGAACAAAGAGGAAACCAGCAGTAGAGCGAGGAAGGAAAGCAAGATGGTTGAGCAATTGGCAGAATACTGGTAACTACCGTTAAACACAGTTCTGTGTGGAGATCCCCCCACCTGGGCAACCTGTAGAAGAAAGATACAAGCCCAGTCCATATATTGTTCACACTAGACTTTCCAATAGTTCTGCAACCCCAAAGTACCTGGCGTTGTAGCGTTCCTCGTCAGGGAATCGACGGCCCTTCTTGAGTGTCCTCCCTTTCAGGCAGGAGTCACGGGTTGTCGAACGTCCGACGGAGAACAGGTCGAGCTACGACGGTAAAGTGGCCGCGTTGTTCCTAGCGGTGCTTGTTGATCGGGAAGTGTAAACGTCCTGCAAGGAAGAGGCGAGCGGGGCACCTCGGTGTCGATAGCTCTGGACCGCAAAGAGTTGAAGAACTGTGGCCCAGCAAGGGCGTCGAGTCGTTTGTGTTTCTGTGGTCTTAGGGTGGCAGGAAGCCCACCGGTGGATGCTCCTCGGCGCGTCGAAGGTGAGGCCTTCTCCAGCCGGATACAGCAGCGACGATGCGGACGAGAGCATCTTTGGATCAATGAAGTTCTCAGGCAACAGGAGCACGGTGGCTCCAGTCGGCGACAGCGGTAGGCGACAGTGGCGGACAACAGTCGGGGCGCTTCTCCGCAGCAGTCCCCGTATCGGGTAGGTAGCCTGTTGAAGGTCTGTCTACCAGGGAGCTTAGGCAAAGATCAGCTGTGCATGATGCTCCCTCGTAGCTCGGGAAGAGGGTGCCTTACCAGGTGCTCTCTGGGTCAGTTCTTGAAACACAGCAGCTTACAGATTGCAAAGGAGAGCAACAGCAATTCTTCTCATCCAGCAGGGTTTCAAGATCAAGCTTCAGTTACTCCAGTTACTCGTCGTAGTGGACTTCAGCTTCTGAACATGATTCCTAGCAGTGAGAGGTCCCCAGATATACTGTTGATCTGCCATTCCTTCCGCTGGGTCACACTCAAGCATCCAATCACGACTACGGTCATTCATGCAGGCAGGCAGCCAATCAGGCACACAGGGCATTCAGGTCATTCACTTCTCTCCAGACACTCACAACAAGTTATGTGTATTGGGACAAGTACCGAGCTATTCAACACTCCAAGCTACATTAATACCAGTTTTTGGCAGGGCTGTCTCAACCATTGTGTCATCCACCAGATACTCGACAGCCACAACATAGAATGTATATTCGTCACACACTCCATTCACCCAGGTCCCACCCACAGGCATACCCACAACATACGGTCATTGAGAAGGCTCCAGCCAGTCTGATCGGCATTTCCCCACACTACCATATATGGAACTTCCACCCAACAGCCAGTCAGGGGGAAGGGACAGAGGCAGGGCTTCCCAGGACTTCGGGAAGATCAAGGTAACAGGTGATGGAAGGCAAGAGGCCATGGGGGCCATTTTGTCTCCATCCGGAATCTACCGATTCCAATTACAGGGCCTGGGCATCCCAAAATGGAGGACACTCAGGGCACCAGTCATTTCAGCACAGAGCTACCACCAGCCCGTACCCTGCTCTGGGGGTCACACACAGGTGCCCAAAAACATACACTAGAGGCACAGGGTTGCGCCCCTATCTATGGGTGCCATAAGGGTATCCCATGGGTCTGTTCACCAAACCAAAAGAGAGAGAGCTGCACCGCCAGGAGACCCACATTAACTCCTGCACAGAAAACACAATAGAACACACGATAAAAAGCAGTAAAAGGCAAGGATACGGAGGCCCTGTCCCTCCGATGCATTTCCAGCATCACAAACATAGCAGCAGTAACTTGTTTTTTCCACTTTACTACGACATCACCATCAGTAGAGTCAAGGTGTACAGATAAGATTGACAGCAGAAAATTAGGTTCATTACAGGCAATACATTTTTTATACAAATTTAGCATTTTTCAAGCGCAATTGACCAGCTCATGACGGACAATGCACATTGCAATGCTAGAAGGAAGAGACAGAACCCTCTTCCAAAAGTGACTTTCGAGTTTGGTCCTGGAGGATGTATCCATATGAACCCTGGTCTCTGCACCCTATATAATAACCTGAATCACCTTTTGTTTATACAATTTTATAACTGGCTCTAATGAAAATGTGCCATATTTTCTGTGAATCACCAAGGCTTGGACAGCTGCAGTATGTTCTTTTCTTTTCTTTTCCAAATGACACAGAAGATCAGACGGATGTTTCTTCGTGTTTGAGCCAAGATAGCAGTACTCATTTATTACCTCAAGGCAGGATCCCTGAAGATGTCAAGCAAAACTGAACTTTTTACCTTGCCGTTTAGGGGCACAAATGAGAATCTTGGTTTTATCTAGATTTATCACCAATTGATTATATGTGGCATATGACTCTAATGCTGATTAAAAAAAATGTGTAATACTCTCTGGGTTTTTGAGAAAAGTATGAGATCATCAGCATATAATAGCCAGGGGAATAGAGCCCATTCTCGGCAAATCAGAAAATATGGATTTGAAGTAGCGGACAATATCTGCTATAAAAACGTTACAGAGGATGCTAAAATGCAAAAATGCAGCTGTTTCAGAACTCTGGATGTTAGAATGGACTCAGATAGCTGCCCGTTTGGTGTTAACTGAATCTGAACTGAAGTCTGCAAATGGAATTGCGAGACCATGGTGCGTATTTAAGGAGGACAGTTCACCTTTTCAATCTTAGCATTCAGCAACTCCCTTTATACAGACTCATATTCTGCTTCAGAATCTACAAATGCCATGTAGATATGCTGTTTGGTTTGCCGACCATGATACTTAATCGCTGTGATTGCAAATAGGTAGGCTGCTATTCCTAGACGCGGTACAATACCTGTCTGAAAGGTGTCAAACATCCTCGCCTCCCTGACTCATAAGGAAAAGTCTTTGAGTAGTAGGCGTGCAAAGATCTTGCCTGGATCGTCCAACAATGCAATGGGATAATAATTTTAAGGTGGTTCTCGATCACCCTTTTTAAATATTGGAACAATAATGCACTTTTTCCTGGTTGACGGAATCTGCTTTTTCATAATTACTTTTAGAAAGATTACATGTAACACTGCAGCCCACTGTAATGGATGAGCGTTTAGCATATTAATAATTTGTAATGCCATCCAGGCCAGGTGTTTATGTTTTTGCACTGGTTTCTGGTTCATGGCGGGCTGCAGTTTGAATAGCCTCATGACTTCTCCATAGTGACCGTCCACACATGACACACTAGTGTTCAGATTTAAACGAGCAATTCTTAAACACTTTTTAAAATCAGCCACTTATTGGGCAGGCCACCGAAATCTATTGCGCCCACGAGAAGTCCCAGGAAGTAATTATAATCTGATCAGTAAGAGTGGTGGACCACAACCAGGACATTGTAAATAGTTCATGATCACTGTGTTGTGGTGCTGGATGATGTTGAGCATGTTTCTTTGAACAAATATGTAATCATTTATTGCTGTGTGATTGCCTCTTCTCCATGTCGTTAAGGGGCAATATCCCCCTTAAGAACACCATTTAGCATGACAAATTGTCTTTCTTACATCACTTTCAGCCATCTTTGCATATTTGATCTACATCAGATCGCCTGTCAGCCTTGTTCGTCAGGCAATGAATGTTCAGATCGTCTGCTAAAAGAACAAAGGTGACAGTCGAATCATGTACAATCAAATCTAGCATTTGCTCCAAATGAAAAAGGAAAGTAGTCTCTACAATTCCGAGATAATTCCAGTATACATTTAATACAGCAAGTGTGACAGAGGCCTATATTTGCTTTAATAGCAACCATAAGGCCTGCCAAAGCTCCACCTCGAATCGATGATTTGGTGAGCAACAGAGAGAGAATATAACTGTGCCATACTGGAAGTTTGGTGAACCCTGTTTCCTGCAATAGGATGATATCAAAGTTATTTAGAGGATTTTCATCTGTAGACAAAAGATATTTGAATCCTCTACTATTTCAACTCGCTAAATTGCATGAATTTAGGTGTGCAATGATGGGTTGTTATGGTTCAAATACACCTTCATTAACATGAGGAAGTCTTGAGGTCCAGACACCCTGTGAGTTTGGGGCTGGAATAGATTTGACTTGTCTCATTGCAACAATGTCACCTCTCGAGCACGTGTTACTTAAAGACAAATAACTTGTGTCTCGCTTGCAATATGGTATTTAAAACGATACCTGACTGGATCCATAATCTGGCCCCAGTCAAATCATGATCAAGAAATTCAACTTGGTCAATGTCCAAGTAACGCAAGTTTTCAAGTACCTGGATGTTACTAAATATGCTCAATATGCCTGATCTATTAAGAGTATAGGTATGATGGACTCCTCCTCTACATTGTAGTATTTAAGTGTCATAAGTACCAAAAGCATCCTGCTTGTTATCCTGGCCCATAGAAATCAACTTATCATTCGGTGGAAATGTAACATTAATGTTCATCAAATTGGGTCTTGCCTTAGTTTCACTACACTCACGGTCATTGGGGAGGAACTTGATGACGCTCGACCCTGACTTTGGTAAGCCATTAAAAATTACAATAGATTTTGCGATTTCATTCCTCCTTTGTTCTAATGTGAGGAATTGTGGTTCACACATGAGGCTAAGGGCACAGGGACTGTCAGATTTCTTGCAGAAGAACAATCCCTAACTGCCAGAGCTACATGGGAGCCAGTTGCCCGACTCAAAGAATCTGCTGCAGATATTAAATCGTCTAGTGTTTCATACTGGCTAGGAGGAGAGGAGAAGAGGAGGACGAGTTAGCTAAGGGGGCCACATTTGCTTTCTCCAAAGTTTGTCTGGTCCTTGTCCTTTCCTTTCGGCATATTTTTGGGTGATTACATGTTTTGCGTGGAAAGTTTGTTCATTAGGTAGTGTTAGTGATTGCAGAAAGTGTTGTGACCTTTGCTCTTTTGGATCATCTGTGGTTTTGTATTGGCAAAGATAGTAAATGGCGGGCAGGTAACACTAGAGACAATTGTCTTTGAGTGTTGTATTAAATCTTGGGTTGCATCAATAGTACCCTCCTTCATACCATCTGGATCACTAGAATCAGTTGTAGAAGAGTGTAAATTGTTTTCCTGGGGGACTTGAATCCAAGAAGCTAGATCAGAAGCTTGTCAATTACATACAGTATTTATGAATGTCTTTTGACACACACACCCAGGTACATTCTGTGTAACAACACCATCATTCAATATATTTTTAGAAATAAACTTTGCCAATAAGTCATTATGCAAATGCAATTTTGCATCTATCACACAGTTTAACAACATCTTAATTCAATATGTTTTTAGACGTGAGATCTACCAATAGATAGTTCTGCATATGCATTTTAGCATCTAAGGCTTCATCAAGTTTAGCAAGCGATGTCAACGCTGTATTCATTGTACTTAAAGTCACCTCAACAAAAGATGAGCAGGGCTGGGGTGGGGGGGAATGAGACTCTCCTCGCGTGGGATTTGCATATGGAATTGATAAGGTAGAGGAAGTGGCAGAGGAATTCGAGAACATGGCAGGTGACTGTGACAAGGCAGACGGTGGAGGCAGAGAAGGGTGAATGACAGCTGACACCACATGAGAATTAAAGTTCTTCCTTCTCTAATCATTAACAGTATGTAGAGACGGGGAGGGGAGATGGACTGGGAAACAGCCAACACAGCGTGAGGATTAATTACCACCCCTCTCTGCTTACCACAGACATCTGCGTCAAACGTGAGTCAGAAAGATCTATAGTACAGGTGTCTGGATGGTCAATAGAAGGTGTGGTAGAGACTACGGTGGGCTGGACGACCATGGTGGCATCATACCTTAAATGGGGAATGTGACTACAATTTGGGGATTGGTTACATGTTGAAGAACCCAACGCAACTTCGAGTATTAGGGGATCTACAAGATAAATTAGGATTTGATCAGGGATTTCAGAGGCCGCATTATGTGAAGGTTCCATTCTACTGCATTTGCCCGAAGAGTTAACAAGACCGGCTATGTGTGATTTTGAAGTCCCAAAACCTCTAATGTCAATTGTTAAGGATAACGCTCACTTACTAGTGCGAGCAAGTCACTGTCCTGAAGGTGATTTAACAGGTTCATATTCCATACGTTTTTTTTGAGGACATATTGTCACTTATAGCCAAGATATTAATAGGAAGCATAGCTGATTTAAGGGTATATAGATATGTCATTTAAAACAAACAATAGAAATTTGAAATGCAAATGAATAGTGACTAAAATCTAATACGTGATCAGCTGGTCAGCTCTTATAAGTAACATTTACAAATGGAACACAAAGACAACTCACATCCCCCTAGCCCCCTGCCAAACTGCCCAACTGCACTCGCCAAAGCACTCTGCAAATGCTTGCGTGCAAATGCACCTAACTGTTGTTTTTTTAGGCAATTGGGCTCAAAGGGGCAGAGCAAAAGGGGAACGCTATATTAAATGTTCACAAAAGTTAATAGAAAGTCCTTAATCGATTCGAAGTTAGCACTATAGTGAAATTAAAGAGAACACCATGTTAGAGCAGCATTCCAACTGGATAACGGCTCCTTGAATGTAAAATCAGTACATCCAACTTACCAAAGGAAACAGATGGTGTGTCCTGCCCAACTGCACTCACCAAAGCACTCTGCAAATGTGCACAAATGTGTGTGACCGTTGTTTTTGTAGGCAATTGGGCACAAAGCGGCAGAGCAAAACGGGTATGCTATATTAAGTGTTCACAAAATTTCACAGAAAGTCCAAAATCAATTGGAAGTTAGTGCAAAGGAATCCAATGGTGTGTCCTGCCCAATTGTACTTGCCAAAGCACTCTGCAAATGCACGCCTACTCTCTCTACTCCCACCCGCCTTCCACACTCTCTATGAACACTCTTCTCTCTTCCCAGACCCAACCTAGCCCTAATCTCAATATCGATACCCACCTACCCTACCCCAACTCTCTATCCCAACCTACCCACTCTACCCCTACTTTCTCTACCCACTGCCACCCACACTCACTCACCCTATCCTCACTTTATCTACCCCCACCCACCCAACCTACCCCCTCTCTACCCTTACCCACCCATCCTACCCCAACTCTCTGAATCCCCACAAGCTCTAACCCCAATCCACCATTCCAACACCCACCCACACTGCCACCCACTCTCTAACCCCACCTACCAACCCTACTCAAACTCTCTACTCCCACCCACCCAACATACCCCTGCTCTCTCTATCTGCACCCACCTACACCACCCCCTCTCACCCACATTACCCCCACTTTCTCTACCCCCAAGCTACCCCCACTCCTTCTACCCCCACCCACCCAACCCTAGCACTGCTCTCTCTACACCCACCAAACGCCCACTCTTTCTACCCCGCCAACCCACCATACACCCACTGTCTCTTCCCCTGCCCACCCACTCCACCACCACTCTCACTTCTCCCCTCCTACCCAACCTACAGACACTCTCTGAACCCCCACTCATCCATACTACCCTCACTCACCCACCCTTCTCCTACTCTTTCTACCCCCACCCGCTCAACCACTACCCACCCAACCTACCCCTGCACTCTCTGGCCCACCAACCCACCCTACTCCCACTCTTTCTCTCATGCCACCACTATCTCCCCCACCCACCCACCCTACCCCCACTCTCTCTAGCACCACTTAAACACCCACCCCACCCACCCTCATTACCCCCACTCTTTCTATCCCCATTCTCTCTAGCCTACTCACCCAAGCTATGCCAACTCTCATTTCCCCCACCCACCCAACCTATCCAATTATCTCTATATCAACCCACCCAGCCAATCCCAACTCACCCACTCTACCCCCAAAAAATACACCCTACCCACTCACTTTCCCTACTCCCACTCTCTATCCCCACCCGCACACCCTACCCAAACTCTCTCTACCCCACCCACCTTACCCTCACTCTCTCTATCCACACCCATTCACCATACCCCTGCTCACCCACACTATCACCACTTTCTCTACCCCCACCCACCAACCTACCCCCACTCTCTCTACCCCCATGCATCAATACCCCTGCTCTCTCTACCCCATCCACCCAACATCCACTCTCACTACCCCCACCCACTCACCCTACCCCCATTCTCTCTACCTCCACCCACCTCCCCCACCCTCACCTTCTCTACCCCTGCCCACCTATCCCACCTCAAGTCTCACTTCACCCCTCAAACTCAACCTACCCACTCTCTCTCTACACCCACCCATTTACCAAACCCCCACTCTCTCTTCTCTCACCTGCCCTACCCCTACACACCTAAACTACTCCCAGACACTCTGCCTCCACCAACCCACCATACCCCCACTTTCTCTCTTATACCTCCACTATTTCACCTGCCCATCCACCCAACCCAAACTCTCTCTACCCCACCCACTCATCCTACCACCACTGTGTCTACCCACACTCACCCACCCTACCCCCACTTTCTCTATACCCACCCACCCATCCTACCAGCACTTTTGCTACCCCACCCACCCTTCCTACCTCTGCTCTCTATGCCCACACCCACCAAAACCCCACTCTCTCTACCATACACCAACTCTCTCTACCCTCGCCTGCCCACCCCACCTCCACTCTAACTTCTCCCCTCTTACTCTACCTACCCACACTCTCTCTACCACACTCATGCACCCTACCCCCATTCACTCTACCTTCTCTATTCCCCCACCCACCCTGCTCTCTCTATCCCCTCTCATCATTCCTCTCACACCTTCGCTTTATTTATTTTCCTCTCATTCTCAAACCTCATTTGTCTTCTTGCTCATGGCATCCTCCATTAATGCCTTCCTCTGTATCTCTATTCCCCTTCTCATTCTTTTGCACACCTGCACCCCTTATCGCATCCTACTTTGAAACTTTGCACTATCTTCCTAGCACCTTGGTTCGTTCCTATAAATTCAAAATGGAATGAACACCAACAAACGCCAAAACTATTGGTACTCACAATGCTTGTTGTACTGGCCTGCCAGTTTGCAGAACTATGTATGACCTTGGGGCTGCCCAGAGCGATGCCAGAGTTGAAAAATAATTCTAAACCTTCCAGCCATCACCTCTTGAGTTTTGCTCAAGTTCCCCATAATGACTACAGTAAGTGCATGTGAGAGTAGGTGCAGATGAGACATATATTATATCAATGCCTTTGAGATATTTTCCCCGAAAGAGTGTTTCTATTTTAGTGTCAATGGAAAGCAACTTTTCGGCAAAATTACATTTCATTTTTAACGCGGATTTTTTAACTACCAACAGGTTTTTTTTTACTTTCCCTACTTTTTGGCATGCAAACCTTAATTCGCCCAATCTCATGTTTGACCACGTTCGATGAAGATCCATGCACGAGGTAAAACGTTGCAGAGAAACAATATTTTTTCATTTTTTAATGTTAAGTAGTTGTAACCTTAACTTTATTGTTGCTACGGTTATGGTATCACGATTTTACCTAACAAGGATGTTGGCATACATACAGGGAACATTTTTACTAGCATCTGATTTTGTCAAAAGAAAAGAACATGACTATTTTTTTGATTTAAGTGCATGCTCACATGAATCCCCAGCACAGCACGGAGCTTGTTCAAAAAGTGAATGACAAATGAACAAGTCACGGGTGTTCAGTGTTGTAATGACTTATACTAATGTATTCCTTCATCTAAATACAGATTTCTATTTAAAATGCAGCATACGTGAGTATTATAAATTCCAGTTTAATGGATTCCAAATAATTGGCCTTTAGACATGATGAATAGCTTTTTAAAGCCACAGATAGAAGAGTACAAGTTTTCACTCTTAACAATGAGCCTTCCACATTACCCATGTCAAATATGCCTAGCAATGAATTGGTACATTTCGTTATTGAAATGCAAAGCAGCGGCAGATGCTAGATGGAAAATGACCCATCATTGAAACCCCCTGCCTACAGTGCCAAACAAGATGGTACCCTTCACTGGAGTGGACAAAAAGGAAGATAAGACGACTGTCTGCTTTTATGTCCCAAGCAACCCCCTGAAATGCAAATGATAGCACTATCTCCTCTGCAGACTTTTGTTAGATTTACTGGCTTAAAAAAAGGACATCTAAACCTGAATAAATTGCAGGAATTTGCAAACGATAACATGCATGGAAGAAGCTTTTCAAGAATACGCAGGCTGCCTCTAAATGGACCAAAGAAGAGAAGGGGCGTTCTCTGGTTATTCACAGATTTCAAATACGCCAGACATTCAGAGCTCCTAAAATGAAGGAATAAATTAGTCATTTGCTCAAGGTCTGCACAATATTCACTTTACTGATTGTGTCCATTTTCAAGGACTCAAAAAAAAAACTTGAAGCTCAAACATGAATGACAATCAATATAGAAACAGCTCTCTCTCTCTCTCTCTCTCTCCCTCTCTCTCTCTCCCTCTCTCTCTCTCTCTCTCTCTCTCTCTCTCACACACACAACCACACACAGGTGCACTATTGTTTTTAGAGAACTTAATAACTGAGTTGTAATTTACAAAATGTATTTGTGATGGTAAATTAGGTATGTTAATGGCTAGTTGGCATTAGGGGGTGTCCAAGAGGGGAGGAGGGGGTGGGGAAGAGGGTAGTAGGGGTTCCCCACATTAAAAGTAAAAAAAAACACAATATAATTTCGATGATGAAAGTATCAATCAGTAATTATGTCTATGAAATGATGCTGTCATGTTTTCATTCTTCTATGTTTTTGGATGCATGATTTACACTGTTGTTGTGTGGCACATTTCCCTGCTTTCACTTGATTGAAGCCTCTTTTTGACACTCAAGATATAGTTAAATTGCTAAACTCATAGGAAGAACACTTTTTCGGCAGTTTATAACTTCGCTTCCCCTGTTCCCCTGGAGGAATTGTCACCTAACTTTCCAAAAAAAGTATATGGCCGGCTCTGAATCTTTTTGCCAAGTTGGGTGAGGTTTCGTGCGGGGGGGGGCAAAGTTATAGGGGGGTCCCAATAATCTTTTTTTCCATAGACTGAATGGGGTAAAACTTTGCCATATACCATGCGTTAAGCCATATTTAAAAATGATAAGGAATGGAACCTTGACAGGTTGAGAGGCGAAGATGGAATGTGGAATGAGCATATACAAGATCCCCTACTTTTCGCAGATTTCAAAATGCTTTGTAATGCTTGAATGTCTTTGTAGATTTTATTTGTTAAAAGTTGTCTCATGGATGGGCATTTGTAAACAACGTTAAAGGTGCCAGAACGATTGCTCGGGGGCAACATGCTGTTTTGGAAACAGAACGGTGCTGAGCAGCAAAGGTTTGATACCCAGTCCTTTGCTTAGAGGCCACAAGCATAGCATGTAATACATAACAATGTATATCTATTTTTTTAAAGTGTCTCAATTACAAAGTTTATTCATGATGCCTCTCTTTATGGAATAATTGCTTACTGTTTTATTTTTATTTATTTTTACAACTCACTTAATACCTGAGTTTGGTTTCTAAGCACAGATCTGGGATTTGAACCTTTGTTGCTCTGCATGGTCCTACTTCCAAGAGCAGCTTGTTGCCACTGTGCTATCCTCCTTTCGCTTGGTCTTGATGATCACAGTCCTACTAAAGCGTTAAAAATGATGACAAGGCGCACACTCTGGTTCCCAGTCAAGTCCTCCTGCTGTAACACCAAATTGTCTTCTCCTCCAAACGTTTTCTTGACTCCATCAATCAACACGGAGGCTGTGTTCAATCATCAGGGAGGCTGTGTTTCTTTTCCTTTGCAGGCATGTCTTTTTACATTTCCTTTTCAGGTGTTTCAGGTTATTTCACATTGATGTCTCTAAGGATTATGGTACTTGTATTTTTGCACCTTTTTCCATTGCAGGTGACTGGGAAACAACTCCTTCCAAAGCACAAATCTTACCCTTCATAGGGGGAGGGCGAAAACCATGTTTATGGCTCTGCATAGTGAGGCATGACGTAAAGGGTGTGTTTGATTAAAATAACTTTCTCATATTCTAAATAGGTGGAGCACCAAGGATGATACAATAATTTATTTTTATATTTAGCCATTTTCAGGTCTGTAAAAACAATGTTGGCTATGGTATTTCTGTCCATTTTCTGATGGCTTGGTTTGCACCTAGTCCTTGAGTAAGCTAATCAGAAGACTTGTTTACTTAGGCGGCTGTTTCGGGTAAAGTGGAAAAAAATGGTGCTTAAGCAATTCTTAATGATTTTAATTCCAACAGCGATCCATTGTAGATGTGTTGGTCAGTCTGGGTTGAGTAAGATTACAGTTTGTGCTATGCGATTGAATACAATTGAAAATGGATCTTTGCAAGTGAAATGGAGTTGAGGTCTAAATTGGATGGAGTTGTGTACACAAAACACAGGGGCCCTCATTAGGACCTTGGCGGACGACCATGGCGCTATTAGCACCATGGTCCATGGCGCTAAGTTGCCAACTCCGCCATGGTGGTTGGCGGACTTACCGCCCCATTCCGACCTTGGCGGGGCGGTAAGTCCCCAATCCCCATTTTACCCTTCCCCATTCCCATTTTTGCCCCATAGGGCATAATGGGAGTGGGGAAGGCGTTAATTACGCCACCGTAAATTACGGTGGCGTAATTAACAACAAGGTCCCTTAGCGCCATGGATTTTAACGCCTGCAAAAAGCAGGCGGTAAAATCACCATGGCGCTACGGGAACTCGTACTCAGGCGGTAAGGGTCGGCGAAGTTTACGCCGGCGTAAACCCCTTACCGCCTGGGTCGTAATGAGGGCCAGGGTCTAAGGTGCTTATTTGTAGGAGCTGTGATTTTCTGCGTGCAGCAAAGGTCGTCCATACTCGTCATTAAGTTTCTAGTAGGACTATGGTATAAGTTGTAAACATAAATAAAAACAAAATTCCCTGGAACCTGGAATCACTTTATTTTTTTAAGACATGAACTTTTCTGCTATTAAATCAGCCTATGAGTGTGCTGAATGTGTTGTCTGTCCTGGCAGGTCAATACATCTGGAGTAAATGTATTAGATGGGTATGGAAATGGTACAAGATAGCAAAATTAGTTCTCATCATAATATATACTATTATGTAACATGACCATTCACTTTTTTCTATTTTTCCAATAAACATTAGTTCTGGTCCATCTTGTACACACTATCTTGACATGTGTTCTAAAAACTTTGTTGATTCATGCACAAATAAAGCTCATGGAAGTTTTACAACCATCATATCTCGGGATCAAAAGATCTGGTGCATGATGAGAGATCTGAGTATCTTCTCTGTGGCAACCTGCTCTTATAGACTACAATAAGGGAATTTTGAGTGCTAAAGCTGCCTTCATCACAGGCCGGATTGAAGTTGTCATTATTAAGCCTCATGAGCAGTTTAAAACGGTCCAGTCTTTTACCTGTTCATATTGTTTTGATTGCCTTCATTTGCATCTCTATCCAAAGCGAATTAATTTAGCACGTTCTTTGTGAAAATTGCATTCGCTCCTGCTTGGGAACAGGATTGTGGTTTCTTTAGTTTTAGTTTTCAGCGTTCTTCATGTGAACAAGTTCCTCCTTTAATGTCACTCTCAAGCCTGTTATTAAACCTGAAGATCCTTTACCTGCCTTGTTAGCACAGGCGCATGCTGTTATACTAGTCCCATATGTGATATAATGTTTCAACTGAGCTCTGAGTCAGGGGGAAGTGCCATTTTCACTTGCACAATTATGGTCTCCTGGCTACTAAAGAAAACATCCTTGGATCCATTGATTTTAATCAACTACTTACCTATTGCAGGCATCCTTTTGGTAGCAAAGCTTTCCGAGAAGGGGGCTGGGGCGGGTCACTGTTCAATTGCAACAACATATAGGAACGTCCAATTATCTCAATGTGTTGCAATCAGTTTTCCACCCTAAATATGGAAATGAAGCTAGACTTGCCAGTCTGAAAAATGCTGATCAGGGCCATTTATTTTTTGTGGTTATGCTGGGCCTTTCTACTACATCTGATGCAGTCAACCACAATATGTTATTATGATGGTAGAGTACCTCCGCTGACTTATCTGCCAGGCTACGTTGTGGTTTCCATAGTTCCTTAATGAAAGGGCACAGAGGGTCTGACGTGGCCCAATAATCGCAGATGCCATTCCTAGAGTCCCGCAGGATTCCCAGTTGTCCCCACTTGTTTTCATTAACTGTATCCAGCCACTGATGAATTTTTTTTTGAAGTATGACCTCAACCACCACTCGTAAAAGAAGGATATGAATGTGTAGCTTAGACTCTTTGACACAGATGATGATTTGCCAAGACCTGATTTCATGGACGAAGTGACAGGTTGGATGGCTTTCAATGGCCTTCAGCTAAATGCTACAAAAACTGTTATTTTGTAATCACAGAAACAAGTACTTCAATACCCCTCTTGCTGTCCTAAACCTCCACCTCTGTTCAGAATTCCCACTGCATGCACTTCTATGATAAAAAATCCAGGCTTCCTTTGTTAATCAAATTTAGGGCTGGAAACTCAACTGTGTGAAGTACATTTTTATTTTTCAGACGTGGACTCCTCTGCCATATTCTACCCTTCATGACTAAAAATGAGCAGGCAGGCATTGTTGAACCTTAATCAAAGACATGCTGCACTATGGGGGTGAGGAGTTCGACCATCTGCATGGGGATAGTGTGCTCGCCTGGCTTTTTTGATTTTTTGATAAGTGAAAATGAATTATGGGAGATCAACCTCCGAGGACTGTGTGAGGCAATTGCGCACACAGTCCATCTGCTTTCCCCACAAAATGCATAGTCACATGTACTCCGGGAAGATACAGCCTACAGGCGCCACCTTCCCTTGTCATAGTCAGCTGGAATGCGACATCCCCGAATACATTAAAGCATCTAAAGGAGGGGGAAGGCGCACCTTCCACCAGCATGGGCAGCCTAATTTAAATAGCAAAGGCTCCATGGATCTCCTTTACTTTTGTCCTTCGGCTGGTGGCAGTGCATACTAATGGAAGATAATTGAAGCAAGCCTGAAGGGCCTGGTTGCCGGAATAGACAACAGGAAAGACGGGGCTAACACCTCGTTGGTATGCAATGTGTGAACTTAAAGCTCATTCCCACCGCTCTGTATGGAAGGCAGTGAAATTCATGTCTGCATCCACTATTTACCTTAGGCAAACCCCTGCAGATCTGACCCCTTTCAGAGGGGAGAAGCATGTGGCTTTGGTAAAACAGGAAGTCTGCTCCCAGGAAAAACTTCAAGGGAACCCTGTGCTTTAATCAAGAGTCCCAAAGGGCTCAGTTACGCAGAGAGACACTTTGATCTACAACATCAGAGATGATTGGGACCTAGGTATAAGTTGTGAAACCCTTGTATGTCCTGTTGCATAGCACTCTGTCCTGACATCATGCATAACAGAAGATTTTTGGTGGGGACCCAGGATTGGTTCAGAAATGTAGGCTTAGCCTGCACCAATCACTCGGGCCCATTTGGCTTTAAAAGAGGGCTGAATCCCTCACTTAGCAGATCATCTGAAGACTTTGAAAGGAGTAAGAAGAAGGACTCATTTGGACTCGAGCTGAAGGTACAGTCTACCTTACATCTTCTGCAAGTGAAGGAAGGCCATGAGTTTCAAGAGGGAAGCAAGATGCCTCCCCTAAACATCTCACAGCAAACTTAGGGAGATACCGGATTCAGAGGACCCATCCAGCAGCTCCAGAACCGGTACCCAGCCAGCACACAGCGTGCCCTGCTAGGTTCTGCCAGCAAGCTTCCTAGTTGGGAAGTGCCAGAGAGTCTCTGGACAAAGGACAAGGTTATTGCCTGCAGTCACTCTCCTGAGCTTTGGGCCCTTGAAAGGACACAAGCCCTGCGAAGAAGCTAGGAGGACTGACAAACAAGCATCATCCAGCATCCATCTTTTAGGGACATTTTCAAGACCGTTGAGTCCTTGAACCGCATCCAGCTGCACCACTGACTGTTGTCATACCACAGTCACCAGAGCCATCCTAGCCTCCTCGACCAGCATTTCCGATCCACCAAACAGCACAGAGACAATGATTCCTGTTTCTGAGCCACCGCGCTGGACAAACTGCAGATGTCCTTAAAGCCTTGCTTGCCATACTGCCTGGCGCCTGATAACCACAGCTGTCTCCCTGCCACTAACTCTGCCTCAAAGGCTGCAAAACACCATGGAACTGCCTTGACACTGTCGAGCACCAATAACCTCTTCAGCACCAGGTACATTGTGATTCTGCCCCCCTAGTCCTTCTCTGAAGACCCCTAGAGACAATGATGACCCTTTGCCCCCTTGGTGCTGGAAACGAATAACCTTAAACAGTAAGACTGATTACTTTACCAACTACCCTACTGTCAGTATTCAGAGTGCAACCCTTTCCTTCATGAAACTGTCTGTCCTCTGTGTTCATTTACAGGGTGGGTTGTATTTTTTCATGTGCCAGAACTGTCTGTTGTAGTAATACTAAAGTAGACATTTTTAATGCAACCTGGACAGGACAGTCCTTTTTATCATTGGGTAATAATTGTATTTTTGCTGTGTTGCAACTAACCAACAATCCATGACCTTGTGGAGAGAAGCCTGTGGTTCCGTCCAGGTTACCAAAATTGGACAAGGAGGTCTTATAATTCACTTGTATTCCAATCTGTTCAGATCACTTCTGGTGTACTAGAGGTGTGGGGTGCACTGATGGTTTAGAGACCGATATTCATCCCTGGACCACTGATGCCCCTGAAGTTGATTCGTCACCATGGTAATGCTCTTTGTGATGGTTTTCCTGATCTCCAACTAAAACACCTTCCTGGAGAAACAAAATGTGAAACAAAATGCAGGTATACTTTTATGCTTTAATATTCCTAAATGAGCCGAAATAACAAGCTCTAGTGCTCTATATATTGCGGACCACCGACACAGAAACATTGGTCACCATGAATTTTAGATTTCGAAACAGGGATGACCAAGAGGTGGGTGTGCTGAGATCGTAATGTTCTGGTTGGCGAGTAAGCATATGATCATGTTTAGGAAGACACAGGTGCATGCAAACACTTCAAAGCAAAACATACCAGCTTGAACGCTATTATCTGTTCTACATACAGCAACTGAAGGGAGAATCTATATGCCATCTGATGGTCATTACAATTTAAAAGAACTTTTACTCCTTAAAGGGCTACTGGGTCAATTTAGAGGATATAGGGAATACACTGTGACTAATAGAACCACAGTCCAGAGTGGCAAGCAGACGTGTTTGCATTTTGCAAAACCCTATTCTAATGGGAAGGAAGAGTCTAGCCTTTGGATTTCTGCTAGGATCTTAACACTGTCATTGTTATAGACAAAAGTTCTCATTAGACATTTCCTCAAAATATAGATGCCTAAGACCAGCGTACCACACCTGTTATATAGTTTATGTGTACACCTTTGCATTTTAAACCTCACAAAAGACAAGTCTGTGTCTGCTGCTGCCGGCACATGAAGAATTTCCCTGAAAATATATATATTTTTTTAAATAGTTTCCTTCAAGACTGAATCTTCATGAAATCTTGCTGGCGTCAGCAAAGTATGTCTATGTACACTTGAAACACGGTAAATACTGAAAACCTTTTTGAGAACTATACTACAAGCACTATTTAATTATATTATACAAGGCTATAATCCTGGTAAACTTTATTCCAAACTGCACAACTCCTCGGGGCATCCCTTAAGTCAAAATGAAGTTACACAAAGTAATACAATTCTTAGCTCTACTCTTTTCTTGTAACAACTTTTTTTCCCAGTACCATTCAATGTGCCCTTCGAGAAAACCTATCTGAACGTAAACTCTCTCTATGAGGACTGCAGCATAAACTGAGGCCTCGACAATGTGAACTCTGGCTGACCTTTGAGCTAGAAGTGGAAATACTCCTCTTAAGCGAAAGGGCTAAGTTTGGGTCAACGTTTGTTCAGAATGGATTGTGTCTAGACATGTTCCTTGGGGAGATAATGGGGCTTGAGATTGGGGGTTCTGTTCAGCAACTCTCTCAGTGGGGCTTCATCCATAGGAGCTAATTGGGCCAAGCAGGTGGTGCCCAATTCTCTCAGACATAATGAATGTGGGAAGTAAGAACACTGAAGAAAATCCCATTCTGCCAATGCTAAAAAGGGTTCAGTAGTTTACTTTTTGGCAACAGCAGATATTTCACTTGGCCATGTTCTGTTGGGTGCATCGAAAGGTCTCTAGTAGCCCACCATGGAGTTGAAATGTGTCTGTTGGACTCCCCCCACATGCTTCCAGGTCCGATAACAGCTCAGCAGTATCCCCTACCAAAACTTCCTACAATGTATCCACAAAGACCATGGCTATTTTCTCTAGCATCTGTCTCTATTGCCTCGATAATGTTCATGTGGTGATTGGAGCCAGCAATGGCTTTGATCGGCTGTGATTTAATCCTGGTGCACATCACTTCCTACATGTAAGGTGTTTAGGAAGATTTCCTGGTAGGTCATGTTATTGGGCTAATCAATTTCAGAATTGTGGCCAGAGAAAAGTAAAAAAGGGTTCTTCAAATACATTTGTTTTTGTTGTTGGATTGCAATTCCACCAATTCAGTCCAGGCATTTTCCGCTAAACTGCCACACAACAGGACACTGGTCTCATCATGAGTTGGGAAGTATCCCGGCTGCAATACCGTCTGACTGTAATAGCCTTAGCACCCACCAGTCCAGCAGTATTACCGCTGGATTATGGGTTGGGTGTTACGGTAAATCCCCATTCCCCATTGGTTCCATTGTATCCAATGGGGCATTTGTGGTGCTAATACTGCAGGTTAATACATCCAGTGGGAATACTGCTGAAAACAGGACGCTAAATGGGATTTTCAACTCCAGAAAAATGCTGGAGGTAAAACAGCCATTTAGCGGCCAACTTTTGATAACGCCAGCCCTTAAATACGGTGGTAATACTGTTACCACCACATTTAAGGGCTACAGCCCAACTATTGATGAGGACCATAGGTGTAAACAGATTCTTAGTCCTAATACAAACTAAATGTCTCCTTACTTGGCTGAATACCTGCCGACTTAAACCTGCTTCCCGTGCTGTACTGCCAGCTCCCTGATATAATCAGCAGAATTTGCATCACTTTCTGCCTTATAGTCCCTAGTAAACACAATGAAATCAAATATCAATCTAATAACATCAATATGCCAAGGAATCTATCACTCAAGCAGCCCCAGATGATTCAGTTTGACCTAATTCTGGGATCTGGGAAAGGGGTTCTCTGAGGTGTGCAATGACGCAATCATGCTCTGGGGTTCTGAGGACGCAGGATGGACTTGATGAGTCCTTGAGTGGTGTTCACGAGTTCCCCCTGCTGGATCCTTTGTTGGATCCTATGCTTTTCATTTAAGGCTAGATAGTGATGCAGGCAGACTATCAGTTCTCACTGTAATTGCAATATCATTCGTTACTTCTAAAAAGTTGTCAGAGGGACAGAAAATGAGCTTTGGTGCAGTTAGCTTTTAGATGGGGCTTCCAGATCAATGAGAGATGAACGGTGACACCCAGGTAAAGGGAGATAGTCAAATTCGCCCATTTGGCACCACCTAGTAACACAACATACATTTTGTTCGAACACACAATATATGATCTTTCAGTTCTTAATTTTTAGGAAATTTAAAGCAACATATTGTTCATTTTCTGTCAGTTGTCCTTTCATAACGATAACTGTCTGGTTGAATATAACACTGTTATCTGGCTTGACAGGCTTGACTCTGGATAAACAGGGGGAGCAATTGCAACATCATACAATATGTGGAAGATTGAAATAATGCAAATCGAAAAGAAGCCGTCATTGTTGCAATATTTTAATCAACGATCCTACAGCCTATTTGATAATAAGTGTGTCAAGGATGGAGAGTTGGCCATGATTCATAGCAGGCCGTATTGAGACACTACGCAATTCGGTTGGAAACCATCAAAGCAGCAACACAAACTCATTTGGTGTCTCTGTGACCTCCAGATTACATCATCAAGAACAAAACAATGATACATTGTGATCATCCCAGATCTAGGACATGTCCAGATGAACAGGCAAATTGGTTTCCCCTTAAGCAACAACTGCAGCTTAATTGTGGGTCTTTAATATAATGAGCATTTAAAATACTATTCCGCCCATAAATTGTGAAGGCCAGCGAACTGCTCAGTCTTTCAAGCGTCAAAGGGAAGGATCCAATGGCAATGGTATACAAGGTCCCACCCTCTGGGACACAGATACTGAATTGGGAGTGTTGGGGCATTACATTTAGTGCCAAAGAAAATACTTTTGGTAATAACCTTCAGAGAAGGATGTTCCTCTAAACATTGAGCAATATGAGAGTAGCAGCTATCGCATACTCAAGGGGCCCCATTACGACCCAGGCGTTGGACCATGGTGCTAATAGCACCATGGTCCATGCCGGTAACTTACCGACTCCGCCATGGCGGAATGGGGAATTACCACCCCATTCCGAGGTTGGCGGGGCGGTAATTCCCCATGCCGCCATGGCCCTTCCCCATTCCCATTTTTGCCCCATAGAGCTCAAAGGGAATGGGGAAGGCGCTAATTACGGCACCGTAAATTACGGTGCCGTAATTAGCTCCTAGGTCCCTTTGCGGGTTGGTTTTTTAACGCTTGCTAAAAGCAGGCGTTAAAGTGCAATCCGCAAAGGGACCTCGTAATCAGGCGTTAAGGGTTTAACAGCGCCAACACCTTTTACGGCGCCGTTAACCCCTTAACGCCTGGATTGTAATGAAGCCCAAAGTCTTTTATTTTGTTAATAAGTGATGCAACATAACTTTAGAAGTACAAATAAAGAATATTTGTCTAATTCAGTATTCTTTCTACATTTTATGTTTCATGAATATTCCTTGCATAGTGTCAAAGTTATAAGCCACCCAAAAAGTTCTAAAGTGCTATATCTAAGGGGAAGCCAACTTAGCCATAACTATAGGGCCTCTATCACCAAACATTATAGTCTTGTGATTGCCGCACTATAGTTGATCATCAAGTTCCAAAGGAAACACGTAAATGTAATTGCTAATAACTTTTGACTTGCATGACGGATTTGACTGATATTCTGCAAACAAAAAGTTTATCACAGGCCCCCAGACTGGAAATTTTGGGAAAGGTTTGTTCAAAAGTGAAAAAATTATTAAGAAAGCAAACAAATGCTGTTTACGGCCTACTCCAATTCATTTCCCCACAGCGAAAAAATCAAAATGTTTGTGCAGCGCACAGCTAAAACCGCTGGATGGATTTGGACGAGGTATGAAACAACTTGTGTATGAAGCTTTGACTCATTTTACGGGAGAGGTCTAGGGTTATTCTGCCCAGTAGTTGTTAAAGTATTATAGCTATATCTCCCATGGTGCTTTGCAGCAGAGAGGCTTTTCAGAAATTAAATAGATGCAACTTTCTTTTTTGTTTGATGCAATAGAGATAATCAGAGTTATAATAGGAATATCCAGGGTTAGCCGAAAACAAAAAGTGGAAAAATGTGATTTGGAGGAGGAAAAAAGATGAAATGACACCAGGCTAGAGGTGGGGAGGGGGAAAGAGGACATCATGTGAAATTGGCGAGTTGAGAGTACCTGGGAACAAAGTTCAGAGCTTGAATGTTTTTGCATAACTAGGGTTATAGCAGGAATAACCAAGGTTAAAATAGAAAATGGGATTGGGAATGCAAGTGTGTCACACTAATAACCAGGGTTAATGTATGAATAACTAGGGTTATTTTACAGATACCCAAGGTAATTTGTAGTACATTACTATCATCAGGGTTATACTAAGTGCGGTTATGGTGGTTATGGGAAAAATATATATTTTCAAAAAGATGACAAAAAATAGATTACTACAAAAAAAAGTGGAATGTTTCAGCTACAGTGAGGTGGGGGGTAATGTGTGTGGCTGAAGGCTATGGCTACTGGGTTACTTTAAGGAACCGAATGGTGAAATATGGAAAGTGTCCATGGCCGAAGGTCATGACTAGTGGCCTGGTAGTGTTTTAAAAAAAGAGTGGGCACAGCCAAAGGCCATGCTCTCTTTGGCCCTGGCTAATGAGATAGTGGTCTTCAAAGACATGGAAAATGTCCACCACCACCTAGTCGGTGTAAAGGAAACATATTGTGGGACCATATACAGTGGTCACGGCTGAAGGTCATGACTAGTGGCATGGTAGTTTGTAAAATATACATTGGGCAAGGCCGAAGGCCAGGCTCACTGGCCAGGGAGAAAAGCCTTGTCTAGTGGGCCCAAAAGAGAAGGGGAACCTGGATAGTGCCCACCGCCAAAACCTGTTGCCACTGGACATGGCTGAAAGCCATATCTAGTGGCCCGGTAGTGTTATAAAATGTAGAGCGGGCACGCTATTGTGCTCAAAAGACATCAAAAGTGGCCACAGCCTTATACTGCTGCCACCTGGTTGATGTAAAATAAACATATTGTAGGAACATATACCGTGGACACAGCCAAAGACTGTACTCACTGGCCAGGACAGAAGACCCTGGATAGTTGGCCCAAAAGAGAGGCGGAACATGTGCAGTAGCCACACCCGAAGACCGTGGGTAGTGGCCCGGTTGTGTTTTAAAATTTAGAGTGGGCATGACCAAAGGCCGAACTCACTAGCCGGGGCCGAAGGCCCTGAATACAGGGCTTGAAAGTCATGGATAGTAGCCACGGCTACAGGCTGTGGCCACCTAGTGGTTGTACATTTAACATATTTGGGTATCATATACAAGGGTCAAAGCCAGAGACCCTGGCCATGGACCATTGCTGAGGGCCATTGCAAGAAGCTTGGCAGTGTTAAATATATATTGGGAATGGCCGAAGGCCCTAGCTAGTGAGCTCAAAAGAGAGCTGGGATGCGTGCAGTGGTCACCGCCAAAGGCCGTGGCAATTGGCCATGTCCTAAAGCCATGGCTAGTGGCCTGATAGTGTTTCAAGTCATAGAGTGGGCATGGCTGAAGGCGTGCTCACTCGCCAGGGCTGAAGGCCCAAGCTAGTGGGCTCAAAAGACATAGAAAGTGGGGACATATACAATGGATACGGCTGAAGGACGTGGCCACTGACCATGGCTGGAGGCTATGGCCGTGGCACACAGAATTCTATGGTATAGCAAAACCCATGAAATTCACTGAAAAAACCTTATTTAAAGTTTAGTTAAGTTGACCAGATTTATCGCAAACAAAACCCTTGAAATACAGAGGATGTGCGTAATCATGACCATCTTAACTCATTGCAAAGTCCATGAGCTCATACATTTTCCAAGAGAAGAGAATCACAATGACATACAAAATGGCATTAAGGGGGACAATACATTATGGGGGACATCAACAGGAGTGTGCTGTGTTAAGCCGGTCTTGACTTGTTTTTATCTCCGGGCTCTTGGTGACTGCTGTGATACATTGCACAAATGCAACTAATCACATTTAAGCAGCATGGAAAAGGTAATAAAATGACCGGCTGCAAGAATAACATATGTTCAGGTACTTTCACCCCAGTAGCGAAAATCAAAAGCTGGCACCATATATTAACTTAAATGTCAGGATGGAAAAAAGACCTAACTTGCCCTACGCAAAGGTGCGATTTCCCTAACTAAATAAAACTAAGAAAAGTCTGAGTCAAAGAGTTCAACAGAAGAATATGTCTGTGTCCAAAACCAATACTTGCCCTCACAACTAATCTATACAATGGGTAGGGATGTCAGCAACCAAAAGGAACAGTGTCCAACATAAAGTTCTGAGTATTTTCCAGCGTGCAGCTTCCTTTGAGCTCCCTCCCACAAGTAAGAAACAGTAACAGCAAAAAGTCTCAAAATTACGTCTCTTGAGTTCAGGATGATACAGTTTTAACCAGTACTTGAGGGTCCCTACCCCAGTTTAGTTTAGTTTAGTTTATTGATTTGTATTGCGCACCAGACTCGAGGGTATGAGGGCGCATGAGCAGCATGGTTATTCAAAGCTTGTTTACAGGTTGCTTATACATTGCATTACATAATTATAGTGTGACAGTGAGGACATGAATACAGTTTGGCAGGAAGGAGATAATGCAGTACATATATTTAAAGGATTACATATATTACATATATTTTACAAATGTACATATAAGCATACAAAACAGAAAGCAACCGAGTGGTGTTAGAGGTGTTAATGGTTCGTGTTCTTTATCCAATGGATGTAGTTGTGTCTAAAATGTGAGTAAGGTTGGGGTGTTCTGAGAGATGATGGTAAGGAGTTCCAGTGTTGAGGTGCTTTCACCTGGAAGCTGTTGCCTCCCATTTTGGTGCGTTTAAACCTGGGGACAGTGAGCAGGTTGGCGTTGGAGGTTCTGGTGGGTCTGTTGGGGATGGGTTTGCGTATTCTGTCTGCCAGGTAGCGTGGGGCAGCGTTGTTCAGGCATTTGTGGGTGAGCTTAGAGCTGTGTTCCAAGTAACACAGTTCTAAGCACAAAAGAACCTTGAGACTCCTGTCCCAAGTCAGTAATTTGCACCTGCATGTGCTCTGTGCTATGCTGTAAACACCATATCTGAACTGATCTGTAACAAGTAATACTGGGCGGCTTCTTTGTAACCCTTAATCAAGCCTTCTTAAGCTCTGACATAGCGCCTCGATGCCTGCGGGCTGCCATGTGCTCTACAAATTTAAATAAATAAATAAGTAAACAAATAAATAAATAATGGGTTCAAGTCTCAGGGTTCCCTTCCACAAGACTTAATTTCTGCAGCACAAAAATATCCTTTGTCTTTTTAAAGTTCTTTGTCACACCTGTGTCTTCCTTTTATGGTTTTGTTTTTTATGTACAAATTCTGTTTTGGAATAAACTTCAAAATTTTTGTTAATTCTGCTTTCGATGTAAATTTCTGTTGAAAATTCACATAATTTATTTTAGAATACAGCATACTGGTTTCACTTAGATTTAAAGCATCAAAAGGTTTTACTCAAATTTAAAGTTCTGCTTCACTTCTGAACTTAATATGTAACAGTTCTGTTATTTTGTAAGGTTTTTACTGAGTTCGGCATTCAATAGATATTGGTTGTACAACATTGGTTGTAATTGCTAAGGTTTTTATTCTGTACGGGTTGCGCTCAGAACACACTTTCCCTTCAACCCGCTGCGTAATGTTTCTTTAATTTACTTCCACAGAAATGCCCAGCATTCAGAGACTTTCGAGAACGTATTTCCTCCAACACATGACCACTCTGATACAAAGTATTCCTAGTATTTCAATATTTGACAATGGATTGAATCGGAGACCTTCGAAAACATGTTTCCTCAAACACGCAACTACTCTGATACAATGTATTCCTCAAACAGACAAGTTCAAACGCTTATGCACTGGGTTTCTCAACTGCCAGAAACTCAATGGTCACATTCACATGCTTCCCAGCAGTGTGGATAAGACAGCCTTCTGCCCTTCACGTTGGGGGTCCAACTCCTGCCCCTCAGGAACCCCTTTGGCGACCTCCTGACAAAAAGGAACAAGCATCTTAACCACAGGGAAATGGGGCAGCCTCTAGACACGGCTCCCTTCACAATGTTCGGTCTGTTCCATGGAGACCCAGCTCCTATGCCGTGCTTCTATAGACCGCCTCTCTCTGCAGACCTCAGCGTTTCGGCATGGTTTCCAATTAAATGTCCCTGCTACTAAAGCTGGTCTTCTTGCTGCTTCTCCTGTCACTCTCTTTGCTGGTGTGCTGGTCTCCTTTTATACACCTGCAGCCCCTTCACATGTTGCAGTTGTGGAGGTCCAATCAGCCCTGCCTGACCACAATTAAAGGGACATGCCTGACCTTCACTGCTCTTAACAGGCAGCTTCCTCCTTCCAGTAACCGAGAGGTAAAAGTCATTGCTCTTAGTTGCCTCTTCTTCTTCTCAGTACCGTCAGGGTTTACATGTGGGGAAGCAAGGGCAGCTGACTTACAATAAGCTATAAAGGTCGGGAAGGGTTGGGTTGGTCATCAGTAGGGAAAGGGGATACCATGTCTCGCCGAAGGGCTCCTCACTCCCCGTCCCCACTGACCCTTCGCTCCGGGTGATCCTCATGAGCTTCTTTGCCCCCAGGGTCGGGATCCAACATAGGCGGTCGTTCCCTGGCCATCTGCACAGAGGATCCAAGGGGTTTAGGAGTGAGGCAAAAATTAGACAATTGGCATTATTCCCCCCATCTTCACAGTGAAACTACAAATACCAGATTGTAATTCAGCAAAAGGCATCAAATTGTCTCTAAATGCAATTATTTCAAGGACTGACAGCAGCACATTTGAAATAAAATGTGGATGCCTTTTGTTTTCTTAGTATATTATGCGATATTTAAAACTAACAAAACACACAGCAACTGGAATTGTGGAGTGTCTCACATCCATGCAGCAACCGTGTCCGACCGCGCTTAGCTTCAAAGCGAGGAAGTTGCCTATACCCTCATGCAATGTTGCTCTAATTGGTCTTTTATATTGCACTTGCCTGCTAAGCAACATGGCATGAGGAGCCAGCTGCTATCTTGCTTTGAATCTTATCAGTTTCATACCTGGTTCCTGCCTGGATGAGGGTCGTGGATGCTTAAATCATGGGATGTTTTACCCCGACATCACTGTACCTGTCAAAATATCTTTTTACTTTTTTCTTTTTACTATTTCTATAGCCGCGGGTACAATCTACAGATAACTTTGGCTATCTGTAGTCATTTTTATATATGAACTACAGATAGCCATGGTTATCTATAGTTTATTATAGCCACGAATATCAGAAAAACTGTTGGAAGAAAATGCATTTGAAGCATGTTCCATAACATATAATAGAATAAAAGATAGTTTGCATCTTGCATAAAAGATCCATTTACTGTACACTAGCTTCTGGTTCCCCAGAGGTAGCTCCTGCCTATCGGGTGATGCCTGATACCCAGGAGCTACTTTTTGCTCCTGGTAAACACAGTAATGTTCACCCCTGCATGGTGTCACCCAAATATATAATTCCTTATTGAACTCTGTTAGGCAAAAAGTGTACAATTGTGGCATTATTCCCCCCACCTTGACTGGGAGACTACAAATACCAGAATGCAATTCAGCAAAAGGCAAAACATTTGTCTCTGAGTGCAATACTTTCAAGAACTGACACTAGCATGGTTTACCCAAAAAATAATGTGGATGCTGTGTGTTCTCTTAGTTTGATAATGTGATATTTAAAATGAAGAAATCACACAACACTGAACTGTCTCCCATCCATGTAGCAACCGATACCAACCATACTTAGCTTTAAAGTGAGGAAGAGGCCTTCCCCGAAAGGCCATGTTGCTCTAAGCAGTTTTGTAAGTTGAGTTCACTTATTAGGCAACATGGAGTGAGGGGGCTGGCCTTTTCTTTGCTTTGCAGCTAAGCAGTGTCATTCCTGGTTACTGCATGGATGAGAGACCTGAGTCGCTAGTGATTTTTCACCCCTGATGTCGCTGTCGCTGCAAATATATCAATTTTTTAAATTATGTATAAAAGATTGCAGGCTTTGAGAACTCACAGTGTTTGGGAAAATGAATTGGAAGTATGCCGCAACTTTGGAAAAAAAAATATTTTGTCTTTTAATAACTTTTTATTTTTTAACAAATATTTACCAACTGTGCAGTCAGGGCGCAGGGGTGATCGCACGTCCCTTATCACTTACAAAACTTTGTCCAAACCGGTTACTTGAATCAATAGGTTTTTCTGAGGCTCCTAATGGAGTCCGACTTATCTTGACGATAGGGCTGCGATATATATATATATATATATATATATATATTCAGTAAAAAAACGTTGTTAACGGGACATTATGGTTAAGTTACGCAACTAAAAACCTATGAAATTCAGTGAAAAAACTTTGTTAAAGGGACGTTATGGTTCCAAGTAAAACCGAAAAACCCCTGAAATTCGCCAGTTATGGTAAGCTAAGCAACCATAACTCGCGCAACCACCGTGCACTGCTAAGCCTAACACCCAGGACATCAAAGATGACATCACAAATGTCATTGATGACATCACAGATGACATCACATGTCTGACTCCCCCTTTTTTCCTTTCCTGACATATCTAGGCCACATGATTTTCTTCAGTAACAGTCAGGAACTAAAAACTGTAAATGACTATATTCGTAGACTTATCCTTCAAGTATGTTCTTAGAATAATTCCCTTATGGTCCAGTCATATCATATGAAACATATACCTAGGGGAAGACACAACCTTGAAAGACAGCAATCCTTTTTGTGCATTAAAATTATCAGTAGAGTTATCAGCACTTTCTGATACTTTTGATGTTTTTTCATTACTGTACTTTCCCTGTATATGCTCATATTTTTATATGTTGTACTCACACTATTTTCCTTAGGGTCCAGACACATCATGTGATATATATAGATGGGTAAGTAACAGCTTTGAAAAAGAGCAATCATTTCTCTGCATAAAGGTAATCAGTTAGGTTATGAACACTTTCTGCTACTATTGCTGTTTCTTTTTCTTACTTCAATTCCCGTGTATATATTCATATTTGTATCTGGTGTTGTCTCTTTGTGATTTGTCTATAATAATGCAATTATGTAGTAAGTGGGTTTTATTACCTACTTATCACAAGTTTCACTGTACGCAAAACTCTAATATGAAAACAGTTATCATTTCACTATTCAACATGGCAAGCTTATTAATATTGCACCTCCATCATGTATGCTGCACACAATTCCTATGTTTCTACATGAGTACCTTAGTATACTGGATTGAAGTTAATAATAGAACGTTATTTATATCAATGCATAGCTTAATGCACTGATTAGCACTTGATATTTATTGCAATAATCTTTTACACTTTTTTTATTAACATTACCCTTAGAATCCCTTGTACAGACTTTTCCTAAAAGGTAAATGCACATGTGATGTTATCAGTGATGTCATCAATGACATTTGTGATGTCATCTTTGATGTCCTGGGTGTTAGGCTTAGCAGTGCACGGTGGTGGTGCGAGTTATGGTTGCTTAGCTTACCATAACTGGCGAATTTCAGGGGTTTTTCGGTTTTACTTGGAACCATAACGTCCCTTTAACAAAGATTTCTCACTGAATTTCATAGGTTTTTAGTAGCGCAACTTAACCATAACGTCCTGTTAACAAAGTTTTTTTACTGAATTTCATAGGTTTTTAGTAGCGCAAGTTAACCATAAACTCCCGTTAACAAACTTTTTTCATTAGCACGCAGACAATATACAAAGATGGAGTGTAAAAAGCAATTTCTCTGGGATGGCTTTACACAGAATGTTTAGCAAAGTAAGAATTTATGCTTTTCACAGTGAAGGTCAGCTGCTTCAATTTTTTGCTCGCTGGCCGGAGTGGCCCACGACTCACACTATAAGGTTCTATTGTTTTTTGACCTCGACAGACAAGGATCGTGCCAAAAGACTTCTTTTGAAGGAGGGGTGCAAAAACGTAAGAGACGATAAGGATGATATTTCTGAAACTAAACCGCTTTTAAATATTATATCACTATGAGAAAGATCGTTGGCACAGACGGAATCATATTTAGGGACTGCATTACGCGTAGACATTGGAAAATGCCAATATAATGTAAGTAACCCTTTAGATTATTTTATACCAGAATATAATAACAATAGCGTGGCGTTAAAGCCCGGTTAAGTTCAATGTGGCATATTGTTTTGTGCCGCGCACTATCACCGCCGAAGTGGTCCCCCGGCGCTCAGACGGCTCTGAAAAAGGCACAGGAGAGAGGGTGGGTTAGTGGGAATAAATTAACATACTCCGTTGCACTATCCTCGCTAGCAAATAGTTTCACGCCCTAATAAATAAAATGAATATTTTTAATGAAGACTAGCTCGTGAGACTAATTTATGTTTTTAAAACAGGTACATCCTTCCCTACTGTCAATGCCATGATTTTCAGACCCCTGCCGACGGATTTTTTAACTGCCAGTTGCAGCTACTTCTAAACAACTTCATGACCCTCACCATTTTATGGGACAATCGCCAAGGACCAATATGCCCTTACGCTGTACTAGCGGATAGAAGCAACATACCAACCATTATGGTGGTCTAATGCCTCGTTGTTGGAACAGCCTTCCGATTATCAGTGCAAACATAGTGCTTCTTTTATCATAAACCAACACCCTGTGTACCGCAAAGGAACAGCGCATGACTCAAGATGAACTTTTGCGGATCGACAGCAAAGACAAATGCAAATCGCTGAATATTCTCTAAACATTTGATGTCAAATAAAAGTACTTTACGAAATGTACAATCTTGCTGTTTGCTTTTAAATCACAGTTTCATATTCTGAATTTCGGTGCACTGTGTTGTGAGATAATCTGTGTTGTTTTCCGGGTTCTGTGTAAAGTCACGTAGGACTGGAGACGACTGGGCCTTACACGGTACTAGCAGCTAGAAGCAGCATACCAATCATTATGGTGGTCTAATGCCTCGTTGTTGGAACAGCCTTCCGATTATCAGTGCGACCATAGTGCTTCTTTTATCATAAACCAACACCCTGTGTACCGCAAAGGAACAGCGCATGACTCAAGATGAACTTTTGCGGATCGACAGCAAAGACAAATGCAAATCGCTGAATATTCTCTAAACATTTGATGTCAAATAAAAGTACTTTACGAAATGTACAATCTTGCTGTTTGCTTTTAAATCACAGTTTCATATTCCGAATTGTGGCGCGCTGTGTTGTGAGATGATCTGTGTTGTTTTCCGGGTACTGTGTAAAGTCGCGTAGGACTGGAGACGACTGGGCATGTTTGGCTACGCACCCTGAAACGTCACGGAGAGAGACGGGGAATATGAATGCTTTGATAATGTGAGGCTTAGGGGCGAGAGATATGATTTAGTGTCACAAAAGCAGGTCAGCCAGGTCGATGGGGCAAGTGATAGGATTATCACATAATGTCGGCGCACAGCAGCCTGATTTATCGTTTGTTTAGTGGACAAAAAGTCGGGTAAGGCCCATAGGAAATTGTAATGTCAACGGACATAAGGAGGGTTCTTAGAACACTTTCAACCTGACAACGAACAATACGAACAGCGTTCTCAGAACACCCCCTTTTTGTTTAATTGCAAACATTACCTCCACGTCCACTCTTCCTCGTCCCAGTACTTACTTCATGAGTCCCCTGCCTCCGACACAGGACCTTCTTCTATTTCTTTAAATTCCTATAACTCCTCCACCACATCCACATCACTCAGTTTCATATTACCAAGCCGGAGCATGGGACCTTCCACGCAGGGAGGGTGAGGAGGGTCGTGAGTACTGTGACGAGGTAGAGTAGGACTAGGAGTAATGAAGATTACCGGTAAGTAATCAGAGCATTTCAGGACACCGCGAGTGTTCTAAGAAACACATTCAACTTGCCAGAGTACAATACGGACAGCGTCCTCAGGACACCCCCATTTTATTTATGTACGAACATTTAAGGACACCGCGAGTGTTCTTAGCTCAATTTTAGCTTGCTTGCGAACAAAACAGACACATACTCCGTCCTCAGAACACCCCACCATTTAGTTTATTTAGAAAATTTCAGAACAGCCGTGTTATCCGCAGACAAGTCGAACACAACAAAAGTGTCTAGCACATAAAATAAAACAGAACATTGAACCTATCTCATACTCCCCCACCCTCCCCAAACACTCTTACACACCAACGCACTCCACTAAATACAATTTTTAATCCAAGTTTCACCGCGCTGTCCGCGGTCGTCGGCGAATGCAAGATGGCGGGCGCCACAGAAAATCTGACGCGCTTCACGCACCACGCCGTCCAATCAGCGAACACATCGCATATCCGCGGACATCACGCAAGCCGCTCTGCCAATCAGGGCACTGTCCGTGGAGCGAACCGGGAAAGCCGTCCGCGCAGCGACCGGAGGTATCACTCATTTTTTTG
This sequence comes from Ambystoma mexicanum, assembly GCF_040938575.1. Classification (NCBI taxonomy): domain Eukaryota; kingdom Metazoa; phylum Chordata; class Amphibia; order Caudata; family Ambystomatidae; genus Ambystoma; species Ambystoma mexicanum. The sequence continues at coordinate 1,079,485,975 of NC_090930.1, forward strand.
CCTTACATTTTGGTCATTTTAAAAAAAACTACTGGACGGATTTACACCAAATTTGCAAAAGCACGCTTTCGGGACCAAGCCCCCGCTCCTGCCGCAAATTTGGTTTAAATCCGTCCAGCGCTTTGGGCTGTAGGCGCAAAGTTTTTTCCCATTATGTCTATGGGAAAAAACAAAAGTTTTGTGACCCCCCCTATAACTTTGCCCCCCCTGGGCCAAACCTCTCCAAACTTTCCAAAAAATTCAGAATGGGCCATATAATTTTTTTTGCTAAGTTTGGTGAGGATTCATCAAGAGGGAGCAAAGTTATAAGCCACCCAAAAAATGATCTTCCTATGAAAACACCAACTTAACCATAACTACATGGACGCTACCGCCTCCATGTAATATATATATATATATATATATGTATATATATATATATATATATATGCATATATATAATGAAAAAACATTGTTAAAGGAACGTTATGATTACAAGTACAACCAAAACCCCCCCAGAAATTCACCAGTTATGGTACGCTAAGCAACCATAACTCGCTTCACCACCGTGCACTGCTAAGACTAACAACCAGGACATTAAAGATGACATCACAAATGTCATTGATGACATCACTGATGACATCACATAACTGGACCACTTGCTTTTGTTTACTGACATGATTAGGTTCATTTTTTGTTTTTACTGACAATGAGAATATCTCAAAATTAAAAGGTGCTATATATCTACACATTAACCTTTTTATATGTTCTTAAGTACTTTCTTAAAGTTTAATCTGAGCTTAAAGTGCACATACATGGGACAATAAGCAGGCCTCAAACACATCATTAATTTGTGTACATGATGATTAACTGTAATGTTATTGTCATGTTTTGGTGCTGTTGTTTCTTTCTTCCTTCCTTTAATTTCCCGGTAGGTGCTTCTAATTTGTATGCATTGTGTGTTTTATATGTATTTCTTCTACTAACACAAGTGTGTTGTAAATTTTCAATTATTACCTATTTATTCCATGTTTAACATTACTGAAAACTCTCCTAAAATCGCAATTATTTTTTTTACTATCGGAAATTACCAGACAAAAAATAGTGTACTTCTATGGTGCATGCTGCAACCATTTCCTATATGCATGTATCACTAGGTTCCGCTATTAACAACAACACTAGAATATAATGATTTGTTTGCCTGAGCACATTGTTTGATACATTAAGTAGTTCATGAAAGGTCTTCAAATCACCCCTAACATCTTGTTACCAACATTATAAACACAACCCCTTGTAGGAAGTGCTTATTAAAATGAATTGAAAATGCAACGTCATCATTTACATTTGTGATGTCATCTTTCATGTCCTGGGTGTTAGTCGTAACAGTGCACAGTTGGGGCGCAAGTTATGGTTGCTTAGCTTACCACATAACTGGCGAATTTCTGGGTTTTTTCAGTTTTACTTGTAACCATAATGTCCCTTTAACAACGTGTTTTCACTGAATGACATAGTTTTTTTTTAGTGCAACTTAACCATAACGTCCCTTTAATAAAGATTTGTCAGTGAATTTCATAGATTTTTACCAGTGCACCCTCAATTTCCTACAACTTACTAATATCAAACTTACCCCAATATATCACCATTGGTGTCCAATTTACACAGTTTCACCATAAAACTCTGTCATTTCCCAACTTCTAGCATCATTTTTGAACACTTCTATATAATTTATGCAACTGTTTCCACTGTTTTTGTGTTCATCGACGTTCGCAAACATCTGACTTCATAGCAGACTTTCCGGACAGTGTCACGTGACCATGCATGCGCGGCATAATGACGTGTTCGTTAATGCATCTGCACTTCGCAAACGGGTCCGTGCTTCGCTAACTGTTTGGACTTTCATTTTTCAGCTCATATGGGAACTTTGAAGCTCAAAACGTACCATTGCACAGCTCCTACACCTGTTCTTTCTCATTATCCATTAACAATCTAGCACACAGCACATACTTGGAAGAATATTAGCAAAACTATTGCCATCTCTCCTCACCAAAAGCCACCACCACCACCGGCTGGAGGACCTACACAATGAAAGAACTGCAGTACTTAAAAAGACAATGACGAGAGCCAAGAAGATGAGGTAGAGGAAGTGCCTACCTCTAGCAGCCAAAGAGAATCATCAGGGTGGCACTGATGGGAATGAACCAAAGGCTAAAGCTAACAAAGTGAAATGCACTAGGGCAACGTTGTATTCAATACTCCATGAGACACCACACCAAATACAACCACCACAATGCTCTCAGAAAGGCTGTTCTTTTCTTAGGAAGTAGTAGACTGTCTTTCTCTACCTCATCTTCCTCAGTCAACACTGTAACCACACAACCTACTTCTGTGGGACATAAAATCCCACCAGCTACCTTGCAAGTGATAGAAGAGGCTGTTGATCCATATATTTCAAAGACAACAGTACTCTGTATATACTGCAACACACAACTCTGCAGGGGGGAGCAATTTCAAAGTGCTTTTGAAAGTGTAATCAAGGAGCATGAGAAACACTGCACCCTACCTTAGATGTAACACAAGCACAACATCTTACCCTGTCCACCTGCCCTTCCATATTTGTGGTTGGTGCCTCTTCCATCATTTCCCTCCCCACCAAACATGCTGACCTCTCCTGCAAAAAAATAAAAACACCAACAAAATGTTTCCATTTCACAGTAAAAAAATAGAACTAAAAAAAACATATTATAGACTCCATCTACTTTACATTTCTCAGAAAAGTAGTTAAACTCAATAAGATTCTCCAACATTTCCGTTAGCATTTTGCTATATGCTAATTGCAATAATGCACAATTGTATACTAGAGACAAATATAAAAGGACAGAAACAATTTTCGGTCCCAAATATTTTTCTCTAGCATACAATAAGGACCATAATCGATGGATGTCACGGTGGTCCGCCACTGACTAACTACTGGAGCAGAGGAGTCCCAAGGGTGGGATGCATCTTAACCGTAACGTCACTTTAACAATGTTTTTTTCTGTCATTTTAATACATTTGTATAAGCAATATGTTTTATGATCTTACATCACTGTATATAAGTTATTAACAATTCCTTTTTCCATATATATCAAAGAACTATAAACCTCCTTTAAAAAACCTATTTTTTGCAATAACTACTTATGTCTGTCATTATCACCAACACATGCAGGGGATGCAAATCATTGTTCGATTGCCTACGACATAAGACTCCACCATTACTGCATCCCCACCAAACATACCCCTACTATTCACTGCACCTACCTGCATCCTAGCTCACTGTCCACTGTAGCCTAATAATGTGACCAATGGCCAGTGCTCATTGCTTGCAGCCATGTGCAGTCTCCAAATCCATGGGGCATGTACTTCGGCCATGCCACGTTCCCCAAAGAGCAAATCATAGTACACATTTGTGTTTGCAGCTAGCCAGGCCCAAAACCCAGACACCACATTTATATCACTAGTTTTTGTACTTACATTCTTACACTTTGGAAAAATATAACACAAGATGTATTTCCCAAATTATGCTTTCTGGGCCTTGCTGATGCTCGTTGTCACAAGTAGAATATTTGATCCCATTCAAACCTACCGCTTCCCCCATGCTGCAAGCCCCAGTAAGAAAATTATAATACACATTTCTCCTTTGTGATGGCCAGGCCCATTGCCCATACACCAATGTTACGTCACTGTGTTGTGTACTTACATTTTCACAGTTTCAAAAAAATAAAACACAGGACTTATATGCAAAACCATGCTTTGAAGTTCCTGCTGATCCTCCTCATACATATTTGCTACAATCCCATCCAGCACTTCAAACTGTACCCATGAGCAAAACATGTTTTCCCATTCAAACCTATCCCGATTTCGAAAAACATTTCCACAAAGCCAGTCCCTGGTGGTCATCCCCACTTTAATACCATTGCTGCCCCCTCGTGGTCATGGCCAGTAGCCAAATGGCCATGACCCAGACAATCTGGCCACTGCCCATGGCCACAGGCTACACCTCAGTCATCAAAGTTATATCACTATTTTTGTACCTACATTATGACACTTTTCAAAAAATAAAACAGGACACATTTGCAAAACCATGCTTTTGGGTACTTGCCAAGGCTCCTCACTCAAGTTTTCTGCAAATCCGTCCATGTTTTATTCTTGAAAGGTGTCAAAATGTACATACAAAACAGGGTCATATAAATTATCCCCCACTTTACAAAATCCATTGTATCCTTGGACACACATTCAAGGTTGTGTCTATAATCTGTTTACAAAATTTTGTACAGATTTGTCAAACGGCACCAAAGTTATAAGCATAAAAAAATATTGACACCCCCATCAAAATGTGCCCCCTCTTGACAAAATCCCATCAAACTTTGCAAAAGCATTCAAGGGTGGGTCTAAAATAGTTTTGCAAATGTTTGTGCAGATTGGTCAAACAGCACCAAATGTATAAGCCGTTCAAACATTTTGGGACCCCCCTCTAATTTTGCCCCCACTTTGCGAAACAGCAACAAACTTTGCAGAAACATTAGGGGTTGGATCTAGAATGATATTGCAAGATTTCATGCAGTTTCGTTGATAGGCCCCAAAGTTATAAGAGATCCAAAAACTGCTTTTCACCAACCCTCTAATTCAGAAATAGGCATGCACGGCCCCACACATCTCAGACATCTGCAAACATCACAGGGCTGCCCTGGACATCCAGACTGTTCGTGGATTTTGGGGATGAAAAACATATATTTTTATGCCCATATCTCATCCCATCTTCATCACCCCTCACCTCCCCAGAGATTGTTTCATTAGTTTGACAAGTGCAATGTTGTGTTTTTTTACAGGTTTTTACTGTGAAGTTGGGCGTTTCAAAAAATATGATGCACCTCACACTTTTCACCATTGAATCAGCAGGACCATCCGATGTCCACAGACCTCACGCTGCCCTTTGGGCCAATCGGAGGCCCATCCGCAGATCCAACAGGGAAGTAAATTTGCAGACCGAAGCCAGATATCCCTCATTTTGTTTGACCTACTTTTTGGCTGTTTAAAAAAAAAATGACTTGACGGATTTACACCAAATTTACAAAAACATGCTTTTTGGACCAGGCTGTGGCTCCTATTGCAAATTTGTTGAAAATCCTTCCAGCGGTTTGGGCTGTAAGCATGAGCAAAATTTGTTTTCTATTGCATCTTTGGGAAAAAAACACACATTTTGGGACTCCATATAAGTCCCCCCCCAAGATGAAACCTCACTAAACTTTGCAGAATCAATCTGACAGCGCCATATTCTTTTTTTGCAATGTTTTGTGAGGATTCGACATGGGGAGCGAAGAGTTATAAGCCGGCCAAAATGGGCTCTTCCTGTAGGTTGAGCAACTTAACCATAATTACATATAAATAATAGGGCAACAGTCACCACCATATAGTTGAGTCGGACTCCCATAGGAAGCCCTCAAAATTCTATTGTTAATAACTTTTGATTCGAGTAATGGTTTTGGCCGCAATTTCAAAAGCAATTAAAAGTCTGCCGGTCCCCTAGATTGAAAGGTTTCGTAAAGATTTGTTAAATCTTTTTTTTCAAAAAGTGCGGCTTACTTCCCATTCATTTTCCCATAGACAAACAACATTTTTGGTCAAGCGCATAGTCCAAACAGCTTTATGGATTTTAACCAGATGCCAAACAACTTGGGCATGAAGCGTTGACTCAAGATCCATGTGTGGTTTGGTGTTATCCGTGCAGTAGTTATTTAAATATTTGACAGACAAGAGGGTTCCCCTTCTCAAAAAAAGATTAAAAAAATAAGATAAGAGATATCTCAGTGTTTTACCCAAAACCGGGAGTTTTAGAAATGAAAGAGCTGCCATCTTGTTTTTCTTTTGATACGATAGATATATATACGATAGATATCCATGTATCTATCCGAGGATATGGGCAAATGAAATGCAGGAAAAAAGCTATTTTCAGGTCAAAACATATGCAAATACCATCAGGTTAGATGTAGGGAGGTTGCTTGAGGACTGCAGGTGAAATTTCAAATTATATTATATTATACTTGTAGTTGTGTCTATTAAAAAGCACATGTCTACGTGCGTCGATACTATTCAGCATTTTTAATAGTCTGGCTGGAACCACTGAGACATTTAAAGCTGCATCTATAAGCATACATTTTCTGTGCAATAATCATAGTTTTATGCGGATGATACTTTACAGAATTTTATTTATGTGTGTTATTTTATGTACTTAGTTCAATTGTTTGATTTGAAGGTTCGAAGGCCAATTTAGTTTGATTTTGGGCTTGCTGAAAAATGTACATGTAGCTGCGGATACAAAACAAGGATCTGTTGCCGTATTAAATAGCCTCATCTATGAAAGATGCTCGGTGGGGAAAAAATTGATTTTGTCGGTTTCATTGTTTGTTATTGGTTGTTGTTAGTTTTGAGTTTGTGTAGGGCTTAGTGATAGGTTGTGCTGCAAATGTGTGAGTCATTCTCGTAGTTTCATTGGTATATAGACCTCTTTATGTGGTATTTCTTCTGGAAAGTATAAAAGCCACCATTTTCTGCAGTTTTTTTCAGTTGATTCCTGATTCTCACTGTGCACATGGCGGCAGAAGTGTGGCTGATGTGAAAGTAAGTGTTAATACATATTGACACATTTGAAAGGTTATTTGCAAGGTTGTGTGTGTTAGTTATATTAACCACTGCTATCAGATGTTGTTCATTGTTATTTTCTTTTTTTGCTGTGTTTCAGTGCAAATATTTTTTTTATGTATTTTTTTAAGTTTCAAAATGTGGACATGTAGCTTTTGTATTTGTTAGTAAGGTTGAAGGTTTATTTGATTGCATTGCTTGTACTTTTAATGCACTTTGATGTATGTTGTATTTGTAGGTGTTTGTAGTGTTTTGTGAGGTAGTTCAGTTGATGTGCAAGTTCATTTTTGTAATGTGTTTATTTTTGCATTCTTTTGTAGCTGCATTTTTATCATCATTCCAGTGGATTCTCACTAGATGCTGTACAGTCACTTCTTGTACAAGATCAACCTATATTCAAAAGATGTTGGTACTGCTAGAGATGAAAGCAGTGCATGTATAAAAAGCTTTATTTGTGACCTTTCTAGAATTTCTCATGATTCTTTATTTTGGAATGCTGCAGATCTGCAGGTGTTTTAAGACCCTGGCTGTTGGTGGCAGCACCTTTAATGTGTGGTGGTTGATTTTGTACAACCACCGTTCACAGCTGCAGTAAAGTGGTAAGATGACATGTCTTAGGAGAAGCAGATGTTACAAAGAGGCAACGCATTACTCTCTTGACTGAAACCTTGGGAGCAGTAAAATTGGAACATGTTGAATTGACAATGTTCTAGAAGTTGAGGGTTCTTTCCCTATTGGTGGCCTTCCAATGAAACTGGATGGTTCCAAGGTCAGAAACAGAACATTTGAAGGGCCATGTCTTAGTGTTTATTTGCACAAGGTGGATAGGATTTTCTATATTTTTTTAAAACAGTGTTCTTTTTTCTTGAAATATTGCCAATTATTTGTAGTGGTCTTCATTTTTAAAAATAAATGACAGTTCCTACCTGTGTGATTTTTTTCTATCCTTTGTTCTCCAAGTTTTATTATCCCACCTAATTCTCTCTTGTTCTGCAAGTTTACTTAACCTTCCTCATCCTCTGTCCTGCAACCACCCAGTATAATGTCCTTTGTTTATTTTCACCTAGTGTATATATCCCTGTTTGTTTCTTGTACTGTGTTTTTCCTATACTTTTTTATATTGTTGTATGTTTTTTTTTTAAATCCAAGTTGGATGTATTCCTCCCTATGACCCAATGATTAATTAGTATGTGCGAAGAGAACAACAGTGTTATATGCACAAATGTTGTATTGTATATAGTGCATGTGACACACTGCATTCACAATGTGAAGGTCATATAAAGTGTGTATTAAATTGTGGTTATTAAAGTGTACATGTTCTTGAATTGATTATATATATTTTTTCAGATAGAAGGACATTCATTTTTTTGTTTTAAATGTAGATTAATAACCGTGGCTATGGGGTAGTCCAATGGGCTAATGGATTTTAGAGGTGTGGGTAACTGCAGCAACGACTAAGGGGGTGTCCTAGCCATGGGTTAGATTAAATATACTCGCAGCTACAGCTGTAATTTGCAAAAAAGTACATTATTTTTATGTACTGTTTTTTCTGTCTCTTTTTTTATTGATATTTTACACTAGGTTTATCAAAAGAAACACACACAATCATATAGCCGTGGCAACAAGACTTGGGGCGTTATTGGATTTTTTTGTAGCCACGGCCATACCAAATTTTGGAAAATAGAAATTCACAGATTTATTTTTTAAGATGTATTTAGTGGTGTGTTTGTAAACAGTTATTGTAACATTTTAAATAATTTCTATACATTAATAATAAATATGAGTGTACATAAGGTAAATAAATATGTAAATAAATTTTGTTCAAAACAGGTTTATTTGGATGGGGATGTGGTTGTGAGTTTTGTTTTAATTTTAGGTGTAACACATGATATATCTTATTCTGTTGCCAAATTATCTTAATTTTTACTGTCCCTAATTTGTCTTAAATTGTGATTGTCTTTTTTCATTGATGGCACTTCTTGTTGAATATTAAGGAATAAATCCTTTACTTCTTGTAAGGACTTCATCATTAGATTTGTGATGCTTCCTGTTTCAATCTTCTTGAGACTTGAATCACTTCTTCATCTGTTTGAAAACATTTGAAACATTTTTAAACAACTGAAGTGATAATACACTTTAAAAATAGTTGCATTGGTTGTATACACATTTGATAGTTTGATAGTAGGTAGATACATTATCAGGCCGATTCATGGAATTAATGGGCGCCGAAAGTTCCGGCGCGGAGGTGCCAAAACGTGCGAATCGCAGTGCAAGTGCGAAAATCACAGGGAAACCAGCGCACATCGATTCATGGAAGTCTGTGCATGAGAAAAATATTGGAAGTGCGCTGAAAAAGTGCGCGGCGCACGCCGGCGCACAGGTCATCCAAAGGCGTGCGCCACGGCCACAGTAAAATCGCACATAGCGCAGCGCACATAACAAAAGTAGGAGGAACACGGGGCGTAACACTCGGAATGGGGAACAACGCGTGAAAATATGGGCGTCACGGGGGAAGTACAGGAGGCAAGTGCGCGGAACACCCACACGCTCGCCTACAGCTCGTATTCATGGAATCGAATAGGGCAAACCAGCACACGGGCAAAGACGCGCACAGGGCCAAAGAAGTTCGCCACAAGAAAGCAGGCGGTAGCGTCCCTGCGCCTGTAATAAATGTGCGCCAAAATGTGCGCCAACAAAAAGCACCTATAAACAGCTATGATGAATGATCCATACTGTGGCCCTCTAGGACAAATGAGGTGCAAAGTGGTACCGACAAACACGGACACCCGCTGTGTGAAAAATAGCGTGTGCGTGTATTTGGGGTGCGCGGGAAGTTCCACATGCGATTGGCCTGGGTACGTGTATTTCGGGGTGCGCGGGAAGTTCCACATGCGATTGTCCTTGGTACGTGTATTTTGGGGTGCGCATGAAGTTTCACACGCGATTTCAGCGGGGTACGTGTATTCCAAGGTGCGCGGGAAGTTTCACACGCAAATTTGCAGGGTACGTGTATTTCGGGGTGCGCGTGATGTTCCACACGCGATTTCAGCAGTGGAAGTGTACTCCAGGTGCGCGGAAAGTTCCACACGTGAATCCAGCAGCCTACGTGTATTTCGGGGGTGCCGGGGAGTACTACACGTGAATTGGCCGTGTGGGTCCTCCCAGATGTTCCCTCTACACCCTCCACGGCCCCTGCAGGCGGTCCACACCACAGGGGACTACCCTGCACATGTCCCGCAGGCAGCCCATCCACCATGGCCATGCCCGCCAGCCAACCCACATGTCACCTTGCACTACTGCCCATCAACGCATGTCTCCCAGCACCCCCTCCCCAGCATCCAGGGGCACCCTCCATCAGGCCACCACTCATGTCTCCCACCCCCCAACCCCCAGAAGTCAGGGGCAAACTCCACCAGGCCCCCACTCATGTCTCCCTGCACCCCCACCCCCTAGCACTGTGGGGCACACTCCACCAGGCCCCCACTCATGTCTCCCATCCCCCCACCCCCTAGCAGTCAGGGGCACCCTCCACCAGGCCCCCACTCATGTCTCCCTGCACCCCCACCCCCCAGCACTGTGGGGCACTCTCCACCAAGCCCCCACTCATGTCTCCCACCCCCACAACCCCCCAGCAGTCAGGGGCACCCTCCACCAGGCCCCCACTCATGTCTCCCAGCACCCCCACCCCCCAGCATCCAGGGGCACCCTCCACCAGGCCCCCACTCATGTCTCCCACCCCCCACCCCCAGCAGTCAGGGGCACCCTCCACCAGGCCCTCACTCATGTCTCCCTGCACCCCCACCCCCCAGCATCCAGGGGCACACTCCACCAGGCCCCCACTCATGTCCAACTCATGTCTCCCTGCACCCCCACCCCCCAGCATCCAGGGGCACCCCCCACCAGGCCCCCACTCATGTCTCCCAGCACCCCCACCCCCCAGCATCCAGGGGCACCCTCCACCAGGCCCCCACTCATGTCTCCCACCCCCCCCCACCCCCCAGCAGTCAGGGGCACCCTCCACCGGGCCCCCACCCATGTCCCCCTGCACCCCCAACCCCCAGCATCCAGGGACACCTTCCACCAGGCCCCCACTCATGTCCAACTCATGTCTCCCTGCACCCCAACCCCCCAGCACTGTGGGGCACCCTCCACCAGGCCCCCACTCATGTCTCCCAGCACCCCACCCCCCAGCATCCAGGGGCACCCTCCACCAGGCCCCCACTCATGTCTCCCACCCCCCCACCCCCCAGCAGTCAGGGGCACCCTCCACCAGGCCCCCACTCATGTCTCCCAACCCCCCCACCCCCCAGCATCCAGGGGCACCCTCCACCAGGCCCCCACTCATGTCTTCCAGCGCCCCCATCCCCCAGCATCCAGGGGCACCCTCCACCAGGCCCCCACTCATGTCCAACTCATGTCCCCCTGCACCCCCACCCCCCAGCACTGTGGGGCACCCTCCACCAGGACCCCACTCATGTCTCCCACCCCCCCACCCCCCAGCAGTCAGGGGCACCCTCCACCAGGCCCCCACTCATGTCTCCCTGCACCCCCACCCCCCAGCATCCAGGGGCACCCTCCACCAGGCCCCCCCTCATGTCGCCCACCCCCCCATCCCCCAGCAGTCAGGGGCACCGTACACGAGGCACCCACCCATGTCTCCCTGCACTCCCACCCCCCAGCATCCAGGGGCACCCTCCACCAGGCCCCCACTCGTGTTCACCTCATGTCTCCCTGCACCAATACCCCCCAGCACTGTGGGGCACCCTCCACCAGGCCCCCACTCAGGTCTCCCAGCACCCCCACCCCCCAGCATACAGGGGCAGCCTCCACCAGGCCCCCACTCATGTCTCCCACCCCCCCACCACCCAGCAGTCAGGGGCACCCTCCACCAGGCCCCCACTCATGCCTCCCTGCACCCCCACCCCCCAGCATCCAGGGGCACCCTCCACCAGGCCCCCACTCATGTCTCTGAGCACCCCCACCCCCCAGCATCCAGGGGCACCCTCCACCAGGCCCCCACTCATGTCCAACTCATGTCTCCCTGCACCCCCACCCCACAGCAGTCAGGGGCACGCTCCACCAGGCCCCCACTCATGTCTCCCAGCACCCCCACCCCCAGAACCAGGGGCACCCTCCACCAGGCCCCCACTCATGTCCAACTCATGTCCCCCTGCACCCCCACCCTCCAGCACTGTGGGGCACCCTCCACCAGGCCCCCACTCATGTCTCCCACCGCCCCCCACCCCCCAGCATCCAGGGGCACACTCCACAAGGCCCCCACTCATGTCTCCCAGCACCCCCACCCCCCAGCATCCAGGGGCACCCTCCACCAGGCCCCCACTCATGTCCAATTCATGTCCCCCTGCACCCCCACCCCCTAGCACTGTGGGGCACCCTTCACCAGGCCCCCACTCATGTCTCCCTGCACCCCCACCCCCCAGCATCCAGGGGCACCCTCCACCAGGCCCTCACTCATGTCTACCAGCACCCCCACCCCCCAGCATCCAGGGGCACCCTCCACCAGGCCCCCACTCATGTCCAACTCATGTCTCCCTGCACCCCCACCCCACAGCAGTCAGGGGCACCCTCCACCAGGCCCCCACTCATATCTCCCAGCACCCCCACCCCCAGCATCCAGGGGCACCCTCCACCAGGCCCCCACTCATGTCCAACTCATGTCCCCCTGCACCCCCACCCTCCAGCACTGTGGGGCACCCTCCACCAGGCCCCCACTCATGTCTCCCACTGCCCCCCACCCCCCAGCATCCAGGGGCACCCTCCACCAGGCCCCCGCTCATGTCCAATTCATGTCCCCCTGCACCCCCACCCCCCAGCACTGTGGGGCACCCTCCACAAGGCCCCCACTCATGTCTCCCTGCGCCCCCACCCGCCAGCATCCAGGGGCACCCTCCACCAGGCCCCCACTCATGTCTCCCTGCACCCCCCACCCCCCAGCATCCAGGGGCACCCTCCACCAGACCCCCACTCATGTCTCCCACCCCCCAGCAGTCAGGGGCACCCTCCACCAGGCCCCCACCCATGTCTCCCGGCACCCCCACCCCCCAGCATCCAGGGGGACCCTCCACCAGGCCCCCACTCATGTCCAACTCATGTCTCCCTGCACCCCCACCCCTCAGCACTGTGGGGCACCCTCCACCAGGCCCCCACTCATGTCTCCCAGCACCCCCACCCCCCAGCATCCAGGGGCACCCTCCTCCAGGCCCCCACTCATGTCTCCCCCCCACCACCCAGCAGTCAGGGGCACCCTCCACCAGGCCCCCACTCATGTCTCCCTGCACCCCCACCCCCCAGCATCCAGGGGCAACCTCCACCAGGCCCCCACTCATGTCTCCCAGCACCCCCACCCCCCAGCATCCAGGGGCACCCTCCACCAGGCCCCCACTCATGTCCAACTCATGTCTCCCTGCACCCCCACCCCCCAGCAGCCAGGGGCACCCTCCACCAGGCCCCCACTCATGTCCAACTCATGTCCACCTGCACCCCCACCCTCCAGCACTGTGGGGCACCTCCACCAGGCCCCCACTCATGTCTCCCACCGCCCCCCACCCCCCAGCATCCGAAGTCACCCTCCACAAGGCCCCCACTCATGTCTCCCAGCACCCCCACCCCCCAGCATCCAGGGGCACCCTCCACCAGGCCCCCACTCATGTCCAATTCATGTCCCCCTGCCCCCCCACCCCCCAGCACTGCGGGGCACCCTCCACCAGGCCCCTACTCATGTCTGCCTGCACCCCCATCCCCCAGCATCCAGGGGCACCATCCACTAGGCCCCCACTCATGTCTCCCAGCACCCCCACCCCCCAGCATCCAGTGGCACCCTCCACCAGGCCCCCACTCATGTCCAACTCATGTCTCCCTGCACCCCCACCCCCCAGCACTGTGGGGCACCCTCCACCAGGCCCCCACTCATGTCTCCCTGCACCACCACCCCCAGCATCCAGGGGCACCCTCCACCAGGCCCCCACTCATGTCCAAATCATGTCTCCCACCCCCCCCCCACTCCCCAGCAGTCAGGGGCACCCTCCACCAGGCCCCCACTCATGTCTCCCAGCACCCCCACACCCCAGCATCCAGGGGTACTCTCCACCAGGCCCCCACTCATGTCCAACTCATGTCCCCCTGCATCCCCACACCCCAGTACTGTGGGGCACCCTCCACCAGGCCCCCACTCATGTCCAACTCATGTCTCCCTGCACCCCCACCTCCCAGCAGTCAGGGGCACCTTCCACCAGGCCCCCACTCATGTCTCCCAGCACCCCCACCCCCCAGCACTGTGGGGCACCCGCCACCAGGCCCCCACTCATGTTCAACTCATGTCTCCCTGCACACCCACCCCCCAGCAGTCAGGGGCACCCTCCACCACGCCCCGACTCATGTCTCCCACCCGCCCTACCCCCCAGCAGTCAGTGGCACCCTCCACCAGGCCCCCACTCATGTCTCCCTGCACCCCACCCCCCCAGCATCCAGGGGCACCCTCCACCAGGCCCCCACTCATGTCTCCCAGCACCCCCACCCCCAGCATCCAGGGGCACCCTCCACCAGGCCCCCACTAATGTCCAACGCATGTCTCCCTGCACCCCCACACCCCAGCAGTCAGGGGCACCCTCCACCAGGCCTCCACTCATGTCTCCCAGCACCCCCACCCCCCAGCATCCAGGGGTACCCTCCACCAGGCCCCCACTCATGTCCAACTCATGTCTCCCTGCAACCCCACCCCCCAGCAGTCAGGAGCACCCTCCACCAGGCCCCCACTCATGTCTCCCAGCACCCCCACCCCTCAGCATCCAGGGGCACCCTCCACCAGACCCCCACTCATGTCCAACTCATGTCTTCCTGCACCCCCACCCCCCAGCAGTCAGGGGCACCCTCCACCAGGCCCCCACTCATGTCCAACTCATGTCTCCCTGCACCCCCACCCCCCGGCACTGTGGGGCACCCTCCACCAGGCCCCCACTCATGTCTCCCTGCACCCCCACCCCCAGCATCCAGGGGCACCCTCCACCAGGCACCCACTCATGTCCAAATCATGTCTCCCACCCCCCCCCCCACTCCCCAGAAGTCAGGGGCACCCTCCACCAGGCCCCCACTCATGTCTCCCAGCACCCCCACCCCCCAGCATCCAGGGGTACTCTCCACCAGGCCCCCACTCATGTCCAACTCATGTCCCCCTGCATCCCCACACCCCAGTACTGTGGGGCACCCTCCACCAGGCCCCCACTCATGTCCAACTCATGTCTCCCTGCACCCCCACCTCCCAGCAGTCAGGGGCACCTTCCACCAGGCCCCCACTCATGTCTCCCAGCACCCCACCCCCCAGCATCCAGGGGCACCCTCCACCAGGTCCCCACTCATGTCCCCCTGCACCCCCACCCCCCAGCACTGTGGGGCACCCGCCACCAGGCCCCCACTCATGTTCAACTCATGTCTCCCTGCACACCCACCCCCCAGCAGTCAGGGGCACCCTCCACCACGCCCCGACTCATGTCTCCCACCCGCCCTACCCCCCAGCAGTCAGTGGCACCCTCCACCAGGCCCCCACTCATGTCTCCCTGCACCCCACCCCCCAGCATCCAGGGGCATCCTCCACCAGGCCCCCACTCATGTCTCCCAGCACCCCCACCCCCAGCATCCAGGGGCACCCTCCACCAGGCCCCCACTCATGTCCAACGCATGTCTCCCTGCACCCCCACACCCCAGCAGTCAGGGGCACCCTCCACCAGGCCCCCACTCATGTCTCCCAGCACCCCCACCCCCCAGCATCCAGGGGTACCCTCCACCAGGCCCCCACTCATGTCCAACTCATGTCTCCCTGCAACCCCACCCCCCAGCAGTCATGAGCACCCTCCACCAGGCCCCCACTCATGTCTCCCAGCACCCCCACCCCTCAGCATCCAAGGGCACCCTCCACCAGGCCCCCACTCATGTCCAACTCATGTCTTCCTACACCCCCACCCCCCAGCAGTCAGGGGCACCCTCCACCAGGCCCCCACTCATGTCTCCCAGCACCCCTACTCCCCAGCATCCAGGGGCACCCTCCACCAGGCCCCCACTCATGTCCAACTCATGTCCCCCTGCACCCCCACCCCCCAGCACTGTGGGGCACCCTCCACCAGGTCCCCACTCATGATCAACACATGTCTCCCTGCACCCCCACCCCCCAGCAGTCAGGGGTACCCTCCACCAGGCCCCCACTCATGTCTCCCACCCCCCCAACCCCCAGCAGTCGGGGCACCCTCCACCAGGCCCCCACTCATGTCTCCTCCCCACCCCCAGCAGTCAGGGGCACCCTCCACCAGGCCCCCACTCATGTCTCCCTGCACCCCCACCCCCCAGCATCCAGGGGCACCCTCCACCAGGCCCCCACTCATGTCCAACTCATGTCTCCCTGCACCCCCACCCCCCAGCAGTCAGGGGCACCCTCCACCAGGCCCCCACTCATGTCTCCCAGCACCTCCACCCCCCCGCATCCAGGGGCACCCTCCACCAGGCCCCCACTCATGTCCAACTCATGTCCCCCTGCACCCCCACCCCCCAGCACTGTGGGGCACCCTCCACCAGGCCCCCACTCATGTCTCCTATCTCCCCCACCCCCTAGCAGTCAGGGGCACCCTCCACCAGGCCCCCACTCATGTCTCCCTGTACCCCCACCCCCCAGCATACAGGGGCACCCTCCACCAGGCCCCCACTCATGTCTCTCAGCACCCCCACCCCCCAGCATCCAGGGGCACCCTCCACCAGGCCCCCACTCATGTCCAACACATGTCTCCCTGCACCCCCACCCCCCAGCAGTCAGGGGCACCCTCCACCAGGCCCCCACTCATGTCTCCCAACACCCCCACCCCGCAGCATCCAGGGGCACCCTCCACCAGGCCCCCACTCATGTCTAACTCATGTCCCCCTGCACCCCCAGGTCCCAGCACTGTGGGGCACCCTCCACCAGGCCCCCACTCATGTTCAACCCATGTCTCCCTGCACCCCCACCCCCCAGCAGTCAGGGGCACCCTCCACCAGGCCCCTACTCATGTCCAACTTATGTCTCCCTGCACCCCCACCCCCAGCACTGTGGGGCACCCTCCACCAGGCCCCCACTCATGTCTCCCTGCACCCCCACCCCCAGCATCCAGGAGCACCATCCACCAGGCCCCCACTCATGTCTCCCACACCCCCACCCCCCAGCAGTCAGGGGCACCCTCCACCAGGCCCCCACTCATGTCCAACTCATGTCCACCTGCACCCCCACCCTCCAGCACTGTGGGGCACCTCCACCAGGCCCCCACTCATGTCTCCCACCGCCCCCCACCCCCCAGCATCCGAAGGCACCCTCCACAAGGCCCCCACTCATGTCTCCCAGCACCCCCACCCCCCAGCATCCAGGGGCACCCTCCACCAGGCCCCCACTCATGTCCAATTCATGTCCCCCTGCCCCCCCACCCCCCAGCACTGCGGGGCACCCTCCACCAGGCCCCTACTCATGTCTGCCTGCACCCCCATCCCCCAGCATCCAGGGGCACCCTCCACTAGGCCCCCACTCATGTCTCCCAGCACCCCCACCCCCCAGCATCCAGTGGCACCCTCCACCAGGCCCCCACTCATGTCCAACTCATGTCTCCCTGCACCCCCACCCCCCAGCACTGTGGGGCACCCTCCACCAGGCCCCCACTCATGTCTCCCTGCACCCCCACCCCCAGCATCCAGGGGCACCCTCCACCAGGCCCCCACTCATGTCCAAATCATGTCTCCCACCCCCCCCACTCCCCAGCAGTCAGGGGCACCCACCACCAGGCCCCCACTCATGTCTCCCAGCACCCCCACACCCCAGCATCCAGGGGTACTCTCCACCAGGCCCCCACCCATGTCCAACTCATGTCCCCCTGCATCCCCACACCCCAGTACTGTGGGGCACCCTCCACCAGGCCCCCACTCATGTCCAACTCATGTCTCCCTGCACCTCCACCTCCCAGCAGTCAGGGGCACCTTCCACCAGGCCCCCACTCATGTCTCCCAGCACCCCCACCCCCCAGCACTGTGGGGCACCCGCCACCAGGCCCCCACTCATGTTCAACTCATGTCTCCCTGCACACCCACCCCCCAGCAGTCAGGGGCACCCTCCACCACGCCCCGACTCATGTCTCCCACCCGCCCTACCCCCCAGCAGTCAGTGGCACCCTCCACCAGGCCCCCACTCATGTCTCCCTGCACCCCACCCCCCAGCATCCAGGGGCACCCTCCACCAGGCCCCCACTCATGTCTCCCAGCACCCCCACCCCCAGCATCCAGGGGCACCCTCCACCAGGCCCCCACTCATGTGCAACGCATGTCTCCCTGCACCCCCACACCCCAGCAGTCAGGGGCACCCTCCACCAGGCCCCCACTCATGTCTCCCAGCACCCCCACCCCCCAGCATCCAGGGGTACCCTCCACCAGGCCCCCACTCATGTCCAACTCATGTCTCCCTGCAACCCCACCCCCCAGCAGTCAGGAGCACCCTCCACCAGGCCCCCACTCATGTCTCCCAGCACCCCCACCCCTCAGCATCCAGGGGCACCCTCAACCAGGCCCCCACTCATGTCCAACTCATGTCTTCCTGCACCCCCACCCCCCAGCAGTCAGGGGCACCTCCACCAGGCCCCCACTCATGTCCAACTCATGTCTCCCTGCACCCCCACCCCCCAGCACTGTGGGGCACCCTCCACCAGGCCCCCACTCATGTCTCCCTGCACCTCCACCCCCAGCATCCAGGGGCACCCTCCACCAGGCCCCCACTCATGTCCAAATCATGTCTCCCACCCCCCCCCCACTCCCCAGCAGTCAGGGGCACCCTCCACCCGGCCCCCACTCATGTCTCCCAGCACCCCCACCCCCCAGCATCCAGGGGTACTCTCCACCAGGCCCCCACTCATGTCCAACTCATGTCCCCCTGCATCCCCACACCCCAGTACTGTGGGGCACCCTCCACCAGGCCCCCACTCATGTCCAACTCATGTCTCCCTGCACCCCCACCTCCCAGCAGTCAGGGGCACCTTCCACCAGGCCCCCACTCATGTCTCCCAGCACCCCACCCCCAGCATCCAGGGGCACCCTCCACCAGGTCCCCACTCATGTCCCCCTGCACCCCCACCCCCCAGCACTGTGGGGCACCCGCCACCAGGCCCCCACTCATGTTCAACTCATGTCTCCCTGCACACCCACCCCCCAGCAGTCAGGGGCACCCTCCACCACGCCCCGACTCATGTCTCCCACCCGCCCTACCCCCCAGCAGTCAGTGGCACCCTCCACCAGGCCCCCACTCATGTCTCCCTGCACCCCACCCCCCAGCATCCAGGGGCACCCTCCACCAGGCCCCCACTCATGTCTCCCAGCACCCCCACCCCCAGCATCCAGGGGCACCCTCCACCAGGCCCCCACTCATGTCCAACGCATGTCTCCCTGCACCCCCACACCCAAGCAGTCAGGGGCACCCTCCACCAGGCCCCCACTCATGTCTCCCAGCACCCTCACCCCCCAGCATCCAGGGGTACCCTCCACCAGGCCCCCACTCATGTCCAACTCATGTCTCCCTGCAACCCCACCCCCCAGCAGTCAGGAGCACCCTCCACCAGGCCCCCACTCATGTCTCCCAGCACCCCCACCCCTCAGCATCCAGGGGCACCCTCCACCAGGCCCCCACTCATGTCCAACTCATGTCTTCCTGCACCCCCACCCCCCAGCAGTCAGGGGCACCCTCCACCAGGCCCCCACTCATGTCTCCCAGCACCCCTACTCCCCAGCATCCAGGGGCACCCTCCACCAGGCCCCCACTCATGTCCAACTCATGTCCCCCTGCACCCCCACCCCCCAGCACTGTGGGGCACCCTCCACCAGGTCCCCACTCATGATCAACACATGTCTCCCTGCACCCCCACCCCCCAGCAGTCAGGGGTACCCTCCACCAGGCCCCCACTCATGTCTCCCACCCCCCCAAACCCCAGCAGTCGGGGCACCCTCCACCAGGCCCCCACTCATGTCTCCTCCCCACCCCCAGCAGTCAGGGGCACCCTCCACCAGGCCCCCACTCATGTCTCCCTGCACCCCCACCCCCCAGCATCCAGGGGCACCCTCCACCAGGCCCCCACTCATGTCCAACTCATGTCTCCCTGCACCCCCACCCCCCAGCAGTCAGGGGCACCCTCCACCAGGCCCCCACTCATGTCTCCCAGCACCTCCACCCCCCCGCATCCAGGGGCACCCTCCACCAGGCCCCCACTCATGTCCAACTCATGTCCCCCTGCACCCCCACCCCCCAGCACTTTGGGGCACCCTCCACCAGGCCCCCACTCATGTCTCCTATCTCCCCCACCCCCTAGCAGTCAGGGGCACCCTCCACCAGGCCCCCATTCATGTCTCCCTGTACCCCCACCCCCCAGCATACAGGGGCACCCTCCACCAGGCCCCCACTCATGTCTCTCAGCACCCCCACCCCCCAGCATCCAGGGGCACCCTCCACCAGGCCCCCACTCATGTCCAACACATGTCTCCCTGCACCCCAACCCCCCAGCAGTCAGGGGCACCCTCCACCAGGCCCCCACTCATGTCTCCCAACACCCCCACCCCGCAGCATCCAGGGGCACCCTCCATCAGGCCCCCACTCATGTCTAACTCATGTCCCCCTGCACCCCCTTGGTCCCAGCACTGTGGGGCACCCTCCACCAGGCCCCCACTCATGTTCAACTCATGTCTCCCTGCACCCCCACCCCCCAGCAGTCAGGGGCACCCTCCACCAGGCCCCTACTCATGTCCAACTTATGTCTCTCTGCACCCCCACCCCCAGCACTGTGGGGCACCCTCCACCAGGCCCCCACTCATGTCTCCCTGCACCCCCATCCCCCAGCATCCAGGGGCACCCTCCGCCAGGCCCCCACTCATGTCTCCCAGCACCCCCACCCCTCAGCATCCAGGGGCACCCTCCACCAGGCCCCCACTCATGTCCAACTCATGTCTCCCACTCCCCCGCCCCCCAGCAGTCAGGGGCACCCTCCACCAGGCCCCCACTCATGTCTCCCAGTACCCCCAACCCCCAGCAGTGCGATTGGCCTGGGTACATGTATTTCAGGGGTGCGCGGGTAGTCTTACACGCGATTTCATCAGGGTACGTGTATTACGGGTCTGCGCGAACTTCCACACGCGATATCAGCAGGGTATGTGTATTACGGGTCCGCGTGAACTTCCACACGCGATATCAGCAGGGTACGTGTATTACGGGGTTTGCGTGAACTTCCACACGCGACCGGGCCTGGGAGAGTGGGGTACCTGTATTCCTGGGGTGGGCGGGAATATTTACACGCGAACGGGCCTGTGAGAGCATGTTACTTGGATTCCTGGGATGGGCGGGAAGATTTACACGGTCGCGTACAACGCGCCAAACAAAAAGGTCCAATCCGGAAACACGTAGGCCAGCATGAAGCAGGCGCACGTACCGCGCAGCATAAAAGTGTGCGCAAACAACAAACAAGCTCAGACGCCAGGATGAATATACCGTTCCTAGCAGCAGTGGCCGTGGGATACCGCAGGAGGAGGAGGAGGATAGTCAGGGCCAGAATCTTTACACCCAGAACCAGCCTTTTTGGTATGCCTGATGACCAGGTGTATGGGAGGTACAGGTTTCCACCTCACATAATACTCAACCTGGTCAGTGAGTGGGAGGATGACCTCACATCACCCACCCTGTGCTCCCAAGCACTCAGCCCCCTGGAGAAGGTCCTCAATGTACTGCACTTCTTGGCTACCGGATCATTTCAGTGGACAAGTGCCATAGTGGGGGGGGGGTGTCACAGGCCACGCAGTCACGGTGCCTACACCAGGTGTTGGCCATCATCACTGCACGCCCATCAGTCCGCAGGCACATATACCTGCCCAGAACACCTGCAGAAATGCAGGCTGTCAGCCAGGATTTCTACAGGGTGGCACAATTCCCCAAAGTGCTAGGTGCCATTGATTGCACCCATGTGGCTCTACGTCCCCCCAGGCCATCTGAGCACATCTATATAAACCGCAAGCACTGGCATTCCATCAACGTCCAGGTAGTATGTGATGCCAAGGGAATCATCACCTCAGTATATGCCAACTATCCAGGGTCCACCCACGACAGCTTCATTTACAGGATGTCAACCCTAAACCGGGACATGGAAGCTGGGCGGCATGGCGATGCATGGCTGCTTGGTGAGTATAAATGCCACAGCACACACATACATGACAGATACAGAGTAATGTCACTACCCCACTAATGATCCCCATCACCACCTCCCCAGGGGACAGTGAATACCCTCTGAGCACCCAAATGATGACGCCAATTTGGAACCCCATCACGCCACCTGAGGTAAGATACAACACAGCCCATATTGCAACCTGGGGCATAGTGGAGCGCACATTCGGAGTGCTCAAGTCACGCTTTCGCTCCCTTGACCGTTCTGGCGGGCAGCTGTTATACGCTCCCCCAGTAGCGTGCAGGATCATAGTGGCAGCATGTGTCCTGCACAATGTTGCAACACGCCGGGGCCTGGCTGTGGACATGGTGGTGCCCCCACATCCCCAACCACATGCACGCCCGCTGCGCATGGGAGGGGAAAGGGCACGGGGTGAGGCAGTCCGTACGCAGCTGGTGGCTAATTACTTCACATAGAAATCACACCCCTGTGGAGTGCACACAGCCCTGGCACATACCATCTGACAATCAATGATGACTCAATCTGACAATTCTGATGAATTAAGGGACAGTCAACTGTCAGAACCATAGCAGCCTGAGATTGTTCACCTGGAAGTGTCACAATGTGTGCATCCCTACCTACACAAACACCAACAATGCAGTGTCATCAAAAGACACACTTCTATGCAGCAAACATGAATACCCACTTGCAAAATACAACATGAGAACAGTGCCATGTCACCCAACCCCTCCCCGGCACCGCCACACAACACACCATGGCATGTCATGCTATGTGAGAGCAAACAAATTAATCCCCACAACATGACACAAGTGTCACAAAGTACAGTGTCCCTAATGGAAACTGGCCACACATGAAATGCTCACAGTAATGCAGGACCAACAACACACATTACCAAATATTTAGCAATAATACTAATCACCTACACAACCTCCATCCTACCATAAACATGACAGTACGGATTTAAAAAATTGGTAGTCTCACTACCTGATAATGCCAGCACTTCGACCACTTCCAACTGTACAGTGTTAGCGCCACACAAAAGTGTAGGTGCACTGCTTACAACATGGACTCCATTTCCAAAGTAGACCGCCTTGTGAAGACATGAGGAATGGACCTGCAAATTAGGAGGATGAGTTGGATGCAGAGCCCCATATGAATACACCATGCAGTGTACAATACAACAAAAATATGCACTAGGAATGTATACACAGTATTGACTACAGACTGCCCACACATCAAATGGGAGTCCAACGTCGCTGTGTAAGTCAATGTCACTTGGGCACACCCTTTGCAAGCCCATGAAAATGGGAAGCAGGAGGGGTGTGTGTCACACAAACCCAAGCATCTAACCCAAATTCAGGACAAGCCTGCGTGTGCCCAGCCACAATACAGCGTATGTCCACGGGAGCCACACAAGGCAACACACTGTAAAAAAAATCAAAAATCAAAAATCAAAAAACAGAAATCAAAAAACAAAAATCAAAAATCAAAAATCAAAAATGGCCATGTATGGGCCAGTGGGGGTGGGGAGGCCACCCAGGAGGTCCGAGGAGAGGGTGCACACCAAAACCCACCTGTGTGGATTTTGGGGAAAAAAAAACACCTCCATGGGCTCATGGCTTGCACGGCTACCCTATTGTGAGAGAATCGCTGCTGTCGCTCTCCTCACCCTCTGCAGCTGCATCAGGAGGTGGTGGCACTATGGAAGGCAGCCCACGCAAAAACCTAGTCTGGTCCTCCATGGCAGCAAGCATGCACGTGTGGAAGGTCTGGTCCTGGAGGATAATCGTGCAGAGGTCCCCATGCAACAACTCACGGGATGCCCAGACCTCCTCCCTAGTTTCCTGCATCTCAGCTGAGAGCGGTACGTGTGAGCCGCTCCAGCTGCTGTTCTGTCCTCGTGTCAGTTGAAGCCTCAAGCTCAACAAGAGTCACCCTGAGCTGACGGAGTTCCACCCTCAGGGCTTCCCTGTGGCCCTGGGACTCAATAGAAATGGCTTCCCGCAGAGTCTCCAGTGCGGCCCGCCTGTCCCTGTTGGACGCCAACATGTCCTCCCTGTGTGACTGGCAAATGGAGTCTGTTGCCTGCTGTAGTTGTTCCATCAGCCTTTCTTGGGGGACAATGGAAGTGGCCACCCTATCCATAGCCTGAGCCATCATCTCAGATGATGCTGCCTGTTGGTTTGCCATACCGTATATGGATTGCTTCCATGCGGTATTGCCAGGTGGCGTACGGCCACCACGTCGGCGGGCACCACACCTGTCTGGGGCATGGCGAACTGCGCCTTGCTGTGCCGGCACTGCCTGAGGCTGCAGGACTGCATTCCCCCTCTGATCTGCTGGCCCAGGAACAGGATCATATGTTGCAGATTGTGACCCTGCATCCGTAACCACCAAAGGCGGACCTACCAACACTGACATCCCCATTGAGGGTTCTACCCCGGGTGCAGGTGGGTTGGACAGTACAGAATCCCTCCCGGAAACACTTACCTGCGACCGCCCATAGGTCTCATCATCTGAATCGACACCTGAATAGAGCTCGGGGGAGGTGAACCCAGAGACACCCCTTGAGATAATGGTCTGCAGCAAGTGTGGGTTCTCACCCACCACCACATCACGTCCCTAACTGGTGCCCGGTCGGGCCTGAGACCCCTCCTGCGTCTGCACCATCTCCACAACCCCAGCAGTATCAAGTGCGTCATCCCCTGCAAAGACATGAAAGAAAAGAAATGGGAACAGGCATTAGCACCATGGCACACAATTAGGGCTGAGAAGCAACAGAACCAGTACTTCATTGACACATGTCCCACATGACTATAACCCTCCCATGCATGCACCGTCACTGCGTATGAAGGGGAGGCAAATGGCACACATTGATGACACCAAGATGGAAGACCAACACATTTGCTGCATGCTGGCTAGCAGTGCCATCACACATTGGCCTGTGATTGGCATGTCCAATACACATACATGACACATGCCATCACACAGATGGCATGTACCATAGCCAAGTCACACCTGTGACAATAGGACTGAGAAATGCCTAGTGAAAGTGGTGGAATGCAAAAAATCAGCCTGAATGAACACAGAATAATACGCAACAATGTTGTGGCAAGATGACACTTCAAGGGCAACTGGCGTGAGGTTGGGCTAAATGTCTACTGTTGCCAGTAGGGATACTGCAATACCCAAATCCTGGTGCACAGAATGTATTGGATGAAGCACATGGGTGACCGAAACCACTCAGGCACACACACTCTCACCTGGCACTCAATCAGAAGCCCTCACACACACACCATGCACATGAATGACACACACATGCATGTGCACTCACCAGACAATGCCTCGTAATCTGGCAGGTCTCCCACACCTTGGATCTGTCCCTCCGTGACGTAGGTCCCAGCAACATACTCATGTGGAGTGAGTTCAATGTCCTCTGCTGGAGACCCACCTCCAGTCACTAGAGTAGCGGCATGCCTTGAGGCCAGCTTTTTCTTTGCCCTGCGCTTCAGGTCATTCCAGCGCTTGTAGCAATCATTAGCTGTGCGCCTCACAAATCCAAGGGCACTTATGATGTCCGCGATGGTCTGCCAGTGTGCCAGACGTTGTGCAGGTGTGGTCTTGCATCCTGCAGTAATCACCATTTCGCTGTCATGTGCGGACACATACTCCACAAGTGCATCAAGTTCGGCCTGATTGAAGCTGGGCTTCCTTGGTGATCCGGACTGTGTAGCCATGTCTGGGGCATCAGCCTGTACTGGACGAGCACTCTTCCTCTTCCGCTTGGAAGGTGGTGGGTATCCTGAGTGTCCTACGCCGCTCTGGACACTAGGGGCAGGAACCCCGGTGGACTGTGGACTAGGAGTGTGGGAATGAACACTCACCATGGGACTTGGTGCAGGCATTAGCTGAAGTGTGAGTAGTCAGGGGGAACGTCAGCAGGATGGACTGGGACCAACACTGTCCTGGCTGGGAGACTCAGAGATGGGGTGGATGGAGCCGCATCTGCCCCTGCAGCCTCCCCAACCTGCCTACTCGGGGCAGCAGATGACATAGCTGCCCCTGATCCACGTGGCCTGGTGACACCAACGTGCACCGCCACACGTGGCCTAGACCTGCTGACCTGGAAGCCAGCCATGGAGTCACCCTGTGCCAGGTCTGGTGCCACAATGGGCTGGTCCAACAAGGGCTGAGCAGGGATGGTGTCAGCCACGGTACCCTCAACCGGGGGGGGGCATGGGTGTCCCTGACTGGTCACCCACACATGCGGGGCTAGGGGCACCCTGCAAGTCCTGGCCACGT
Source organism: Ambystoma mexicanum (assembly GCF_040938575.1). NCBI lineage: Eukaryota > Metazoa > Chordata > Amphibia > Caudata > Ambystomatidae > Ambystoma > Ambystoma mexicanum. The sequence continues at coordinate 1,079,512,152 of NC_090930.1, forward strand.
CCCCTACCGTATCCACCACGGCCACCTCTTGAGGCTCGGCCAACTTTGCCACCCTTACCGCGTGCTCGCCTCCCAACCATGGCACTGATGTTGTTGTGCGTATGGGAGTTTCAGTAAACTATTGTCCTGGGCAATTGGGGGTCAAGATGGAATTCGTACCCTAGTGCTCTAGTAAGGCTGTATGTGACCCCTGGGGGAAGATGGCGGGTCACACAACGCACAGGCACCCCAAAAAGGGAGATAATATGCACGCAACCCCTCCTAGACCACGTGCGTGGAAAAATAAACCTGCACAGCGCTGTGGCACCCAGAAACACAAAAATGAACGTATGCGTGTCACACGCAGCCTAGAATGACCTCTGAAGGGGTACGCGACACACGGGGCAAGCACAGATGTTAAATACGTGCGCGACTCACCGTCTGCCTGGAAAAATAGCGTGAAAAAGACGTGCGTGTGCGCGTTGGCAACACCCCCGCCAAAAGAAGAATTGTACGCTGTCTGAGGAGACAGGACAACAGAAGAAGTGAACGCTGTTTGAGGAAACAGGCCCAGGAAAAAGACAAAAAGAGAAAAAGCTGTCAGAGGTAACAGAGAGTACGAACTTGGAACGCTGTGAAGTAAATCGCGTGTGAACCGACAAGAAGTACAGATTTCACCCACTCGCTCTCCACGAAAAGCACGTACAAGGAAATGGCATTCTACACGTACCTTTTAAACATGCCCACACGTCCAGCGTCACTTCCGCGTGTATGCGCTAAGGGCCTATCCTCCAATTACATGAGCTGACACTCTGACGTGCAGTCATTGGACTTGTAACATGCACCCGTGTACAGGGAAACGCACGCGCACGCACGTCACAGACGCGCATACACGCCGAGGCCCTTTCCACCAATTACACGCTATGACACTCTGACGTGCTTATTTTTTCTATGCGCCATGGAAAACGCACATGCGCGTAACCTCATAGACGCGCCTACACGCTGGGGGCCTTTGGGCCAATGAATTTGCGTACGTGTGCTAACGCACTTACGCGCTAACACCCTTTCCTCGAATTACACGCAGACGTGCTGGATTTTCACGTGCCAAATCACTCCGTATCAAGCTGGCCACGCGTAAGCACACGGAAGACCATGCTCCTGCCCAGAAGGCCGAATTACTGCCCCCAGAGCCCCGAGCACGCTCCCACCTGCCATCTGCTGCTGCCTGATTGCCTACTGCCCATGTGCCCTGCCATTTTCTGCCTGCATATCAGCCAGGGGTGCTGTTGCTGTGACCACCCCTGCTGGAACCGAAGACTCCCGACTGGGATTCCATCGCTCCACAGACCAGCCCCAGGACCCAGTTGCCCACCCACTCCTGCCTCTGGGGTTGTCATGTCGGGCACTGCAACATCTTGCACCACTGGCAACCCCCGGCCAGAGAGGCAGAGGGGCACCAGCTTCACTGCCACTGAAGTTGGTGTCCTGGTGGAGGAAGTCCTGGGGCAGTATGATGCCCTCTTCGGAAGTTTGCGCGCCGACAAGGAAGGACGGACTCAGATCTGGACGGACATCGTGACTTCCATCAACGCAGAGGGGGTGGCAGTCCGACTATTCCATCATGTCAAGAAGCGCTGGGAGGACTTCAGGTCCAGAACCCTTACTCAACAAGGCCCAGCGCCTCTTGAAGGCAGCAGATGCTAAGGGGCGCCAGGCCCACTTGTCGGGAGATCAGATGAGGGTCCTGGAACGCATATCCCCAGCGCTCCACGTCCAGGTCCTTGAGAGGCAGACCCGTCTGTAGTCGAGCGGTAAGTGTACATGCATCCTGATTGTAAGCTGTGCGTGTGGTGGTGTGTCAGTAGTGTGCAGGTTGCACATGTGCTTTAATGGGGCCAAGTTGGGGGGGGGGTTGTACAGGGCCGTGAGGCTAACACATGCGAGGGCTCTCATGTGTGAGACATGGATGGTGCTTGTGTGTGTAGGCTTGCATGCCAAATGCAGATGTGTGGGCACACATGTTTGAATGAATGTGTATGTAAGTAGGCATGTTCGTGATGTCACACATTGATGTTGGTTTCAGCTACATGTATCTGCACTGTGTACATGTGCATGTGTGTGTATTTGACAAGGGAGCAACAGTGATGCAACATGGATGCATGTGACACCGGGATGTGGAAGACTGATTGGCAGATGTAACATGGATGCCGATCTCAACACTGCAACGTTGGCAGAGGTGTACACATGCATGCAAGTGTGGTGGTGTGTGTGCATGTGTAGTGCACTCCCTGTGTTGCATGTGATGTCTGGCTCACCTTTGCCTGCTCATGCTGTTGTATGTGTATGGATGGTGCTGGCTGTTGCAATATGGCTGTGGTATGGCTCATGTGTGCGAGTTGAAATGACGTGGGTTGGCGATTGTGATGCCATGTCTGAGGTTTGCCAATGCCACTCATGTACAACTGTCATGTGTGTATGTGTCCATTGTACAGTGCCCTGATGCCTGTGTTTTATTTCTCCCTGTCTGCAGTGTCAACTGATGAAGAGGGAGGAGAAGGTGCTGTGGAGCACAGCGGCAGGGATTGCACCGCCAGCCGGAGACGCAAGGCCCGGCTCCCCTCCCAGGTTGTCATCTCGTTGGGGAAAGAGGAGTCCGGTGCCGTGTCCGCAGCTGCCGGGGGGAGGTCCAAGAGGCGGAGGTCGGAGTTGGACTCCTAGGCAGCAGAAGGGGCAGATGGGACCCCACAGGGCCCAACGGGGGAAGATGGCACGGAGCCATCCAGGTTGGTGGGGGGTTTGGTGGAGGAGGAGGCCGTGCAAGCGACAGAGATGGGATCTGGAGGTGGGGATTCCACTGGTGCTAGTGGTGCAGTGCAGGACTAGGGACAGGAGGCAGCACAGGCCGCCGCGGAGCTGCCTGTGTGCAATCCTGTCCCTGATCCTGTCACTGCATCATCTTGCACCAGCAGGGATGCCGTCGTCCAGACCCGTTTTCAGGCAGGGGATGAGCTTACAACAACTGGCCTTCCTCTGCCTGCGGACGTGGCTATCCAGGTACGGGTTGAGCCTGTCCTGACTGGTGTGACGTTGCGTCAACGGGTCATGCGAGGTGACCTGCAGTCTTTTCATGGGGAGACTGCACGTCATCTCGAATGGCTCGTTGACCGCGTCAGCCTACTGGGACAGGTCACCCAGGCCGGATTCCTCTGTTTACTGGAGCTTGTTCCGACCCCCTCCTCAACTGAACACCCTATGCGCCAGTCGTCCTCCGTGCCATCTTTCCACCCATTTGTCACCTGGGTGCCCTGTGGAGCTGCCTCTGATGATGCGGCCAGGCTGGTGGAGGACACATCCCTGCCACAGTCGGGAGTCGGACGTCCAGCAGGGGTGGCCACATCAACAACTGCACCCCGGCCGGTGGAGGATGTGCAGGCAGCAGGAGTCAGGGCACAGGCACAGTAGCAGCAGCAACGAGGTGGGAGCCATGATGGCTCGGTGCCTTTGACATCGGAGGGGCAGGCATCGGCCGGAGGGCAGGAGGACCCAGGACGGGAAGTGTCTTCCGTGTGGTAGCGGTTGGGCCATGCCATAGATGCGGAGCGGCAGCGGGCGGAAGAGGCACGGCTCATGATGGTCAGGGCGGAGAACTCTAAATGCGGAGGGCCTTGGGCGGGCCGAGTGCCTCGAGGCAATCCACAGGGAGTTGGAGGAGAACATGTCGTCATCCCTGCGGACCCTCGGGGCCATGGAAGAGGACCGCCTCCGGGACATTTAGCAGGAGTTCGATGATGCCCTAGCCCGGAACATCCAGAAGTGAGCCGTCGGACTAGCCCGCTGCCCTTGTAAATAGTTCTTTAGTGTTAAGTTTCCTTTCGGTTTTGTTTTGTTTTGGGGCGTTTGGACAATGCCCCAACTTCTTGTATATATTTCTTCATTAGGTAGGATTTCATTTTATACGTTTCATTTAAAGGATTGGGCACATGGACCCTGGATGTTCACTTTGTACATAGTTTGACAATGGATTTGGATTGTTGATTTTTTTTTTCCCATGGATCAATGGTTTTTTATTATTTTTGCACCTTGGATTTATTTTCTCAGACTGACACTTTGGAGACTTGCTTTTGGATTGCTTTTCATTTGTATTTCATGCGTCTTTTTCATTTATTGGACATGCTGGATTTCTTTTTTTATTTCCATTTTCTTCTGTTCCATTTCCTTGCCTTGCTTTTCTGTTTAATACATTATCATTTGGTACTTCAATGTGTGGTATTCTCTCTTTGGTTTCATGCATGCTGCAATGTGTGTTTTTTCATTCACATGCTGTCATTGGCCCTCATTACGACCCTGGCGGAAATCGAAAAACGATGGCGGAAATGCAACACCGCCATCGAATACCGCTCGGTGCGATTATGACCCGTCACCGTAAAGTACGATGCCATCAGCGACACCGTAGTGAACGCCAACGCAAACTGCACCAAGTACGCGCACGCGCGCCATGCAAAACCGTAATTACCACCATGGCGCAACGGTACGCGAATGCTGACCCTAGCGGACATTCACTTAACGCCATCAAGCATGGCGGAAAGTACCATTCCGCCATGGTGAGAATTACGGCATCGCGAACCAACCGTAAATGGCCCTACTGAGTGCCTGTACACCACTCCCTGCCCACATTGCACAACACCTCGTAGATGCAATGAAGTTACACAATGCAACCAGTGAAATGCACAAGTCACCCATGCATGCTAACGAACAAATGAATGTAGGGGCTCCAAGTGCCTTGTGAGTGGCCATCCATATTTGGCATGGCACCATTGCCGTACTGATGCAGCACAGGCACGTGAAGGTTCAAGTACAGCAATATGAACTGAAACATGAGACAAAACAACAACAGGCCCCCATCGCTTGACACCAGTGTAAGGCAACATTCAAAGCAGTATCCTGAGGGAGACTGCACCAGCCCTGTACTCATGCCAGTAAACAAACCAACCATCAGCATAAGCATGTACCACACAAGTTGGCAGAGTGACTGAGCAGCCAGGCTCATCTCAAGAGGGGCCAATGGGAGCTGCAGGGCACAGATGGCACGAATACAGAAGCTATTCCAATGGACATGACCTCAGTCTCCCTCCAAGAAACGCACGCAAACACAGGCACCTGTGACCAGCCATTTTCTGATAATCACATCATTCCACCAATCCACCTGGCTGACTGGCATCTGTTACACAAAAGCTAATCCCCCGCCCCTGAGCATGACATCATTAAAACAGTCATAATGGCAGGCCCCATCCCTGACCTTACTGGGCTCCGTAGGCAAACGCGGCCAGTACAGTACCACGCAACTATACTCAGAAGCCGGAACCCAATGCAGATCTCCTCACAATACACCGCTCCACAAATAGGAATATGCTACATTACTTGCAAAGAATAACGCTACACGGTTGAAATCAGAATCAAATTTTAATGCACATCAAATTCACCAAGCCCATACAGCTATTAGGTCATAAACTCCAATATATTTTTCATTACTGTGGGCTGCATCCGCAATAAATGACCAGCTTCTCCTTGTGTGACGCCCTGTTCCTTCATGGTACACAGGGGCTACATTCACGTTCAAAAAGGCAACATGGAAGCGCCGAGAACCGCAGGGCCGTCCCATTAGGTAGGCACTAGTCCAGCTGAAAGGCTGATATGTAGCTCCTAGCCACTAGTACTGCGTAAGGGCATGTGGCCCATTGGCGATCGTCCCATAAGATCGTAATGGTGCTCCACTGATTAACTCGAAGCAGCAGGTGTCGGGAGTAAAAGCCATCTGCAGGAGTGGCATACAGATGGCAGCGGCAAAAGGGGAGGAGATACCTGTCACCCAAATGAAATGAAAAAGAATAGCATGGGCATCAGAACTTCATTTGTATTACTCACTTCAATGATCACACTAAATCCACAGCCATATGCATGCTAGCCCACTCAAAAGGATTATTTCCACCCAAAAATCACTTGCGAATCATAACTATATAAATCGAGGTGAAAACACTATTACAAACGAGTGTTTGTGTGCATGCGTCTGTTAAGACAGAATCCATTAGATGGGATTCGTAACGTGCATAGACACAAGTGTTTGAAGGCGCGTCGAGACAGGGAGGGTTCAACAAGGGCAGATAGAGGATGGTCCCACTATGGCAGCTCTGCATCACATAGCGCAGGGGAAGGGGATAGATCCCGAAAAGCCATGTACATGGCAAACTCTCAATTAAATCATCTGTCCATGCATCCATACATCATTCCCTCATCCCGGTATGAAAACGCCTGATTATTTACTCACATCACATTTGAAACTTCCATTGAGTCTTTGCTTAATGCAGTCTGCAAAATCCACTGTGCTCCAGCCCGGAATCCTAGTGTTGTGAAGTAACATGTATTTGGGAACGTCCTGCCTTATCGTCCACTACGCTATTGCGCATCCCATACTATTCATATCAATCATTGCATTCTCGCCATGGCCCCTGTCCCAAGGACATTAAACAATAGAACGTTATATTTGCAGTCAGACCTGTGGGCGTCTCCTCGCCGCTAGCTGAAAACCGAAAGCGCTGTCCTTCGAATTCCTCATTTGCAACATCACGTCGATAAGGCATCTGTGACCGCTTGAAATCACAAATTCATCCATGTAGTGCGGCAGTGTGTGAAAATGGCAACTGGCTTCACTCACAAATGGGACGCCCCGCTTGTCGGTAAACCTCGGTACAGTGCTCGCCCAAAGGGGATTGCAGCTGGCACAGGTGGAATGAATCACCACAGGTGGAGGCTATACAGCCTGAAAACACATAAATTGCACACCCAACCCCCTCCCACAACCACACCCACTCCAAAATGCTACCGGCAGGACTAGCGATGTTGGCCCTGGGGGACCTGATAGCACTGCAAGTACTCCAACTTCAAGAAGAAGACGAACACCAACTACTACAACAACCGGCCGCACAGAGGAGACGCAGGAGGAGGAGGAGGGCAAGGCAGGGCCAGCAAGGGCCACCAGCACAGCCACTACCACCACGCAGGCAGCCCGCAATCCCACGCCTCCGAGCTCATCCGTTCAACCTCACTGCTGAGCAGATCCACACCCTCTACCGTTTGGACGGGGACACCATAACCGCCATTGTGAACATGACACACGCTGACCTTGTCAGCATGATAGATAGCCCAACCGCCATCCCACCCCTACTGAAGGTGGTGTCTGTACTCCACTTCCTGGCCACAGGCACCTACCAGCACACAGTTGGACAGTTGCATGGCATTTCACAGCCACTGTTCTCACGGACACTATCGCAAGTGCTCGATGCCCCCCTGAAGCACGCAGACGACTACATCTCTGTACCACGCTCGGAGCATGACATTACTAACACAAAAGTTGGATTCCATGCACTGGCCGGCATACCGGGTTGCATTGGTGCCATCGACTGCACCCATGTGGAATTGGTTGTCCCACATGCCATGGAGGCCCACTACCGCAACCGGAAACAATATGATTCTCTTAATGTACAGATGGTGTGTGACTCCAACAGGATCTTTACACATTGTTGTGCCCGATTTCCTGGATCAACCCATGATTCTATGGTCTTGAGGAACTCTACAATACCACGCTACATGGAGCGACACGCAGGGAACAGATCCTGGCTACTCGGTGAGTCTCATTTCATGCATGATAATGTGGGGTATGTGATGCGGAAATGACCTGGCAGGTAGGGGGGGGGATGCGTACGTAGCAATGTCATTCCACAAACATCCTTTATTGTCCACATACAGGTGATGCCGGGTATCCACTGAAGAGATGGCTCCTTACACCACTCCGGAACCCACAGAACCAGCATGAGGAGGACTACAACCATGCCCACTCACGTACCCGTGTAGTCATTGAACAGGCATTCGGCCTACTGAAGGCTCGTTTCCGCTGCCTCAGCAGGTCTGGCGGGGCACTCCTGTACCGCCATGAGAAGTTTGCAAAGATGGTCATGGCATGTGTCATGCTACACAACATGTGCGTACGTAGAAATGTGCCCATGCCCCCTGACGCAGAACTACAAGCACCTGATGATGGTCATGATGAGGGTGGGGATGTGGCAGCACCTCAAGGAGTCCGCGAGGCACAGGAGGGCCGTGAAATTTGTCAGAATATCATAGATTCATGCTTCTAGCACTCACGCCTGGTGGCTGATACATGGACACGGGACTTGTAGCACTGTGTGTGTCTGGAACATGCACAATGTGGAATGTACGCCTATAAAGGCTTCGTACACAAAGATCAATGTCCACACATCTCATTGGGTGATTATGTAATGTTTGTAGCATATGTGAAATTATATTACACACCCCATCGACCCGCCACCCAAGAAAGCCCAACACCCCCCCTCCACCCTCCTACCTCCCCCCCGAACACCAGTGTCCAAAGATGCTCATTGTCAGTGGGCAGACGCTATTGCAAGCCCCCTCTCCGGGTATCAGGGGCACCCCTGCCTGTGGAGCGCAGGTTCCTCCCAGATCTACGTTGGGGGCTGCCCTGGACGGAACTTGCAACGGATGATGTCTCTGCCTGCTCACGTCCATGCATGTCCCTAAGGGTTTGTGAGAGCTCAGTGAGCACACGGCGCACAGCGGCAAGTTCACCACATACGTCTTTGGACGTCGCATGCAGTTCCCCCCTCAGGCTCTCGGTGCTTCTCTCCATTTGTACCGTCAGGCTCTCGGTGCTTCTCTCCATTTGTACCCTTAGTGTCTCTGTACTTCTCTCCATTTGTGCCCTAAGTGTCTCAGTAGATGTTTCTATGACTGCCTTAGTACCCCCACATTCATCAGCATGCTCCTTGAGGAGCGTGGCCAGTTGCTGCTGTTGCACGATCACCTGGTCGAGGGACTGTTGCCTCTGCTGGGCCATGGCCATTTGCGGTGGTGTCACAGAGGGGCTGATGACCTCATGTTGCCTTGCCACAGGGCTTGTGGGGGATGGCCAGTCGTCGTCTTGTGGGTGCCCATGCGTGGTATCCTCATGGTGTACGGGATGAAACAAACAGGGGGATTGAGACAGGTCATGGATGGGTCCTACATCGACAGCACCGTTTTCTGTGTCGGAGCATGCTGCCATTAATGCAGTGTCACCTATGGTGCTGCTGCCACCAGAAGCAGTGCCTTCTGTGGCATCCATTGGGGGGACCTGTGGTGCTGCTGTTGTGGGCATGCTGGCTGCTGGGGTGCCTGTTGAAGTCCCCTCCTGTGTGCTGCCACTTGATTTGTGCTGCTGCCGTGTCTTGATCCGTGCAGCTGAGGTGGAGGGTCTTTGGCCGTTGGTCTTGGCCCTCTTTGCAGGTGTGCTGGTAGGGGTGTCCTGGAGCTCGTCGTTTGAATCGGACCCTGTGGTGGAGTAAAGGAGGGCGAGCGTTATTTATGGGTCTGTGGAAATTGGAATGGCAATGTATCACATGCATTGGGGTGGTACCTGAGGGTGATTTGGGTCAGGGCCTTGGAGGTGGTTTCATTTTTGTGTGGATTGAGGATGCAGTTGTTTTGCAGCCTGCAGTTAGGGTGTGCATGCTGCACGTGTGGAGAGTATTTTTAGGATTTTTAATTATTTATGTAGTTAATGTGAGTTTTAAAGTGCGCTATCAGGCCAATGTATGTGGACGTTCTCCTGGACATGTGTTTCTGTTGCACTATGTGGACACATGGTACTTCACATGATTGGACATTGTGGATTTAGCATTGTTTTATTTGGCCCACCTACCTGATTCTTCGGATGTCTGCACTCCTTTCTCCATCCCTCCGACTCCCTCTATACTCTCCATTCCAATGGTGGAGGCACAGATTTCTTCCCAGGGGGTCAACTTGATGGGTGATTCCGATCCTCTCCCGGTAGCTGTGGCAATGTTACGGTTGGCTGATAGTATGCTCCGTACGTGTATCCGCAAGTCGTCCCATCGCTTTCTGCATTGCTGTGGGTTGCGGGGTGCGGTCCCCACCGCACTTACCCGCTGTGCCACCAGGGCCCATATGGCCTTCTTGTTCGCAAGTGCCGTCCTGGTCATTTGCGTCGAGAAGACGACGGCAGCATTCTCCTGGAGGGTTTCTGTGAGCACGGTGAGTTCCTCATGGGAGAAGTGGACCTGCCGCTTGCGGTCGCACGCTTTTTTGGCAACTTTTCCCATTTCGATTGTTTTAACTAGGGTGGCTAACGGGTTGGGATGTGTCTCAGGGTCGGATTTTTAATGGTTGTGTTGGGATTCTGATTTTATAGGTGTACGGCGTGCTGTTTCCCGTTCCGGCCCCATGTTTTTACTTCCGTTTCCGTATATTTACGGTCACCGTATTTTGCGATTACCGCTCATTACGGTGACCGCTATGATGGGTGGCGGAATTGCACCTAGGGCGCCGTACGACGGCGGTGAGGGGCGTTTTGGGGACATTTCCGCCATCGCGGACTTTGCACTTCCGCCATGGCGTAATGCTCGTGCCCGATGGGTCGGAATTAGCCGCACTTTCCTCCATCGTGCAATGGCGGAAATGCTATTTACGCTATGGCGGTCAGGTCAGTTACTTTCCGCCAGGGTCGTAATGAGGGCCATTGTGTGGGTTTGACGGATATATGTTGATGTGCAGACTAGCCATTTGGGATGCTTCATGTGCTGGTGATTTCTTTGTGGGTTGGATGTCATACCTGGTGGTGTGTTCAGACTGGGGTGGCGTGGGCAGTGTATTGAGGGGGCATGGGGGCCATGATTATGGATTGTCATGAGGTGTTGGGGGGACATGTATGGGGGCCTGCTGGCACCTGTCCTGCACTGCTGGGGGGTGGTGGTGCAGGGGAACATGTGTGGGGGCCTGGTGGAGTGTGCCCTGCACTGCTGGGGGGTGGGGGTGCAGGGGGACATGAGTGGGGGCCTGGTGGAGGGTGCCCCACAATGCTGGGGGCCGGGGGTGCTGGGTGACATGTGTGGGGGCCTGGTGGATGCTCGGGGGTAGGGGTGTTGGGAGACATGTGTGGGGGCATGGTGGAGGGTGCCCTGCACTGCTGGGGGGTGGGGGTGCAGGGAGACATGATTGGGACATGAGTGGGGGCCTGCTGGCAGGTGTCCCGCAATGCAGGGGGGTGGGGGTTCAGGGGGACATGTGTGGGGGCCTGGTGGAGGGTGCCCTGCACTGCTGGGGGGGTGGGGGTGCAGGGGGACATGAGTTGGACATGAGTGGGGGCCTGCTGGCAGGTGCCCCACAGTGCTGGGGGGTGGGGGTGCTGGGAGACATGAGTGGGGGCCTGGTGGAGGGTGCCCCTGGACGCTGGGGGGGGTAGTGCAGGGGGACATGAGTGGGGGCCTGCTGGCAGGTGCCCCACAGTGCTGGGGGGTGGGGGTGCTGGGAGACATGCGTTGTTGATCAGTAGTGCTAGGTGACATGTGGCTTGGCTGGGGGACATGAACAGGGGTGCAGGGTAGTCCCCTGTGGTGTGGGCTGCCTGCAGGGGCCGTGGAGGGTGTAGAGGGAACACCGGGGAGTACCTACATGGCCAATTCACGTGTAATACTCCCCGGAACCCCTGAAATACACGTACCCTGCTCAATTCGCGTGTGAAACTTCCCACGCACCTCTAAATGACGTGCAAAGGGGTACGCGACAAACACGGACACCCGCTGTCTGAATAATAGCGTGTGCGTGTATTTCGTGGGTGTGCGGGAAGTTTAGCAGGCGATCGGGCCTGGGGGAGCGGGGTACGTGTATTTCAAGGGCTCGCGGGAAGTATAACACGCGATCGGGGCTGGGGGAGCGGGGTACGTTTATTTCATAGGCTCGCGGGAAGTTTAACACGCGATCGGGCCTGGGGGAGCGGGGTACGTGTATTTCAGATGCTCGCGGGAAGTTTAACACGCGATCGGGGCTGGGGGAGCGGGGTAGGTGTATTTCAGGGGCTCGCAGGAAGTTTAACATGCGATCGGGGCTGGGGGAGCGTGGTATGTGTATTTCAGGGGCTCGCGGGAATTTTAACACGCGATCGGGCCTGGGGGAGCAGGGTACCACTCACCATCTGCCTTGCGTGTAGAAGAATGCATAGCCAACACTGACCCGCTGTGAAGTAATAGCGTATGAACCCCAATGCCTGCAGAACACACGCACTGCACCCCACGAAAAGCACGTACAGAGCAATGGAAATCCATGTGGGATCTTCAAGCCCTGCCAGGGCAACGCCCGTGTGCGATACGTCACAGACGTGCTTACGATCTAAGGGCCTTTGGTCCAATGGAATCGCGTATGCGTGCTGATGCGCTTACGCGCTAAGGGCCTTTCCTCGAATTACACGCTGACGTGCAGAATTTTCACGTGCGAAATCACTCCGTATCAAGATGGCCACGCGTAAGCACACGGAAGACCACGCTCCTGCCCAAAAGGCCGAATTACTGCCCCCAAGAGCCCCGAGCAGCCTCCCACGAGCCATCTGCTGCTGCCTGCTGCCACCGTGCCCTGCCATTTGGTGCCTGCACATTAGCCATCGGAAGGGGTCCAGTTGCTGTGTCCACCCCTGCTGGAACAGAAGACTCCCGACTGGGATACCATCGCTCCACAGCCCAGCCCAAGGACCCAGTTGCCCACCCACGCCTGCCTCGGGGGTTGCCATGTCGGGGCAAACACCATCCGAGACCACTGGCGACCCCCAGCCAGAGGGGCAGAGGGCCACCAGCTTCAGTCAGAAGGAAGTTGGTGTCCTGGTGGAGCTTGTCCTGGGGCATTATGATGCCCTCTTCGGATCCTCACGCGCCGACAAGGAACGACGGGACAGGATCTGGGATGACTTTGTGGTTGCCATCAACGCGGAGGGGGTGGCAACCCGCAACATCAAACAAGTCAAGAAGCGCTGGGAGGACTTGAGGTCCAGGACCCTCATGAAGGCCCGGCGCCTCGTGGAGGGGGGCCGGGGCAGCATGAGTACCATCCAGCTGAGGGTCCTGGAACGCGTACGCCCAGCGCTCCATGCCCAGATCCTTGAGAGACAGACCCGTCTGGAGTCGAGCAGTAAGTGGCCAAGCATTGCTGTGTGAGACAGGGCATGTTGCAGTGTGCTGGTTGTCTGATACTTGCCTGCATGTGTGACATAGGCCATGTACGCGTGTGTGTGTGTGCAGGGACATCATGGTCATGCATGTGAGACCAGTAATGTGTGAAGCACACGGTTGGTGTATGTGTTTAAATGCAACATGGGGAGCCCTATGCGGAATGGACACATGAGAGCATGCCAGTCTCTGTTCCTGGACATGGGTGGGGGTGAGGGATGGGTGCTGATGCCATGTACATGTATGGTGTCCATGTCTGTGTGTCTGACCTGCGTGTCTGTGACTTGTGAATGCCATGGATGCATGACCCATGTCTGTGACAATGTTCAGAATCACTGATGCAGCCTAGTTATCCTTGCATCCACTGTGTCTGGGGTGTACGAGTCCAGATGGATGAAAGTACGGTGAAGTGTGTGCATGTGATAGGCATGACCCATGATGCATGTAAGTTCAAAAACAACATTGTATGTTTCAAGAGTCCCTTGGACATGTACGCTAATGTCCATAGCATGCGCCATGCCTGTTACTGCATGTGTTTTGCCTGCACTGACCCATGTGTTGTGGAGGGACATGATGGAAGTGATCTTTGACAGTGCCACTCATCTGCTATTGCTTCCTGTCTAGGGGACCATTGTACAGTACCTTGATGCTTGTGTTCTATGTCTCTCTCTACACAGCGCAAAGTGAAGAAGAGGGAGGAGACGGCGCTGTGGAGCAAAGCGGCGGGGATGCCCCCATGGCTGCAGCGGAAGGGGTAGGCGAGCCCCCACAGGGGCTTGCAACGGCAGAAGACGGGGTGGAGCCATCCAAGTTGGTGGTTTCCACAGAGGAGGAGGAGGCCGCTACTGAGCCGCACATGGGGTCTGGTGGGGGCATCCCTGCTGGTGCAAGTGGTGCAGTCCAGGGGCAGAGGCAGGAGGCAGCACAGGTCACCGTGGAGGTGCCTGTGCATGTCCCTGACACTGTGACTGCACCACCATGCACCAGCAGGGATGCCCCATCCCAGGCCCGTCCACAGGTAGGGGGATGTCCATGTCATCTGACTCCCCTCCACCCGCGGACGAGGGTCCCCTGGCTGTATGGAGAAGGTCCTGATTGGTGTCGTGTTGCGCACGGGTGTCATTCGTGATGAGGTGCATGCTTCCCGGGGGGAGCACGCACGTCATCAGGAAGAGCACCGTGCCAACGTGGCCCAGTTGGGAGCGGCCATGGTCGGGGGTTTCGTACATGTGTCGGGCACTCTGGCGACCCTCTCCTCCTCTGTGGAGGCTATGCGCCAGGCGTTCTCCATGCCGTCTTCTGGCCCAGATGCCACCAGGGCCCCCTGTGGACCTGCCCCGACCAACGCAGCCAACTCGGTGGGGATCCCATCCCTGCCACAGTCGGGAGTCGGAGTTCCAGCAGGGGTGGACACACCAGCAACTGGACCCCAGCAGATGGAGGATGTGACGGCATCATCGGGCAGGGCACGTGCACGACGGCGTCAGTGGATTCCATCAGCCTGGATGCTGTCGTGCTGGCACAGGCAGTTGCGTCGGAGGCAGCGGCAGCCTCGACGTGGGAGGCATCATGGCTCGGGGCCATCAACATCAGGGGGGCAGCATCGGCCGGAGGGCAGGAGAACCCTGGAATGGGAGTGTCTTCCGTGTGGGAGTGGTTGGGCCAGCAGAGCGGTGCGGAGCGGCAGCGGGCAGAGGAGGAACGGCTCACAATGGTCAGGGCGGCGAACTCCATGCGGAGGGTGCTGAGGCGGGCTGAGTGCCTCGAGGGTATTCGCAGGGAGTTGGAGCTGGACACTGCATTATCCCTGCGAGACCTCGGGGCCAGGGAACATGCCCGCCTCCAAGCCATTGAACAGGAGTTCGATGATGCCCTAGCCCATGACAACAACCAGTGAGCCATCGGACTAGCCCGCTGCCCTTGTAAATAGTTATGTAGTTAGTGTTAGGTTTCCTTTGCTTTTTTATTTTTTTTGGACCTTTTGGAAAATGGACCACATTTTTGTATATAGTTTTTTTATTAGGTAGTTTTATTAGATAGGTTTCATTTCTTCCGTTGGGATCATGGACCCTGGATTGTTTATCTGTATATAGTTGACTGTTGGATTTTATTTTTTTATTTGGAATTTACCCATGGAGCAATGGTTTTCGGTTTTGATTTTCCATTGGATTTACTTTTTTGTACTGTGACTTTGGACACCTTTCCTTTGGATTATGATTTGTGGTTTTACATTATTTTACGGACATGCTGCTTTTGGTTTTTAATTCCCATTGTCATTTGTTTATTTTTGATTCCATTTATATTAGTTTTAATACGTTTTCTTCATCAAACTTCAATGTGTAGTATCATCTCATTGGTTTCATGCATATCATGATGTGGGTTTTGACATTCACTGACACCCATTGTGTGTATGTGAGGGACATGTGTTCATTTACATACTTGCCATTGGGGTTATATCATGTAATTGTCATTTCTAAGAGGTATATGCAATACTTGGGTGGGTGTTTGGCATGTGGAGGCAGCCCATAAGGGCCAGGGATCTAGATTGTGATGACGTGTTGGCTGGGGGACATGAGTCGGGGCCTGCTGGCAGGTGCCCCACAATGCTTGGGGGTGGGGGTGCAGGGGGACATGAGTGGGGGCCTGCTGGCAGGTGCCCCGCAATGCTGGGGGTGAGGGTGCAGGGGGACATGAGTGGGACATGAGTGGGGGCCTGCTGGCAGGTACCCCGCAAGCTGGGGGGTGGGGGTGCAGGGGGACATGAGTTGGACATGAGTGGGGGCCTGGTGGAGGGTGCCCCTGGATGCTGGGGGGTGGGGGTGCTGGGAGACATGTGTGGGGGCCTGGTGGATGGTGCCCCTGACTGCTGGGGGGTGGGTGTGCAGGGGGACATGAGTTGGACATGAGTGGGGGCCTGGTGGAGGGTGCCCCTGGATGCTGGGGGGTGGGGGTGCTGGGAGACATGAGTGGGGGCCTGGTGGAGGGTGCCCCTGACTGCTGGGTGCTGGGGGTGCAGGGGGACATGAGTTGGACATGAGTGGGGGCCTGCTGGCAGGTGCCCCACAGTGCTGGGGGTGGGGGTGCTGGGAGACATGCGTTGTTGATGAGTAGTGCAAGGTGACGTGTGGCTGGGCTGGGGGGCATGCCCATGGTGGATGGGCTGCGTGCGGGACATGACCTGGGGTGCAGGGTAGTCCCCTGTGGTGTGGGCTGCCTGCAGGGGCCGTGGAGGGTGTAGAGGGAACACCTGGGAGGACCCACATGGCCAATTCACGTGTAGTACTCCCCGGAACCCCTGAAATACACGTACCCTGCTGAAATTGTGTGTGAGACTTCCCGCGCACCCCGAAATACACGTTTCCAGGACATTCGCGTGTGGAACTTCTCGTGCACCCCTGAAATACACGTACCCTGCTGAATTTGCGTGTGAAACTTACCGTGCACCCCAAAATACACGTACCCAGGACATTCGCGTGTGGAACTTCACGCGCACCCCTGAAATACATGTGCCCTGATGGAATCGCATGTGATACTTCCCGCGCACCCCTGAAATACACGTACCCTGCTGAATTCGCGGGTGAAACTTCCCGCGCGCCCCTGAAATACAGGTGCCCTGATGGAATCGCGTGTGAAACTTCCCGCGCACCCCTGAAATACATGTACCCTGCTGAATTTGCGTGTGAAACTTCCCGCGCACCCCTGAAATACACGTGCCCTGATGGAATCGCGTGTGAAAATTCTCGCGCACCCCTGAAATACATGTACCCTGCTGAATTGGCATGTGAAACTTCCCGTGCACCCCTGAAATACACATGCCCTGATGGAATCGCGTGTGAAACTTCATGCGCACCCCTGAAATACACGTACCCTGCTGAATTTGCGTGTGAAACTTCCAGCGCACCCCTGGAATACACGTACCCAGGACAATTGCATGTGGAACTTCCCGCGCACCCCTGAAATACACATACCCTGCGGAATTTGCATGTGAAACTTCCCACGCACCCCTGAAATACACATGCCCTGATGGAATCGCGTGTGAAACTTCACGCGCACCCCTGAAATACACGTACCCAGGACAATCGCGTGTGAAACTTCCCGCGAACACCTGAAATACACGTTCCCCGCTTGGCGTTTGCTGTTTGGCAGCCCTGTGAACTGGTCCAGGGTTAGCGCAGACATTTGCGATGAATTGGGGATTTTGATGGCTTTTCCTTGCGCGAGGGCGTTCTTGGGGGCGTAACTGGCGCTGCTGCAGGGTCGCTGCGCCACTCTGCGCCACAGCTGGTTTTGGAGGCTAAAATCCATGAATACGCTGTGCTATGAAATGGATTTTACCGCCACTTTTGTGCGAAATTCTATGAATTACCCTGTATATGTGTCTGCTGCTGATATTTGTTCCTTTAAATATAATTGTTAGTCACATTTTAAATGAAAATATAGTCTGTACTTACAAAATCCTGATTGTGCTGTATTTTCTTCTAGTGTATTGTCTTCAGCTTCTTCTTTTTTTAATTTCTTCCTCTGTAGGATAATTGTCCTCCAGCCATTGCATGTAGTTTTCCATTTTAGTAGTGGTAAAAAGAAAGTATGGTTGTTTGCTTAGAGTTGGAATTAGGAATGGAAGAACATTAATGAGGAGAGAAGGTGGAATCTTTGTATTTGCTTTGTTGTTGGTGGTGCATTGTTTGTGTGGCGGGTGGCTGCCAATATGATGTCTTAGTTTATATATACCAATAAAACTGTATATTTTATTTTATCATTGTTTTAAGAGTTTTTCTACATAGAACATTGTTATTGCTTGACAGTGAGGTGTGGTTGTAGGAGATTGTGCTATTTCTGGTGTTATATTTATTATTTGATTGGATATTTCAAACATGCAGTCAATTTCAGAAGGAGAAGATTGGACAGAGGAGTGTGGAGAATTTGAGAATTTTGAGAATGGGGTTTATATTGATTTTGAAGAGATTGGTGATGTGTTGTCAAAGCATTGTCTTACAGTTTTTAGTTTTATAATATTATTTTAGATGAAGTGTTTGAAATTAGAGGTTTATGCTGCAATTGTGGAGAAACACTTTTGACAGGGAGCACATTTTTTTTGTCTTTCGGAATATAAGATTAATTAATCATCTAAAGAAAGAGCACCGAGAAACGTTCCAAGATTTTCTGAATTGTAATAGAGGTGAAGGGTATTTCTCTGATTAAAAATATATTTTTTGGTTATATATATTTTAAGAGCCTCCCAGAGAACTTTTAAAGTATGTTTGAGAAGGAAAATACCTTTCATTCCTTTTTTGTTATTTAATAGCCACGCTTACGACAGCAGCCAATGAAACGTCGTGCTCTGTCAGGTGGATTATATCCACGGGTACCATATGTCTGATGGATTACAGCTGCGGGTACCACCAAACCAAAGGGACATTGTGTATTTTTTGGCAAGTTTAGCCACATTTACGACTACGGCCTTAGCTGCGGGTATGGCGATTCCAATTTCTGTGCATTGATCATGTTGTTCCATTGATTTTAGACTACACAATTTAACATGCGTTTCTTATTCGATGCCCTCAGGTCTACCTTTATGTTGTTTGAATTGTTACAGCTTGTCAATATCTCTTTTGGAATCTATAAAAAGTATTACGGGTAGCCGCAGCTACCGCAGGTTGACCCGATCCGCATCTATAAATGCTCCAATCATACGTCCAACTTTGTGGCAGGCTTTGGTTGCCGTGGGTATCAACCCCCCATTCACACTCATGGTTATAGCTGTTTGTATTTTGATGCACTGATCATGTTATATTATGGATGCTTTAGTGCATATTTCTACATATGTTTCTGTTTGGATGTTCTCACCTAAGGGCATGTGTGAATTAAATTTTAAACCTTTGTAATATGTGTTTTTCTGTGCATTAGAAAAATGTATGTGTAAGAATGTCTATAGGTGGGTTTTGTTGTGTAACCAAGGTTATAGCTGCTGTTATGTAATTTGACAAATTAAGAAAACATTTTATTTTTAGTATAGTGTGTAAATGTTCTAGAAAGTATTCTTTGAAAGGATTGTGTTGGGGTTTATTGATTGCTATAGGTTGTAATACAAATGTGTTGGGCATTTTACTAGTTTGCTTTCTAAAGTTCTCTTTTTGTGCTATTGATTTCTCAAAGCTATGAAAGTGACCTTTTTGGGAACTTGTGTCATTCTGATCCCAAAACTTAGAGTGTGCACATGTTCTGTGTTTCTCTATTGTGAAGATCTATTCATTAATTGGTGCAGCTGAAGGTGAGTGATTGTGTGCCTTTCTATATGCCATGTACATTATGAATTGTATCTATAAAATAAATTAATCATTTTTGGTGTGTGATTTAGTTAAGTGTATAAGTATTGTTTGGAAAGTCAGGTTTTCCATATTTTACTTCAGTGTTTTTAGGAGAGTGATGAAGCAGTATGACATGTTATGCTATGGTTATGTGTGACAAAAAATATATTTCCGAATAAAGGTTGTTTCTCACTGACATTGAAAGATGTGATATGAATGTGGGTGCATAGGAAACCCTAGTGTGAACCAAGCAGTATAACTCTACCCTTGACAAATATTGCAGCTGTTTTTTTTGTTTATTTATTGTGTAATCTAGATATGAAACACACCGTAAAACACAGAAAAAAAGCAAAAAAATATATAAAACATTATTACAACATTATAGAACATCTTACTGTCTTCCTATTCTTCATATAAACACATTAAGATCAAATATACCTTTTTCATAATACATTTCATGCTCAACCCACTAATTTTAAAAAGTCCTTCCATATAAGAAAACGCTGACGATGTAACAACTACTGAGTCTGTCCTGAACAGGGTGTTGTAAAATTGATCCAAATCAATCAATCTCAGGTCTCTACAGCTGGTTGCATATCCTTTTGTATACATGCTCATAATTTTCTGACAGGCTGTTAACACATGCCTTCTTGTCTCCATTATTTCACCACATAATCTACAAAAACGCTCTTCTCGAGGGATACCTTTCCACGCTCCTACATGATCCATTGTTTGCAATAGATTCATACGAAGGCTCAATATAATTTG
Source organism: Ambystoma mexicanum (assembly GCF_040938575.1). Lineage (NCBI taxonomy): Eukaryota > Metazoa > Chordata > Amphibia > Caudata > Ambystomatidae > Ambystoma > Ambystoma mexicanum. The sequence goes on from NC_090930.1 coordinate 1,079,532,286, forward strand.
CTTCAAGGCCCTCAAGCATAAATTGGTCAAGTAGGAGAATGGTGAGTCTTCCTCGAAGCTTTGCCCAGCATATTCCACATATCTTACTCTCTTGGCAAGTTTTTCAATATTCAAAATCCTATCACCCTTGTTTGCTTTCTTTTTTAGAGTTGCTTCTATATTAGGGCTCGACAGTGCTTCCTCCAGAGTAATTTCCAAGATCCACAGATATTCAACAGTGGATGACCTAAGCTCTTTCATGTATACATCATTATTCTCCAACTATTGCCTGAACCCAATAGGCAAAGCATATCATTTGTGATGAGTTTACTGGGAGCCATTTCCAAGCATAAAAGTGATCTTTGGACCACCCAGCTTGAAATAAGGGATGTAAGCCCCTACTCTAATCTAAGAGCCTCCACTGGAGTGGAAGAGGGAGAGTTTATTATACTTCTGAGTATTGTTCATTCTATTTTCTGTAGCAACTCAACGTGGCTGTAGGGTAAAACTGGCAAACCATACAACAGACTGGGCACAATACTCACTTTATATATTTCTAAGAGTACAGATATATTATGGCCTCCATTCGTTAGCACATATTGTTTTGCTGTGGACCATTTTCTCCAGATGCGTGGTATACACATATCTGCTTAGTAGATTATACTGGGGTTCCTCCTAGTATGGAAACCCAAATAGCAGTAGTGTTCAACCACCTTGAGATACTTATTCTTTAATTTCCAATAAAATTTAAATTCCCCTAATTTGGTACCACACAAAATCATATTCATGGTCTTTGTGGTGTTAATCGACATACAATTTCTTTCTGCATACAAAGCCAATGCGTTAATAGACCTTTGTAAACCTATGGGTGTAAGGTCAAATAGGATTGTGTTGTCTGCGTATGTAAGCCAGTTTATAAGAACACCATTCAGTCTCGGGGGAACATTTCTGATTGCATCCAGAGTATCAGGTAGATCCGGCACATACAAATTATATAAAATGGTAGCTAGCCCACAGCCCTGTTTTAGGCCACAGTTTGTCTCACAGGGACTTCCCATTTCACCTCTCTGGTCTCAGCGAATGACTACCATTGTATTTGAGTTGAGACCTTTAATGTAGTACACTAGCTGGGAATCGATTCCCCAATCTTTGCGTTTCCTCCCAAGAGTAGATGGGATAAACCATCAAATGCCTGGCTATAGTCCACATAACAGCAATAAAGATTATTCCCTCCCATTTCCATCCCCGCCAAAAGATGTTGTATCAACAAGATATTATACACTGTCCCATAGTTTTTCTGGAACCAAATTTGAAATGCTTTCATCAGACTTTTCTCATTGGCCCATTTAGTTATCTCTTTCCACAGTATAGTGGTGAATATTTTCTGGCTGGAGTCCAGCATTGCTAAAACACGATAATTAGCAGGATCTAATTTGGACCTCTTTTTTAATAAAAAGGGAATAAGGATGGATTTCTGCCAAGATTTGGGGATCATTTCTGTGGTCTGAATAGACTTAAAAATCTTAAAGAGTATCTCTGACAAGAGTTTATGGTCCACTATATACAGAATATTAGGTATCGCATCAGGGCCAGGGGTCAACATTGATCTTAGTTTAGTTATAATATTCCTTAGATCCTCAGTGTCATAATCCATGAGGTTATCATTACCATAGCCGTCCAATCGCCTTTCAGCTGCAAGGGCTTCTCATTACTATAATACATTTTCTAGATATAATCAGCCCAATTTTCGGCACTGATGGGATTTAATTCCATTGAGCTAATAGCGGTTCTATTTATGTTAAAGAAGTTCCAAAACGTCCTCTTATTTTGAGTCTTTAATAGACAAAGGAACAAAAGCCATTTGACATTTACTTTGGAAAATGTATGTTGACAACGCCAATTCATGTGGCCTGTTCTTAGATTTGCTAATTTGGCTGATTTTTGGGACTCTGTCAGAGAAGAATCTCGACGCACCACAACCCTTGCTCTTCTCAAGGTCACCTTCTCCTTATGGATAATAATATCATAGGGATCACTATGATGCCTGCTGATGTTTTTTTCCCCAGAGAATGGACCTTATCCCATCCTCTACATGTTGTTATTTTTTGCATCTATAATTCCAGCTGCTATCCACCATATTCCAATTGGGGCAACAAAATGTGTCCATTAACCAAAAGATGGTTATTCGTTTATTTAACCTTAGCCGCTGTCCATTTCACACGACTCCACTGGTTGTCAACACTAAAGGTTTCCCTAAGAGGGTCTAACCTAGTCAGCATAGGAACATAAATCTTTCAGGCCAGGGCTTTATGATCACACTTCATTTTCCCAGGGCTCTATGGGGTAAAAATTACCTAACCCTTCTGAATCAATGATGACATAATCTATATGGTAATGGATAATTCCATTAAACCAAGTAACTAGTCCTTCAGAAATAGCTTTTCCCCCACAAATAAGACATTCCAGGCCAAATGCTTTCATCAACTTTAAATCCCCTGCTATCATGACTCCCCCATAGGTTCCTGCTCAGCCCATTGTAATGACAGCTCTCTGATAGTTTTTAAGATTTCTTCAGTGAGGAACACCAAAGGTGGATCATAAACATTGATGATCAATATCTTTTTTGAAGAGTTGCAATTGTCTTGAAATACTGCTGGGAAAACTTAATGAGAATGACTAGGCCCCGCATAGGTCTGCACTGATAGGCTTACCCGGGATCCTATGGCCAGCCCCCCATTGTCTCTGCCTTTATTAGAGGGGGTTGCATAACTATGCAGTATGGAAAACCCATCTATATGAAATGCTCTTAAGGCCCAAGTTTCCAGTAGGAAGAAAAGGTCTGCACCATTAATAAGTGCAAATCCTTCTGTCTTCCTCAGAAATGAATTGTGACCACAGGTATTCCACAATATTGCAGCTGTGTGTGTGCTTTGCAGTTGGATATTAATCAGTTTTTCTGTGACCCTATATTGGTGATTTTGTACTGTTTTAGAATTCTGGAAATGTTTGAATGTAGGTTTAAAATTGAGAAGTTGTATGAGGAAATGCACCTGGTGAATGCATACTTGGTTATGATGTTCAACAATGTTATTTTGCTTATGTGGAACTTTTTTGGATTCTGCTAGCTTACTGGGAAAGTTAATTTCAACTGGTAAGTTTGAAGTGAACTTTTCTCTCTTGAGAAGCGGTTTGGGAATTGTACTGTGAAGTTATGGCTAAAGGGTGCTAGGTATTATAAAAGACTTTTGGTGTTTAGGGAAAATGTACCAGGTAAATGGTTTGTGAGAAATTATAAAGCCAAGTGAGGAAGGTGAATTCATAGTGGCTAAGTGGGTAGGGTCTGAAAGATTGCATTTCAGCTTTTGCGCCGCAAAATATACATTGTGTTTCACTCTTTGTATATAGGTATGAACTTGCAAATGACATGGTTTCTGCATATATGCATTTTAACATGTTTAAGCTTAATCGTGAATTGTTAGGTTATGTAAGAAATGGGTACTGTGATGTATAAGATTAGCTCACATTTTATTTAGGCCTGTCATTCAAAAAATGGACTGTCTGTCTCCACCACAGATATATCACAACTCGATAAACGTAATGCCTAACTAGTGAAACTCTACTTATCTTAGCTGATGTACCGTATATGAGCTGTTCAATAGTATTCCACATTCAAGCACTTAGAGGAGAGGTGTAGATGGAGCATTTTTTTATACTGCATATTTTCTCTCTGATATAATTGTTGGTAGTAATTTGGAAATAATAATCAGAAACTATATTTGACAGTTTCACAATCTGCTTGGAAATGGTGTGCTTTGGAAGGGCAGGAATCTATTTGGGTTTCATGCTATGTAATGTAATACGTTGTTATGCAATGCACTGGCATAGGGAGATGTAAAATGAATAGGGGTGCATAGTGGGATGGGGGAATATTATTATCAATGATGTTTGTTAAAATTAGCATTCTGGGGCTGCCCAGGGCAATTGGCAATTCAAACTGTAGTAGAGTGGGGATTGGCAGTGAAGAGAGGACATACATTCTGAAATATTTTCTTGAGTTGTAGTAGTAGTGATTAGTTTGTAGGTGAAATGCAGGATAGTGGGTCAGGCTGTTGGCCCTATGATGGTTAAATAGGTGGAAAGAGGTGAGATGCTTGACTTTACATGCTCTTTGATGAGGATAATAAGGATGCATTAGAAGAACTAATTAAATTGGTTGTGGGAGGAGAACGTGTGTGACAGGGCACAGTTATGTGAGTAGCACTAGACTTCATGCTGCCTGTCTGGAGGTGACCTACAGTTCATAAGAAGGTACATGTGAGGTGTGAAAACAGGCGCTGGGTGGAACAACTAAGTAGCAGTGCCTTTTCCTGCAGCTTTTTTCCTCTTATTACCTTTCTCATGAATTGCAGACAGACCAGAGATGCATGAATGATTGGTTGGTACATCAAAGCAAAGATGTGTTACAGATTATCTTGTAACACCTTTATGAATGTGAACGAAGAGATGATGCACATGTATGTCATGTTTTTTTAAGTGAACATTTCTTTCTTTAGAAGTTGTTTGGGAATTGTACCCTGATGTTATGGTTAGAGCTTGCAGTTGCGTAAAAACGAAGACCATCTTGCCTTTCGGAAGCAATTGAAAACCCATCTTTTCAATTAGAACTAACACTTTTAGGCCACTGTTGTCATCTATCTGTCTCTCAGCACCTGGATGGCCACGGACTTTGGCGAGGGTCAGGCATAGTAACATAACATAACATAACATGACATAACATAGAGTATGTAAGGTATTACTGAAGAAATGTATAGTGGGATGGGAGCAACGGTATTATGGATGAGGTTTGCTATGGTAGCTTTGTGGGGCTGCCCATGGCACTTGGCCATTAAAATCCTAGTGAGAGTGGGGATGGGCAGTGGAGGTTGGACATACATGTTGATATGTTTTGTTGAGTAGCAATACTAGTGATTAGTTTGTAGGTGAAAGGCAGGTTAGTGGGTCAGGCCATTGGATTATGATGCTTAAATAGGTGGAAACAGGTGAGTGTGTTCATTGTGCATGTTTTTTTTTATGAGAATAGCTAAGGAGTACTGATTAAATGGGTGGTGGGAGAAGCAAGGGTGTGGCAGGTCCAGTGACATGACCAGCAGTATAATCAATGAATGGTGTGTGCCTGGAGTTGGCCTATAGCTATAAGGTAGAGGGTTCTAAGGTGTGACAACTTGAGCTGGGTGGAGCAACTAAGTGGCAGTGCTTTATCTTGGAACCATGTTCAATTATTACATTATTTATTAATTGAGGACACACCAGAGATGAATGAATAGTTGGTTTGTACAATAAAGCAACAATGTGTTACAGATTATTTTGCAACCCCTTTATTAATGTGAATGAAGAAATGATGGTAATTATTGTCATGTTGTTTCCAGTGAACATTTCTTCTTTTTAGAAGTTGTTTGGGAACTTTACTCTGACGTTATGTGTAGAGTATGTGAGGTATTATTGAAGACATTTATAGTGGTATGGGGATAATGGTATTATTGATTAGATTTGGTAGGATAGCTTTCTGGGGCTGCTGAGGACACTTAGCCATTGAAACTCCAGTGAGAGAGGAAATGCTCAGTGGAGGGAGGACATACATGCTGATATGTTTTGTTGAGTAGCAGTAGTGGTGATTCATTTGTAGGTAAAAGGCAGGATATTGGGTGAAGCTGTTAGTTTATGATATTTAAATAGTTGGGAACAGGTGAGGTGGTTTATTTAGCATGTTATCTGATGAGAACAGCTAAGGAAGACTGATTAAACGGGTGGTGGGAGAAGAAAGGGTGTGGCAGGGCCCAGTTATGTGACCAGCAGTATACTCAATGGTGTGTGTGTGTGAAGATACCTTGCTCTTGTTAAGTAGAGGCGTGTAAGGCACGAAAACTGCAGCTGGTTGGGGCAACTAGGTGGCAGTGTGTTTTCTTACATCTCTATTATATTATTACATTACTTATTAACTGAGGACACACCAGAGATGCATGAAGGGTAGGTTGGTACATGAAAGCAAAGATGTGTAACATATTATCTTGCAACACCTTTATAAATGTGTAATAAGAAAATATAGTAATGTATGCCATGTTTATTGTGTTTAGGCCAAAGATGTCCACTTTGCAGGTTTAGTTTATAGTGATCAATTAATGTAGAGAGAGAAGAGCATCAACCCTTCTTTCACAATTCTTTTGAAGCAATGGGCCTCACTACCAGGTTGGAGGTAGCCTTGGTGGTAAAACCAGCAAGGCTACCTCCATACCGGCGAGAAAGTCTGGTACTCGTGAATGGGCAATTACAGAGATATTCCGGCCCATCCGGACCCAGTAATTGACCTTTTGCGGGTGCCGGAGCCGGTACATCCACATTCCCATTTGAACCCCATAGGGCCCAATGGGGATGGGGATGCCTGTAGCACTGGCACCGTTCATAATGGTGCCGGTGCTACAGGCTTGCTGTGCTCATGGGTGCCATTTATTCCACCAGGACAGACCTGGCAGAATGGAATGCACCTGCGGCACAACTCAGAGTTTGCCAGTCCGGACACAACAGTACCAGTGAGTTTACCGGTACCGTTGTGTCCGGACCTGCAACTTCGTAATGAGGCCCAATGTCTTTTGTTTAGTAGGCTCACATACCTTTTGTAAATTAGTCTCATATGATTGAAGGAAGTGTGTGAAGGATTGCATGTAGTGTAAATAAGATGGGCAAATTATAGTTATAATCAGTGATAATTGAGTTTCTCAGTTTGGGATGCATTTGTGTTTTGTATAGTACATTTTCAAGATGCTATGCCTGAAGGAAAGTTGAGGTAAATATGTAGATTGTGACTATTTGTTTCACAGCGTAGGAAATCATTATAAAGGATGCATATATGAAGTGAAAGATATGCACCAAGTATGGGACTTGCCGAAGTATATCTATTGAAAAAGAAGGAAGGACATTTGTGTAACTACTTTTATGTCACATTTGTGGAAGTGTTTGCATGTAGTTTTAAATTTGACAAATTTATATTGGAATGCTGCTGATGAATCCTAATACCGTTATCATGTTGGAAAATGTCCTTTTTTTGTATTTGTGGTACATTTTTACTGGTAAGTTTGCTGTGGACATTTGTTCTTTTGAGAAGTGGTTTGGGAATTGTACTCTGAATATATGGGTACAGTATGCCTGGTATTACTAACAAACAGTTTTTTGCATCCGGACAAGGTCAATATTGATGAGGTTTGCTAGTGTAGCATCGTGGGACTTGCCAGGGCACTTGGCCTTTCAAATGGCAGTGAGAGTGGTGATGGGCAGTGGAGACAGGATGCATATGGTGATGCATTTTATTGAGTAGCATTAGTAGGGATTAGTTTGTAGGTGAAATGAAGGATAGTGGGTCAGAACATTGGCCTTATTAGGCCTGAACAGGTAGAAACAGGTGCAACTCTTGTATTTGCATGTTGTTTGATGAGGATGCTTAAAGAGGACTGATTAAGAAGGTGGTGGGAGGAGTAAGTGAGTGTCAGGCTCCAGTCATGTGAGCAGCAGACTACTCAATGCTGTGTGTGTGGAGTTAACCTACAATCTTTAAGTAGAGGTTTGTAAGGTGTGAAAACTGGACCTGAGAGGAGCAACTGCAGGTGTTCTATTTCATCACCTCCCTCAAGAATTGAGGACACACCAGAGATTAATGAATGGCAGGTTGCTACATTAAAGTCAAGATATGTCATAGATTATCTTGCTATGCCTTTATGTATGTAAATTAATAAGTTATGGTCATTTTTCTATGCATATTGTGTTCAGGAGTAAGATGTGCAATGTGAATGTTTAGTTTTAAGTGATAAATAAAAATAAGGGATAAGACCATGCCACCTTCCTTAAAAGTTCTGGTGAAGTAATTCTTTTTGCCTATATGCTGATATAAGTTTTATCAATTTTTGATACATGATTGGAGAATGTGTGTGAAGGATTGCATGTAGTGTAAATAAGATGAGCGAAGTAGAGTTTGTATGGATGGAAACTGAGTTTTTGAGTTTGTTATGCATTTGTGGTTGGAACAGTAGATTTTTAAGATGGTAAGATTGCATGAAACCTGAGATAATTGTACAGATGATAGTGATGATTTGCTTTACAGCCTATTTGATAAAGGATGTGCATATGAAATGAAAGATTTCAAGAAATATGGTGCAAATTCAGCAACGCTGGGGAATGCACTCCAAGGAGTCCTTTGTGATTCCTCTCTGAATCATAAAGCCTTTGATTTGTAAACAAAAAACCTCTGAGGTAGTCTTGTGGAAATCATTTCCAGCTTTAATGGATTCACAGGGGAACAAAAATAAAGGTGTGGAACAACACATTTCACAGCCTACTGACTGCTTGTTCACGTACAGAGAACTCTCTGTGGGAAACCTTTTTAAACAAGACAACATGAAACTCTATAGTTATTTATCTTTGTGTTTTTTTCAATTCCTTATTGATTGTCCTTTGTTGCTTTCCTTGACAATAATGCCTCTATACAGTCGGTGTGCCTTTCTTACAACCATTTTGAAACGGATTAGCCTCTACGAGATAGACAGTGCTGTCTATAGAAAGTTTACTACAAAATATTTTGCAAATTGTGTAAGAAAGTTTTCACTTTCCGGCCAATACCCAAATCAAAACAAAATTGCTGGCTTATTTACAATAATTTAAAGATTCTTGCACCAACATCCAATTATTATCCATGTGAGATCACCCTGCATTCTCCAACTGTGTACTTTAGCTAAAAAGTTGTAAGAATGCTTGATGCACGTTTTATGTACATAACTCGTATCAGCACATTTATTATTTAGGGGTACAAATGTACATATGTAATTTGAATTGCAAAAACAGTTTCAGTACTTTTGATCTGTGCACATTTGCAATTAAGTGCCTAGTGCATATATAATACAGAACTGCAGCATATACACTGTGCAAATTGGCATCAAGGTACATGGTGCATAGAAAGTACAAAACTCTTATGCTATTTATTAAGGAATAAATACCATTTCACCCAGAAACCATTGCATTAATAGTGCTGGTACTAGATAGTAGCATATATATTGTGCAAATTAGCAACTATGCAAATTAGTATCAATGTGCATAATGCATGTGCAGTAGAAGATGCTTGAGCTAAATATTAAGGCATTAATACCCCTTTTCCCAGCTACAATTACATTGTCAGCACTGAGTCCAGCTAGCAGCATATACATTATGCAAATTAACATTAAAGTGCACAGTGCATATGTAAAAGAAACACATAGAACAGCACCATGTTTTGCATTTAAAATATTATTGCTGTATAACAATATCAAAGCTGTACAAACGGACAAAAGTATCAACAAGCCATTTTTTGCTGCTGGTAAAATGTTGTGTGCATTAAAGCTAGGATACCATCAGATGAGCACCACACACCGTGGGTAATAATAAGCAGCGCTCAGATACCTGAGGGTTCGTAGCGCTATATAAGTGCCAAATTATTAGATAATATGGAGAGTCAAGAAAGAGTAGTGTTGAAAATGTTGATTGGAAAGTGGATCTAGATATAAAAAATATCCGGAAAGCAAACGGGATTAAAATAATTAAGAAAAATACCACAATGATTTTCCACAGAGAAAGAAAATGAATAACAATAATTGAAAAAGACTGTAAGAGAAAGAAAAAGGAAAAGAAATAAAGATTGTGTAAGTATATTACTGAAAGGGTATTAGAAAGCAGCACAGAATCATAATCCAGACCCTACCATACATGGGTCTAAGATTTCAGGAATTGTGACACAAACCATATATACACACCTAAATTAATAGCAGCAAGTATAACTATGATTCGCTATTAAGAACAGTGAATAAGCTTCTGTAAGCATTAAAAACCTGTGGAAGGCTGGTCTACAAGATATGTTAGTGGAAATATTGGTGAGATCTCGGACATTGTCGAGACCTCGGACATTGGAACATTTTGGGGTGTACGGTCTATAATACCATGAGTGAACATATTTAGGTCCCCACAAATGTATGCAGTTCTTCATCTAGGTTATGCCCATGGGGTTTATTTGTTTCAAAGTCCTATATACACGTCTCCATTTGTCTCAGCAATAGTTCCCAGTTGCCACCCCTGCATGATCTTTTAGTACTGTGAATGCCAAAGAATGCAAAGCCTTCCATTTTGCCCTGGTGTTTATTCCTAAATTGTAATGCCATACGGTAGGAAGGATCTTGATTCTTGATCGCTCTAATGTGCTGAAGAATAAGGAGCCCTGTTTCCCTATGGTACTACCCACATACCAATGTTTACAGGGACTTGTTAACACATACAAAACAAATTATGTGTTGCACGTTATTCTGGAATTCAATTTCACTTCATGTTATGTTATGTTATTTTGCACTTATATAGCGCCTTATATACCATTGGTATGGTCTGAAGGCGCTGGTAGGTTGAACGCCCTTGGGAACCGGAGTTCTGGTCAGTAGAGGGATTAGCGAGAGTCCAAAGGTGCGTGTGCGCACCAGGTATGTGTGCAGCTGGTGCGGAGTTCCTGTGGTAGCTGCTTCTTAGCGGTAGGTGTGGTGGCTGAGAGATCAGGGTTATGTGTTCGATCTGGCCGGAGTTATCCAGACCGAGAGTGGCTGCGTTAGGCCTGAGGAGAACGCCTGGCTGGGGGTGTGAGACCCGCAATGTTTACTTAGAGTGATGGGTAGTGAGCGGTAGATGTTGATATGAGAACAGTTATACCGAATGGTGTCATAGTATCCCTGTGTTCTAGTTGAGTGGTGGTGTAAGGAGAGAGTAAGCATGTGGTGTGATATGAGGTATGCTCTTTCAAAGGTTCTATGCATTCCAAGGCATAATACGAATGTTATGCAATTCAGAGCGGTCAGGTTCGTTCTATGCATACATCTATTCCACATATTCGTCCGCACCACACACAGGTCTGCTTCACCTTCTCATCTGGACCGCTCACTCGTCCGCTTCACATGCTCATCCGCTTTACATATTCAGTCACATACTCAACCGCTCCTCCACATTCAGCCGCTCTCCACACTCATCCGCTCTCCACACTCATCCGCTCTCCACCCTCATCTATTCCACATATTCGTCCGCACCGCACACACGTCTGCCTCACCTACTCATCTGCACCGCTCACTGGTCCGCTTCATATACTCATCCGCTTTACATATTCGGTCACATACTCAGCCGCTCCTGCACATTCAGCCGCACCTCCACACTCAGTCGCTCCTCCACACTCAGTCGCTCCTCCATCATCATCCGCTCTCCACTCATCCGCTCTCCACACTCGTCCGCTCTCCACACTCGTCCGCTCTCCACACTCATCCGCTCTCCACACTTCTCCCCTCTTCGCATCCATCCGCTCTCCATACACATTCGCTTTCTATACTCATCTCCACCCCTCCACACTCATCGGTCCTCCACACTCATCGGTCCTCCACACTCCTCCGCCAACCGCATTATTCCTCTGCATTCGACCATACTCGTCCGCTCTACACCCTCATCCTCTATACACGCTCATCCGCTCTATACACTCATCCGCTCTACATACTCATCCATTTTTATACTCATCCGCTCTTCGTACTCGTCTGCTCTCTACACTGGTCCGCTCTTTACACTTATTCGCTCTCCATACTCATCGGCCCTACACAATTATGGGCCCTCTACACTCAGCCGCCAACCGCATTAAACCTCTACACTCGTCCACATTCAGCCGCACTCTACACTCAGCCGCTCTCCACACTCAGCCGCTCTCCACACTCAGCCACTCTCCACACTCAGCCGCTCTGCACGTTCCTCCATTCTGCACTCTCCTCCGCTCTGCAGGTTCCTCCGTTCTCCCCTCTTTTTCGTTCTCATCGCTCCTCCTTTCTCCACGACCCTCAGCTCTCCACACTCAACCGCTCTCTATACTCAACCGCCCTCACCATTCATTCGATCTCTATACTCGTTCGTTCTCCACACTCATCCACCCTTCACACTCATCTGCCCTTGACACTCATCTACCAACGGCATTAGTCCTCTATGCTCTCCACGCCCATCCACTTTCCACATTCATCTTTTCTCCACAGTCATCCGCTCTCCACACTCATCTGTTCTCCACAGTCATCCGCTCTCCACACTCATCTGCTCTCCACACTCATCCGTTCTCCACACTCATCCGCTCTCCACACTCATCAGCTCTGCACACTCATCCACTCTCCACACTCATCCGCTCTCCACGCTCATCGGCCCTCCACGCTCATCGGCATTCCACGCTCATCTGCCTTCCACGCTCATCCGCCTTCCACGCGCATCCGCCTTCCACGCTCATCCACCCTCCACGCTCATCCGCTTTCGGCGCTCATCCGCCTTCCACGCTCATCCGTCTTCCACGCTCATCCGTCTTCCACGCTCATCCGCCTTCCACGCTCATCCGCCTTCCACGCTCATCGGCCCTACACACTCATCGGCCCTACACATTCATCGGCCATATACACTCATGGGCTCTCCGCAATCATCCGCCAACCGCATTAATCCTCTACATCCGCTCTCCACACTCATCCACTCTCCATACTCATCCGTTCTACACACTCATCCGCTCTCCACACTCATCCGCTCTCCACACTCATCCGCTCTCCACACTCATCCGCTCTCCACACTCATCAGCTCTCTACACTCATCCGCTCTCTACACTCATCCGCTCTCTACAGTCATCCACTCTCTACACTCATCCGCTCTCCACACTCATCCGCTCTCCATACTCATCCGCTCTCCTTACTCATCCGCTCTCCTGCGCTTTCCGCGCTCATCCGCTCTCATCATTAGTTTGCTCATTTAGTACTGTTTGTATTTTTAGTTTACATTCGAGTTTATTTAGCTGTAAATTTTTGCTTCGGGTTGATTGCTGGGTCGGTGGTATTGTGATGAAGCTAATTTGGAACCGATTAGTCTTAGGGGAAGAGCCAGGTTTTCAGTAGTTTGCGGAAGGCCGTTAAATCTTCAGTTAGGCGGATGTGGGATGGGAGCGAGTTCCACAGGGTTGGGGCTAGGGCTGAGAATGACGATCCAGGTAACCTGACTGAGTTTGTCTTAGGAATTACAAGGAGGCCGGCTGAGCTTGATCTTAGGGTGCGAGTGGGGTGGTAAGGTATTAGCTTGTCTTGAAGATATTGAGGTCCAGTTTTATGCAGTGCTCGATGGGAGAGGCATATGGTTTTGAAAGCCACCCTGCCGGCTACTGGAAGCCAGTGCAGTGTCTTAAGGGCTGGGGATACGTGGTCTCTTGGACCAAGCGCCAGTAGCATTTTGGCAGCTGCGTTTTGTGCTCTTTGGAGTTTATTTAGTTGGTAGGCATGAATTCCGAGGTAGAGGGGGTTTCCATAGTCGAGTCTCGATATGACGATTGATTGGACCGCAGAGACTCTGTTGGGAAATGAGAGGTATGGAAGGATGCGTCTAAGGTTTTTGAGGTGGTAGTGGCAGGATTTTGAGACATTGTTGACTTGGCGCGAGAGTGTTAGGGCGGAGTCCAGGGTGCATCCAAGATTTTTCACTGTGTTGGAGGGTGTCGGTGAGTTGCCCATGGCGGGTGGCCAGGGTAGTGGGTGCGGAAGAAGATCGGAGTTGCCGCAGACCATGATTTCTGTTTTGGAGGGGTTTAAAAGGAGGTGGCTTTGGGTCATCCAGTGTTCTATGTTAAGGAGGCAGGATGTCAGGTCAGGTCGGGAGTTGGGTTTCGAGTTCAGGAGTTTTAGAATTAGTTGAGTGTCGTCGGCGTAGTTGTAACATAGGATATTGTGTGAGCGAATTATTGGTGGGAGGGTGATCAGGTAGAGGTTGAACAGGAGGGCAGATAGACATGCCCCTTGAGGGACTCCTGTGTCGACTGGTCGGGCTTGTGAGTTAAAGCTGGAGAGTGTCGTTATTTGGTGCCTGTCTTTGAGGAATGAAGCTATCCATTTAAGGGCGGTTCCGCGTGTTCCTAGGGAGTGGAGGCGGTCTAGGAGGATTGAGTGATTGATCGTGTCAAAGGCGGCCGATAGGTCGAGGAGGATTAGTGCGGCGCATCCCACGGAGTCTGCTGTCATTTTAAGGTCATCCCAGATCGAGGTTAGGGTGGATTCAGTTCCGTGACGTGATCTGAAACCTGATTGAGCGGGGTCTAGAAGGTTGTTGGTTTCGACAAAGGCATTTAGTTGAGAGTAGGCGGTTTGGTCAATGAGTTTGGCCAGGAACCTGGTGTTTGAGATTGGGCAGTAGTTTTTGGGCTCAAGAGGGTCGAGCGAAGGTTTTTTTATTAGAGGTTTGACGTGCACTATTGTAAATGTGTCGGGAAAGATACCGGAGGAGGGGGAGGAATTTATGATAGATCTTGCATGTTCTCCTGCGCAGGTGGAGGCAATAATTTCTTTAAGGGTTGTGGCTGGGCAAGGGTCCAGTGGTGATCCGGATGGTTTGCGAGCAGATAGCAGTTTGAGAAATTGTTCTGGTGATATTGGGCTAAAGGATTCAAACGTTGGTTGTGTAGAGTACGCAGCTGAAGGGGTTGCCTGTACGGGCAGAGGGTTGTCCGGAGGCTGTAGTAGAGCGAGTTTGGTATTTAGAGTTTTTGTTCTTTCGATAGCCGTGTTGTAAAAGTGGAGGGAGAGTGAGTCGCAGAGTGACTGTGAGGGGGGTCGGGACGGTTGTATTGCAAGCTGGATTGGTGAATTCTGAGATGATTTTGTGGAGTTCTTTGCTTGGGTTTTCGCTGTTTAGGATTCGGGAGTTGTAGTGGGCTTTTTTTGCTTTCCGGATTTCAGCCTTGTATTGATATAGGTGTTGGGCCAAGGTGGTCCTGCTCTCGTAGGTTTTCTCCTTCTGCCATTTGCGTTCTAGGCATTTGTAAATTCGTTTAGTGGTCTTCAACTCAGGGGTGAACCATCTGGGGAAAGGGCCACGGCGGGTTGATGGTTTACACGGGGGGTGAGTCGCAGAAGAGATGCGTTGAGCCATGAGTCAAAGGCCTCAGGGGCTAGTTGGTTATTGGGACGGCAGATGGGTGGTGGAGATTGGAGGAGTGCCTCGGCTAGGTCCGGGGTGATCATTAGTTTTTTCCACCATTTGCGTAAATTCGGCGGTTCGGATGCGAGTACCGGTAGGGGGTCGGGTGAGTGGATGGCGAACGAGAGCATGAAGTGATCGGACCAGATGATTGGAGCTGGGGGCTTTAAATGAATCAGGGTGTTGGAGCTAAAGATGGCATCTAGCGTGTGTCCTTTGTAGTGGGTTGGGCCGTTTATGTGGGGATGGAGATGAATTGCATCTAAACCGTCAACCAGGGAGTGTGTCATGGTGTTGGTGGGAATGTCGAGCCATATGTTGAAGTCACCAAGGAGGGAGAGGTTGGGATGGTTTAGTTGGAGGGTGGCGATGGAATCGCAAAGGTTGTTTGCGAATTGTCTATCGTAGCCAGGGGGCCTGTAGATTATTAGGAAGCTGTGTGAGAGCGATGGGGAGAGGGAAAGTTTAACAAGGAGAGATTTGCAGGAAGGGATAGAGGGTTGGTTGTCTATGATTGAGGCACGGAAGCAAGATTTGAAGACGAATGCTACCCCTCCTCCTCTGGACGGACGGTTCAGTGGGATGAGGGAGTAGTCAGGAGGAAAGGCTTCACTAGCGATCGGGCCGAAGTCATCGGAGAACCAGGTTTCAGTGATGAAAACTAGGTCAGGTTTGACAGAGGCGAGGAGGTCATAGATGCAATGTTTGTTTTTTGCTACGGAACGGCCGTTAAATAGGATACGGTTCACATCGGTAGGCAAAGTAGGTCTCGGTGCTGGAGCGGGATGGGGGGTGGGGGAGAGGGTGGGGCAGGGGGCAAGGGGGGTGATGCTAGAAGGGAATAGTGGGCGGGCAGAAAAATTGGTAGGTTTCGAGCGGGGCTGGGGGGTTGGGTGTGAAAGGATGGTCGAGTTTGGGAAGGGGGAGTTGGGGGAGGGGTGTGGGCAGTTGGGAGATTCAGTTGCAGTTGGTGAGAAATCAAGAGAGAGGGGTTTCAGGAGGGGGAGGCCATGGGGGAAGGCAGAGATTGCGGGAGAGAGGTGGTGGGTCGAGACAGGGGAGGTGAGGAGAGCTGAGAGATTGGGGGGGACCAGGAGCGTTTCCTCTTTAGTTTCTTTGCTGCGACTGGTGTGTGGGAGAGGGTGGGGGTTCAGAGGGGGAGAGGGAAGCAGCTTCGGTTCGTGTTAGGGCTAGGCGCGCAGCTTTTAGGGAGGGGAAAGAGTGCGGTCGGGGGGGATGGTGGTAGGAGTATGAGGGCAAGGCTGTTGGTGGGTGATTTCAGGGTGGGGTGTGCCAGGTCTGGTAGTGAGGGGAGGAGGGATGGGCAATGCTGGTGGGTCGGTGGTGGGGTTAAGGGAATGAGTGGTCTTAGGGTGAGTGGTTCGCCATCGTGCTCCTCTGTCTTGGTGTTTGGAGAGGGGAGTGGACGCGAGAGTGGAGGAGGGTGGGGTGATTTGGGATGGAAAGGGCGGGAGTGAAGGCAGATCGGAGAGTGGGGGTGGTCCATGGGGCTCGTTTCTGAGAGACTCTGGTGGGGTCGGTGTGCTCATGATTGGTGCGGACTTTAAGGTTGATTTAGGAGGGTTTCCTGATTGTAGATCTAGGATCGGGGTGTCACGCCTCTAGGGACACTTCTAGGTTCAACATGTCAGAGACGATATTTAGGCTATTTGATGCTCTCTAGATGCAATTTGCCGGCAGAGATGATATTAGTTTAATAGAGACATTGGGTACATTTCTAAATTCAACTTTCTCAAGGAGGCTATTGGGCGTAACTTCTAAATGCAATTGGGTAGACTTCTAATGCAAATGGTCACAGCTTCTACATGCAATTGGGTACTCTTCTAAGTTCAGGTTTTCTCAGAGAGGATGTTGTGCGCAAATTCTAAATGCAATTGGGTACACTTCTAATGCAAATGGTCACAGCTTCTAAATGCAATTGGGTACACTTCTAATGCAGTTGGTCACAGCTTCTAAGTGCAATTGGGAACACTTCTAAATTCAACTTTCTCAGAGAGGCTATTGGGGGCAACTTCTAAATGCAATTGGGTATGCTTCTAAATTCAACTTTCTCAGAGAGGCTATTGGGCGCAACTTCTAGATACAATTGGGTACATTTCTAATGCAAGGCTCGCAGCTCCTAAGTGAAATTGGGTACACTTCTAAGTTCAAGTTTTCTCCGGGAGGATGTTGGGCGCAACTTCTAGAATGCAAATGGGTAGACTTCTAAATTCAACTTTCCCCGGAGAGGCTAATGGGCGCAACTTCTAAATGCAGTTGGGGCACACTTCTAAATTCAACTTTCCCGGAGAGGCTAATGGGCGCAACTTCTAAATGCAGTTGGGGCACACTTCTAAATTCAACTTTCCTCAGAGAGGCTATTGGGCGCAACTTCTAAATGCAATTGGGGCACACTTCTAAATTCAACTTTCCTCAGAGAGGCTATTGGGCGCAACTTCTAAATGCAATTGGGGCACACTTCTAAATTCAACTTTCCTCAGAGAGGCTATTGGGGGCAACTTCTAAATGCAATTGGGTACACTTCTAAATGCAGTTGGTCACGACTACTACATGCAATTGGGTACACTTCTAAATTCAACTTTCCTAAGAGAGGCTATTGGGCGCAACTTCAAGTTCTAAAAGCATTTGGGTACACTTCTAAATGCAGTTGGTCACAGTATCTACATGCAATTGGGCACAGCTCTAAATTTAACTTTCCTCAGAAAGGCTATTGGGCGCAACTTCTAAAAGCAATTGGGTACACTTCTATATGCAGTTGGTCACAGTTTCTACATACAATTGGGTACACTTCTAAATTCAACTTTCTCAGGGAGGCTATTGGGCGCAACTTCTAAAAGCAATTGGGTACATTTCTAAATGCAGTTGGCCACAGTTTCTACATGCAATTGGGCACACTTCTAGATTCAACTTTCCTCAGAGAGGCTATTGGGCGCAACTTCTAAAAGCAATTGGGTACACTTCTAAATGCAGATGGTCACAGTTTCAACATGCAATTGGGTACACTTCTAAATTCAACTTTCTCAGGGAGGCTGTTGGGCGCAACTTCTAAATGCAATTGGGTAGACTTCTAATGCAAATGGTCACAGCTTCGATATGCAATTGGTCACAGCTTCTTCATGCAATTGGGTACTCTTCTAAGTTCAGGTTTTCTCAGAGAGGATGTTGGGCGCAACTTCTAAATGCAATTGGGTACATTTCTAATGCGAATGGTCACAGCTTCTAAATGCAATTGGGTACACTTCTAAATGCAGTTGGTCACAGCTTCTAAATGCAATTGGGTACACTTCTAATGCGAATGGTCACAGTTTCTAAATGCAATTGGGTACGCTTCAAAATTCAACTTTCTCAGAGAGGCTATTGGGCACAACTTCTAAATACACTTGGGTACATTTTTAATGCAAAGCTCACGGCTTCTAGGTGAAATTGGGCACACTTCTAAGTTCAAGTTTTCTCCGAGAGGCTATTGGGCGCAACTTCTAAATGCAGTTGGTCACAGCTTCTACATGCAATTGGGTACACTTCTAAGTTCAGCTTTCCTAAGAGAGGCTATTGGGCGCAACTTCTAAAAGCAATTGGGTACATTTCTAAATGCAGTTGGTCACAGTTTCTACATGCAATTGGGCACACTTCTAGATTCAACTTTCCTCAGAGAGGCTATTGGGCGCAACTTCTAAAAGCAATTGGGTACACTTCTAAATGCAGATGGTCACAGTTTCAACATGCAATTGGGTACACTTCTAAATTCAACTTTCTCAGGGAGGCTGTTGGGCGCAACTTCTAAATGCAATTGGGTAGACTTCTAATGCAAATGGTCACAGCTTCGATATGCAATTGGTCACAGCTTCTTCATGCAATTGGGTACTCTTCTAAGTTCAGGTTTTCTCAGAGAGGATGTTGGGCGCAACTTCTAAATGCAATTGGGTACATTTCTAATGCGAATGGTCACAGCTTCTAAATGCAATTGGGTACACTTCTAAATGCAGTTGGTCACAGCTTCTAAATGCAATTGGGTACACTTCTAAAGCGAATGGTCACAGTTTCTAAATGAAAATGGGTACACTTCTAAATTCAACTTTACTCAGAGAGGCTATTGGGCGCAACTTCTAAATGCAGTTGGGGCACACTTCTAAATTCAACTTTAATCAGAGAGGCTATTGGGCGCAACTTCTAAATGCAGTTGGGACACACTTCTAAATTCAACTTTCTCAGAGAGGCTATTGGGCGCAACTTCTAAATGCAGTTGGGGCGCAACTTCTAAATGTAGTTGGGGCACACTTGTAAATTCAACTTTCCTCAGAGAGGCTATTCAGCGCAACCTTTAATTGCAATTGGGGCACACTTCTAATGCAGATGGACACAGCTTCTAAGTGTTCACAGAGGGGCTACTGGGCGTACTTCTAGATTCAACAGAAGGGTTACCGGACACATTTTAAATGCAGCTTTCACATGTATAGGATGGAGTTTCCTAATGCAAATATACTTCGGATATAATTAATTTACACAGGGGATGCTTTGTTAGATGAGTGGTAGGGTAGTATGGCGTGAAGTAATTGCTTCAGTCCCTGCCTTTACCACAGTTACTTATTGTTGGCTTCTTGCTTCTCCTGCTGATACCTGCGGATACGTCTTGGTGCTGTCTCTGTAGGAGCCGTCCTTTGCCTCGGGTCCTTAGCTGAAGGGGCTGCCGGGCAGAGGGCTGCCCAGGGGGACTAGCAATGAAGGGGATCTTCTAGATGGGACCAATCAGGCGGGGTGGGCGGGTCGGGAGGCGGGAGGGAGGAGAACACGGAAGAGGGAGCGGGGAGGGAAGGGGTGGCGACCAGGCACCGAGGAGCCTAAAACAATGATGGAGGGCCCGGGATGGGCTGCGGAGAGAAGTAGGGCAGCACACAC
Source organism: Ambystoma mexicanum (assembly GCF_040938575.1). Lineage (NCBI taxonomy): Eukaryota > Metazoa > Chordata > Amphibia > Caudata > Ambystomatidae > Ambystoma > Ambystoma mexicanum. The sequence continues at coordinate 1,079,552,236 of NC_090930.1, forward strand.
TCACCGGTCTTCTTTCCAGCAAAGGGGGCCTGGTGGGATTACTCGGCCGCTAGGCCTGGAAGCACATGGTCCTCGGACCAATCAGGCGGGGTGGGCGGGTCGGGAGGCGGGAGGGAGGAGAACACGGAAGAGGGAGCGGGGAGGGAAGGGGTGGCGACCATGTCCCAGTATCGGATGTGGATAGCTTGTCTTGTTCTGGGCATATGGAAAGGCCTTCTATTTAGTGGTTGTGAAGAAGCCAGGTGGACAGGTGTTAAGCCAGGAATTGATAGATTCTGATAGCTCAGTACTCATATAGCCGGACACTGAACAGTCTCTTATAGATGGGGATTTTCTGTAGGTGATATTGGCTCTCTGTCCTATAAAGGAAATTAGAGTCTCATCCTCTTCACGCAAATGCCAATGATGGTCCAAAATACGACAAATATGTCTTCATTGTGCACCAAAAGTAAGAATGAGACGGATGGCTTCATTTTCCTGATTTGCCTCTTGGTCAACTGTGGATGTCAACAAGTATTTTCTTTCAAGATTGCGTGCTTTTGTGTATGCTCGTTTGAGTATTTTCTTTGAATATCGTTGATTATGAAAACCTTGAGCTGTGATTTGACATTCTTTATCTAAGATTTCTATTCTCAAACAGATACAGCGAATTCTGATGAATTTGCCCAACGGTATACTCTGTTTGAGAGAAATGGATGGTTACTGCTGGCAGGTAAAGGCATGTTAGAACTGGTAAGTTTCCGATATAGTTTTGTAATCAATTCTCCTTCATCGGATTGACTCACACATCCAAAAAAAATTGAAGAGAAGCAGCACCTAAGGGAATTGCCAGGTTATATGTATAGAAAAAGAAGGAAGGGCATTTTATATGGGAAATGCCGTAGCATAATATGCACTACTTCTTGAATGCTCTTTTGAAATCAGTTAAATTAAATACGGAAAATCCTCTCTCTGTTGCGTCCCTATGTTTGAAAAATGTAATTCTCCTTCTCGCCACCCTCAACTTACCTGCAGGAGGAGTATCAGGGAGTGAAGCGCAAAGCTCTGGTCTCTGATGCTCCGCTCACTTGGTTGCTGCCATCGAAATCAAAAAGGGACTAGGTCCCTATTCGAATCATGGTGACCATTTTGGAACAGGTTTTCATTGGTCGCCGTCATCAGAAATGGGAGTCCTTTTTTGGATAACAGTGGATATGTAAAAGCTGTTACAAAATGGCTGCTGTCAACCGAAAAACGACCTAGTCCTTTTCCGATTTCAATGGCGGTGGACATGTTTATTTCCAACAAGACATGTGCTCGCGTGGAGCACATGTCCTATCGGGAATTTAAAAAAAGAAAAAATGATCTACACTCCAGGCAAACCCTGGAGTGTGAATAACTTCCATGCCTGAGCTACCGAACTTACATGGGTTTTACCTCTTGTAGCCGGTTCACTGTGATATTAACAAATCAATAAATAACAAAAACATTTTTAATGAAAGATTGTACCAAATAAATACAGAATTATTATTATTTCTTTTAATTTGGGGTGGTCCCCCAAACCTCCTATTTTCCTTTGTTTATAACACCACTCCAATACCCTCCCCCGTTTTTTTTAACCCATAACCCCACCTCCCATATATGTATATTTGTAAAATTCTGTATTTTTTGAGTAAAAATGATTTTTTAAAAAATATTGTTCTTTATTATTTTTTCGTTATTACCACTGGATGCCTTGCAGCCTTGATTGAGGGTCTCACTTTGCTCGGGCCTACAAAGACCGGACTGGCGGGCCGTTAAACCCCGTCTCCGCCCATCAGCCTGGGCGTGAAAGTTATATGTTGAAAATATACAGAAACACAATGAGTGACCATCACATCCCAATTTTTTTAATACAGATTTTTTCTAAAATGCCATCAAGAAAGCAACAACAACATGCCAAAAAAAGAGTTGTCTGCAGGAAAGTATAGTTTTAGAATGTAATATTTTAAAAAGTAGCATTGTTAAATCTGTAGAAAAAGAGGTACGGGCACCCTTCTGCGAGAACAAATGTAGCTTAATGAGCTGTTCTGTAGGAAGGTGCCCACTCGAGAGTCCATAGCCACATTTTACCTCACTGTACCTTTCACAAAGGTGGAATATCCATTTGCATATTAGTCCTTGTCCGGCCCACTTGAGCAGTACAGCACCAACAACAGCACCAACATGCTAGGCAATCCTCCTTTGAACAAGAGTACCAACAGCAACCCCAGAAACGTGGTTTGGCCTAGTCTGGCCTCATCAGTGAGGTGGAGCTGTGCCTCTCTGAGCACAGTGAGCAAGGTGTCCACATCTGGATAACCCTAGGTAACGTAGGGTGACTAACCCTAAGTTCCTTAAACATAGAAAAAGAGGTACAGCCACCCCTCTGTGAGAACAACCACAGCTTATGACATGTTCTGAGGGAAGGTGCCCACTCGAGAGACTGCATCCACATTTTAGCTCACTGTACCTTTCACAAAAGAGGAATATCCATTTGCATATCAGTCTTTGTACCGCCCACTTGAGCAGTGCAGCACCGAAATGCTAGGCAATACTCCTTTGAACAAGAATACATACAGCAAACCCAGACATGTGTTTCGTCCTAGTCAGGCCTCTTCAGTGAGGTGGAGCAATGCCTCTCTGAGCACAGTGAGCAAGGTGTCCATGTCTGGATAACTCTAGGTAACTTAGGGTGACCAACCCTAAATTCCTTAAACATAGAAAAAGAGGTACGCCGCCCCTCTGCAAGAACAGACTCAGCTTAATGTCCTGTTCTATATGACAGTGCCAACTCGAGAGTCCACAGCTACATTTTAGTTCACTGTACATTTCACAAAAGAGGAATATCCATTTGCATGTAAGCCTTTGTCTCAACCACTTGGGCAGTCCAGCACTGAAATACTAGACAATCCTCCTTTGAACAAGATTACTAAATACTGTAGATAATAGAACAATACCTGTTATCGATAATACTTTTGAAAATCTGCAATTTCAAATAGGAGACATGCCAACTGAACACATTTATGGAACTGATAATGTTTTTATTGAAAGTAAGACAAGAAAAAGGGTATTAAATGTGTTTGTAGCTATTAAAAAAGAAAGATTTCTATGAGACAAGGTAGCAAATGTCCTATCGATTTGAAACAGAGGCATACAGATATATAAGGAAAATGTATCCCGCTTGAGTGTTTATAAATCTTTGGAGGCGTAAAATCAAAATCTGGATATGTGGTAAAGTGTTTTTGCAAAAGAATTTAAAAAAACAAGTAATCATTAATAAAAGCTTTTGATATGATTTGAAAATTGTTCATGTTTTTATTAAATAAACTTAAGAAATTACTGAAGGTTAAACCATCCTGTGCAAATATTGAAAGAATTCATGCTCTTACACGTGACAACGTTTGTGACGTGTTTGGTGGAGAGTGGAAACACAGTTCACATGAAGTAAGATTTTTTAATAAGGAAATTTACATTCAAGGAAAGAATGTTCCTCTCGCTATTGATGAGAGTGGATGTAGCTATGAAGTCCGAAATGGAGTGATTTCTAAAGAAGAAGAAATTGTAAGGTGTGATAATACAGAAATAGAAAGTTTAGGTCAGTCTAGAATAAAACCAAAAGCATTGTGAGGTATGGCTGTGCAATTATTTGTGCAATATTGATGCGTTTTCTTGTAAAGTCTTAAAGGGATTTTTGGAAGCTGTGCACAAAAATGAAAATGTTCAAAGACAGATTAAGATGCTACAAAGAATAGATGAATGTGAAGTTCATGAAACAACAGGACGTCTAGGTCACTTTTTTGCTTGTCTTGAAAAAACGTAGATGTAAGAGTCAGTTTTATCATATAAGGATGCTGGTTGCACCTTATACTAAAATTAGATACCTTCAAGTTAAACTGTATGAGTGCAATACACCAAGTATGTCTCTTGCAGTTTTAAATCAAACAATTTTGACTGGAACTGTAGAAGGTTTAGATTCTGCAATGGACATGATAAATATCATGCATTTAAAAAAGAACATAAATTAAGAACGCACAGTAAGTGTAAATGATGATCCTATGCCTTAAAGGGATCATACTTTTCAACAGTATAAAAGAGCTATTGCAATGTTTCAGTTTTCTTTTACTGAAAGCTCTGACATCGTTTGAATATCTTGTCAACACACTTTTTTATAAGTCTCAAGTGCAACTAGTGTACATTGAGGAGAAAATTATACACAGTGTAGAAGATGTTTGGAAAGAGCTTTATTTGTGTTTGTTTGTAAAAGAACAATTAGACACAAGAGAGGCATTTTATGTTTATAGACACTGTTGGGTTTTATAATCAAAGAGGTATTCCTCCAAGAATGGTTTTTAATGACATGGTTTGGCCTGATGTCCCTTCTCTGCTTCAAACATTGTATATGTTTGAAGTGATTGCATTGCAAACTGTTCATCCTTTCAAAGTTATTGTCAGATTGCAAACAAAGATATCAAATCTGCCCAAGAAATCATTAGTGTAAGGTGTTAGAGGCAAGTTGTGTATTGACCTCTCAATTTGGAAGAAAATGTAAACACTCTAGGAGTGAAGGGTGACATTGCAGATTTGTTGGTTGTTTTAGTAAATGGTGTTGCCACTAAATATAAGAACATTTGGCAACAGCTTATAGATGTTGGAAAAGTGAAAAACCATTGTCTTTTCTATTTTAGCACACTGATTAATACAAAGCCTGTGTGACTGTACCAGACATGTCTATGCTTGATGTTGAGTCATGTGAGAAACCCAAAGGTTTCCCACTTACTAATCCCTGGGGATCTGTCATCCAGGTGGCCAGGACATGGCCATCGCTATTGAATCCAGTTCCTAGGAGTGGACCAGTGGGGGAGGATCACCTGGGTGGCGGTTCTTCGGTTAGTGGAAGTGGGAGACCGAGGTTTGAGATGTGTTATCCTCTTCCTCATAAAACCTTTTCCCCATCCTGCCCGAAGGATATTTGGAAGCTCTACCACCCACTCTTTTCCAACACTAACACTTTCTTACACTGCAACAGACAATAGACTAGCACCAGAGCCGTTTACCTGACATGTTCCAACACACAGGTCAGGCAGAGTCTGGCAATTGACACTAACCATGCACACCTGACGGCCCTTTACCTTACCCATAGGGATAAAAGGCAGAGCAGGAAAGCACACTTCCAGCAAGGCCGAATGCACAAGGAAACAGCTACACCAAACTGGCAGTTCAAACCGAGGATAAAGGCAGCGAGACCTGGGAGGACAGAGAAGGGGGAACCCTAGCCCTTTTCAACTCAGACCCCTGAAACCTCTGAGAGGGAAATCATAAGATCGGGAGTTAAAGCTGATGTGTGGAAGAACAGATGTCAATGGTGCATGGAGGCCTCCCGCATTGATAGCAAAGGCGGGGAGCTGTGTCGTCCTTGATTCCAGAGGCAAGACCAGCCATCAGGTTCAACACAGCCAGTGAGTTGAAGAGAGCTGATAGCAAACCCATGTACGTTGAGCCAAAGGTTGCAAGTGGCAACATTGGATGAATGTCGGCGCCTGAAATAAATAAGTTGTGTATGTTTGAACTTTATGTGAAAGCCCAGAGAAGTGCCATCTGCAGAGTGGTTAGGTGCCATAGGAGTGCTCAGTAGAAGGACGCTCGGTTGGCCCCTATTATGTCGAAAAATACAAGTACCAGAAGGCCCTAAGAAAGGCGCGAAGTGAGATGTCAGAGTGGTCTTACAAATGTCACATCAAATCCTTCCTACAATTGAAAGTCTCTGACCCAGGGTGGAGAGAAAGCTAGGGCAAGGGAATCCTGCTTTCTTATAAGATTGTGAACTGTGAAAAAAGGCCACTGTGAATATGACAGAGGGATGCCGAAAGAAAGCTAGTAGGAAACCTAAGCTTTCTGATGAAAATGATCAAATCATGAACTGTGTAAAAGAAAGACCATAGTGAACCTGATGGAGGGAGGCCCGAGTTGACAGGCTGAGATACAACAAAGTAAACTGTGAACAATGTGTTATAATGGCTATCTGAACCTGAGAGAGGGATGCCAAGGGGAGAACTGATGAAATTAAATCCCATATTGTGATACAGCAAGTTGTACTGTGTATCTGACAAGAGTGACAAGTTGTACTGTGTATATGATGAGCATGAACCCGGCTGACGGTTGTCCACAAGAAGAAGTTGGTTGAAAGGACATTAAGACTCTAGAAAATTGCAAGCTGCAGTTGAAAGGCCATAGTGAACCCGACGGAGGGAGGACCAAGTTTAAAGGAGGATCTGACCCCGACAGAGGGAGATCCTAGGGGCGAAGGGTAATCACCCAGGTGAAAAACCACTGAGAAACTTGTATGTTTGTTTGTAGCTGTGAATCAGCAGGCCTTCTGAGGCAAGACACATTTTCAGAAAAGAGCCTCTGAAGGTTTGATATGGTTGAACTGGAACTGTGAACCTCGTGCAAACGAGGCCCATGAGTGTGCTGTGCTCAGAATTTCCACCTTGTCCCATACTTAGAATGTAGGGAAGGGAGACCCGGATTTATCATCCTCATTTATCATTTTTGTGAACACTTCTTTCTTTTCTGGTGAACGTTATCCCACACTCTTTTTGCAACTTAGTAGTAAGCATTGGCAATAGTTTATATTTTAATATAGGCCCTTTTAATTTTGACAAGACGACACTAGGACTGCCTTATTATATATTTGATGGTCATAGCTTGCTCCCATCTTAGCCTTAGGGTTAGATTAGGCATTATTCTCACCCCTGCATACAGTTTAATAAACACTCTTGAACTGTGATCACTTGTGTCTGTCTTTACTGTTTCCACCATGAGTTCCTTACAGTCAACACACAAAAGCATTGAGGGTCAGTTCCAGCGTCTATCTGTTGCAGAAGGAAATAGTTTGTATGAACATTACACTATTCATCATCTACACTCACATGAAGTCATGGGCAACAGTTTAAAATTGTATGAAATGAAAGCAGTGAAATGTGCACCAACCAGTGTCTGGGAAAAGATGTTAGAAGTTTGTTGTTTCCCTATGCTTTTTCATACTGGTACAGGAGGGATATCAGATGATTGGAAGGTGCAAATCTTTGCTTCAGAATATCATTGTACAAGAATGTATTCTGAAGATTCCCGATTCCGCACCAATGTTGAATATACTTTTCACTAATTGCAGTACAGTGACTTTTCAAAATTATATTATGCTGTTGCCCATATACTTCAGATGGACACTAGATTTGAAAATCTTTATGCATGTGAGATGCTGCAACATGTGAAGGAAACAAATGATACTGTAGTGGGTAAACCTACCAATGTTCTTGCTACAATGAGAGGAACCAAGGAATATTGGTATAGGAGACACTCTGAGGTTAGATGCATGATGCCATGTTATGTTATGTTATGTTATGTTATGTTATGTTAAGTTACTTGGCATTTATATAGCGCCTTACATATCATTGGTATGACCTCAAGCGCTGGTAGGTTGAACGCCCTCGAGAACAGCAGTTCAAGTCAGTAGAGAGAGAGTGTCGCATGGTGCGTGGGCGCACCGGATATCTGTGCAGCTGGTGTGGTTGTTGCATGATAACGCAATCATAGCAGTAGGTGTGGTGCTGAGGAAATCAGTTGGATGTGTTCAGTCTGGAGGGTGGACACCCAGACTGAGTTCTGGCTGCGTTAGGCCTGAGGAGATGCCTAAGCTAGCCGGAATGTGCTCAGCTAGCTGTGTTTTATTAGGATGATGAGGTGTTTGTGGGGTCATGTTAGTATGAGAACAGCTAGCCCGAATTTACCATGGTTTAGCTGTGTTCTAGCTGATTGATGGTGTATAAGAGAGAATAAGCGTCGTAGTGTGATATGGTGGTTATCAGTAAAGTGCCTGCGACCAGGTATGAGAACATGACAGAGGGGCATACATAGCGGCATACGTATATAAAGCGACAGGATGGATAGGGTAAACATGTGATACAGATAACATTGGGATAGAGGTACATAGCATATATGGGAAATACAGATAGGTACCATCTGCCACAGCAGCCGTGCCGTACGCAGCATCCGCATCGTCCATACCACCGTAGCATCCGTGCCATCCGTACCATCCGCACCATCCATGGTGTCCACACCGTCCATAGCGTCCGCACTGTCTGCAGCATCCGCAGCATCTGCAGCACCCGCACCATCCACAGCATCCGCACCATCTGAAGCATCCACACCATCCGAAGCATCCGCACCATCCGAAGCATCCGCACCAACAATAGCGTCCGCACCAACCATAGTATCTGCACCATTCGTAGTGTCCGCACCATCTGTTACATGCACTCCCTCCGTTACATGCACTCCCTCCGTTACATGCACTCCGTCCATCACATGCATCCTGTCGGTTCCATGCACTCCATCCATTCCCAGAGCACCATCCGTATCGTGTATTCCATCCGATCCATCCGTTCCATCAGTTCCATCCACACCGTCCGGTCCATCCACTCGATCTGGTCCATCCACTCCTTCAATTCCATCCGGTCTATCCATTCCATCCGGTTCATCCATTTTGTCAATTCAATGCATTCCATCAGTTCCATGCGTTCCATCCGTTCCATGCGTTCCATCAGTTCTATCACTCCATCCTTTCCATCACTCCATCTATTCATCATTCCGTCCGTTTCATCGACTCCGTCAGTTCCATCCACTCCATCCGTTCCATCCACTCCGTCTGTTCCATCCACTCTGTCCATTCCATCCATTTCATCCGTTCCATCCACTTCATCCGTTCCATCCACTTCATCTGTTTCATCAACTCCATCCACTCCATCCCCCTATCTACTCCATCCCCTTCATCCGTTCTATCCACTCAATCACTCCATCATCCACTCCATCCGTTCCCGTCAACTCCATCCTTTCAATTGACTCATCTGTTCCATCGACTCATTTGTTCCATCCACTACAACCGTTCCATCCGTTTCATCAGTTCTATCTATTACATCCAGTCCATCCGTTTCATCCGTTGCATCCTTTCCATCCACTCCATCGGTTCAATCCACTCCATCCGTTCCATCAACTCCATCTGTGCCATCCACTCCATCCGTTCCATCTATTTCATCCATTGTATCTATTACATCCGTTCCATCCATTTCATCCGTTCCATCTCTCTCATCCGTTCTATCACTCCATCCATTCCAACTATTCTATCTGTTCGATCCACTGTATTTGTTCCATCCATTTAGTTTGTTCCATTTGCTCCATGCGTTCAATATATTCCATCCATTCCATCCGTTCATCGATTCCATGCGTTTCATCCGTTCCATCCGTTCCATCCACTGCATCGGTCCTATCCACTCCATTTGTTCCATCCATTTAGGTTGTTCCATTTGCTCCATGTGTTCCATACATTCTATCCATTCCATCCATTCCATCCGTTCATGGACTCCATGCATTCCATATGTTCCATCCACTCGATTTGTTCCCTCCACTACATCACTCCTATCCCCTCCCTCTGTTCTATGCACTGCATCCGTTCCATCTACTCCATCTGTTTCATTCCTCTCATCCGTTCACTTCCTCGCATCCGTTCCATTCCTCTCATTCGTTCATCCCTCTGATCCATTCCATCCCTCTCATCCGTTCCATTCCTCTCATCCATTCCATCCTCACCATCATTCCATCCATTCCACCACTCCATCCATTCCATCTACTCTTTCTGTTTCATCCACTCTATCTGTTCCATCTACTCTATCTGTTCCATCCACTCAGTCCGTTCCAGCTGTTCTATGAGTTTCATTATTTCCATCCACTCGATATGTTCCATCCACCCATCCATTTTCATCCTTGCATGCGTTCCATCATTTCCATGCGTTCCATCTACTCCATCCTAACGATCCATTCCATCCACTCTATCCGTTCCGTCCACTCCATCCGTTCCATACACTCTATCTAGTCTATCCGCTCCATCCACTCATCCGTTCTGTCCACTCATCTGCTCCATCCACTCATCCGTTCCGTCCACTCCATCCGTTGCATCTGTTCCACCCACTCTATCTGTTCCATTTGCTTTATGCGGTCCATTATTTCCATCCACGCCATATGTTCCATCCACTCCATCAATTTCATCCTCCTATGTGTTCCTTCATTTCCATGTGTTCCATCTACTCCATCTGTTCAGCCTTTTCCATCCACTCTATGCGTTCCATCTACTTCATCGATCCATCCACTCCATCCATTCCATCCACACCATCCAATCTATCCACACCATCCGATCTATCCGCACCATCCAATCCATTTGTGCCGTACATTTCATATGTTCTATCCACTCCATCTGTTCCATCCACTCCATCTGTTCCATCCACTCCATCTGTTCCATCCACTCATCGGTTCCATCTACTCTATCCATTCTGTCCACTCCATCCGTTTTATCCACTCCATCCTTTCCATCCACTCTATCCGTTCCATCCACTTCAACCGATTCCATCGCGTCCATCCGTTCCATCCATTACACCCGTTCCATCCATTCCACCTGTCCCATCCACTCCATCTGTTCCATACACTTCATCCGTTCCACTCACTTCATCTATTCCATCCACTCCATCCGTTGATTTTACTTCATCCGTTCCATCCACTCTATCCGTTCCATCTACTCCATCCGTTCCATACACTCCATTCGTTCCACCCATTCTATCCACTCCATTCATTTCATCCATTCCATCTCCTCATCCGTTCCATTCACTCTATGCGTTCCATCCACTCTATCCGTTCTATCCACTCGATCCATTTCATCTACTCGATCCGTTCTATCCCCTCCATCTGTTCTATCCACTGCATCCGTTCCATCTACTCCATCTGTTTCATTCCTCTCATCCGTTCACTTCCTCGCATCCGTTCCATTCCTCTCATTCGTTCATCCCTCTCATCCATTCCATCCCTCTCATCCGTTCCATTCCTCTCATCCGTTCCATCCTCACCATCATTCCATCCATTCCACCACTACATCCATTCCATCCACTCTAGCTGTTTCATCCACTCTATCTGTTCCATCTACTCTATCTGTTCCATCCACTCAGTCCGTTCCATCTGTTCTATGAGTTCCATTATGTCCATCCACTCGATATGTTCCATCCACCCATCCATTTTCATCCTTGCATGCGTTCCATCAGTTCCATGCGTTCCATCTACTCCATCCTAACGATCCATTCCATCCACTCTATCCGTTCCGTCCACTCCATCCGTTCCATCCACTCCACTAGTATATCCTCTCCGTCCACTCATCCGTTCTGTCCACTCATCTGCTCCATCCACTCATCCGTTCCATCCACTCTATCCGTTCCATCTGTTCCACCCACTCTATCTGTTCCATTTGCTCTCTGCGGTCCATTATTTCCATCCACGCCATATGTTCCATCCAATCCATCCGTTTCATCCTTCTATGTGTTCCTTCCTTTCCATGTGTTCCATCTACTCCATCTGTTCAGCCTTTTCCATCCACTCCATCCGTTGATTTCACTCCTTTCGTTCCATCCATTCTATCCACTCCATTCATTTCATCCATTCCATCTCCTCATCTGTTCCATTCACTCTATGCGTTCCATCCACTCTATCCGTTCTATCCACTCGATCCATTTCATCTACTCGATCCGTTCTATCTACTCTATCTGTTCCATCCATTTCACTTACTCTAGCCATTTCACTCGTTCTATCTGTTTTAGTTATACTATCCGTTTTAGTCTTTCTATCCGTTCCATCGACTCCCTTTGCTCTTTTATTTTCTTTGTTCAAATAGCCTTGGATTTCTATTTATTGTAAATATTCATTCCATTTGCTCTAAGAGTCGAGTCTTTATGGGAAGAGCCACGTTTTCAGTAATTTTTGGAAAGACAGGTAATCTTTGGTTAGTCGTATATGGGGTGGAAGTGAGTTACATAGAGTGGGGCCAAGGCTGAGAATGAGGATCCTCCTAACCTGAGTTGGTGTTTGGTATCACTAAAAGGAGTGCAGAGCTTGATCTTTGAGTGTGCAGTGGGTGGTAGGGTTTAAGCTCGTCCTGTGGGTATAAAGGGCCGGTTTTATGCACTGCTTGGTGGGAAATGCATAAGGTTTTGAAAGTTGCCCTTCATGCAACCGGGAGCCAGTGGAGAGTTCTGAGAGCTGGAGAGGAGTGGTCTCTTGGGCCAAGTGCTAGAAGCATTTTGGCTGCAGCTTTTTGTGCTCTTTTTAATTTAATGAGGTGGTATGCTCAGACCCTGAGGTAGAGGGAGTTGGCATAGTCCAGTCTCAACATTACAATAGATTGGACAGCAGCAAGTCTGTTGGGAAAGGAGAGGTATGGAAAAATGTGTCTAAGAATTTTGATATGGTAATGTTAGGACTTAGAGAAGTTGTTGATTTGGAGAGAGAGGGTTAGGTCAGAGTCGAGAGAGCATCCAAGGTTTTCTACTGTGGTCGAAGTGGTGGGTGGATTGGCCATGGATGTGGGCCATAATTGAGGTTGAGGGAGAAGCTTGGTGTTGCCGCACACCATGATTTTGGTTTTAGTGGAGGAGTTGGTTTGTAGTCATCCAACGATCAATGTCAAGGAGGCAGGCTGCGAGGTCGGGCTGACAGTTGGAGTTTGAGTTGAGGAGTTTTAGGATTATTTGAGTCTCATTGGTGTAGTTATATCACAGGATATTGTGCGGGCAGATTCTTCCCGGGAGGATTGACATTTAGAGGTTTAACAGGAGGGCTTATAGGCATGCTCCTTGTGGAACTCCGGTATTGACTGGTCGGGCGGCGGAAGCAAAGGTGGAGAGCAGGGTCATTTGTTTCCTATTGTTGAGGAAGGATGCTATCCATTTGAGAGCGTTTCCACGGATTCCTAAGGAGTGTAGGCAGTCAAGGAGCATTGAGTGGTTAATTGCGTCAAAGGCAGCGGATAGGTCTAGAAGGATTAGTGCAGTGCATCCGGCAGAGTCCGCAGTGATCTTAAGATCATCCCAGTTTGAGGTCAGAGTGGTTTTGGTTCCATGTCATGTTCTGAAGCCTGATTGTGCAAGGTCTAGGAGGTTGTGGGATTAAACAAAGGCATTTAGTTGGGAGTATGCGGTTCGATAGATAAGTTTAGCAAGGAACCTTGTGTTTGAGATGGAGCTGTAGTTTTTGGGGTCGAGGGGGTCGAGGGAAGGTTTTTTTAGAAGAGGCTTGGCATGTGCAGTTTTGAAGGCGTCGGGGAAGATTCCGGAGGTGAGGGAGTCATTTAGGATGGTTCTTGCGTACTCTCCTGGGCAGGTGGATGAGAATATTTCTTTGAGGATTGAGCCGGGGCAGGGATCAAGGGGGGAGCCAGATGGTTTGAGAAATGTGTCTCTCGATATTGGTGTGAATGAGTCGAAGTTGGGTTGGGGTGTTGTTGCCGAGGCAGACGGGGAGGCTGACTGGTAGGGTGGAGGGATTACGTGGCAGGGGCAGGAAGGCCAGTTTGTTGTTAAGATCAGTTGTTCTGTCGAGAGCAGTGGTGTAGAAGTGGAGAGAGAGCAAGTCGCAGAGTGACTGAGATAGGGTGAATTGGGTGGAGATACCGGTTGGTATGGTGAATTCAGAAATTATTTTGTGGAGTTCCTTGCTGGGGTTTCACAGTTGAGAATTTGAGAATTGTAGTGGACTTTTTTTACTTTTCAGATTTCTGCTTTGTAGTGGCGATGGTGCCGGGCCAGGCTAGATCTACTCAGGTTGTTTTTTTCTTTCCGCCATTTGCGTTCCAGGGATTTATACAGTTGTTTTGCTGTCTTAAATTCTGGTGTAAACCATCTGGGATAAAGGCCATGGCGAGAGGAGGATTGGCAAGTGGGGGTGAGTGGGTTTTGTGACATATTGAGCCAAGAGTCAAAGGAGTGGATGGTTAAGGGTTCATTATGTGGGATGGTGATGGAGGAGTTTGAAGCAGGGCTTAGGCTAGGTCAGGGAGGATCTTTAGTTTCTTCCAGCATTTGCGGTGAGTTGGGGGTTCTGATTTAAGTGTGGGGAAGGGGGCGGGCGAGCGAAAGGTGAAAAGCACAATGAAGTGACCAGACCAGATGATACGTACAGGGGTGCTTAGATGTATCTGGTCATGGGAGCTAAAGATGGCATCAAGGAGTGTCCTTTAGAGTGAATTGGCCGTTCATGTGAAGGTGAAGGTTGAGCACATCTAGGCAGTCGACCAGTGAGTGGGTCATGGGGTTGGTGGGAATGTCAAGCCAGATATAGAAGTCCCCTAGAAGAGTGAACGTGGGATGGTTTATTTGGATGGTGGCTATCGAATCACAGAGGTTGCTTGAGAATTGTGTGTCATAGCCAGGGGGTATGTAGATGATTAGGAAGCTGTGGGAGAACGTCGGGGGAAGGGATAGTTTGACGAGAAGTGATTCGCAGGAAGGGTTGATTGGCTGGCAGTCGATGATTGAGGCAGAGAAGTGTGACTTGAAAATGATTGCCAGGGTCGGTTGAGTGGGATGAGGGAGTAGTCCGGGGGGAAGGCTTCATGGCCAATAGGGGCAAAGTCGTCAGAGAACCAAGTTTCCCTGATAAAGACGAGGTCAGGATTGTCAGAGGCGAGGAGGTCAGAGATGCTGTGTCTGTTTTTTGCTACAGAACAGGCATTAAAAATGATGCATCTTACTTCAGAACGGGGTGATGTTGTGGAGGTTGTAGGGGTGGTGGTAGGGTGGAGTGGGTGAGTGGTTGGAGAGGGAAGCAGGAGTGGGGTGGTGGGGAGTGAGTGGGATTGGGGAGGTGAAAGAGGTGGACTGGTCGAAGGTGGTTGAGACGATTAGGTGGGTGGAGGAGGGGGGATGTGGAGAGGATGAGGATGGATGGGTGTGTGAGGATGGTCAGTTGGGCAGTCAGATTTGAGGCTGGGGATTCAAGGGTGAAGTGCATGGGGTTAGGGGTTCTAGGTGTGGTTGGCAAGAAGTCAAGGGAGAGGTGTTGGAAGTGGGGGGAGGGTGGTGATGGTTGAGGCTGAGAGATTAAGGGGGTGGGTTGAGGCAGGAGGAGTGAGGAGAAGTGGGAGATTGAAGGAGACTAGGCCTGTTTTCTTTTATTTTAGTTGGTGTGTGTGAGAGGGTAGGGGGGTCAGAGGGCAATGGAGATGTGGCCACTGTTCTTTCCGAGGCAAGACATGGAGTTTTTAGGGAGGGCAAGGGATGTGGTTGGTGGGGGATGTTAGCGGGAGTTGATGCGAGGAAAGGGCAGGGGGCGGTGGCGGGACGGGGTCGGTCTGGTACGGTGGGTGGGTGGTTCATTGGTAGGGCAGGGGGGTGGGCCTGCTGGGTGGGAGAGTGGAAAGGATGGGAGGAACAAGAGTCTTAGGATGGTTGCCGCGCCATCAAGCTTCTCTGGCTTGGGGGTTGGATAGAGGGTGGGGTGAGAGCGTGGTGGAATGTGGGATGGTTTGCGATGGGAGGGCTCCTCTGGCTTGAAAGTTGGATAGGGGTGGGGTGAGAGCATGGTGGAGGGTGAGATGGTTTGGGATTGGAGGGCTCCTCTGGTTTGAGAGTTGAATAGGGGCTGGCGTGAGCGTGGTGGAGGGTGGTGTAGTTTGGGATGGGAGGGGGATGGAATTAAGGGGAGGGGGAAGTAATTAAGGGGAGGGAAGAGGGAGGCACGCCAGAGTGAGGCTCTCACCCTGGACCTAGCTGGGCAGCATGGACTCATGGCGTGGCATGTTTGTAATATCAAGACGTGGGGTTCGACACAGTGGATTCACTGTACGATGAAGTTAATGAGCTGCAATCAATATCGCTTGACTCCTATAAATAGCTGCACAATTCAATACAGTACAACTTTAGTGCAATCAGGGCACACCTAATGTGTTGGGCACACTTCCTTCATGCAAGCTTCAACACAGTGGTGTTACTAGGGTACAACACAGTGATGCTAATAGGGCACACTCAATAATGTTGGACACATTTTCTAAATTCAATTCTAACACAGTTTAGATGTAAGATTCAACATGGTGAGGCTATTAGGGCACACTCAATGATACTTGGGCACACTATCTAGATGAGAAACTCAGCACAGTGAAACAATTTGGGCACACTATCTAGATGTGAAGCTCACCACAGTGAAATAATTTGGGCACACTCACTGATCTTGAGCGCACTTTCTTAGTTCAATTGTAACACAGTTTAGATGCAAGATTCAATACAGTGATGCAATTAGGGACACTCAATGATGTGTTTCTGAAAGTTTCTAAATTCAAACTTTTAACGCAGTGACACTATTTGTCACACTTTCTAAGTTCAACTTTAACACAGTGACGCTAATAGGGCATACTCAATGTTGTTGGGAACACTTTCTAAATTCAAATTGTCACACGGTATAGATGTATGATTCAATACAGTGATGCTGTTAGGGCACACTCAATGATACTTGGGCACACTGTCTGGATGAGAAACTCACCACAGTGAATCAATTTGGGCACACTCAATGATCTTGGGCGCACTTTCTAGGTTCAATTGTAACACAGTCTAGATGTAAGAATCTTCAATGCAAGATTCAATACAGTGACGCTATTACGTCACATTCAATGACACTTGGGCACATTTTCTAAGTTCAATTGTAACACAGTCTAGATGTAAGCTACAACACAGTGAGGCTATTGGGCGCACTCAATGATACTTTGGCACACTATCTAGATGAGAAACTCAACACAGTGAAACAATTTTGGCACACTATCTAGATGTGAAGCTCACCACAGTGAAATAATTCGGACACACTCAATGTTGTTGGGAATATTTTCTAAATTCAAATTGTAACACAGTCTAGATGCAAGATTCAATACAGTGACACTATTTGCACGCTCAATGATACTTGGGCACACTATCAAGATGTGAAACTCACCACAGTGAGACAGTTTGGGCACATTCAATGATCTTGGGCACACTTTCTAAATTCAATTGTAACACAGTCTAGCTGTAAGATTCAACACTTTCTAAATTCAAATTGTAACACAGTCTGGATGTAAGATTCAACACATTCTAAATTCAAATTGGCACACAATCTAGATGTAAGATTCAACACAGTGAGGGTATTGGGCACACTCAATGATACTTGGGCACACTATCTAGATGAGAAACTCAAAGCAGTGAAACAATTTGGGCACACTATCTAGATGTGAAGCTCACCACAGTGAAATAATTTGGGCACACTCAATGTTGTTGGGAAAACTTTCTAAATTCAAATTCAAATTGTAACTCAGCCTAGAAAATTCAATACAGTGACACTATTGGGCACACTCAATGATCTTGGGCGCACTTACTAGGTTCAATTGTGACACTGTCTAGATGCAAGATTCAATACAGTGACGCTATTGGGCACACTCAATGATCTTGGGCGCACTTACTAGGTTCGATTGTAACACAGTCTAGATGTAGGAGTCAACACATAGAGGCTATTAGGGCACACTCAATGAAGTGTTTCTAAAAGTTTCTAAATTCAAACTTTTAACACAGTGACGCTAATAGGGCACACTCAATACACTTTCTAAATTCAAATTGTAACACAGTCTAGATGCAAGATTCAATACAGAGTCTGCTATTAGGGCACACTTAATGATACTTGGGTACACTATCTTGATGAGAAACTCACCACAGTGAGACAATTTGGGTACACTCAATGATCTTGGGAGCACAGTCTAGCTGAAAGGTTCAATATAGTGATGCTAATGGGGTACGAGTAATCGTTTGATCTTAGTATGTGACTGTACGATGTAACACAGTAAAACTTTTAAGATTTTTAGATCAGACACTTGGGCCCTCCAACTTGGTTTGTGACTTTAAATTGCACAGAGTATATTTGGGAGGATCTAGCAGAGTGGATTTGTGAAAGTAATTCCCAGAAAGAAGACATAGAACACATGACACCAGGAGAATTGTGTTCCATGGACCTTAATAAGTGTATCGTAGTTCTTTCATCACAGGTTTTTAGCCATGTTACACTTTATATGTAATAAAGAAAATGGTTCATTACGCACTGTGGAACATTTCTTTTGGAGGAAGGAGTACCAGGAATGTGTGTCTCCACATATACATATGCTATTGTGGATTCAAGATGCTCCCGAGTTTGGTAAGGAAAGTGATGGTTGTGTGATGGAGTTCATCGAAAAATATGTTACTTGTTCCATTCCTGCTCTGCATGTGAATGCTGATCTACGGAACAAGGTGGAACGATTTCAAAGGCACTCATGTGGAAAGTATTGTCAGAGAAAATACAAAAGTAAAGACAAGTACCACGCTCAGTGCAGATTTAGCTTTCCAAAGCCTGTGACACCAGTTGGCCGAGTGAATAGTTTGATGTCATCTGTTCAACACCATGGTACAGCTAAATCACCAAGAAATACCTATCATTAAAAAAGAGAAAAGGAATGCCAATTAATTAATGATTACAAACCTGTCATTGCTCAGCTTTTGAATGCAAATACTGATATAGAGTATCTTGCTGATGATACAAGAACTGTTGCTCGTTCTGTTGGAGCATACATGACAAAAGCTGAAAAGAGCAACACAGCCAAGGTATGAGCAGATTTATCAGCAGATAAAAGTCTTAGTCAGAAACTTCTGAGCTTTGATCGGAAGCCACTGTCACATAGAGAGTGTGGTAGCTATGAAGCTGCATATTGGTTGACTAGTTTGCCTCTGTATGGACGTAGCATTAATGTACTTGGGTTAAGTCTTGGACCAGCTAGTGCTAGAAATCGGGTACTAAAGCCCTTGAGTGAAATTGAGCAGTTAGCTGAAGCAGTACCTATCAGTACAGAGATTCTGAAAACCAACTTGATTGATATACATTGTCCAAATCAATCTGATGTGTTGGAGGATCTTTGTTTATATGAAGTAGCACAGTGTGGCTCATATAAAAAAATATTGAAGCAAACAGTGACAGAGGATGGTTTAAAGTACATGGATGTACTCATCTAGTGAGACATGAGAAGGCAAGTCTCATTAACGACATGGAACTGTCTTGCCAAACAGCAGAGAAAAAGGATTATTTTATTTTTGTCTTTTGCAGTTGTTCTTCCCATGGCGTGCAAAGGGTGATTTGCTTGGAAGTTTTGAAACATTTTAAGAATCATTTTTTGCTAAAAAAATCTTAATTACATATCTACAATTTGAGTAGTACTTGGAGTTACTGGAGAAAGAAATACACCAAGAAGAACTTCTGGCAGCTGAATTGGCAAAAGAGACTCCTGAGGAAAGTCAAGATTCTGCAGCAGGAAGACAAAATGTGTTTGGTGGGCCAATTATTCAAAAGGATGTTGAGCTTGCTATGGCGGAAGTAGAAAGTGCAATGCAAGAAAGTAAAGTTACAGATGCATATTATGAATTTTTAGTAACTTAATGTATAGCAAAAAGAAGTTTATTATACAATTAAAGATAGTGTTCTGACTTGATGGGTCCGACTTGATGGTCGTGCAGTTATAAAATGCCTCCGTCCCCAAGTACCGCTCGAGCAGAATATAAACACTGCCCGAGCAATCTTTGAGGCCACAGGAAGGAGTGTTGTCGTCAGCCTGGTATTGAGAACGCCGGAAGGACCCCTGAGTGCTGTAAGGCAAAAGGTTAATATCAGGAATGCACTCTATAATGGCAATGGGCAATGGACAGAAAGGGTTAAACAAGATGCAGTGACACCAGCTTACCTAGTAGAGATGGAATGTAGGTAGAACACCTACGCAGGGAAATCCACGGCAGGCTGGAATGATGTAATAGGCACTCCTTCCCAGTACCTCGTGGAGCGTGGCAGGATGTGTAACAAGGCTTGAAGCAATCCGAAGGTTGCAAAACAGAAGGGCAATCCAAGAGCAAGTCCAGAGTATAACAGGGGTCGGATGTCCAGAAAATCAGAGAGCACGCCAAAATCCAAGGATAATCCAATAGCAAATCCGAAAAGAGTTCCAAGGTCGAAGCAAACAAGAGCAAGGGTAATGCGTGACAGTCCTCCGTAGCAGTTGAAGTAGCTGTGAAGCAAAGAATCTTGTTTGCCGGCTTCTTTTGAAGGGGCGAGTGGTACCACGTGACGTATCACGTGACTGCTCGCGTACGTTGCATGGCGCGCAACGCGGCCAGCGATTGGAGCTGCCGGCACTTCCTGGTATTCTGATGTTGCCGGCTGTGTAAGAGGCGCCATGGCAGACGCCAACGCGGAAAAGGGCGAAACGAGGCAGAATCGCCCAACATGGTATTCCGCCTGCCGTGTTTTCCCTGCTGGTGGTGTGAACGGGAAATACTACGGCGCGAGGCGCCTGAGGGGTGCGAAGAGGGAAAGGCCGTGTGAGAGGGCGTGACAGAGCCCCCCCTCAAAGGCCCACGACCGCGTGGGCGGGAAGGATGCTCTCGATGAAACTTGGCCACCAGGCGAGAAGCATGAACATCCCGAGCAGCAACCCAGGAGCGATCTTCAGGGCCATAACCCCGCCAATCCACCAGATATTGTAACCCACCTCTGTGTACACGGGAACCCAGTATTCTCCGGACCTCAAAAACATCAGGAGAAGAGACAGAGACCGGAGCAGGAGGGGCAACTAATCGGGTAGGACCAGGGCAGGGCTTAAGCAGGGAGACATGGAAAACTGGGTGGATTCGCCAAGCAGGAGGTACCGCCAGACACATAGCCACCGGATTCAGAACCTTGGCCACCTTGTAAGGACCCACAAAGCGAGGGAGAAGCTTGCGACAACCAGGAATGTGTAAATGACGAGAGGAGAGCCAAACCCTGTCCCCCACCTTGTACGCAGGAGCATCCGCCCTCTTCCTGTCAGCTGTGGATTTCATGGAAGATTGGGCCTCACGCAAATGGATCAAAGTCTGGGCATGTACTGACACTAAATCCCTAGCGCAGGCCGAGGCAGCGGGGTTATCAGAAGAGGGGTAATCTGGCAGAGGAAGAGTACGAGGATGTTGGCCATAGAGAGCGAAGAAAGGCGAAAAACCAGTAGCAGAATGCAAAGAGTTGTTATAAGCAAATTCGGCAAGATGCAATAAATTAAGCCAAGCGTCCTGATATTGTAACGTTAGGCAACGTAGGTATTGCTCCAATGACTGGTTAACCCTCTCAGTCTGCCCGTCACTCTCTGGATGGTAAGCAGAGGAATAATGAGCATCAATTCCCAACAGAGAGGTGAGGGCCCGCCAGAAACGAGAGGTGAACTGTGTGCCTCGATCGGACACCAAAACATGAGGCAGGCCAAAGAGACAGAAGACAGACTTAAAGAAATGCCTGGCCAAAACCGGGGCTGAGGGTACTCCCTTACATGGTACAAAACGAGCCATTTTGGTATAGGAGTCGACAACAACCCATATCGTATCGAAACCCTGTGTGCGTGGCAAATCAGTAATTAAGTCCATTGAGACCGTGTGCCAGGGACGTGGAGGAACCGGGAGAGGAAGAAGAAGACCCAAAGGCCGGCCCCTACGTGACTTGCCCTGAGCACAGATTGGACAGGTATTGACATAATTCTGTACGTCTCGTTTCATAGCCGGCCACCAACACCATCGTTTGAGTAATTCCAGGGTACGATGCTGCCCGGGGTGACCATTAATGGCAGCATCATGAGACCATTCCAACGCCAAATTCCTGGTTTCACTCGTGGGAAGGAAAAGCTTCCCATGTACAAAGGGCAGCCCATCCTGCATAACGGGATCCCATTCTGTTAGTGACTGTGGATATCGGGAGACCCATTGTCGTATGGTGGACTGCAATGAAGGAGATGGTGTGCAAACGCATACTACGTGAGAATCACTCAACATGGTTTCAGGGAAGGATGGTAGAACTTCCCCCCCAGGAGAGCGAGACAGGGCGTCTGCTTTCCCATGCCCTACACCAGGTCTATGTTTGACCACGAAGTCGAACGCAGCAAAGAAAAGATGCCAACGTACTTGTCGACTATTGGTACATTTCAAGGAGGCAAGGTCTTGGAGATTCTTATGGTCTGAGAACACCACCGTCTGGTGTTTTGCTCCTAGAAGGTGATGTCTCCAGGTCTGTAGGGCGTCCTTAATGGCCAATAGTTCTTTTTCTGTGACTGTGTAGTGTAATTCACTTGTTGTGAATTTGCGAGAGTGGAATGCCACCGGATGTAGCCGACCAGTGGCAGGACATGGCTGGGACAGTACAGCTCCAAGTGCATAAGAGGATGCGTCTGCCTCAAGGACAAATGGGAGTTCAGGGTCAGGGTGTTGTAACACCGGAGCAGTAGTAAACAGTTTTCAGAGAACCGAAAGCATTTTGTTGTTTTTCGGACCAGACATAGGGAACTGAAGGACTAGTGAGCGCAGTGAGTGGTGTTACAATAGAAGAAAACCCAGCTATGAACCGTCGGTAAAAGTTGGCAAAACCCAAAAACGACTGTAACTGCTTGAGTGTGGTCGGAACCGGCCAATCGTTTATTGCCCGAACTTTGGACTGATTCATGGAGAGGCCTCCAGGAGAGATATGGAACCCCAAGAACTCAACCTGGCTGGTGTGGAAAATACACTTTTCGGGTTTAGCGAATAGTGCATTGGCTTGCAGACGTAACAACACTTCCTTAACGTGTCTGATGTGTTCATCGAGAGAGGAAGAGAAGACCAATATGTCATCTAAATACACCACTACGTATGCGTTCAGGATATCGCCAAATATGTCATCCATGAAGCGCTGGAACGTAGCAGGAGCATTACAGAGACCAAACGGCATAACTGTATACTCAAACAGCCCTTGTCGTGAGCAGAAAGCCGTCTTCCATTCGTTTCCCTCTCGTATGCGTATGAGATTGTATGCACCCCGTAGATCCAATTTGGTGTAAATTGTGGCATGAGTAAGTCTGTCCAACAACGGGGTAATAAGAGGAATAGGATAGCGGTTTTTTACTGTGATGGCGTTCAAACGCCTGTAATCAATGCAGGGACGGAGATCCCCTTCCTTCTTTGGCACAAAGAAGATGGGACTTGCAGCTGGAGAGGTTGATGGGCGAACATGACCTAGACGCAGAGCCTGCTGTATGTATTCCTGAAGGACCCGCTCCTCTGTTTGGGTTAAGGAGTATATCCGCCCCTTTGGGATAGGGGCGTCCGGGATTAAATCAATGGGGCAGTCGTAAGATCGATGTGGAGGAAGGCCTTCTGCAGAGCCTTTATCAAACACCGCCCGAAATTCATAATACTCAGGAGGTATGTTATGTGTGACCGCCCCTATCAAGTGTGTGTCTGGGGAATCGGACCTGTCTTCTATGTCTAATGAAGCGACTATCCCTAGGATGCCTGCGGGACTGGAAACCTGAGGTGTCTCAAGCAGGCAGTAGTATTGCCATGTTTCGGATTCAAAGAGTACCTGACCTGTACCCCAGTTAATCAAAGGATTATGCCTCTTTAGCCAAGGAATGCCCAGGATAACACCAAACTGAGGCGTAGCTATGAGGTCAAAAGCCATGGTCTCTCTATGGACTTCCTGTATGACTAATTCCAAAGGGGCTGTCTGGTGTAAGATCGGCCCAGAGGTCAATGACGTCCCATCTACTGCATGAACTGGTTCGGGGTGTTTCTTTTGGACCAGAGGTAAGTTTAGAGCATTGGCTAGCGCTATGTCTATAAAGCAACCAGTAGCACCAGAGTCGATCACTATTTGTATTGCATGGGAAACTCCTGCAGCTAGGTTTAAGGAAGCTTGCACCACCACAGGTCGAACGGGACCAAAAGTAAGATCAGAGGTATTAGGTATAGGACTCGCCCCAACCCCTGATCTCAAGGGCGAGTCTTCGGAAAACCCGGAGCTTTGTTTCTTGGTCGACGGGGACACTCCTTTACAAAGTGCCCATTGAGTCCGCAGTAGTAGCAAGCGTTGTCTGCCCTCCTGCGCTCCCGTTCGGCATGTGTAATAGGACTGCGTACCCCGCCGATCTGCATGGGTTCAGGTAAGGTGCTAGATGAGGTTGAAGGTGAGCTCTGGGAGATCCCTGCTTCCCCCTTACGTTCTGCCCGCCTGGCGTCGATTTGCAAGGTTAAATCCACCAGATCAAGATAAAGCGAGGGAAGGGAGGGCACTACAGACAAAGCATCCTTCATGGAACCACACAGACCCCGATAATAGATCACTGCCTTCTTATTCTCTGGCCATGAAGTCTCGGTGGCGAGTTGATTAAACTTGGTAATATACTCAATGAGAGTAGATCGACCTTGAGTGAGATCTAAGAGCTCCATGTCTCTGGATTGGGCTTTATATCTAGTGTCAAAAACCTTAGCCATTTCTTGAGTCAATAATTCGAAATCGTACAGAGCGGGTTGATTGCTCTCCAAAAACGGATTAGCCCATGTGGCTGCTACACCCGACAAATGGGAGAGTAGAAAAGCCGCTTTAGAGACTGGATCAGAGAAAGCTTGAGGTCGGCATAAGAAATGTAGTTTGCACTGATTTATAAAAGTGCGATATTTCAAAGGATCTCCCTGGTACCTCTCAGGGGCTGCTAGAGGAAATGGAGTCTGAACCACCACAGACGGGACTGGCAAAGTAAGTGGAGAGATGGGGATGTTCTGGGATGTGGTAGCATCGCCGAACTCAGCGTCAGCAGGTAAGGGATGTCGGGTGCTTTGCATGGCATCAAGACGATGGTTCAGTGCAGTGGTGGCAGAGGCTAAATCAGTGCGGAGGGCAGTGGTAGCAACTGCCATATCTGTCCTAAGCGATGTCACTGCTTGCATTAAAGCAGTCACAGGGTCCCCGGCTGAAACATCCATAACTGGACGACCATAAGACTTCACAGTCTGTTCTGACTTGATGGGTCCGACTTGATGGTCGTGCAGTTATAAAATGCCTCCGTCCCCAAGTACCGCTCGAGCAGAATATAAACACTGCCCGAGCAATCTTTGAGGCCACAGGAAGGAGTGTTGTCGTCAGCCTGGTATTGAGAACGCCGGAAGGACCCCTGAGTGCTGTAAGGCAAAAGGTTAATATCAGGAATGTACTCTATAATGGCAATGGGCAATGGACAGAAAGGGTTAAACAAGATGCAGTGACACCAGCTTACCTAGTAGAGATGGAATGTAGGTAGAACACCTACGCAGGGAAATCCACGGCAGGCTGGAATGATGTAATAGGCACTCCTTCCCAGTACCTCGTGGAGCGTGGCAGGATGTGTAACAAGGCTTGAAGCAATCCGAAGGTTGCAAAACAGAAGGGCAATCCAAGAGCAAGTCCAGAGTATAACAGGGGTCGGATGTCCAGAAAATCAGAGAGCACGCCAAAATCCAAGGATAATCCAATAGCAAATCCGAAAAGAGTTCCAATGTCGAAGCAAACAAGAGCAAGGGTAATGCGTGACAGTCCTCCGTAGCAGTTGAAGTAGCTGTGAAGCAAAGAATCTTGTTTGCCGGCTTCTTTTGAAGGGGCGAGTGGTATCACGTGACGTATCACGTGACTGCTCGCGTACGTTGCATGGCGCGCAACGCGGCCAGCGATTGGAGCTGCCGGCACTTCCTGGTATTCTGATGTTGCCGGCTGTGTAAGAGGCGCCATGGCAGACGCCAACGCGGAAAAGGGCGAAACGAGGCAGAACCGCCCAACATGATATTCCGCCTGCCGTGTTTTCCCTGCTGGTGGTGTGAACGGGAAATACTACGGCGCGAGGCGCCTGAGGGGTGCGAAGAGGGAAAGGCCGTGTGAGAGGGCGTGACAGATAGGTTCTTACATGGTTTACAGCATGACAAACGTGAATGTTCTTGTGTGCAATACAAACCTGCATTGTTGTATGTTAGTGGACAAGCAGGAACAGGTGCATATTTTGTAATTCTTACAATAAGAGCGATGATCCAAAATGCAACGGTTTCCTCTCAGTCATGTATTGTAACTGCTCCAACAGGTGTAGCAGTATTTTATGTAGGAGGTGTTACTTTCCATCGCCTGTTGATGCTACCAGTGGATCATGACAGCAAACTAGAGTATTAATACGTATCAAAATGAAATACCTCAGTTGTAGATGAAGTATGCATAGTGTCTAACTTGATGCTAGCTTTCATTCACTTGGGAATGCAAGAGGTTTTGAAGACTAGCATTATGGTTTGTGGAAGCAGAAGATCCCCTAGGTGGATATGTGCACGTCTAAAAGAAAATAGAGTCTTATATGCACATAAATTGAGGGCTGGCTGCAGCCGTGTGGTAAGTTAGGTGATTTTCCACTACCACCTACATACTGAGCAAGTAAGGGGAAGTACTGACCTCAAAGGCTGTACTATACCCTCCTGTCATATTTATACATTTAACCATTCAATTAATTCATGGAATGTTATCAACTCAAAAGAGTAGTGGAAAGCATACTTGAGTCAAGGTAAGTATTTATACTTCTGTATTATTATTCATACAGATTAACATTAAATACTTGCTGTATTACATTCATACAGGTTGACATTGTATATTCCAGAAGAGTTTTAGATAAAATTCAACATACAAGTTGATAGATGTAAATAACACAAACGTCACACCAGCACGTGTTTGAACCCAACAAAAGGTCGTCATCAGGGCGTATAACTAAGTGATATTAAAGCAAGTTGTATCACAGTCATTAGTCAATAACTTTTTTTTTTTAAACGTGTTTTTATTTGTTTTCTCAGACAACAGACAAACTTTACAGTGGCAACATTAAAAGAAATGAAAAAGGAACATATGAAAAGAAAACATCCCCCGCGTTCCCCCCTAACCCCCCCCCGAGCGTGCATAGCTCAGCCCCTGTATATCTTCTCTGGGAAGTTCTTTTCTTCCTTCACGTAAATAAGTCCAGAAGTCTTATATTATGTGGGCACCATTGTCCTTTGTAGTCTTTCTGAAGAAATTCCAATACCCCTCCCCGTCATTTCTGAATCTCCCATGAACCGCTTGAATGTTATAAGTTATTAGTTCCAGTGCCAGGTGAGACCATACCCTCCGGGTCCAGTCTACAGCCAGAGGTGGGGATTTGCGTTTCCAGTTGCTTGCGATTTCTTACCAAGCTCCTATTAGGAGGCCCATAAATTGTCTCTTCTGAGAAGTGGTTAACAATTTGTCTTTTGGGTCCCAAAAGCCCCCCAGCCATATTTCCTCTCCCATGTGTTCTGAGCCCAGGAACATCCCATGCATTTGGCTTTTGATCTCTCCCCAGTATGGGCTTATCTTCAGGCAGTCCCACCAAATATGTCTTCAGTCACCTTTCCCACCACAATCACGCCAACAGGTGTTCGGAGAGTTTGCAAACATCGAGTGTAGTCTCTCTGGGGTATAGTGCCATTGCACCATTATCTTCACCCACATATCCCTCGTTTGGACGGCTCGTGTCAATTTTGGCATTAGACCCATGTGTATTCCCACCTCACTTTAGAAAGACCGAGACCCAGGGTTTTCTCCCATTTCTTCATATATTGCCATACAGTAAGTTCTTTTAGTGCATTTATAAATGTATAAGTGATGGAGACAAACCTGCGGGAGCCAGTGTGCGTCATAATATAATTCTCGAAGGGGGTCAATTCCCTGGTCAATGCTTCCTTTATGTGTGGGGTACTGAGGCAGTTCTGTAACTGTTCGTATTTATATCTATCTTTTTATGTTAGGTTGAAAAGTGCTTTGCAATTCTCGAAGGACCTGATCTATTGGTCATGCTGCATATCTCCCACCATCCTGCACCCCCCTTCTTCCCACTTGCGATAGGATCCCTTTTCCAAACCCGGGGGGAACTCAAGATTTCCAAACATTGGCATGAACGGGGCGGGATCCTTGGTCAGGGTTTCATTTTTCGTGGCGGCGTCCCATACCCCCATTACCGTCTTCATTATCTCACTAATGTTAATGTTAGGGTCTCGGAATCTTTTATTGATCCAAAGCAGATGCCTGGTGGAAGTTGTTGCCAACGCCCTATCCTGCGCCTCCCAGATTTTCTCCCCCTGTTCCAAAATCCAATCCCTTACTACCCAGACTTGGGCCGCTTCATAGTATTTCTTGAAGTGTGGCATTGAGCACCCCCCCTCCTTTCTGTGTGCTGTCAATACCGCATTCTAAATTCTAGGGGTTTTGTTCTGCCAGACAAATTTAGATACCACCTTCCGGAGTGTTTTGAAAAAAGCCTGGGGGGGGTTTTATCGGGAGCGCCTGGAACAAATACATTAGCTTGGGGAGAATTGTCATTTTCACTGCCGTGATTCTCCCCCACCAGGAAATCGATAGCGGGTTCCATTTTAGCAGGTCATTTTTGACTTTTTCAAGGATCTGTGGGTAGTTATGGACGTATAATTTGTCTATGTGTTCTGTGAGAGTGATACCTAGATATCTGATGCCCGAGTTGGCACTTTTCAGTTGGCAATCGTGGCGGTTTTACCAATTATTTCTCTATTCCCGGCCAGAATCAATATCTCCGATTTCTGCCTATTTATTTTCAACCCGGATATCTCTCCAAAGCTTTCTATGATTTCCATTAGATGTGGAAGGGACGTCTCTGGGTCCCCTATTAACACGAACATATTGTCAGCGTAGGCTACCGCTTTATGAGCCAGCCCCGCCATCTCGATACCCTTCACCTCCTGAAAGTCCCTTATTCTCGACAAAAGTGGTTCCAAATAAATGGCGTAAAGAAGGGGGGAAAGCGGGCACCCTTGCTTCGTCCCTCTTTCTAGGTTTACCCTATCCGAAATCCTACCATTCACCGCTATCCTTATGGACGAGGAGTTGTAGTTGGCCCTGATCCTGTCTACAAAGGCTTTGCCCATTCCCATTTTCTGGAGGACCCGAAAAAGGTAGGACCATTCTACTCGGTCAAACGCTTTCTCGGCGTCTAGGGCTACCAATGCTGCTGGGGTTTGTTTAATGCTTAGCTTCTCGATCAGGTGAAGGACCCTTCTAATATTATCGTGTGTCTGACGATTTGCAACAAATCCTGACTGGTCCTGGTGAATTAGCCTGGGGAGGATTGGTCCCAGCCTAGTCGCCGGAATCTTAGTGTACAATTTAGCATCCAGATTAATTAATGCTATCGGGCGATAAGCGGTGGGAAGTTGTTCCTCTTTCCCTTTTTTATGAAAGACCAGGACTTTTGCTTCATTCATCATTTGTGTCACGTTTCCCTTCTCCCCAAATGTGTTATACAGGGATGTTAGTATCGGGGCGGGGATATCCTTGTCTTGTAGTATATGGTCTGTGTACACATCTGGGCCCGGGGATTTGCTATTCGGGAGGGACTGAATTGCTGCATAAACTTCTTCTATCGAGATATCCCTGTCTAAGGCTTGTTTGTCTTCTTCTGTCAATCTGGGAAGGTGGACCCCAGCTAAGAAGGCTTCTTGCTGCTCCTCATTCGGGTGGTTATTGGAGTACAATTTTTGGTCAAATCGACCTAGTATCCTTCCTATCTCTACTGTCTGTGTTTTAAGTTGGCCTGACTCATCTTTTAGAGCTCGTATTGTCTGCGCCTGCTGTTTTCCTCTCAGCTGTCTCGCTAGCAGCTTGTCAGCTTTGTTTGCTTTCACATAATACCACTGTTTTGTGTAAAGTAGTGCCCTTTCTGCTTTTTTCGTTCTGAGTGTTTCCAGCTGGCCCTGAACGTGTCTCATCGTGCGCATAAGTTTCCTGGTGGGTGTCTGAATCAGTTCCGCCTGTATAGCCCCTATTTTTCCTTCTAATTCTTTCTCCCATTGACAATGCGCTTTCTCTTTCTGTGCTTTACGCACTATAAAATGACCCGTCATGACCACCTTATGGGCATCCCACAGGGTTCCTTTGTTTGTTCCGGTGAGATCATTGTTGGCCAAGTATTCTAGTAGGTGTTCTCTTATCGTCTGGCTCAACACCGGATCCCTAATTATATCTTCTGGAAGGCGCCAATTCCATAACCGGTGATGGTGTTTTGACCAGTTAAAATCGGCCCACAGGGGGCCATGGTCTGAGAGTGTAATGGGTTCAATCTCTATCTGTTTTATCCTACCTAGGAGCCCCACTGAAACCCATAGATAGTCTATTCTCAAAGCGGTGTTATAAACGTGTGAATAATAAGAGAAGGTTTTCTGTGTGGGGTTCCCATTCCGCCATACATCTGCCAGCCCTAGGTGCATGAACTTCTGTTTTAAGTTTTTTGACGGGGTGCCCTGATCTCGTTGTCTAGGACCTGATCTATCCAGGGATGGGTCCCACGCCATGTTGAGGTCCCCCCCAATATAATGTCCCCTGTGGCCTGCTGTTCTTTTTTGTTCAGGATATCTCCTAGGAAGCCCTCCTGACCTGAGTTTGTGGCGTAGACTGTGGCCAATGTGAGGTGCGTACCTTCGATTGTTAGAGTGACTATCAGGCACCTTCCCTGTTTATCTCTCCATACGGTCTTTACCTGTGCTTGTAATGAGTCTTTGAGCGCTATAAGGACACCTGCTGTTTTATTCTGTGCGTTTGCCTGGAGTATTTGCTTGAATCCCTTGAGTCGCACTTTCTGCTTGTCCTGGTCCCTAATGTGTGTCTCCTGAAGCATTACTATGTCATAAGCGCCCTGCTTGATAGAATGTTCTACTTTTTTACGTTTAACTGGGTAGTTAGGGCCTCCGACATTGTGTGTCAAGATCTTCATCCCCATTGGGTTTTGTGGATTATCAGGCCTGTCTCATAATCGCTTCTCCCATTCTCTGCTTTTGAGTTATACATGGTTTTCCCCTGTCCCCAACACCCTTTCCCCCCCTAAGAATTGCGCAACCCCCAACAGGCGCGTGTCCCCCCTCCGTCGTCCAACTGCCCTGAGGATGGCATGATTCTCTATAATCGCTCAGGCGTGTCGCCGTGTGCCTCATACACTCCAACACTCTCAGGGATAACCTTGAAGGGAGTCCTAAACCCTTCCACATGACTTCAGTGTCCCCCGGGTCCTCACTCCCCCCCTCCCGGCACCTGTTACTTCGGCCTCTCTGTTTCTGCTGTCATTTTCGAGTCTCCTTGTGCTCTGCTGAATCTTGATAATGCTCCACGTTTCGAAGCCCTCTGTTGATCTTCATTTCCTTTTACTTGGGTGCCTCATCCTTCTGTTTACCGTTTTCCATTCCGCCCTGGTCTTCCTTGCGGGGGGGGGCCATGCCACTTGCTTGTGGGGAGTCGTCATCCTGATCTTGTAGATTTAGAATTGTCTGTCCTTCCTCTCGGGTGGTTATTTGTTTTTCCACTCCATCCCATGTGAATAATAGACCAAAAGGGAACGTCCACTTGAATTTAATTTGACGCGAAGTGAGTTCCTTTATAATAGGGGCCATGTTTCTTCTTTTCAGGAGAGTTGACAGAGAAATATCCTGGTAGAATTGTACCTCCTCTCCATTAATTCGGATATGATCCATTGCCCTGTCCTTTCTTAGGATGTGCTCCTTTTGTGCGTACCTCGTGAGAGCCACCAGCACGTCCCTCGGGCGGTCTCCTTTTGTCATTGTTCTCCTCGGGCCCACCCTGTGTATTCAGTCGATGGGTATCTGTCAGGCTGAGATCCTGGTGTCTGCAGAAGCTGCTGAGCCCCCGACAATCCACCCAAAATGTGGCACTCTGAGCTGATACTATAAACTGCTCAGTTTACCTCACTTCCAGGGGAAAGGGGGAAGGGACAAATAAACAAACACCAGGCTGGAAGCTAAGACTAGCTGGTTCTTCACCTGTGGTAAAACATAAACATATAATACACCTTGTTATTCATGAGGCACTATACTAACCTTAAGTATCAATATCCTTTACCAAATAAAGTAAAAACCATACCTGGAACTTCTCTGCAATATGCCCAGAGAAGTGATAAGCTGACTAGACTTCCTTACTAGTTGACTTGAATCTCAACGATCATTCAGCCTTCTTAGTAGGTCCATGAATGTGAAATTAACTTTGCAGGTAATCTTCTTTAAACTCAAGAAGCTTGACCAAAGTCTTAAGTTCATTGAAAGTAAATGGAAGTTCTAGTGTTTCTGGAAAGTATTTCTATTTCTTCTTATAAATTTCTTTTTAGAGTGTTTTTACTTAAATTAACAGTTCTTGAAACTTGCGTCAAAAATCTCACGTAGAAATCTCTTGAATTCGCATAGGGATCCAAACTGAGTGAAGATCGTTGAAGCGCTGTAGATTAACCCACAGAAAAAATCCACACGCGATTAAACGAAAGCACGCACACGCGTTGAAGTTCAACCGCGGGAAAAAATCCACACGCGCTTAGTCCAGAATGCGAACACACGCGCTGACGACAAACCGCGGGTAAAAATCCACACGCGCTTAGTCCAAGATGCGAGCACACGCGCTGACGACAAACCGCGGGTAAAAATCCACACGCGCTTAGTCCAATATGCGAGTACACGCGCTGACGACAAACCGCGGGTAAAAATCCACACGCGCTTAATCCAATATGCGAGCACACGCGCTGACGACAAACCGCGGGTAAAAATCCACACGCGCTTAGTCCAATATGCGAGCACACGCGCTGACGACAAACCGCGGGTAAAAATCCACACGCGCTTAATCCAATATGCGAGCACACGCGCTGAAGTTCAACCGCGGGTAAAAAACACACGCACTAGAGTATCACGCGACACCAAAGAGCTCGCGCTAGATACTCAAGCGAAGTCTCTCACGCGCAGGCTTCTGTTAACGAAAAAACCACGCGCTTGATAGAAAACGTAGCGTAACAAAGCCAAACATGCGACAGCAATAAAGTTCTTAGTAAATATTTTTCATATGAACTTGAAAATCAGATTAAATCTTCTACAATGACATTATAGAAAGAGTCTTGAGTTTTAAAAGGACTTATCTTGTGGAGAGTCTTTGAAACCTTTCTTTTTTCTTGGATAACACAAAATCTTCTTACTCCTGTTCAGTGCCAAAATGGATCTCCGCAAGATTCCTGTTTGCTTTTCCAAATAAGCCGCTCGACCGCTTGAAACTTGAAACCCCTGAACAAGTTAAGCAGGAGCAGCTTAATACGCGACCTCTCAGCTGGGCAAAGACGATGAATGGCAGTTTAGAATGTTCATTGTCTTCCCTATAAACAATCACCAGCCAATCAGAACTTAGACTGAGGACCTCCATCTTGGCTTGGGGCATTCTCCATAGACTGCAATGAATGTTAAGGGCAAAATTGGCTGTTTTAAAATTAAACTCATAATAACTTCCAAAAAACTTTCTATACTAATTTTCCCCAGACCTAATGTCTCAGATTATGTCACTGTATCCTAACAGTACCTGACAGTACCCCCCTTCTAACGCCCAGTCCCTGGGCCTTTTTTTAATGGAAATTTCTTATGGAATTTTTTAACCAAATGAGGAGCATGTACATCACTTGCTTTCTCCCAAGTGCGTTCTTCAGGACCAAAACCCTCCCAATCAAGGAGATACTGTAGCTTTCCTCTCACTATCCTAGAGTCCAGAATTTTCTTAACTACAAATTCTTCTGAATCATATTCCTCAAATACAACTGGTGAAGGAGTAGGTGTCAATCTAGTTCCTTTAACCACTGGTTTCAACAAGCTAACATGAAAAGTTGGATGAGTTTTCATATGTCTTGGTAATCTAAGGCGAACAGCCACTGGATTTATCACCCTTTCAACCACAAACGGCCCTACAAAACGAGGGCAAAACTTATTTCTTCCCTTAATTCTCAAAAATTTGGTTGATAACCATACCAAATCTCCCTCCCTATACTGGGGACTAGTCTTTCTTTTAAGGTCCGCAAATCTTTTATATTTCTGTTTACTCTCCACCAACACCCCTTTTGCCTTCTCCAAATTTCTTTTCATGATCTCTAGTCTCTTTTCCACTTCCGGGTTTTCAGCATCATAATCGATCTCTATACTAAGAAAACGAGGATGAAAACCTCGTCCCAAATAAAATGGAGACATTGAGGTGGCATCCTTACTACAGTTGTTATATGCAAATTCTGCCACCCACAACATATCTACCCACTCTTCCCCTGTCTGTAGATAACATCTCAAATATGAGAGGGAGCGGATACCTATTTTTTACTGTCATTCTATTTACCGCCCTATAATCTATACAAGTTCTGAGGGAACCGTCAGATTTTGGTACAAAAAACAATGGTGAGGCAGCCGGCGATTGAGAGTGCCGAATAAAACCCTTAGCCAAATTTTCCTTTAAGTATTCTTTCAAATAGTCATTCTCTTTTTCTGTCAGGGCATAAACCCTACTGCTAGGTAAAATAGCTCCAGGCTCCAAATCTATCCTGCAGTCAAACAGTCTATGAGGAGGCAACTCTCCAGCTTCCTTTTCATCAAAAACATCCCAAAAATCTTGATAACAAGTAGGAAGTTCACCCACTACTGCTCCAACATCAAAACCTATTGCCCCTCTTTCTGCAAGTGAAAACGAAACAGAATTCACAAATCTTTCTTCCTCTCCATGACTTTTCCCTAAGAAACAATGTTCCTTACAAAAATTGGATTCTAGGGATACAATTCTTGCACTCCAATCAATTCTAGGATTATGCAGAGTAAGCCAGGGCATACCTAAGATTATTTTCAAGATTGGAGCATCTATTAATTCAAAAGAGATAGTTTCCTTATGACCTCCAGTTAACTCCATCTCAAGTACCTCTGTATTATGAGTGATTGGACCTGAAGAAAGAGATGTACCATCAACTGCCCTTACCTGCTCAACTTCTTTCTTAGCCACTAAAGGAACACCTAAACTCTTTGCCAATCCTCTGTCCATAAAATTTCCTGTCGCCCCTGAATCAATAATAATTGGCCCAGAACCTAAGATTTTCTTTTCAAACATTAAGGATACGTTCACAGTTATATGAGGAACAGCTGTCTGTATCGTGTTAGCAACTTGTTGTACTCTGCCTGAAGAGTTGAAGATCTTCTTGGAGGTAAAAGGACAGTTTTCAAGGAAATGACCACTCCTACCGCAGTATAGGCACAAATTATTCTCCCTTCTTCTTGTCTTCTCTTCCTTTGACAACGGACCTCTCACCCGACTCTGCAGCTCATTTCCCTTTGACTTAACTTCCCTGTTCACCACCTCAACCTTAGATCTCTCTACTCTTCCTGGAAACCTAACTTCCCCCTGAGAACGTCTACGCTCTAAACGTCTTTCGGTTAAACGAAAATCTAACCGAACCACCAAATCAATTAGAGCATCTAAAGTAGATGGTCGTTCCAAAACACCAGCCAAAGCATCTTTCAATTCATCTTTTAAGCCCCGATAAAATAAGGAAGCCCTCTTCTCCTCTGGCCATCTAATCTCTAAAATTAAAGTTCTAAATTGAGTGATATAAGAAATCAACTCCTTTCCTCCCTGACGCAACTCCAGTAGTTCTCCATCTACCTCTAGAGATACCTGTCTCTTATCAAACATCTTTTTAAAATCGGCCTGGAACAGGGAATAATTATTCAAAGCCAAACTCTTTTGACTCACCAAGAGACTTCCCCACGCAGATGCTTCTCCTGATAAATAAGATAATGTAAATGTGACCTTGGAAGCATCCGTTGAAAATAACTCGGGACGACTTAAGAAATGTAATTCACACTGAGTCTGAAAAATTTGAAACTTTCTCGGATCTCCCAAAAAACGCTCAGGAGCAGCCAAAGGAACAGGCATAACTAAAGTTCCTAAACCACCCACCACTTCCCTTGAAAGTCTAGGTTCTTGTTCTTCCCCTACTCTCACTAGCTCAGGTGGGTTTCCTGCACCTTCCGAAACTTCCTTTTCTTGTATTTGTGTTACCTTTAAATTTAACTCATCTATTCTTTTATTAAGATTTGAGTATTCTCGATGAGCCACCCGTAACTCTTCTCTAATTTCCCTAACCATTTCTCCCACAGCCTCCATGGCTGTCTCGTCGGGGTTCATACAGCTTGGGCAGACTTTTTCTTTTTTATTGGCCTTTCATTCTGTCAGGCTGAGATCCTGGTGTCTGCAGAAGCTGCTGAGCCCCCGACAATCCACCCAAAATGTGGCACTCTGAGCTGATACTATAAACTGCTCAGTTTACCTCACTTCCAGGGGAAAGGGGGAAGGGACAAATAAACAAACACCAGGCTGGAAGCTAAGACTAGCTGGTTCTTCACCTGTGGTAAAACATAAACATATAATACACCTTGTTATTCATGAGGCACTATACTAACCTTAAGTATCAATATCCTTTACCAAATAAAGTAAAAACCATACCTGGAACTTCTCTACAATATGCCCAGAGAAGTGATAAGCTGACTAGACTTCCTTACTAGTTGACTTGAATCTCAACGATCATTCAGCCTTCTTAGTAGGTCCATGAATGTGAAATTAACTTTGCAGGTAATCTTCTTTAAACTCAAGAAGCTTGAACAAAGTCTTAAATTCATTGAAAGTAAATGGAAGTTCTAGTGTTTCTGGAAAGTATTTCTATTTCTTCTTATAAATTTCTTTTTAGAGTGTTTTTACTTAAATTAACAGTTCTTGAAACTTGCGTCAAAAATCTCACGTAGAAATCTCTTGAATTCGCATAGGGATCCAAACTGAGTGAAGATCGTTGAAGCGCTGTAGATTAACCCACAGAAAAAATCCACACGCGATTAAACGAAAGCACGCACACGCGTTGAAGTTCAACCGCGGGAAAAAATCCACACGCGCTTAGTCCAGAATGCGAACACACGCGCTGATGACAAACCGCGGGTAAAAATCCACACGCGCTTAGTCCAAGATGCGAGCACACGCGCTGACGACAAACCGCGGGTAAAAATCCACACGCGCTTAGTCCAATATGCGAGTACACGCGCTGACGACAAACCGCGGGTAAAAATCCACACGCGCTTAATCCAATATGCGAGCACACGCGCTGACGACAAACCGTGGGTAAAAATCCACACGCGCTTAGTCCAATATGCGAGCACACGCGCTGACGACAAACCGCGGGTAAAAATCCACACGCGCTTAATCCAATATGCGAGCACACGCGCTGAAGTTCAACCGTGGGTAAAAAACACACGCACTAGAGTATCACGCGACACCAAAGAGCTCGCGCTAGATACTCAAGCGAAGTCTCTCACGCGCAGGCTTCTGTTAACGAAAAAACCACGCGCTTGATAGAAAACGTAGCGTAACAAAGCCAAACATGCGACAGCAATAAAGTTCTTAGTAAATATTTTTCATATGAACTTGAAAATCAGATTAAATCTTCTACAATGACATTATAGAAAGAGTCTTGAGTTTTAAAAGGACTTATCTTGTGGAGAGTCTTTGAAACCTTTCTTTTTTCTTGGATAACACGAAATCTTCTTACTCCTGTTCAGTGCCAAAATGGATCTCCGCAAGATTCCTGTTTGCTTTTCCAAATAAGCCGCTCGACCGCTTGAAACTTGAAACCCCTGAACAAGTTAAGCAGGAGCAGCTTAATACGCGACCTCTCAGCTGGGCAAAGACGATGAAAGGCAGTTTAGAATGTTCATTGTCTTCCCTATAAACAATCACCAGCCAATCAGAACTTAGACTGAGGACCTCCATCTTGGCTTGGGGCATTCTCCATAGACTGCAATGAATGTTAAGGGCAAAATTGGCTGTTTTAAAATTAAACTCATAATAACTTCCAAAAACCTTTCTATACTAATTTTCCCCAGACCTAATGTCTCAGATTATGTCACTGTATCCTAACAGTACCTGACAGTGGCCCTCATTACGACCCTGGCGGAGTGGGTTTACGCCAGCGTTAATCGCGGCGGACCCGTCCGCCCTACTACGAGTTCCCGTAGCGCCATGGAACGTTTTCCGCCTGGTTTTTCCGGGCGGAGAAATCCATGGCGCTACGGGACCTTGATGTTAATTACGCCACCGTATTTTGCGGTGGCGCAATTAACGCCTTCCCCACTCCCATTATACCCTATGGGGCAAAAATGGGAATGGGGAAGGGTAAAATGGGGAATGGGGATTTACCGCCCCGCCAAGGTCGGCATGGGGCGGAAAATCCGCCAACCTCCATGGCGCTATCGGCAGCTTTCCGCCGTGCTCCGCGGTGCTTTTAGCACCGCGATTTCCGCCAGGGTCGTAATGAGGGCCAGTATCTCTTCTTCCTTCTGCAAGTCGAGGATATCAAGGAAAACTTGCTGCACCGCCGATTTAAGATCTTTGTCCTCGACCGTCTCTGGCATGTTCTTGATCCGGATGTTAGACCGTCACAATCTATTTTCCAAGTCTTCGCACTGGATCTCCAGATTATGCGTTAGACGGACCAGTTGTTCCTGCGTTTCTGCCACCTGTTGCGTTTCCTCCTCCATGTTCTGAACGACTTTCTACAGGGTGTCTGTTCTTTCACCCAGGCCAGCGACTTCTGTTTTTAATTCCTGGAGTACCGATTTAAATTTGTTCTTCATAGCGTTTAGGTGCGAGTTCATTGAGTCCAGAAATTGCAGCT
Source organism: Ambystoma mexicanum (assembly GCF_040938575.1). Taxonomy (NCBI): domain Eukaryota; kingdom Metazoa; phylum Chordata; class Amphibia; order Caudata; family Ambystomatidae; genus Ambystoma; species Ambystoma mexicanum. The sequence continues at coordinate 1,079,590,547 of NC_090930.1, forward strand.
GGAACTCCACGAACCATGTTTTTAGATCTTCCTTCGTGGCCATCTCGCCGTGGGGAGTTGCTTCCACCTGGGTGTCACTTGATGCTTTGTGCGCTTCCTGCTTTATCTGGGTTCCCTTTGTCACCCCCCCAGAGGTGGACCAGGCTCTGGTCTTGCTTCTGAGACTGAAATGAGGGGTTCGACTGTCCCTGCTTTCCTCTTGGCCTTGACATCTGGGCCTGTGCGATACTCTACTGTATGAGGGCAGCCTCATGGCGTTTCAGGTCCCCCCTCGCCGGGATCTTTAGATTCGGATCTGTCCCACCTCCAGATCAAGTCCCCCGCCGCTCTCCCCTGGCAGATGAGGTCCACGGGGCGGTGCCTGGGGACTTCACAAGTTCTTTTTCCCCCCGGGGGGCCCTCCTGCAAGCTGTGGCAGCCGAGATCTTACCCCTCTGCTTGGGAGGGCGCGGCCCACCCTCCTCCGCAGGCGGCCTCCGATGCTGGACTGGAGCGCTGCCGATCTCCCGACGGGGAGGTCTGAGGCATCGTGGTCGGGGGCCCCGAAACCCGTAGCCTTCGTGGGGGGTGCTTCAGGGCACCCAAGGCGGAGGCGCCCCCTTCACGATCAATCCGCCTCTCCGGCGGCACAGACTGGTAAGCAGGCAGAGGGGGTGGTGGCTCCCCGCGCTCTCACACCGTTTCCCCGGCGGCACCGACTGATGGGCCGGCAGAGGGGGCGGCGGAGGGGCGCGACCCGAGCAGACGTGCTCACAGGGTTCGCCCGCCGTGGATCCACTTATGCGGCTCGCGGGGCCGGCTCAATCCGATGACACTCCCAGGGGGCCAGGTATCGCTCCCCCGCCTCCGAGCAGGAGTTGTCGCAGTCCCGCTCTCCTCCACCGGAAGCCCCCCCGGTCATGATGGGAGTTGTCGCTGCTCTCGGGCCCGGCTCAGAAGACGGCGCCGTGGCCCAGAGAGTCTCTCCAGCGGAGGGGGAGTCGGGGGGGGCAGGTCTACCCTCCGGCCTGGTCGCTTCTCCTTGGCAGGTACTTCGCCTGTTGAAAACGGCGGGGGAGGCTTCCCACGTCGCGGCAAGATCGCCTCTGGGGGCAATGTGCTGGGGCGTTCTCTCTGCAGGAGCTTCAAGGGCTCATACCCGTGCTAAGACCTCGGGAGTACCATATTTCGTTGGCTGCTGCAGCGGCGCGGAAGGAGAGATGCAATTCGGCTCACACGCGGCCATCTTGTAGTCGTCAATAATTTTGTTTAGAACATTTTAAGAGTTATTTTTCCTAAAGTGAAGAGTGGGGAGACAGAAAAGGGGCCAGAGATGGGGGTGGAGGAAACAAACACAGAGACAAAAACAGAAAAGACATCATTAAATGAATCTTATTTTTCACTCGGTACTTGGAATTTTCAACATAGAGTGCCCAAGTTGGCACTATTGTTTATGCAAAACATGATTAATGGCTCATTTTGTAATAGTTGTGATTACACAGATTCTATTCTAATATGTCTGTTTGTCACTAGGAGTTCAGCAGGTTTAGGTTCACTTAGCAAGATAAATTAAAATATTTATACTTACCTACGAGTGTGGTTGGTTTCGAGAAATATAATGTGGTTGTTCAAATTTCAGGTTAAACTTATCTGTTGGTTTAGCAACTGTAAAAGAGAAAACACATTTTGCACATAATTAGCCCAATTGTTACGATTGGTGGTTCTATACATTGTAAATAACGACTAATATGAATATTGGCTTTTACCTGAATGGTATATTAGCCGTAGACTAAATAGCGACCGCTTTACAGGTTCAGTGGTTAAAAGCAGGTTTTCCTCTTGTGGTCTAGTGGCCGCAATCTGTAAATGTTTAGAAAACAGAACAGGAAAAGTCTTGATCATTCCCCAGTCAGATGTATGGAAAAGCAGTCCTTCCTGGCATGTTTAAGGCCTTGGGATTGTGTGATACACATGAAATGTTTGAAATCCACTCACCGGCAGGTATCTCAGTGGAACGCACACATTGGAGAACACCGTCGGGCAGTGAAGCTGCATCGGCAGCAAAGTTGGTAGCTAAGCAAAAAAAACAGGGACCCGGTCAGGTGACTTGACACGTGATCCCCGTTGCTAGGCAACCAAGGGGTTGTCCGCAAGAGCTGTGCTCAGCAAGAAAGATTATTATTATTATTTTTTTTTGTGTGTATATATTATCAGCGTGATTCTGGAGTTATAAATAAGTTATTATCCAAAAGGCGAATAATTGTGTGCACATTGGCACAATGGCACATCTATAAGAAAAAAGTGAATCCTTGGCGCAAAGCTTCGTGCACGCGTAATAATATAACCGGCTCTATTTTCAGAGAAAGTTACGTGGATGGCTAAGTGCAATCCATGATACAAGGCACATCATTCTGGACATCAAAACAAGTATGAACAAATTATTTTGTGAAAGTTATTAGAGTACTGCATCTTGTGCAGATGCACACCATGACATACCTAAAGTCGACAGTGCCCTTCCTACTGTAAACATTAGAACTATTGACTCCGTGTAACAAACATGTTGCCCCCAATTATGGCACATTATCATGGTGTTTTGAGAGCTACTATTTCTCCACATTTCGATATAAATACCAAAAAATACATATCACATTGGCTACTCAAGATTGGGTGTATAGCAGAAGCACTCAAGACACACTCCTACGTCAACAATGTCTCATATATTTGGTAGCTTACTTATATATTTCAACATTCAGGAAGTCGTGCTTGGTGCTTATATGAAGACATTGAGCTCATGCTCCTGATTTAAACCAAGTGATAGACACCGTAATTTACATATTAGTCTAGCTTCTCGTTGTCTCTGTCACCACCTCTCAGATGTGGTTTAATCTGTTGGAGTCCAATGAATTTGATGCCTTTGGCGTTGTCCAGCTGGTGATATTTTTGCCAGTGGCCGGTTAACGGTAGTCTGCTGTCATGGCTGCCGAGGTTACTCAAATGTTCACGAATCCGGAAACGTACTTCCCGGATTGTACTACCAATGTACATTTTCTTACACACACACTGGATGCCGTAAATGACAAATTTAAAGCGACAGTTAATGAAGTCTCGAATTTTAACTTTAAGTCCTCCATGACAGATAAACACCTTGGTTGGTGACACTGCATACTGGCAGAAATTACATGAGCCACATTTATAAAAGCCTGAAGGTTTAGCGCCAGCAGTGAGCCAATTATCCCATCTGATTGGCTCAGGTTTAAGAAAAGAGAGACTCAAAAGGTTCTTGAAGGTAGTAGCTTTTGTGAATATAATGTTTGGTCACTCCGCAAGATAGGGAGTCAGATCCGAATCTAGAAGAAGTATATGCCAGTGTTTTTGTAATATATAGTACAGAAATTTACTGTTTCGCGAATATTTAGTAATAAAACTGAGGTTCGTAGGATAAGTAGTTTGATCCAATTTAACCTTGTCTTCCAATAGTTTTGTCCTATCAACTGTTTTCAGAGATTCAGTGGTTTGCCTTATAAGTTTTTTAGGGTACCCTCTTTCCTGAAATCTGTTGCCAATTGACTTACATTCTTTGTTATATGTGGCTTCTTGGCTGCAATTTCTTTTTGATCTGAGGAATTCACCTCTTGGTATATTTTGTATGACACATCGTCTATAGCTACTGGTAGCATGAAGAATAGAGTTGACTGCAGTTGCCTTTCTATGTGTGCATGTCTGGATAGTGTTCAACACAATGTTTATTTGTAAATCCAGAAACACAATTTCATCTGCATCCATATGTGCTGTGAAGTGAATGCCAAAGGTATTATCATTGAGGTAGAGAATGAATGTCTCGAAGTCTTCCCTACTTCCTTCCCATATGGCTAAAACATCATCAATATACATTTCCAGGTAATACTGTGATGTTTAAAAGGGTTATTGTTGAAGATGTATTTGTCTTCGAAGTACGCCATGAACAGGTTTGCCAAAGAAGGGGCATATTTTGCCCCCATGGCTATACCCTTAGTCTGGGAATAATAATCACTGTTAAAAATGAACTGATAGGGTGTGTTAGGGTAAAATCCAGAACGTTTTTAAGCAATTGCACATGTGTATAGTGAGAATCTAAAAAGGTTCTGAAACTGAAGTCCAATGTTTCCAAAGCCTGATTATGAGGGATAGATGTATAAAGGGCTGTAACATCAAGTGTGGCCAAATAGTATGTGGGTTTCCAGATAACATTTGATAAAATCTGTAGAGTATGTGTAGTGTCTTTTAGGAACGCAGCAATAATAGGTACTAGGTTTTTAATACTGCTGTCAATATACTCAGCTATTGCTTCCGTGGCCCCTCCTTGTCCACTCATTATGGGTCTTACAGCGGGTAGGTCAAGAAACGGTTTATGCACCTTCGGCAGGAAATAAATTGTTGGCATTAATGGTTTACATACCATTAGGAAAGCTTTTTCCTCATCGGATAGTAACCCCTGATTATACCAATGTTGTAACTGTCGGGTTGCTTGCAAGTTTCCTGTAACAGCCGGGGGTTGATAAGTGTTCTATAGCCATTTTGATATAATCAGTTTTATTTAGGATGACAATATTGCCCCCTTTATCTGCTTCTTTGATTATAATAGTGCTATCTTCACATGTTTCTTGTTTTTGCCCTCTACTACCTGGGTGGATACAATTACCCAGCTACACCGCGGAGCGGTCGCGGAGTCCGAGCAGAGTCAGTTGCAGTCCCTGACAGGACCGGCAGAGGCATGGCAACCGCCCCTGATCCCTGGCACCAGCAAAGCCCCAACACCTCCAGCAAGACACTGGATGAAGAAACAATGCGCCACAGAAGTTCGCGACAACTCCAACTGCCCGCTACCCATCTGTTTTCCGCAAAACACCCAGTCAAATTATGACCACAAGCTCTGCTACCCACAAATGCCATCTTGTCAGGCAGCGGCCAAAATTGCACACCAATGGGATTACAGCGCCCAAAAAAAGCGGCAACAACCAGCCAGAAATCCCCAAAGAGGAGCGATCAACCTGGGGCGGACTCTCACTTTCCACTGATTGAAGCTCCAAACATACAAAAAGCTTCAAGTAAAAGAAAGAACAACGAGACGGAAGCTCCTGCAAAACTCCTCTCTGAAAACAAGGAAAACTCCACCGCAAAGGACGCGCACGAGGAACTCGCTTCGAGCAACCAGCCCGTGCCCTGTGACACAGACTGCCCCAACCGGCCGGCCGGAGGACCGACCTCGATGGTACTGCCTCCACGGCAGCACGGGCTCGGTCAGGATGTGGCGGCAGCGAGGCAGGCAAAACTGCAAAACTAGCAAACGGCTGCGCTCTACCAGAACTGGCTCTTACCGTGGACGTCTGCCTGGAACAGAGGATTCAAAGCGGACGAGCAGGATTGCCGTCCCTTGCCGCGAGCCAGGCTGTGGAGCAGTCTTTGACTTCAAGGACCCGCCAGGACAAAAGGGCGTGGTGGCTTTAGCGGTCTCGGCCACAGAGACTCGCGCCCTGATACACGCGGGCAGCCTCAAGTCTGCCGGAGCCTCTGGCTCACCACCCCTTCCGTCCACGGAACCAGTGAGCGGCTCGCACCTAAATGAGTCTGAATTCAGCACGGATTTGCTAGCTCCCCCAGAGGAGACTAGTGGAACTGCAGAACAGCCCGAAGAAAATAAAACGAAAGCCGGAGAAGCAACTGTCCCCCCCGAGAATGCTGAAGAATGGGAATACATCCAAGATCCTAAAATAAGCCCTCAGACAAAGAAAAAAAACAGCGCCCAAATCCCAAAGGGCGAACCGACCAACACAAAAAAATTGCAAACAAAAACAGGCCAAAAGAACCCAAAAGACTTGGCCAAAACTAAGAAGACTCAGCAAAGAATACCAGCGGACACCATCCCGAAAACCATGATATGCAACTCCTTAAAGGAACTGTTTGCCAGACAGGGCAAAAGAAAACATGAGGTCCTCATAGAACTAACAGACAATGAAATACTCGAGGCCCTGACGGACCTGCAACCAGCAGTAAAGACAAGAAAGACTGCCCCAATATTCAAAGCCAGCAGGGCTCCAAACACTACAAAAGACAACTTACCTATAAACCTCGCAGCCAAGCCTGCACAAGCTGAACCAAACACAGCAACGGGGGGTGGCCGAACCACCCTCACCATTGGGGCCTCAAACCACAAATCAACCCTCTGAATATTCACCAACTAAAGACTTATGAGACGTAGAGGCAGTTCAGCCCTGCAACATCGAACCCAAAAAAGCGGATGAAAGCTGGGAGACTGGCAGGCAAGGCAGCCAAATAACATCCACGCCGGACCATCCGGAAGTCTTCCTGAAACCTAAACCCTCAAGATCCCAACACACGAGAATATCCGCAGATGAAGAATGGCTGCTCTATGGCAGACAAAGTTCGGTGAGAAGGTCTTCTCTTCCACACTTCTCACGCGAAGTCCAAACAGCGAACCATCACCAGGAGCCGAGGACTACCCAAGACTCCGACTATGAGGCTCCCAATAGAAACCAATCAGACCCATTGGGTGCGCAGAAAAAAAACCCTACCAAAAAAACCCCAGACCTAACGACAATAATGTCGGCCATAACGATAGGCCTATCGCCATTTGGGAAACTCCACAAGTCCTTAAACGAGACACTAAAAGACCACACCACGTTAATTGCTATGCTCCACACAAAGCTAATTTTCATTGAAGGCTTCTTTACCGCGAAAGAAAATAACACAAAAATAAGCGAGGACTTGTCTAACCTCGCCTATGCAAGCTCGAAAGCGAACAAAATGTCAGTAATGGAACCCAAGCCTAAGAGCTCCTGTGTACACACACAAACTGATGCCCTACAAGGACCCTCTCAATTTGTATTTTCGGGCACTACAACTAAAAATGGCACGGTCAACTACGATCAAAGTGAAATCATATACATTAGTGAAGAAACATCATCCAGATCGTCCAAACATCGAAACGAACACATTGAAAAATAGCCATCTCCAAGTCAAAACGGAAATCGAATCAAACGACAAAGACCAGGCTTACCCGATCTTCTGCCTACAAGATGGAACATCGTCAGGGAAAACGGATACACTGGAACCAGGGCCCACACTCCAGAAGGCAAAGAAGATCCAATCCTTAAAGGGTAGACCTCCCATTCTTCAGGGCCATCCTCTCGTTTTTAAGATCACAAATGACATAAGAGCTAAACACTCGCCAAAAAACAGTAGAAGACTATCTGGCGGACGACCAATTAATGAATATCAGCGAACATTTAGAAAAGGACCTGACAAGTAGTTCGCAAACTGGAAATGACCAAGTTGAGAAAAGGGAAAAAAGGAACAGCCCACCGCACCAACAAAAGAGCCCCCCATTTTATACAATGGAAGAACAAAGAAATAATCTTCAGAGCACTTCAAGACCAAACCAAAACAAAACTAGTCAAAGAAAAGTATCATTTACCTCAAGATCTGAGCCTCCATCTTTTCATCAAGAAACCCCAAAACTGGAGAACCGACATAAATACAGAGAAAGAGACAGAAAATCAAGCAGAGTCGATTCACGACGTGAACCAAATAAAAGGAGCTCAAAGGATCACCGACCTCAAGAAAATGAGTTGTCAGCGAGACCCCACCCTAAATCAAAAACTGAAAAATACCATGATCGACGCTACCCCACTAAAATATACGTTTGGACTCTAAAAATAGAGCAACGGTTAGAAAATCGGAATGAAATAATTCTCAACAGAAAAGGAGTCCTAACCCTCTTTGGATTCATTTCAGCACTTTGCCAGATTTAATCAGAGGATCTGAAACTAGTGGACCCTTATCACTCTAACCACAGAGCAAAAACCAACTTGCACATTCCTTCAAAGAAAATACAGATGCTAATAATCAACGAAGCAGAGGACTTAGCTAAACTTGGCTTTAAGGTGTTTGAAAACTTGACGAAACCTAAAGAGCAGAGAGAAACTCAGGAAAATGACCCCAGGAACCGGAAAAGCAAAGGCACTGCGAGTAACAAGATAAAGGTCCATCCGGTCACTGAGAAA